>NC_073249.2:117538906-118155312 GCF_029289425.2 Pan paniscus
ATCTCGCATCTTTTTCCCTTATAGAAAAACTCTTGTGTCTCCCATTTACCTTTCTATGAGGTCAGAGATTTAGATACTTTCCTAGACAATCAACTGGAGTATTAACAAATTCAAGGAGTTCTCGCCATCCCATTACTGGGTATATACCCAAAGAATTATAAATCGTGCTGCTATAAAGACGCATGCACACGTATGTTTATTGCGGCACTATTCACAATAGCAAAGACTTGGAGCCAACCCAAATGTCCATCAATGATAGACTGGATTAAGAAAATGTGGCACATATACACCATGGAATACTATTCAGCCATAAAAAAGGATGAGTTCATGTCCTTTGTAGGGACATGGATGAAGCTGGAAACCATCCTTCTCAGCAAACTATTGCAAGGACAAAAAACCAAACACCGCATGTTCTCACTCATAGGTGGGAATTGAACAATGAGAACACTTGGACACAGGAAGGGGAACATCACAAACCGGGGCCTGTCGTGGGGTGGTGGGACGGGGGAGGGATAGCATTAGGAGATATACCTAATGTAAATGACGAGTTAATGGGTGCAGCACACCAACATGGCACATATATACATATGTAACAAACCTGCATGTTGTGCACGTGTACCCTAGAACTTAAAGTATAATAATAATAATAATAATTCAAGGAGTTCTCATCTCTGTAGTTTAAATAATAAGCGACTTAGACTAATGACAACAAAAAGCCAGCCATGTGAATACCAAATTTACTAGTTCTGTGAGGATATTTTTTTCTCTTTCTCTTTCTGCCTCAAAGAATCTGCTTTGCTTCCCCTGGCATCATGATTTAGTTTTCAACCCGTCAGAGTCTTCCTGCTAGTGCTGGTACTTTCCTACTTGAGAAAGTCCACGGAATACCTTCTAGACCTCTGTCCTCCTGATGGCTTCTATTTCATTTGTTATATAGGGACCCAGAGGTCCTTCATCATTTTCAAACACATCAACAGATATTTATAGCAAGGCCACAATTAATAAAATGTTTCCCAGAATATATGTGTGTGTTACATTTAGAGGAAACAGAAGTAGTATTGACTTGTTTCTATCACCGGAGGTCTATTTAGTAACTATATTTTGTGGAAAATATCGATATATTTTATCCATTCAACAGACATGATTTGAGAGCATACCATGGAGACCCAACCCTGCCAGTGTGGCAGGTGGTATAATAGAAGAAAATAGCAAACTCGGTGTATCTGTGTTTGCGCACATGTATGTATGTGAGGGGCACTAAGGATGACTTTACAGAGGTTGGAACTTTTGAGTAGAGTTGCCAAGATAGGTGAGAGTTCACTAGGAAAACAGAAGGGAAGTTGATTTTTTTTTTTTTTTGAAATGGAGTCTTGCTGTGTCGCCCAGGCTGGAGTGCAGTGGTACAATCTCGGCTCACTGCAACCTCCACCTCCTGGGTTCAAGTGATTCTTCTGCCTCAGCCTTCCAAGTAGCTGGGATTACAGGTGCGTGCCACCATGCCCAGCTAATTTTTGTATTTTTAGTAGAGACAGGGTTTCACCATATTGGCCGGGCTGGTCTTGAACTCCTTACCTCATGATCTGCCTGCCTCGGCCTCCCAAAGTGCTGGAATTACAGGTGTGAGCCACTGCTCCTGGCCCGGAAATTGATATTCAAACAGGAGCACCATATGCAAAGACAGTGAGCTCTGAGAGAGTAGATGGATCCAGACTCCTATTGCTGATAGCGTCCTGCAGGATTGGGCTTCAATGTGACTAACCTACAATTGCCTCCAGGTGCTCCACCCCACTGAGTCCTTGTGTCTCTGCTGAGGTCCTTGGAGAGTTACTGGAGAGGGCTCTGTGTCAGATGACCTTGAGGAGGCTCTGATTTAGCCTTTTGTAAAATGCAAAGAGTTGAGGTCTTCTCCACGCAAGAGCTCGCTGATGTCAATGAGGTATTGAGGATGGGGCCATCTCCTATTTCTGTGGCCAGTACTGAGTTTTGTTATCCTTCCTTTAGGTAAGGAGTGCCAATGTACCGATGCCTGCCTGTCTCATCCCTGTGCAAATGGAAGTACCTGTACCACTGTGGCCAACCAGTTCTCCTGCAAATGCCTCACAGGCTTCACAGGGCAGAAGTGTGAGACTGATGTCAATGAGTGTGACATTCCAGGACACTGCCAGGATGGTGGCACCTGCCTCAACCTGCCTGGTTCCTACCAGTGCCAGTGCCCTCAGGGCTTCACAGGCCAGTACTGTGACAGCTTGTATGTGCCTTGTGCACCCTCGCCTTGTGTCAATGGAGGCACCTGTCGGCAGACTGGTGACTTCACTTTTGAGTGCAGCTGCCTTCCAGGTAAGGAGCTCCCTAGTGTCCCAGGATTAGGGGACAAACCCCTAGCACAGGAGGTAGTGGGTGTGGCTCAATTGCTTTTTTTAGGAAGCGCAAGGAAAAAGGGAAGTGAGAATTTTGTGTGGGGTGGGTTGCTAGTGAGGGAGGAGTTTTATGGGCCCACTGTGGTCCATAAACTGAGCAGGGGATAATTTAGCATGTCAGGGTTTATGATGATGAGTGGCTAGAAAATTGTTTATTGTCCCTTTTGTAGAAACAGTGAGAAATAAGAGGAACAGAGCTCTGGGAAAGAGACAGGCAAGTCTGGAATGGAAAAGAACACGATGAGAATTAGACACTGGAAAATATATATGTGTGGTTAATAAAGTGCTTTAAACTGAATTGACATTAACAGTAGGTGATCAACTTTCCTATGTGATTGTGCTTTTGCTTTTGATGGAGTAATTCATTGTTTTCTTATCCACCTAAATGCACCCAGCTGCCCTTGATTTTCTCTGGGCTACTGGCCTTCACAACCCTCTCCCATGTACCCTCTCTGACTTTGGGGTAACCCTCCCCTAACTTAAAGCTAGAGAATTCTGAAACTGAGGAGGGGATCCTCTGTTAATCAGTGAGCACTTTTTGATGAGCTGATAGATGATATATGAGAGACTATGCGTGGCACAATACTTTGTTACACTCTTCACTGATACAAGTGTTCTAGAGTGCACACACAACCCAAAGATAGAAACAAAAAGAGGAGCAGTGTCGGGGAGCTTGGGGCCTGGTGTTCCATGGAGAGGGAGAAAGGAACAAGCCTGGCCAATTCATTCAACTCCTTATAAAAATGATGAGGAGGCTGAAAACCAAGAATTTTGATTGGGAACAGAATACAAGCAGCTGGAGCAGATGAATTACTAAGCAACAAAGATCCTGTTTTTATACAAATATCCTTAGTACAAAAACAAAAGAAGGAAAACTGTAGGGGGGAGTAATGTGCTAAGTAAGCAGAATTGCCTCAAAAAGAAGTTGTTCTAGTTACTCTTTCAGAGTGGGAATCTTAGATTCTGGTATTGTGGATATGGTTCACATATAATGGGATTGTGTGTTTTATTTTGGAGGGATTAAAGGTCATAGGTTGGTCCTCAGTACAAAATCAACTGGTAATTTATTCATTTCATTTGGTAAAAATGTATTGACTGCCTGCTATGTTCTAGGCACCATGCTATGTATTTGGAATACAGCTATACAAAGCATTGTCACATAATTGAAATGAAAACTTTATATTATTTAAGTCACAAGAACAAGCTATTTAATTATATTACTTTTAGTTTCTGTTTTAATAAAGAATAGATAATGCTATCATTCTAGATACTAAATAAGTGTTTTCTTAACATAATATTGCTATCCACTTTATCTTGTAGGAGAAATAACTAAAATACATCTGTCTTCACTCCTGTATTTGTTTGCATTTTAAGGGTTAAAGACAGAAATAGAAATGTAAACAACTTTATTTTGAAAATATTTCAACATTGCAAATATCTCTGGGTCTGATATTCTAGTAATGTAATTGGCTAGTAATTGATGTTAGTGTGATTTATTGTTGAAGGCTAAATGTGTTTTTCAGTTTCAAGAAAATTGCTTTTAATAATTGCCTAGAACAAGAGGTTGATTTGGCAGCAAGATGTTGACAGGAAGTTAGAGAAGTCAATAAAGGAAGTTTTTAGCTGAGAGAGAGTGATTATTCACTCCCATAGCCTCTGCATTGTTATCCATTAGCCACGATAAGAACCTTAGGGAATTCTGAGAGTGTGTCCAGGAAAGGATCTGTCAAACTAGAATCGTATCTCCTCCTTGAGAAAGGAAATAACCAAGGATTCCGCAGCTGAGAGGCTGCCAGGGCTAGTGAAATAGAGTAAGGAAATCTTGGCTGTGTCTTATTCTCTGGTTGTAGTTTAACGCAAGACACTTATTTACTCACTGATGGTGTGTGTGTGTGTGGGAGGGGAGATTAGCATGAGGGGTGGGAATGGGGAGATTTGATGAAGAGAAAACTAACATTTTTTTGGTGACTCAGGAACTGTGCCAGGTACTTCCATGCTTATTAGCTCAATTACACAAAAACCTTGGGACCAGGTATTATTTTTCAAGTCTTCCCACATGAAGTAACTGAAGTTTGGAGATGTTAAGTGATTCACCCAAAGTTGTACAGCTAATATGTGGTTAGGCTGGGTCCTGAAACCGAGGCAGTTTATTTTCAAAGCCTTTGCTTTGTGCATCTTACTGCGCCACATTGCACTGCACATCTGCTTGCTGAAAGCACTTTGTAGGTGTGTAAAACTTCGTTAAATGCTTTAAGCTGTTTGGGTTAAAAATATATGTTCATGTTATAAGAAAACCAAGACACTCCTAATTATAATCAAATAGTACTTGTTACATATCAATGTGTGTGTGTGTGTGTATATGTATATATATATATATATATATATATGTGGCATTATGCAGATGTTTAAAAGTAGTTACATAGACTAGTTCTTGCTTTTCAGGGTCCCATAATCTAAACCAGATGACTTCAGCTTTGGATAAATATATAGAAGGAAATTTAAAGAGAATTCAAAACAATAGATGATGCAGTGACACTGTGAATAAATGTTATTTATACAGTTTGTAAGATTTCATGCTCATTGTTCGTATGTCCCAGGTGGAGTTCAGAAAATATTCACTTCATTTCCACAAAGGGAAATAGTGCCTAGAGATGGTTTTCTTTTAAAAAGTCCTTTTCATAGTGCAGTGCCCTTCCTTCCATTGCCCTTCATTCCATTGCTTCCCATGCTTGTCAAGAGACTAAAATGTTACTTATAGTAATAGTCACTATCTCAATGTAAATAGCACCCTTATTTGATGAGAATTATTATTTCAGTTCTAAAAATGGGGAAACAAAGTCAGCAGGAGGCAAAGTAGCTTGTTAAAGTATTGTGCAACTTTCAAATGGTTGCTTCCACTGCATTTCACGTCTTGGCACTTCTAATTGAGGGTTACTCTAACCACCCTATTTAAAATTGTAACTGTCCCCCACCCCCTTAATTACTAACCCTGGTCTACTTTTTGTTTTCTTTTTCTGTAACTCTTATCTTCTTACTATATAATTTATACTATATAATTTACTTCATTATGTCTATTGTTTATTGTCTGTCTTTTCCAAATTCTACTGCCTCTTACCCTCTCCAGAATGAAAACTAGTATCTTTGTTTTTGTTTACTGATGTAACCCAAACACCTACAAACAGTGCCCAGTATATACTAGGCCCGCAAATATATGTTGGCTGACTGACTGTATGGTTTAGTATCATGTCATAGTATTGAGACTGTAACTTTGGTCTTCTCATTTTCTTCTTTGTATTGTGCGTCCTAGACTTAGTTTGGCCTCTCCTTTTGTCCTTGTATACTCTTAATACTGGATAAGAATTTTGGAGTCTTTTTCAACTCTGAGTCAGTGAATGCCACATAACTTAGTGACTATATTTAAATGGTTAATTTACAATTCTTTGCCTGCAAATGATACTGTAGTCACTGTGAGTATTTTAGTATTATTGTAGGACTCAAGAGGGAATTAAAACTACAAAAATGACTCGTCTTGTTTGACACAGAAAGAAATGTTTCTTCACAGAGGGAGGAGAAAAATATCTTCAAGAGAGAACTAATAGAATCAAATCAATGAACCATGTCTCATCTTTTTGGATAAGTAACTGTCAGTAATCCAGACACTTCATGAGCTTTCATTATGTAAAGTCTTTAGCAGAAGCTAAAGGAGGGACACCAACCACAGTAATTTTAATTTAAGAACAAAATGGAGCATGAAAATAAATTATTAAATCATTTACTCCCACTATTTTTGGGTTAGGGCCAATAATGCGGAGAGAAAGAGGTAGACTAGTTTTGTGTTTGTGGCTATTTTAATAGAGTAGCACAAGTAATCAAAAAACAGTAGGCTGTTTTGAATTTACTGGCTGCCCCTTATGAGTTCACAGTTAGATTGGACTGTCCTCAATGTACTTTCTTTTTTTTCTTTCTTTCCCACATCTCTTTATTTCTCTGATTTTGTTTAAACTTCATAAAGAGCTCTCTGATGTTTCCTTTCCAAACAATGAAGGTTTATCCTTTGTAAACTACCTCTGTACTCCACAGGCTGATGATATGTGATATCCCCATATCATTAAAGTAAAGCCTAAGCACATTCTGTGGCTTTTGTGTCTACTCTGTTGTTGCTGAGCTTATGAACTATTAGAAATAATTCCCTCTTGCATTTTCACACATGGGGAATGTGATGTTCTCTTGGGTATTATGCTAATCATATTTTGGCAGGTTTCTCTGGAGCAGATGCAGAAATGATCATACCACTTTCCAGGGTGCATTATTTTAGCTCCTTTGACTTGGGCCCTAAGTCTGTTTTACCTGATGTTCCTGAAAGATGTTCCTGATGTCCCTCACTGTTCTTTCATGCTGGATGCTCTTGCCTATGCTGCCTCCTCAGCTATCACCCTCTCTTCCCCTTTTTAATGTAGAACTCATTCTTAATAATTTGTCAAAGGCACCCTATTTCACTGAAATGCCTTCTATATTCCCTACCCTCCAAGTGGATTGTAGACCTTCTAAGGTCTTTTGACATCTGCATATCTCTAGCACAGCACTTATCACGGTGATTATTTATCTGTTCATCTTTCCAAGTAGACACTCTCATTTTAAATCCCTACCCTAGTCACCAGCATCCCCAGCATAGTGCCTGTCATAAAATGGTGCCACAATGAAAATTTGAAAAATGAACGAATTGAACGTGATAAACATAGATGAGAATCCTATATTCTACAATTTTTTAGATGTACTGAAATTATTCTTTTTGAATCCTCCTATTTATTTCTGTGACTTCTTTGGTGACAAAGTTAGAAAAAAGTGGAGGTCAGTAGGGAGATATGAAGGGACGCCGGTGGAAGCAGTGAGCCTGGGCGGGTGATGGAGTGGGAGATACGTGGCACAGGGGTCAGTGAGTTAATCTGGGCTCATTCAGAGAATGGAAGGTGTGTGCCAAGAAAACTGGTTGGATAGGGATAGGTCAGGGATTCCCTCTTGCATTCTCACACTTGGGGGCATGCGTCATTTTCTTTTCTTTTCTTTTTTCTTTTTTTTTTTTTTTTTTTGAGACGGAGCATCGCTCTTTCTCCCAGGCTGGAGTGCAATGGTGCTATCTCGGCTCACTGCAACCTCCACCTCCCGGGTTCAAGCTATTCTCATGTCTCAGCCTTCCAAGTAGCTGGGACTACAGGTGCCTGCCACCATGCTCAGCTAATTTTTGTATTTTTAGTAGAGATGGGGTTTCACCATGTTGGTCAGGTTGGCCTCGAACTCCTGATCTCAGGTGATCCACCTGCCTCGGCTTCTCAAAGTGCTGGGATTCCAGGCATGAGCCACCATGCCTGGCCGCATGTGTCATTTTCTTGGGTGTTATACTGATCGTATATTTGCAGGTTTGCTTTTGTGACAGACTTCTTCTGGGGGAAAAAAAGTATCCTTCTATCTTTTTACTTTTGTCCAGTTCCAGGTATCCCTGTTTTTTCTTCACTCTTCCTTCCTTGTTCATGGGAGTTTTTCTTGAGGACTTCAAGCCCAGCTTCGGAGAATCCTGGTTGTGTCATCTCATCTCCTTTCTGCTCTCTTCTCTACCTAGCCTTTCCACCCTCACACCTCCTGGGGTCTGAAAATGGAAAGATAAGGGTGTTTCCCTGAAAGTTGCTCTTCTGTGTGGGGATGACAGTTTCTAAAGAGTCTTTTCTGGTCCCTGCCCTCATTGCCATGATTAATCAGTTAAGTGGCCCGAGGTTTTATAACAGCACAGTCTTAAAATGCTTCTCCCAAGTTTAATTTCTCTCCATTTGACCTTTTAAGGATGTGAATTGGCTTTAAGCAGTAGACTCCCTTTAGTACGGCACTGTGAGCCTCTCAGTGAATCTGCTACATCCATTCCACCCACAGGTCTGGAAACTTGTCTGTTTACCTTTCCCTAAAAACCTAAGATATATTTTTAAGAAGTGCCTTGTAACTTTTCATATAGCCTTTCCCCTACTTTGGGCAGACTGTTTCTTACAGGAATTTGGTAGATCTTTCCAAAGAGAATTCTGTATCTGTATTTTTAAAGCATAAATCCTGTCAACTTTGGAGGAGAAGTGATTTGGCTTGAGTTTTCTCAGACATGGGAACTTTTGACCTAAGTTTGTATTTTACATTGTTGAAAGGGAACTCCGGGATCCCAGAAAACATATGGACTGCAATTGGGTAAAGTTTCTGTTTCAGTACTTATTCCTACTTACTAGCCGTTTAATCTTGGTCAAGTCAGCCATGTGGCTCTCAACTTCCTCATCTGTAACATAAAAGGATTAGAGTAGACAATCTCTAACAAATGCTATAATACCACTGACAAATAATAATATTAGCTAATATGTGTAAGGCACTGTGTTTAGTGCTTTTTCCCTTAATACAATAGCTTTGAGATATAATTTATATACCATACAGTTTACTTCTTAAAAAAGTACACAATTCAGTAATTTTAGTAGATAGGAGTAACCATCACCACAGTCAATTCTAGAATATTTTTATACATCAGAAGAAACCCTTTACCCATTATCAATTACTCTCCATTCCTCCTAACTCCCTCCCAGCCCTAGGCAACTACTAGTCTACTTTCTGTCTTTATTTGCCTCTTCTGGACATTTCATACAAATGGAAACATGCAGCATGTAGTAATTTATGACAGCTTCTTTCACTTAGCATGAGGTTTTCAAAGTTCATTGATATGGTAGCATTTATCAGTACTCTGTGCCTTTTTATGGCTGAATAATATTTTATCATATGGATTTACCACATTTTATCATTTTATTTATCCATCATCAGTTGATTGACATTTGAGTTGCTTCTACTTTTTGAGTATTATCAATAATTCTGTTATGAACATTCTTGTATAATTTTTTGGTAGACATTTATCTTCATATTTCTTGGATATATACCTAGGAGCAGAATTGCTGCGTCAGATGGTAATGCTGTTTAACCTTTTCAGGAACTGTCAGACTGTTCTGAAGTGGGTACATTATTTTACATTCCAACCAGCAGTGTATGAGAATTCCAGTTTCTCCACATCCTCATCAACAGTTGTTATTGTCTGTCTTTTTTATTATATTCATCTGTAATGTGAAGTGTTTATCTCATTGTGGTTTTTATTTACATTTCCCTGTTGGTTGATGATTTTCAACATCTTTTCATATACTTATTAGTCATTATGTATCTTCTTTGGAGAATGTCTGTTCAGATCCTTTACCTACTTTATAGTTGGTTTATCTTTTTAATATTGAACTGTAATAGTTTTTAAAAAATATATCCTAAATACAAGTCTCTTATCAGATAATATGATTTGCAGATATTTTCTGTCATTCTATTTACTGTCTTTTCACATTCTTGATGATATACTTTTCAGCCCAAATGTTTTTAACTTGATGGAATACAATTTATTTTTTCTTTTGTTGCTTGTGCTTTCAGTCATATTTGTGAAAACTTTGCTTATCCCACATTACAAAGATTTACTATTTCTAAGTGATTTATAATTTTACCACCTACCTTTAGATCTCTGATCCATTTTGAGTTAATTTTTATGTGCGAGGAGGGAGTCTAACTTGATTCTTTTACATGTGGATATTTAGTTGTCCCAGGACCATTTGTTGAATTAAGTGCCCAGAACAAGTACATCTATATATAGAGAAAGTAGATTAGTGGTTGTCAGAGACTGCAAGAAGGGGGGAATTGGAGAGTGACTGCCCATAGGTACAGGCATGCTTTTTGGCATTATGAAAATATTCTGGAATTAGGTAGTGGTGATGGTTGCAGAACTTTTGGAAAATGGTAAAAGACACTGAAATATATGCTTAAAAATGGTGATTTTTGTGATATATGAATTATACTGTAGAAATAATAATAACAGTAATAAAGCAAGGTGTCTTTCCATATCTCCATGCCTTGTATTTTCATTAAAAAAAAAAAAAAAAAAAAGAATTTCAGGGCCAGGCTCAGTGGTTTACTCCTGTAATCCCAGCATTTTGGAGGCCTAGGTGGGAGGATCGCTTGAGGCCAGAAGTTCAAAACCAGCCTGAGCAACATAGCAAGACCTTGTCTCCATGAAAAATAAAAAATTAGCCAGAAATGGTGATGTGTGCCTAGAGTTCCAACTACTTGGAAAGCTGAGGCAGGAGGATCGCTTGAGCCTAGGAGTTCAAGGTTGCAGTGATCTATAATCACCACTGCACTCCAGCCTGGGTGACAGAACAAGACCCTGTCTCAAAAAAAAAAAAAAAAAAAAAAAAAGGCATCTCACTTTAATAGTAAGAGGCCAGCATATGATGCTGGCAGCATGTTGTGAGGAAATGTATTAGATGAAAGAAGTTAAATTCCAGTTCTCCTTTTTTCAGAAATGAGGTATAGGGGAGAGAAACACGTACTTGGAAAGAATTGACCCAGCTGAATTGGAAAATGTGGGAAGGGGATGGGGAAGAGGCTGCTCCACCTGAGATCTGGCTCCAGGACTTACAGCAAGGGGAACTTGGGCAAGTTACAGACTCTCTATGCCTCAGTTTCTTTATCAGCAAAACAGAATCATCCCATAAACTATAAGGTCGATGGTATCAGTGGGTCCTCAAACTGACTGCACATCTGAGTCATGTTAACAAACACATTCCAGGCCCCACCTGAGCCCTCTGAATCAGAATCCCTGTTAGGAGGACGATGAACTTGAATTTGCACTGACTTTCCCAGCTGTTTCTTACTCTGATCAACTTGGGGGTAGGACCCATTGAGCTGCATCACATCATTCCAAAGCCAAAACACAACAGCAGGACAAGAATATTTTCAAGGCAGTCTCTAAAGCAGAGGAGAAACTGTTGAGGGAACCTAGAAGTAAAGGAGATCTGGCTTGCTGGGCTCCATTTGAACTTTGAGTACAACAGAGACATGAGCCCTTAGGGACACATGCCTGAGGTAGTGACAGTCCAACTTTGGAAGAGTGGAAGCCCTAGTTTCAAATTCAAGCATGCTTTGAGTAGAAATTAAGTTTACCTCTTTTTGCACAGCAACATGGCCAATCTTTCCTAAGCTGCTCAGCTTACAAGAAAAGGAATCATACTGCTAAGAATTCAAACTTCAGCAGTCATAGGTGAGTAAGGAAGTCTTATAAACCTATTCTAGCCACCTAACCAGAAACTCGAAATTTAGCAGGTTCTTTCAGTTTCAGGACAGTTGTGTTCACTAGATCAGAGGCATTGAGACATGAAGAACAGACCCTTAAAAAGGGAAAGTGTTCCCTTCAGTTTGAGGACATCACTGGAACATTAGGGAAGTGGGAACACAGCTGCTCACTCTACAGTGTGGGTTGCCTTTGTGTCTGGAATGTGTCTGATGTCCTGATCCCTGTGCACATTTCAGGGAGCCTTGGGAGGACCCCAAATCACTGATGGAATTGGGCAGTGCATGGAGATGGCTCAGCAGGACGAGGGTAAATGCAGGGGCAAGTCCAGGTCATACTGAGAGACAATGAGTGGCGCTGATGAGGACAAAGATAAAATCAAAAGTTTGTGCTTCATCTTCAAAAACTCAAGCTGATAACAAACTTGGCCTGATGAGAAATAATAAGTATTTTTCTATTTACATGAGAATTTAATCTCAAAACAGAAATCAGAAAAATATGAAGTCCAGGGCATAAAACCTAAAACTATTGCTCATATTTATTCTTTCTAAATAGAGCAAAGTGTAAAATCTTCTCCATAAGACATACATTGTGGTTATAAAAAGGCAAAAGTCTTAGTGAGAATCATTGGTATTCCATAGAAGAGTGAATTAAACAGCCAAGGGAAGACCCACGTCTCATACTTCTCTTGTATATTCCAAAGTTCCAGGGAAATTCCAGGTGATAGAGGTTATTTCCCATACTGTTAAAGCAAGGTTTCAGACACTTCTGAATTTTGGTCCCAGTACTCTAGAAGGGCACACCTCTGTCCTGGAAAATAATACAAGAATGAATACTCTTCCCGTGACCCATTCTGGTCGTTCTTCCAGCATCACAAAAACCAAAAACTGGAAATATGGCCAAATACGTGATTAGCTGTCCCTCATCTTCAGGTTTCTTATCTGTTACTTATAGATAATAGCATTACCTTAAGGATTATGATGAAGATACAATGTCCAAATATAAACACAGTTTTGAGCAAAATGCCTTGTACGAATTGGTCAATGAATAATTACTAAATATGTGAATATTTACTGGATTGTATGGAACCTATGAATAATTACTGAATAATTATTGTGATTGCTTTTATTGGCAGTGCTGAAAACTCATCCCTTTGTGACCTCAAGTAACCCATGACACTTTGTGAACCTGCAGTTTTTTCATTTAGAAACGACAGATTTTCATTCTGACACAGAATGTCAGGTCTCCCAGACCCTAGAAAATACATTGACTTAAAGGCTTTGATACATCTCAAAGCAGTATCCTTACAGTGTCACTGGAAGATGGTGCGGGCTGCAGAGAGGGATGCTTTCAAATGGGATTAACCAGTCCTCCTTCCTTCACTTCCACATGAATGCTGGGCAGCCCAGGGTCAACCCACTGCACCCTCAACTCAGGCAAGTCCAGCAGCCAATCTTAGGAGACCTGGGCTACAGAACAGTCTCTCAAGTTCCAGGCTCACAAAACCTAGGTGGGGATGAAAGCTGAGAAAGCGAAGAGGTGGTTCAGGGGATCACTCTTTCCTACTTGTTCCTCTCACCTCAAACTCACCTTCTACTGCACTGCAACACTGAGGATCGCCAACCAACCCTGACCATAACCTTGATCTTGCCATGTTCTGTTAGTGGAATGCAACCCAAAATCAATGGTGTTAGGTCATCTCAACAAAATATATATCAAACCATATTCCATAAGAACTGCTCGTGGCCCTGTTCTTTTCAGTATATGGGAAAACAAAATGGAAACAACAAAATAGCATGAGGTTTACAAAACTTCCCAAGATAGATGGTCACACATGTTTTCAGGAGACCTCTATATAAATGACTTTGATCACTTGATACCTTGAAAAGAGGTCTTGTGGCACTAGAATGACATCTATAAGTGACAAGTATAAAATGTAGTGCTCAGTGACATTAAAAAACAAATCAACCCACATAGAGGAAGAGCTTTGGACGTAGGGATGTCAAACTGGTCTAGAATGTAATGAAAACCCAAGAAGGTGCCCCAGTAAGAAAGAAGAAATCAGTCTAACAATGGGATGCAGCAGCAAGAATACTGAGACAGGAAAGAAAACATTTTTAAAAAATGAATTATTCATTCACTTTCTAGTGGATACAGAAAAAACTGCAGAAGACCCGGAGGATATCAGGGCAGGCTAAAAGTTTGATATCTTACACCTGTGGAAAAGCCTTAAGCTCTGTTTTAACTGAGAGCAGGTGGGGTGACTTCATGACTACCATTAAGAAAATATAACCTGTTGGGAAACTGTTTCTGCCTTGATGATGTTGTACAGACAAGAGATAAACAGTGAGGAATATGCTTAGATGTATTGGGAAAGACACGGGTCTGTGGCATTGTCACAAGGGTACACGAATACTGAGAGTGAATGCTGAAGGAATGATCCCCATTGGTGGTGACCCTCAGGTGAGACTAGGGTGCCTGTGTTTCAGCAAAGCCTGGGCAATTCGAATGCAGGGCTCCTAAGATTCCGTGACACCCCCACCTTCTAATTCTGTTATGGCAACTGCAGATGGTTACCTGGCACGCTGGCCACATTCTACCTCACTCTTATCAGAGTCTGAGGTACTGGCAGTGCTTTCAGCTCTGTGTTCAGGCACCTCGAACCTTGTTTTTGCGGTGAAGGATCCTAAAGTGTTGTGGGGAGTGATCACATTTTTCACAAGAGTAAGTTAAGAATTTCAGTTACTGACATCCCTCAGTCCTGATTAAACCTATTTGATTTCACCGGTGTTTAACCCATCATGTGTTTGCCTTTCTTCTCCCCAGTCCCTGGCCCCACCTCTTCTGCCACAAACGTCAGCATGGTGGTATCAGCCGGCCCTTTGTCCAGCGAGTAGGCAGAGATGAACATTCTAGAAATCAACGAGAAATTGCGCCCCCAGCTGGCAAAGAAGAAACAGCAGTTCAGAAGCCTCCAAGAGAAATGTTTTGTAACTGAACTGGCTGGCTTCCTGGCCAACGGACAGAAGAAATACAGTAAGATCTATAGGCTCACCATCATGAAAGTGATGAATGATGTCCTGTCTTCTCTCTGAGACACTAAATGCTCTCTCCATCAAAAATAATTTCATCCTTCCTGTACTTCTAGGAAAACAGAAATGGGTATTTTAACATTTTGGCAAAGTTGGAAGACAGAGGTACCAAAGTATTTAGCAACTTTCCATGTTTGCAATCAGGTGGGGGTGGGACTAGAGTTAAACTGCCATTTATTGATTTCTGACACAGGCACAGAATGACCTGTTTTCTCCAAGAGGCTCAATCGTGTTTTCAAGAATCGTCTCTGTACCATATAAGATCCTGCAGACAAATAACATCTAGTCTGTTGTTCTAAATGTCTGAGACTAGTGAACTTTTATTCAGTTCAAGTTTCTGTTGAGGCCCAACAGGCAAAGCTCTGTTCTAGTGACTCTGAGGGAAACTTGGTGATAGTAGCCAGTACCTGCTCTGAGGGGCTTCAAGAGGAGTCTACTCCTAATAGAACCTGTGCTGTCTATAAGTGACAGCATCAAGAGCAGGGAGTAGGGGCCGTGCATGGTGGCTCACTCCTGTAATCCCAGCACTTTGGGAGGCTGAGGCGGGCAGATCATGAGGTCAGGAGTTTGAGACCAGCCTGGGCAACATGGAGAAACCCCATCTCCACTAAAAATACAAAAAGTAGATGGGCGTGGTGGCAGGTGACTGTAATCACCCCTGCTCAGGAGGCTGAGGGAGGAGAATCCTTTGAACCCAGGAGGCTGAGGTTGCAGTGAGCCAAGATTTTGCCACTGCACTCCAGCCTGGGCGACAGGGCAAGACTGGTAAAAATAATAATAATAATAATAATAATAATAATAATAATGATAATAAAAATAAGAATAAAAAGCAGAGAGTAGCTTGGTGAGAGTGAAGTCCTGCTTCCTGGGGCACAGAGTCTTGTTGCTAAAGAGGAAGAAAGATCGCACCCGAGAATGTGTGGAGACAGCAGTGCAGTGTACAGAGCAGGGACCGTGGGCCTGTCTCCTGGGCTCCATCCAAGTTGCTTGTCGTTTCTGTCCCTCAGTTACCTCACCTGTTCAGAGGGTACTACAATAATACCTACCTCTGTAAATTGCTGCAGTGAATTACATGAGCTATTTCTTGTCAATCTCCTAGAACATTTATTGGCACACAGTAAACACTATCTATTAGTTCTTCATTCTGCTGTTTCTAAATTAACACAAATTTTATTAGCATTTGGGCATATTTCCTTCATGGCCTTATGGTGTTATGTGTCACACTTTATGCTTCAGATATGATTCTTAAAATCATAACTGAAGATATGATTTAAAAATCAAAGATTTTAAAAATCTTTCGCATACTTGTCCTTGAAATTCCCAGTAAAAGGGAAACCATCAGTCCCATAGTCCTAGGGGCCTTCCCGACTGTACAAGAAATCACTACTCATGCCCCAGTGCAGTGTTTTAGAGGAGAGGCTGCAAGGCTTGGGAAAGTGGCCCTGCATTCAGAGTCAGACCTCAGGGACTGTGAATTCTGACTCCACTTCGTTGTGGTTGAATCATCTTGTCAGATGATTCCTTGATGTGCCCTTAAGGTTCTCTTTCTTCATCTCTAAATTTTGGAGGATCAGATGCCAGAAAGTCAGGAGACTGAAGAGTAAAGATGTGGAAATCCCTGTCTAGACCCTGGTACTGGGGAGAGTTTTGTCCTTGGGATGGACCTGGCTCCTGCCCTGTAGGCAATGACCACAGCAGCATGTCCAGCCTTCCACTGAGGCAGGTGTGTCTGTCTTTTCTCAGAATATGAAGAGTGCGAAGACCTCATAAAATCTATGCTGAGGAATGAGCGACGACAGTTCAAGGAGGAGAAGCTTGCGGAGCAGCTCAAGCAAGCTGAGGAGCTCAGGTGAGGGGACCCCATGGGGGCAGGCAGGGGGGCAGGTGTGTACATCTCTGAAGTACAACAGCTCGGTGGGGAGAAATAAGAACGAAGCTGGGCCAGGGGAAGGGCAGGAATTGCCATGGCAGGCTCGCAACACACAAGTATTTATCAAGCAGAGAAGAAGTATAATAAAAATGTATGGGTTGCAGTTGTTTGTCAGGGCCTTGTTTTCTCTTTTTCGAGCAAGTAATTGTTGATGTGAAATTTACATAACACAGAATTAACCAAAGGAGTGTGAACCACACAGCAGCATTGAGTATACTCAAAATGGTGTGCCGTCACCACCCCACTTACCCTGAGTGAGAATCACCTCCTGACTGACTGCGGCTTCTCATTCTTTCACTCAATCAATGTTGCCTTCTCGACCCTGTCATTCTTTTCTTCTTTCGTCTTTTCAATTCGCCCCATCTGCATCTGGCCTCGTTTCTGTACATGGCTTTGTATCTAGTGGCCGCAAGATGCACTGTGTGTATTTTCACATGGAAATGTCCATGGCCAGAGTGAGGAACTGAAAGGATGTCTTTTTGAAACGGAATTAGGAAGACACCTACTTTTGTTTACAGAAGGGAAAGATGAATGGAACATCATCGAGGATCTTGCAGGAGCCCTCTCTGATACAGAGGAAGCCTGTAAACCATTTTCTATTCTTTCTCTTGGCCACAGACATTCCTTTCAACATGTGCTGACCTTCTGCTTGAAGGTCTCCTTGAGGACATTGTCTCAGAAGTCTCTGTTGCAATATTTGAACGGATCACTCAACCCTTTCTACTCTTAAATTTTCTCTACCGTCTCACCTTAGGCAATATAAAGTCCTGGTTCACTCTCAGGAACGAGAGCTGACCCAGTTAAGGGAGAAGTTACGGGAAGGGAGAGATGCCGCCCGCTCATTGAATGAGCATCTCCAGGCCCTCCTCACTCCGGATGAGCCGGACAAGTCCCAGGGGCAGGACCTCCAAGAACAGCTGGCTGAGGGGTGTAGACTGGCACAGCAACTTGTCCAAAAGCTCAGCCCAGGTAAGGTGGCCATAGGCCCTGATGACCCAAAACCCCAGGCTTATGAGAGGCTCCAGACCTCCATACTTTCACAATGACAGTTGTATCAGTGGGGTTTTTTTCTGCTACACCTATGTGGCCATGACATGACCAGGACTTCCTGGGTAAGAACAGAGATGGGAAACCCATGGGTTTGGAGGTCACAGTATTGCAAGTGTCCCTCCTTCCTTGATGGAAGGTGGTCTTTGGAGCAAGAGGCAGCATCTATCTAGTTTTAAAGGACAGGAAGGGGGCTGTGATGGGAGGGCGCTTGTTGGAGTGAAAAGAGCTCTGGGCTAAGAATGAAGGTTCCCAGGCTGTCTTTTTGGCAATGTTCTTAGTAAGTGTCGGTGAGTGAGTGATTTATCTTTCCAGAGTTTCTCTCTCTCCATGTGCAAAGGCAGACAAATTGTCTCTTGCAAGGGTCTGAAGCATCCAAATATGGGAACACTTACGAATGCTTTTCAAAATGAGATGAAGCCCCTCTCCATGTGGTGTTGGAGAAGGCACTTGATGTGGGGGCATTTGGTGGTAGGAAGTGCTTCAGACTGGAGCACTCCCCATGGATAGAATGTCCCTGAATAACACAGCAGAAGCCACATGGAGGGCCTGTGCAGTCTCATGACGCATAGAGGACTGTGGGACAAGTTTGTCCTCTCCTAAGAGAAAGAATGAGGTTTGAAATGCGAACTGTGACAGGACACCAAGCCTGTTCCTGGGAATCAGATCTGTGGCAGGATGGGGGAGACAGCTGCCAAAGTCCAGAGAGAGGCTGCACAAGCCTCCAGTGATATGGGAAGCAAAAGGTCTTTTCAGTATTTGGCCACATCTTGATGGTGGCCCTCCACATCAGAAATGCATTGCCCGATGGATCAGGAAACCATGCCAGGGCATTTTGTGAAAGATAAAACATGAGAGTTTTCAGTACAATGCTGAACCATACGTAGATGTTCACATCTCTGTGCACGTTGGGCTGACTGTGCTTGCGGAATGTGAAGTGGGAAATATCTGAACGAACATTTTGTATTTATAGAAAATGACGAAGATGAGGATGAAGATGTTCAAGTTGAGGAGGCTGAGAAAGTGCAGAAATCATCTCCCCCCAGGTAACACTGAATACTCAGGAGCAAGTAATGGGTGGTAACACATGAAAATGTCTAGGAGGCACACCCTCTCTGGCATCTATGGTGGGCCAAAAGCCCGCATCCCCTTGGCCACAGTATGTGAAATTGAACCCAGCTTAGACACAGGGTGCGGCAGCTGTCGTGTTTCTCTATGTGTGCCAAGTGTCATGTCTGTACCATACAGGGATAGCTGAGTCTTCATCCTCCTCAGCTCCTATCTGTCCAGTGCACTGAACACCAGCTGCTGTCTTCCTCTCTGGCTCCCATGGCAGCCATGCTCTGTTGCAGAGGGAAGAGGATTGCCTGTTCCCTGTTTAAGGGAACCTCCATTTTGCTTTCTGGGACCACTCTCTTAATGCCGCCTGTCAAAACCAGCTAGGACTCCCTGGGGTCCAATCCCTCTGTGTTTAATCTTCTGTCATCTCTGTCCCACCTGGCTCATCAGGGAGGTGCAGAAGGCTGAAGAGAGCAAAGTCCCTGAGGACTCACTGGAGGAATGTGCCATCACTTGTTCAAATAGCCACGGCCCTTGTGACTCCAACCAGCCTCACAAGAACATCAAAATCACATTTGAGGAATACGAAGTCAACTCACCTCTGGTTGTAGACAGAGAATCCTCTCATGGTGAATGTCAGGATGCTCTAAACATTCTCCCAGGTAGCCTCTATTTTCCTTGTGTCTCATACCTCTGTCTAGGCTATGGAAGATCAATTCTGAGGACAGGCTGTATATACACATATTGTTATTGTTTTAGTCAGAAACTAGGATGGAGCTAGGTGCTGTGACTCACACATATAATCACAGCACTTTGGAAGGCCCAAGTGGGAGGATGACTTGAGTTCAGGAGTTGAAGACCAGCCTGGACAATATGGTGAAACCCATCTTTACAAAGAATACAAAAAATTAGGCAGGCATGGTGCTGCATGCCTATAGTCCCAACTGCTCAGGAGACTTAGGTGGGAGGATCGGCTGAGACGATCCTATCTATTAGTTCTTCATTCTGCTGTTTCTAAATTAACACAAATTTTATTAGCATTTGGGCATATTTCCTTCATGGCCTTATGGTGTTATGTGTCACACTTTATGCTTCAGATATGATTCTTAAAATCATAACTGAAGATATGATTTAAAAATCAAAGATTTTAAAAATCTTTCGCATACTTGTCCTTGAAATTCCCAGTAAAAGGGAAACCATCAGTCCCATAGTCCTAGGGGCCTTCCCGACTGTACAAGAAATCACTACTCATGCCCCAGTGCAGTGTTTTAGAGGAGAGGCTGCAAGGCTTGGGAAAGTGGCCCCGCATTCAGAGTCAGACCTCAGGGACTGTGAATTCTGACTCCACTTCGTTGTGGTTGAATCATCTTGTCAGATGATTCCTTGATGTGCCCTTGAGGTTCTCTTTCTTCATCTCTAAATTTTGGAGGATCAGATGCCAGAAAGTCAGGAGACTGAAGAGTAAAGATGTGGAAATCCCTGTCTAGACCCTGGTACTGGGGAGAGTTTTGTCCTTGGGATGGACCTGGCTCCTGCCCTGTAGGCAATGACCACAGCAGCATGTCCAGCCTTCCACTGAGGCAGGCGTGTCTGTCTTTTCTCAGAATATGAAGAGTGCGAAGACCTCATAAAATCTATGCTGAGGAATGAGCGACGACAGTTCAAGGAGGAGAAGCTTGCGGAGCAGCTCAAGCAAGCTGAGGAGCTCAGGTGAGGGGACCCTATGGGGGCAGGCAGGGGGGCAGGTGTGTACATCTCTGAAGTACAACAGCTCGGTGGGGAGAAATAAGAACGAAGCTGGGCCAGGGGAAGGGCAGGAATTGCCATGGCAGGCTCGCAACACACAAGTATTTATCAAGCAGAGAAGAAGTATAATAAAAATGTATGGGTTGCAGTTGTTTGTCAGGGCCTTGTTTTCTCTTTTTCGAGCAAGTAATTGTTGATGTGAAATTTACATAACACAGAATTAACCAAAGGAGTGTGAACCACACAGCAGCATTCAGTATACTCAAAATGGTGTGCCGTCACCACCCCACTTACCCTGAGTGAGAATCACCTCCTGACTGACTGCGGCTTCTCATTCTTTCACTCAATCAATGTTGCCTTCTCGACCCTGTCATTCTTTTCTTCTTTCGTCTTTTCAATTCGCCCCATCTGCATCTGGCCTCGTTTCTGTACATGGCTTTGTATCTAGTGGCCGCAAGATGCACTGTGTGTATTTTCACATGGAAATGTCCATGGCCAGAGTGAGGAACTGAAAGGATGTCTTTTTGAAACGGAATTAGGAAGACACCTACTTTTGTTTACAGAAGGGAAAGATGAATGGAACATCATCGAGGATCTTGCAGGAGCCCTCTCTGATACAGAGGAAGCCTGTAAACCATTTTCTATTCTTTCTCTTGGCCACAGACATTCCTTTCAACATGTGCTGACCTTCTGCTTGAAGGTCTCCTTGAGGACATTGTCTCAGAAGTCTCTGTTGCAATATTTGAACGGATCACTCAACCCTTTCTACTCTTAAATTTTCTCTACCGTCTCACCTTAGGCAATATAAAGTCCTGGTTCACTCTCAGGAACGAGAGCTGACCCAGTTAAGGGAGAAGTTACGGGAAGGGAGAGATGCCGCCCGCTCATTGAATGAGCATCTCCAGGCCCTCCTCACTCCGGATGAGCCGGACAAGTCCCAGGGGCAGGACCTCCAAGAACAGCTGGCTGAGGGGTGTAGACTGGCACAGCAACTTGTCCAAAAGCTCAGCCCAGGTAAGGTGGCCATAGGCCCTGATGACCCAAAACCCCAGGCTTATGAGAGGCTCCAGACCTCCATACTTTCACAATGACAGTTGTATCAGTGGGGTTTTTTTCTGCTACACCTATGTGGCCATGACATGACCAGGACTTCCTGGGTAAGAACAGAGATGGGAAACCCATGGGTTTGGAGGTCACAGTATTGCAAGTGTCCCTCCTTCCTTGATGGAAGGTGGTCTTTGGAGCAAGAGGCAGCATCTATCTAGTTTTAAAGGACAGGAAGGGGGCTGTGATGGGAGGGCGCTTGTTGGAATGAAAAGAGCTCTGGGCTAAGAATGAAGGTTCCCAGGCTGTCTTTTTGGCAATGTTCTTAGTAAGTGTCGGTGAGTGAGTGATTTATCTTTCCAGAGTTTCTCTCTCTCCATGTGCAAAGGCAGACAAATTGTCTCTTGCAAGGGTCTGAAGCATCCAAATATGGGAACACTTACGAATGCTTTTCAAAATGAGATGAAGCCCCTCTCCATGTGGTGTTGGAGAAGGCACTTGATGTGGGGGCATTTGGTGGTAGGAAGTGCTTCAGACTGGAGCACTCCCCATGGATAGAATGTCCCTGAATAACACAGCAGAAGCCACATGGAGGGCCTGTGCAGTCTCATGACGCATAGAGGACTGTGGGACAAGTTTGTCCTCTCCTAAGAGAAAGAATGAGGTTTGAAATGCGAACTGTGACAGGACACCAAGCCTGTTCCTGGGAATCAGATCTGTGGCAGGATGGGGGAGACAGCTGCCAAAGTCCAGAGAGAGGCTGCACAAGCCTCCAGTGATATGGGAAGCAAAAGGTCTTTTCAGTATTTGGCCACATCTTGATGGTGGCCCTCCACATCAGAAATGCATTGCCCGATGGATCAGGAAACCATGCCAGGGCATTTTGTGAAAGATAAAACATGAGAGTTTTCAGTACAATGCTGAACCATACGTAGATGTTCACATCTCTGTGCACGTTGGGCTGACTGTGCTTGCGGAATGTGAAGTGGGAAATATCTGAACGAACATTTTGTATTTATAGAAAATGACGAAGATGAGGATGAAGATGTTCAAGTTGAGGAGGCTGAGAAAGTGCAGAAATCATCTCCCCCCAGGTAACACTGAATACTCAGGAGCAAGTAATGGGTGGTAACACATGAAAATGTCTAGGAGGCACACCCTCTCTGGCATCTATGGTGGGCCAAAAGCCCGCATCCCCTTGGCCACAGTATGTGAAATTGAACCCAGCTTAGACACAGGGTGCGGCAGCTGTCGTGTTTCTCTATGTGTGCCAAGTGTCATGTCTGTACCATACAGGGATAGCTGAGTCTTCATCCTCCTCAGCTCCTATCTGTCCAGTGCACTGAACACCAGCTGCTGTCTTCCTCTCTGGCTCCCATGGCAGCCATGCTCTGTTGCAGAGGGAAGAGGATTGCCTGTTCCCTGTTTAAGGGAACCTCCATTTTGCTTTCTGGGACCACTCTCTTAATGCCGCCTGTCAAAACCAGCTAGGACTCCCTGGGGTCCAATCCCTCTGTGTTTAATCTTCTGTCATCTCTGTCCCACCTGGCTCATCAGGGAGGTGCAGAAGGCTGAAGAGAGCAAAGTCCCTGAGGACTCACTGGAGGAATGTGCCATCACTTGTTCAAATAGCCACGGCCCTTGTGACTCCAACCAGCCTCACAAGAACATCAAAATCACATTTGAGGAATACGAAGTCAACTCACCTCTGGTTGTAGACAGAGAATCCTCTCATGGTGAATGTCAGGATGCTCTAAACATTCTCCCAGGTAGCCTCTATTTTCCTTGTGTCTCATACCTCTGTCTAGGCTATGGAAGATCAATTCTGAGGACAGGCTGTATATACACATATTGTTATTGTTTTAGTCAGAAACTAGGATGGAGCTAGGTGCTGTGACTCACACATATAATCACAGCACTTTGGAAGGCCCAAGTGGGAGGATGACTTGAGTTCAGGAGTTGAAGACCAGCCTGGACAATATGGTGAAACCCATCTTTACAAAGAATACAAAAAATTAGGCAGGCATGGTGCTGCATGCCTATAGTCCCAACTGCTCAGGAGACTTAGGTGGGAGGATCGGCTGAGACGATCCTATCTATTAGTTCTTCATTCTGCTGTTTCTAAATTAACACAAATTTTATTAGCATTTGGGCATATTTCCTTCATGGCCTTATGGTGTTATGTGTCACACTTTATGCTTCAGATATGATTCTTAAAATCATAACTGAAGATATGATTTAAAAATCAAAGATTTTAAAAATCTTTCGCATACTTGTCCTTGAAATTCCCAGTAAAAGGGAAACCATCAGTCCCATAGTCCTAGGGGCCTTCCCGACTGTACAAGAAATCACTACTCATGCCCCAGTGCAGTGTTTTAGAGGAGAGGCTGCAAGGCTTGGGAAAGTGGCCCCGCATTCAGAGTCAGACCTCAGGGACTGTGAATTCTGACTCCACTTCGTTGTGGTTGAATCATCTTGTCAGATGATTCCTTGATGTGCCCTTGAGGTTCTCTTTCTTCATCTCTAAATTTTGGAGGATCAGATGCCAGAAAGTCAGGAGACTGAAGAGTAAAGATGTGGAAATCCCTGTCTAGACCCTGGTACTGGGGAGAGTTTTGTCCTTGGGATGGACCTGGCTCCTGCCCTGTAGGCAATGACCACAGCAGCATGTCCAGCCTTCCACTGAGGCAGGCGTGTCTGTCTTTTCTCAGAATATGAAGAGTGCGAAGACCTCATAAAATCTATGCTGAGGAATGAGCGACGACAGTTCAAGGAGGAGAAGCTTGCGGAGCAGCTCAAGCAAGCTGAGGAGCTCAGGTGAGGGGACCCCATGGGGGCAGGCAGGGGGGCAGGTGTGTACATCTCTGAAGTACAACAGCTCGGTGGGGAGAAATAAGAACGAAGCTGGGCCAGGGGAAGGGCAGGAATTGCCATGGCAGGCTCGCAACACACAAGTATTTATCAAGCAGAGAAGAAGTATAATAAAAATGTATGGGTTGCAGTTGTTTGTCAGGGCCTTGTTTTCTCTTTTTCGAGCAAGTAATTGTTGATGTGAAATTTACATAACACAGAATTAACCAAAGGAGTGTGAACCACACAGCAGCATTCAGTATACTCAAAATGGTGTGCCGTCACCACCCCACTTACCCTGAGTGAGAATCACCTCCTGACTGACTGCGGCTTCTCATTCTTTCACTCAATCAATGTTGCCTTCTCGACCCTGTCATTCTTTTCTTCTTTCGTCTTTTCAATTCGCCCCATCTGCATCTGGCCTCATTTCTGTACATGGCTTTGTATCTAGTGGCCGCAAGATGCACTATGTGTATTTTCACATGGAAATGTCCATGGCCAGAGTGAGGAACTGAAAGGATGTCTTTTTGAAACGGAATTAGGAAGACACCTACTTTTGTTTACAGAAGGGAAAGATGAATGGAACATCATCGAGGATCTTGCAGGAGCCCTCTCTGATACAGAGGAAGCCTGTAAACCATTTTCTATTCTTTCTCTTGGCCACAGACATTCCTTTGAACATGTGCTGACCTTCTGCTTGAAGGTCTCCTTGAGGACATTGTCTCAGAAGTCTCTGTTGCAATATTTGAACGGATCACTCAACCCTTTCTACTCTTAAATTTTCTCTACCGTCTCACCTTAGGCAATATAAAGTCCTGGCTCACTCTCAGGAACGAGAGCTGACCCAGTTAAAGGAGAAGTTATGGGAAGGGAGAGATGCCGCCCGCTCATTGAATGAGCATGTCCAGGCCCTCCTCACTCCGGATGAGCCGGACAAGTCCCAGGGGCAGGACCTCCAAGAACAGCTGGCTGAGGGGTGTAGACTGGCACAGCAACTTGTCCAAAAGCTCAGCCCAGGTAAGGTGGCCATAGGCCCTGATGACCCAAAACCCCAGGCTTATGAGAGGCTCCAGACCTCCATACTTTCACAATGACAGTTGCATCAGTGGGGTTTTTTTCTGCTACACCTATGTGGCCATGACATGACCAGGACTTCCTGGGTAAGAACAGAGATGGGAAACCCATGGGTTTGGAGGTCACAGTATTGCAAGTGTCCCTCCTTCCTTGATGGAAGGTG
This sequence comes from Pan paniscus, assembly GCF_029289425.2. Classification (NCBI taxonomy): domain Eukaryota; kingdom Metazoa; phylum Chordata; class Mammalia; order Primates; family Hominidae; genus Pan; species Pan paniscus. The sequence goes on from NC_073249.2 coordinate 117,564,495, forward strand.
GTCTTTGGAGCAAGAGGCAGCATCTGTCTAGTTTTAAAGGACAGGAAGGGGGCTGTGATGGGAGGGCGCTTGTTGGAGTGAAAAGAGCTCTGGGCTAAGAATGAAGGTTCCCAGGCTGTCTTTTTGGCAATGTTCTTAGTAAGTGTCGGTGAGTGAGTGATTTATCTTTCCAGAGTTTCTCTCTCTCCATGTGCAAAGGCAGACAAATTGTCTCTTGCAAGGGTCTGAAGCATCCAAATATGGGAACACTTACGAATGCTTTTCAAAATGAGATGAAGCCCCTCTCCATGTGGTGTTGGAGAAGGCACTTGATGTGGGGGCATTTGGTGGTAGGAAGTGCTTCAGACTGGAGCACTCCCCATGGATAGAATGTCCCTGAATAACACAGCAGAAGCCACATGGAGGGCCCGTGCAGTCTCATGACGCATAGAGGACTGTGGGACAAGTTTGTCCTCTCCTAAGAGAAAGAATGAGGTTTGAAATGCGAACTGTGACAGGACACCAAGCCTGTTCCTGGGAATCAGATCTGTGGCAGGGTGGGGGAGACAGCTGCCAAAGTCCAGAGAGAGGCTGCACAAGCCTCCAGTGATATGGGAAGCAAAAGGTCTTTTCAGTATTTGGCCACATCTTGATGGTGGCCCTCCACATCAGAAATGCATTGCCCGATGGATCAGGAAACCATGCCAGGGCATTTTGTGAAAGATAAAACATGAGAGTTTTCAGTACAATGCTGAACCATACGTAGATGTTCACGTCTCTGTGCACGTTGGGCTGACTGTGCTTGCGGAATGTGAAGTGGGAAATATCTGAACGAACATTTTGTATTTATAGAAAATGACGAAGATGAGGATGAAGATGTTCAAGTTGAGGAGGCTGAGAAAGTGCAGAAATCATCTCCCCCCAGGTAACACTGAATACTCAGGAGCAAGTAATGGGTGGTAACACATGAAAATGTCTAGGAGGCACACCCTCTCTGGCATCTATGGTGGGCCAAAAGCCCGCATCCCCTTGGCCACAGTATGTGAAATTGAACCCAGCTTAGACACAGGGTGCGGCAGCTGTCGTGTTTCTCTATGTGTGCCAAGTGTCATGTCTGTACCATACAGGGATAGCTGAGTCTTCATCCTCCTCAGCTCCTATCTGTCCAGTGCACTGAACACCAGCTGCTGTCTTCCTCTCTGGCTCCCATGGCAGCCATGCTCTGTTGCAGAGAGAAGAGGATTGCCTGTTCCCTGTTTAAGGGAACCTTCATTTTGCTTTCTGGGACCACTCTCTTAATGCCGCCTGTCAAAACCAGCTAGGACTCCCTGGGGTCCAATCCCTCTGTGTTTAATCTTCTGTCATCTCTGTCCCACCTGGCTCATCAGGGAGGTGCAGAAGGCTGAAGAGAGCAAAGTCCCTGAGGACTCACTGGAGGAATGTGCCATCACTTGTTCAAATAGCCACGGCCCTTGTGACTCCAACCAGCCTCACAAGAACATCAAAATCACATTTGAGGAATACGAAGTCAACTCACCTCTGGTTGTAGACAGAGAATCCTCTCATGGTGAATGTCAGGATGCTCTAAACATTCTCCCAGGTAGCCTCTATTTTCCTTGTGTCTCATACCTCTGTCTAGGCTATGGAAGATCAATTCTGAGGACAGGCTGTATATACACATATTGTTATTGTTTTAGTCAGAAACTAGGATGGAGCTAGGTGCTGTGACTCACACATATAATCACAGCACTTTGGAAGGCCCAAGTGGGAGGATGACTTGAGTTCAGGAGTTGAAGACCAGCCTGGACAATATGGTGAAACCCATCTTTACAAAGAATACAAAAAATTAGGCAGGCATGGTGCTGCATGCCTATAGTCCCAACTGCTCAGGAGACTTAGGTGGGAGGATCGGCTGAGACGATCCTATCTATTAGTTCTTCATTCTGCTGTTTCTAAATTAACACAAATTTTATTAGCATTTGGGCATATTTCCTTCATGGCCTTATGGTGTTATGTGTCACACTTTATGCTTCAGATATGATTCTTAAAATCATAACTGAAGATATGATTTAAAAATCAAAGATTTTAAAAATCTTTCGCATACTTGTCCTTGAAATTCCCAGTAAAAGGGAAACCATCAGTCCCATAGTCCTAGGGGCCTTCCCGACTGTACAAGAAATCACTACTCATGCCCCAGTGCAGTGTTTTAGAGGAGAGGCTGCAAGGCTTGGGAAAGTGGCCCCGCATTCAGAGTCAGACCTCAGGGACTGTGAATTCTGACTCCACTTCGTTGTGGTTGAATCATCTTGTCAGATGATTCCTTGATGTGCCCTTGAGGTTCTCTTTCTTCATCTCTAAATTTTGGAGGATCAGATGCCAGAAAGTCAGGAGACTGAAGAGTAAAGATGTGGAAATCCCTGTCTAGACCCTGGTACTGGGGAGAGTTTTGTCCTTGGGATGGACCTGGCTCCTGCCCTGTAGGCAATGACCACAGCAGCATGTCCAGCCTTCCACTGAGGCAGGCGTGTCTGTCTTTTCTCAGAATATGAAGAGTGCGAAGACCTCATAAAATCTATGCTGAGGAATGAGCGACGACAGTTCAAGGAGGAGAAGCTTGCGGAGCAGCTCAAGCAAGCTGAGGAGCTCAGGTGAGGGGACCCCATGGGGGCAGGCAGGGGGGCAGGTGTGTACATCTCTGAAGTACAACAGCTCGGTGGGGAGAAATAAGAACGAAGCTGGGCCAGGGGAAGGGCAGGAATTGCCATGGCAGGCTCGCAACACACAAGTATTTATCAAGCAGAGAAGAAGTATAATAAAAATGTATGGGTTGCAGTTGTTTGTCAGGGCCTTGTTTTCTCTTTTTCGAGCAAGTAATTGTTGATGTGAAATTTACATAACACAGAATTAACCAAAGGAGTGTGAACCACACAGCAGCATTGAGTATACTCAAAATGGTGTGCCGTCACCACCCCACTTACCCTGAGTGAGAATCACCTCCTGACTGACTGCGGCTTCTCATTCTTTCACTCAATCAATGTTGCCTTCTCGACCCTGTCATTCTTTTCTTCTTTCGTCTTTTCAATTCGCCCCATCTGCATCTGGCCTCATTTCTGTACATGGCTTTGTATCTAGTGGCCGCAAGATGCACTGTGTGTATTTTCACATGGAAATGTCCATGGCCAGAGTGAGGAACTGAAAGGATGTCTTTTTGAAACGGAATTAGGAAGACACCTACTTTTGTTTACAGAAGGGAAAGATGAATGGAACATCATCGAGGATCTTGCAGGAGCCCTCTCTGATACAGAGGAAGCCTGTAAACCATTTTCTATTCTTTCTCTTGGCCACAGACATTCCTTTGAACATGTGCTGACCTTCTGCTTGAAGGTCTCCTTGAGGACATTGTCTCAGAAGTCTCTGTTGCAATATTTGAACGGATCACTCAACCCTTTCTACTCTTAAATTTTCTCTACCGTCTCACCTTAGGCAATATAAAGTCCTGGCTCACTCTCAGGAACGAGAGCTGACCCAGTTAAAGGAGAAGTTATGGGAAGGGAGAGATGCCGCCCGCTCATTGAATGAGCATGTCCAGGCCCTCCTCACTCCGGATGAGCCGGACAAGTCCCAGGGGCAGGACCTCCAAGAACAGCTGGCTGAGGGGTGTAGACTGGCACAGCAACTTGTCCAAAAGCTCAGCCCAGGTAAGGTGGCCATAGGCCCTGATGACCCAAAACCCCAGGCTTATGAGAGGCTCCAGACCTCCATACTTTCACAATGACAGTTGCATCAGTGGGGTTTTTTTCTGCTACACCTATGTGGCCATGACATGACCAGGACTTCCTGGGTAAGAACAGAGATGGGAAACCCATGGGTTTGGAGGTCACAGTATTGCAAGTGTCCCTCCTTCCTTGATGGAAGGTGGTCTTTGGAGCAAGAGGCAGCATCTGTCTAGTTTTAAAGGACAGGAAGGGGGCTGTGATGGGAGGGCGCTTGTTGGAGTGAAAAGAGCTCTGGGCTAAGAATGAAGGTTCCCAGGCTGTCTTTTTGGCAATGTTCTTAGTAAGTGTCGGTGAGTGAGTGATTTATCTTTCCAGAGTTTCTCTCTCTCCATGTGCAAAGGCAGACAAATTGTCTCTTGCAAGGGTCTGAAGCATCCAAATATGGGAACACTTACGAATGCTTTTCAAAATGAGATGAAGCCCCTCTCCATGTGGTGTTGGAGAAGGCACTTGATGTGGGGGCATTTGGTGGTAGGAAGTGCTTCAGACTGGAGCACTCCCCATGGATAGAATGTCCCTGAATAACACAGCAGAAGCCACATGGAGGGCCCGTGCAGTCTCATGACGCATAGAGGACTGTGGGACAAGTTTGTCCTCTCCTAAGAGAAAGAATGAGGTTTGAAATGCGAACTGTGACAGGACACCAAGCCTGTTCCTGGGAATCAGATCTGTGGCAGGGTGGGGGAGACAGCTGCCAAAGTCCAGAGAGAGGCTGCACAAGCCTCCAGTGATATGGGAAGCAAAAGGTCTTTTCAGTATTTGGCCACATCTTGATGGTGGCCCTCCACATCAGAAATGCATTGCCCGATGGATCAGGAAACCATGCCAGGGCATTTTGTGAAAGATAAAACATGAGAGTTTTCAGTACAATGCTGAACCATACGTAGATGTTCACGTCTCTGTGCACGTTGGGCTGACTGTGCTTGCGGAATGTGAAGTGGGAAATATCTGAACGAACATTTTGTATTTATAGAAAATGACGAAGATGAGGATGAAGATGTTCAAGTTGAGGAGGCTGAGAAAGTGCAGAAATCATCTCCCCCCAGGTAACACTGAATACTCAGGAGCAAGTAATGGGTGGTAACACATGAAAATGTCTAGGAGGCACACCCTCTCTGGCATCTATGGTGGGCCAAAAGCCCGCATCCCCTTGGCCACAGTATGTGAAATTGAACCCAGCTTAGACACAGGGTGCGGCAGCTGTCGTGTTTCTCTATGTGTGCCAAGTGTCATGTCTGTACCATACAGGGATAGCTGAGTCTTCATCCTCCTCAGCTCCTATCTGTCCAGTGCACTGAACACCAGCTGCTGTCTTCCTCTCTGGCTCCCATGGCAGCCATGCTCTGTTGCAGAGAGAAGAGGATTGCCTGTTCCCTGTTTAAGGGAACCTTCATTTTGCTTTCTGGGACCACTCTCTTAATGCCGCCTGTCAAAACCAGCTAGGACTCCCTGGGGTCCAATCCCTCTGTGTTTAATCTTCTGTCATCTCTGTCCCACCTGGCTCATCAGGGAGGTGCAGAAGGCTGAAGAGAGCAAAGTCCCTGAGGACTCACTGGAGGAATGTGCCATCACTTGTTCAAATAGCCACGGCCCTTGTGACTCCAACCAGCCTCACAAGAACATCAAAATCACATTTGAGGAATACGAAGTCAACTCACCTCTGGTTGTAGACAGAGAATCCTCTCATGGTGAATGTCAGGATGCTCTAAACATTCTCCCAGGTAGCCTCTATTTTCCTTGTGTCTCATACCTCTGTCTAGGCTATGGAAGATCAATTCTGAGGACAGGCTGTATATACACATATTGTTATTGTTTTAGTCAGAAACTAGGATGGAGCTAGGTGCTGTGACTCACACATATAATCACAGCACTTTGGAAGGCCCAAGTGGGAGGATGACTTGAGTTCAGGAGTTGAAGACCAGCCTGGACAATATGGTGAAACCCATCTTTACAAAGAATACAAAAAATTAGGCAGGCATGGTGCTGCATGCCTATAGTCCCAACTGCTCAGGAGACTTAGGTGGGAGGATCGGCTGAGACGATCCTATCTATTAGTTCTTCATTCTGCTGTTTCTAAATTAACACAAATTTTATTAGCATTTGGGCATATTTCCTTCATGGCCTTATGGTGTTATGTGTCACACTTTATGCTTCAGATATGATTCTTAAAATCATAACTGAAGATATGATTTAAAAATCAAAGATTTTAAAAATCTTTCGCATACTTGTCCTTGAAATTCCCAGTAAAAGGGAAACCATCAGTCCCATAGTCCTAGGGGCCTTCCCGACTGTACAAGAAATCACTACTCATGCCCCAGTGCAGTGTTTTAGAGGAGAGGCTGCAAGGCTTGGGAAAGTGGCCCCGCATTCAGAGTCAGACCTCAGGGACTGTGAATTCTGACTCCACTTCGTTGTGGTTGAATCATCTTGTCAGATGATTCCTTGATGTGCCCTTGAGGTTCTCTTTCTTCATCTCTAAATTTTGGAGGATCAGATGCCAGAAAGTCAGGAGACTGAAGAGTAAAGATGTGGAAATCCCTGTCTAGACCCTGGTACTGGGGAGAGTTTTGTCCTTGGGATGGACCTGGCTCCTGCCCTGTAGGCAATGACCACAGCAGCATGTCCAGCCTTCCACTGAGGCAGGCGTGTCTGTCTTTTCTCAGAATATGAAGAGTGCGAAGACCTCATAAAATCTATGCTGAGGAATGAGCGACGACAGTTCAAGGAGGAGAAGCTTGCGGAGCAGCTCAAGCAAGCTGAGGAGCTCAGGTGAGGGGACCCCATGGGGGCAGGCAGGGGGGCAGGTGTGTACATCTCTGAAGTACAACAGCTCGGTGGGGAGAAATAAGAACGAAGCTGGGCCAGGGGAAGGGCAGGAATTGCCATGGCAGGCTCGCAACACACAAGTATTTATCAAGCAGAGAAGAAGTATAATAAAAATGTATGGGTTGCAGTTGTTTGTCAGGGCCTTGTTTTCTCTTTTTCGAGCAAGTAATTGTTGATGTGAAATTTACATAACACAGAATTAACCAAAGGAGTGTGAACCACACAGCAGCATTGAGTATACTCAAAATGGTGTGCCGTCACCACCCCACTTACCCTGAGTGAGAATCACCTCCTGACTGACTGCGGCTTCTCATTCTTTCACTCAATCAATGTTGCCTTCTCGACCCTGTCATTCTTTTCTTCTTTCGTCTTTTCAATTCGCCCCATCTGCATCTGGCCTCATTTCTGTACATGGCTTTGTATCTAGTGGCCGCAAGATGCACTATGTGTATTTTCACATGGAAATGTCCATGGCCAGAGTGAGGAACTGAAAGGATGTCTTTTTGAAACGGAATTAGGAAGACACCTACTTTTGTTTACAGAAGGGAAAGATGAATGGAACATCATCGAGGATCTTGCAGGAGCCCTCTCTGATACAGAGGAAGCCTGTAAACCATTTTCTATTCTTTCTCTTGGCCACAGACATTCCTTTGAACATGTGCTGACCTTCTGCTTGAAGGTCTCCTTGAGGACATTGTCTCAGAAGTCTCTGTTGCAATATTTGAACGGATCACTCAACCCTTTCTACTCTTAAATTTTCTCTACCGTCTCACCTTAGGCAATATAAAGTCCTGGCTCACTCTCAGGAACGAGAGCTGACCCAGTTAAAGGAGAAGTTATGGGAAGGGAGAGATGCCGCCCGCTCATTGAATGAGCATGTCCAGGCCCTCCTCACTCCGGATGAGCCGGACAAGTCCCAGGGGCAGGACCTCCAAGAACAGCTGGCTGAGGGGTGTAGACTGGCACAGCAACTTGTCCAAAAGCTCAGCCCAGGTAAGGTGGCCATAGGCCCTGATGACCCAAAACCCCAGGCTTATGAGAGGCTCCAGACCTCCATACTTTCACAATGACAGTTGCATCAGTGGGGTTTTTTTCTGCTACACCTATGTGGCCATGACATGACCAGGACTTCCTGGGTAAGAACAGAGATGGGAAACCCATGGGTTTGGAGGTCACAGTATTGCAAGTGTCCCTCCTTCCTTGATGGAAGGTGGTCTTTGGAGCAAGAGGCAGCATCTGTCTAGTTTTAAAGGACAGGAAGGAGGCTGTGATGGGAGGGCGCTTGTTGGAGTGAAAAGAGCTCTGGGCTAAGAATGAAGGTTCCCAGGCTGTCTTTTTGGCAATGTTCTTAGTAAGTGTCGGTGAGTGAGTGATTTATCTTTCCAGAGTTTCTCTCTCTCCATGTGCAAAGGCAGACAAATTGTCTCTTGCAAGGGTCTGAAGCATCCAAATATGGGAACACTTACGAATGCTTTTCAAAATGAGATGAAGCCCCTCTCCATGTGGTGTTGGAGAAGGCACTTGATGTGGGGGCATTTGGTGGTAGGAAGTGCTTCAGACTGGAGCACTCCCCATGGATAGAATGTCCCTGAATAACACAGCAGAAGCCACATGGAGGGCCCGTGCAGTCTCATGACGCATAGAGGACTGTGGGACAAGTTTGTCCTCTCCTAAGAGAAAGAATGAGGTTTGAAATGCGAACTGTGACAGGACACCAAGCCTGTTCCTGGGAATCAGATCTGTGGCAGGGTGGGGGAGACAGCTGCCAAAGTCCAGAGAGAGGCTGCACAAGCCTCCAGTGATATGGGAAGCAAAAGGTCTTTTCGGTATTTGGCCACATCTTGATGGTGGCCCTCCACATCAGAAATGCATTGCCCGATGGATCAGGAAACCATGCCAGGGCATTTTGTGAAAGATAAAACATGAGAGTTTTCAGTACAATGCTGAACCATACGTAGATGTTCACGTCTCTGTGCACGTTGGGCTGACTGTGCTTGCGGAATGTGAAGTGGGAAATATCTGAATGAACATTTTGTATTTATAGAAAATGACGAAGATGAGGATGAAGATGTTCAAGTTGAGGAGGCTGAGAAAGTGCAGAAATCATCTCCCCCCAGGTAACACTGAATACTCAGGAGCAAGTAATGGGTGGTAACACATGAAAATGTCTAGGAGGCACACCCTCTCTGGCATCTATGGTGGGCCAAAAGCCCGCATCCCCTTGGCCACAGTATGTGAAATTGAACCCAGCTTAGACACAGGGTGCGGCAGCTGTCGTGTTTCTCTATGTGTGCCAAGTGTCATGTCTGTGCCATACAGGGATAGCTGAGTCTTCATCCTCTTCAGCTCCTATCTGTCCAGTGCACTGAACACCAGCTGCTGTCTTCCTCTCTGGCTCCCATGGCAGCCATGCTCTGTTGCAGAGAGAAGAGAATTGCCTGTTCCCTCTTTAAGGGAACCTCCATTTTGCTTTCTGGGACCACTCTCTTAATGCCGCCTGTCAAAACCAGCTAGGACTCCCTGGGGTCCAATCCCTCTGTGTTTAATCTTCTGTCATCTCTGTCCCACCTGGCTCATCAGGGAGATGCAGAAGGCTGAAGGAAAGGAAGTCCCTGAGGACTCACTGGAGGAATGTGCCATCACTTGTTCAAATAGCCACGGCCATTATGACTCCAACCAGCCTCATAGGAAAACCAAATTCACATTTGAGGAAGACAAAGTCGACTCAACTCTCATTGGCTCATCCTCTCATGTTGAATGGGAGGATGCTGTACACATTATTCCAGGTAGCCTCTGTTTTCCTTTTGTCTCATACCTCTCTCTAGGCTGAGGAAGATAGACTCTGAAGACAGGCTCTATAAACACAAATTCATTTGAATAAAAAACTATGATGGGTTTCTAAACAGATATCAGGGAGTTTTTTTGTCCTTCTCAGCTAATGTCATGCCTTTGTCTGCCAGTCCCCAGTATCAAGTTACTCAACCCCAGGCAAGTGTGACAATCTCATAGTCACCTGAGTGCAGGAGGTGCACAGGCAGTATCTGTCAGGCCTCCTAGCTTCAATTCAGTATCTCTTGTCATCTGTGATTAAGTCATCTGTACCTGAACAATGTCCATGGAGTTTCTATGCCTGTTTAAGGAAGCTGGCAGCCTTGCCTTTGTATTTGGAAATATTGTTCCCCAGGCTTCACTGCTCTCAGCTTTCATCTGGATCTCCTTTAAGTCAGCTTGCTTAGCTGCACAGTCACCCTGAAATCAGGACGGAAACTTTTCTTCTTTACTTTGCTGATATATTTCCATAAAGGAAGGCTGGACCCTGGTTTTCCACCCTGTCAATGCAATGGCTGATCCAATGTTTCTTTGTAGCATCGTGGATTTTTTTTTTTTTTTTCGATGGAGTCTTGCTCTGTCACCCAGGCTGGAGTGCAGTGGCACCATCTTGGCTTGGTGCAACCTCTGCCTCCCAGGTTCAAGTGATTCTCCTGCCTCAGCCTCCTGAGTTGCTGGGACCACAGGTACACAACATCACATCTGGCTAATTTTTGTATTTTTAGTAGAGACAGGGTTTCCCCATATTGGCAAGTGTAGTCCTGAACTCATGACCTCAAATGATTCACCTGTCTTGGCCTCCCAAATCACAGATTCTTTTTAAAGCAAGAGTTGTTCAAATTTATCTAGCAGTCGTGTTTCATGTATAGATGCCTCTAAACGTTTAATGTCCATGTTACCTGGTGATATAAGTCCGTACTGCAGCAACACTCTTAGAAAATTGTTTGACCAATTTTTGGAGATTTTTTTGGGGAAAAAATTTTGTTTAACTTTGACTCAGGTAGGGAATATGGCATTGTGGTCTACACGTAGAGGGAGATTTTGGCCTGTGGATCTGGAAAGCAGGGTCATCTAATTCTCACCAAAGTTAATCTAGGACACCCTAGAATATTCCTGTCAGAATCCTTATTCTTGCACTGAGAATAGTTATGTCCTTGTGCTATGACTGGACAGTGATTTCCTCATATGTGAAGTATGAATTGCTTAATGTGACCTGCTTCTCTGAATTTATTTACAGAAAATGAAAGTGATAATGAGGAAGAGGAAGAAAAAGGGCCAGTGTCTCCCAGGTAATGTTATGGAATTGTTGGCTGTTAATTCAGTAGTGACATCTGGAGATTGTAGGTTTAGGGAAAATGAGGAAGTGATGAATAGAACTATTTCTTCCATTCACCCAGCTACAAATTGTGCAGATTTACAATGTTGTATGTTATTTGTGGCACTTGTATTGGTTTTAATTTCATAGTCCTCTCAAGATAGGAACTTGCCATCAGATGAGCCAGGTGAACTAGCCAAACAGGGTTTTCTTGTTGATCTTTTCAAAAAACCAGCCCTGGATTCATTGATTTTTGGAAGGTTTTTTTGTGTCTCTATCTCCTTTAGTTCTGCTCTGATCTTAGTTACTTCTTGTCTTCTGCTAGCTTTTGAATTTGTTTGCTTTGCTTCTCTAGTTATTTTAATTGTGATGTTAGGGTGTCAATTTTAGATCTTTTCTGCTTTCTCTTGTGGGCATTTAGTGCTATAATTTTCCCTCTACACATTGCTTTAAATGTGTCCCAGAGATTCTGGTATGTTGTGTCTTTGTTCTCATTGGTTTCAAAGAACATCTTTATTTCTGCCTTCATTTTGTTATTTTCCCAGTAGTCATTCAGGAGCAGGTTGTTCAGTTTCCATGTAGTTGTGCGGTTTTGAGTGAGTTTCTTAATCCTGAGTTCTAATTTGATTGCACTGTGGTCTGACAGTTTGTTGTGATTTCCATTCTTTTACATTTGCTGATGAGTGCTTTACCTCCAACTATGTGGTCAATTTTGGAATAAATGTGATGTGGTGCTGAGAAGAATGTATATTCTGTTGATTTGGGGTGGAGAGTTCTGTAGATGTCTTTTAGGTCTGCTTGGTGGAGAGCTGAGTTCAAGTCCTGGATATCCTTGTTAAGCTTCTGTCTCATTGATCTGTCTAATATTGACAGTGGGGTGTTAAAGTCTCCCATGATGATTGTGTGGAGTCTAAATCTCTTTGTAGGTCTCTCAGGACTTGCTTTATGAATCTGGGTGCTCCTGTATAGGGTGCATATATATTTAGGATAGTTAACTCTTCTTGTTGAATTGATCCCTTTACCATTATGTAGTAGCCTTCTTTGTCTCTTTTGATCTTTGTTGGTTTAAAGTCTGTTTTATCAGAGACTAGGATTGCAACCCCTGCCTTTTTTTGTTTTCCATTTGCTTGGTAGATCTTCCTCCATCCCTTTATTTTGAGCCTATGTGTGTCTCTGCATGTGAGATGGGTTTCCTGAGTACAGCACACTGATGGGTCTTGACTCTTTATCCAATTTGCCATTCTGTGTTTTTTTAACTGGGGCATTTAGCCCATTTACATTTAAGGTTAATATTGTTATGTGTGAATTTGATCCTGTCGTTATGATGTTAGCTGGTTATTTCGCCCGTTAGTTGATGCAGTTTCTTCCTAGCGTCAATGGTCTTTACAGTTTGGCATGTTTTTGCAGTGGCTGGTACCGGTTGTTCCTTTCCATGTTTAGTGCTTCCTTTAGGAGCTCTTGTAAGGCAGGCCTGGTGGTGACAAAATCTCTCAGCATTTGCTTCTCTGTAAAGGACTTATTTCTCCTTCACTTATGAAGCTTTGTTTGGCTGGATATGAAATTCTGGGTTGAAAATTCTTTTCTTTAAGAATGTTGAAGACGCTGGAGAGGATGTGGAGAAATAGGAACACTTTTACACTGTTTTTGGGACTGTAAACTAGTTCAACGATTGTGGAAGGCAGTGTGGCAATTCCTCAGGGATCTAGAACTAGAAATACCATTTGACCCAGCCATCCCATTACTGGGTGTATACCCAAAGGATTATAAATCATGCTGCTGTAAAGACACATGCACACATATGTTTATTGCGGCACTATTCACAATAGCAAAGACTTGGAACCAATCCAAATATCCAGCAATGAGAGACTGGATTGGTTGACCATACCTCAAAGGCTGTATTCTCATGGTAACTGCAGGGAAACTTGAGCACATTTTTTGCAAAATTATTGAGGACATGCTTTTCATGGTCACTGCTCACTGTGTGTCCTGAGAGCACAAATACAGAGTGTCCTTTGACTCCCTCATCAGTGTGTCACCTGACGAATTCACTGAGCTCACTCTGTGTGTGTGTGTCTATCTCTTTTGTTGTTTTCTACCTGGCCCTGTTCTATCCCAACATAAAGGCAATAATTTGTTACCTCATTAATGGATCTATCCTTTTTCTTTTCAAACTCTTCCTTACGTTAGCCATGAAATCTAGCTGGGGCTGTGTGGTTTCTGATTCCCCCTGGCTTATTCTTTACTTTTTCCCACTTTTCCAGGCTCAGCAGGGAGCTGCTGGAGGTAGTAGAGCCTGAAGTGTTGCAGGACTCACTGGATAGATGTTATTCAACTCCTTCCAGTTGTCTTGAACAGCCTGACTCCTGCCAGGCCTATGGAAGTTCGTTTTATGCATTGGAGGAAAAACGTGTTGGCTTTTCTCTTGACGTGGGAGGTGAGTACCTTTCTATGAAGGTGATAAGGATCCACTGAGTCTTCCATATAAAGATCATATTCCTGCTCCAAGTGGCCATTACTGAGCTGAGAGATGTCATTGCTGCAGTGAGGACCTATAGGCACATGTAGGTTGAATGAAACTCTAGTTCTACCTGGAAGCCCAGACATGGGATGGGTCAGTGAGCATGGCTCTCTTCCTAGTCTCAGGCCATACCTGTGGCACTCTGATTCTACTCTCATGACATTGGACCTGGGCAGATGTGACAAATTCAGAGAACTATGATTTTGACTCAAGGGTTTGTAGATTTCCTTTTTCACTCTAATTTCAGTGTCTAAAGTCCTCACAACCATGAACAATCTGAGTATTTGATGAGACAGGGCTAAATATTGCAGTTTTTCTCCTAGAAATCATTTGAGGGTATTTGCTTTAAATTGATTGGAAAAATATGGCATAACTGTTTGCACAAACTTGGGACAAATGATATTGGGATAACGATCTACTAGAATAGGGACATTTTACCCACAGTTTCTGGGAGAAAAACTGAGGAATTTCTATCATGACCAGCCTTCAGGCCTCCTGAAATATATCTCTCACAGTGTCCTATTCTTATGCTGAGGAGCCTGAGGTCCCTGTGTGAGGATTAGACAGTGGATTGTTATGTGTGTAGGGGAATCAGCTTAATGTGTCTGTCCATGTCTGAATGTATTGCAGAAATTGAAAAGAAGGGGAAGGGGAAGAAAAGAAGGGGAAGAAGATCAAAGAAGAAAAGAAGAAGGGGAAGAAAAGAAGGGGAAGAAGATCAAAACCCACCATGCCCCAGGTAACTTTAAGCAATTGTGGATGCTTAATTCTGTGTTAACACCTGGAGGCAACAGATTCAGGGAAACCAGAGTGTGTTTGATGTCACGTTTTCAACGAAGGCTGAATTACTCCTACTGTCATTGCTGTTGGTTTTCATTGCAGTAGATGTTTAGGTTTCCATTTCTTCCTCCCCTTATCATTTACTAACGTACCATAGGTTGACCATACTTCAAAAGCTGTACTCTCATGGCCACTGCATCGAATTTTGAGCATATTTTATGGAAAACTATTGAGCTCACTCTTTTCATGATCACAGTTTGCTGTGTGTCATGAGGGCACTAACTCAGAGTGTCCTTTTACTCCCTTACCAGTATGCCACCTGGCCAATTCACTAGCTCACTTTCTCTCTGTCTCTGTCTCTGTCTCTCTCTCTCTGTCTTTCTCTTTCATTGTTTTCTACCTGGCCCTGTTCTATCCCAACATAAAGGCAATAAATTTTTTTTTTTTTACCTCATTAATGGATCTATCCTTTTTCTTTTCTAACCACTTCCTTATGTTACTTCTGAAATCTAGTGGGGCTCTGTGGTGTCTGATTTTCCCTGGCTGCTTCTTTAGTTTTGTCTCCTTTTCCAGGCTCAACGGCATGCTGATGGAAGTGGAAGAGCCTGAAGTCTTACAGGACTCACTGGATAGATGTTATTCGACTCCGTCAATGTACTTTGAACTACCTGACTCATTCCAGCACTACAGAAGTGTGTTTTACTCATTTGAGGAACAGCACATCAGCTTCGCCCTTTACGTGGACAATAGGTTTTTTACTTTGACGGCATTAATGGATCTATCCTTTTTCTTTTCTAACCACTTCCTTATGTTATTTCTGAAATCTAGTGGGGCTCTGTGGTGTCTGATTTTCCCTGGCTGCTTCTTTAGTTTTGTCTCCTTTTCCAGGCTCAACGGCGTGCTGATGGAAGTGGAAGAGCCTGAAGTCTTACAGGACTCACTGGATAGATGTTATTCAACTCCTTCAGGTTGTCTTGAACTGACTGACTCATGCCAGCCCTACAGAAGTGCCTTTTACGTATTGGAGCAACAGCGTGTTGGCTTGGCTGTTGACATGGATGGTGAGTACCTTTCTATGAAGGTGATAAGGATCCACTGAGTCTTCTGGTTAGGGTCATATTCCTACTGCAAGTGGCCCTTACTGAGCTGAGAGATGTCATTGCCACAGGGAGGACCTATAGGCACGTGTAGGTTGAATGAAACTCTAGTTCCACTTGGAAGCCCAGACAAGGGATGGGTCAGTGAGCAAGGCTCTCTTCCTAGTCTCAGGCCATGCCTGTGGCGCCCTAATCCTACTCTCAAGATGTTGGATCTGGGCAGATGTGACGAATTCACACAACTCTGATTTTGTCTCAATTTTGTAGATCTTGTAGATTTCATCCTTCACTCTAATTTCAGCGTCTAAAATCCTCGCTACCATGAACAATCTGAGTATTTGATGAGACAGGGCTGAATAGTGCAGTTTTTCTCCTAGCAACCATTTGGGGGCATTTGCTGTAAATCGATTGGAAAAATATGGCATAACCATTTGCACAAACTTGGGACAAATGATATTGGGATAGCGATCTACCAGAATAGGGAATTTTACCCACAGTTTCTGGGACAAAAACCAAGGACTCTCTATCGTGATCAGCCTTCAGGCCTCCTGAAGAATATCTCTCACAGTGTCCTATTCTCATGCTGAGGAGCCTGAAGTCCCTGTGTGAGGATTAGACAGTGGATTGTTATGTGTGTAGGAGAACCAGCTTAATATGTCTGTCCATGTCTGAACTTATTGCAGGAATTGAAAAGTACCAAGAAGTGGAAGAAGACCAAGACCCATCATGCCCCAGGTAACTTTGAGCAATTATGGATGCTTCATTCTGTGTTGAGACCTGGAGATGCCAGGTCCAGGGAAAACAAGAGTGTGTTCAATTTCATGTTTTCAACGAAGGTTGAATTACTCCTACTGACATTGCTGTTGGTTTTCATTGCAGTAGATGTTTAGGTTTCCATTTCTTCCTCTCCTTATCATTTACTAACTTACTGTAGGTTGACCATACCTCAAAGGCTGTATGGCAACTGCATGGAATCTTGAGCAAGTTTATGGAAAATTATTGAGCCCACTCTTTTCATGATCACTGTTCGCTGTGTGTCCCGAGGGCACTAACTCAGAGTGTCCTTTGACCCCTTCATCAGTGTGTCACCCGGCCAATTCGCTGAGCTCACTTTCTCCTCTCTCTCTCTCTCCCTCTCCCTGTCTTTCTCTTTCATTCTTTTCTACCTGGCCCTGGTCTATCCCAACATAAAGGCAATAATTCATTACCTCATTAATGGATCTGTCCTTTTTCTTTTTAAACAGTTCCTTATGTTAGCCATGAAATCTAGCTGGGGCTGTGTGGTTTCTGATTCCCCCCTGGCTTATTCTTTACTTTTTCCTACTTTTCCAGGCTCAGCAGGGAGCTGCTGGATGACAAAGGGCCTGAAGTCTTGCAGGACTCACTGGATAGATGTTATTCGACTCCTTCAGGTTATCTTGAATTGCCTGACTTAGGCCAGCCCTACAGCAGTGCTGTTTACTCATTGGAGGAACAGTACCTTGGCTTGGCTCTTGACGTGGACAGTGAGTACCTTACTATGAAGGTGATAAGCCTCCACCTGGTCTTCCAGATAGGGGTGATATTCCTGTTCCAAGTGGCCCTTACTGACCCGAGAGATGTCATTGCCGCAGGCAGGACCTATGGGCGCATATAGGTTGTAATGAAACTGTAGTCTCAGTTGGAAGCCTAGACATGAAATGGGTCAGTGAGCAAGGCTCTATTCCTAGTCTCCAGCCATGCCTGTGGCAACCTGAGCCCGCTCTCAGCACATTGGACCCAGGCAGATGTAAAAAATTCACAGAACTATGATTTGGACTCAAGGGTTTGTAGATTTCCTCCTTCATTCTAATTTCAGTGTCTAAAATTCTTGCATCCATGAACGAGCTGGGCATTTGATGAGACAGGGCTGAATACTGCAGTTTTCCTCCTAGAAATCATCTGGGGCATTTTCTTTGAACTGATGGGAACAATAAGGCATAACTGTTTGCACAAACTTGGGATAAATGATTTTGGGATAACGATCTACCAGAATGGGGATATTTCACCCTTGGTTCTGAGATGCAAACCAAAGAATATCATGACCAGCTTTCAGGCCTCCTGAAGTATATCTCTCACATTGTCCTGTTCTCATGCTGAGGAGCCTGAGATCCCTGTGTGGGGATTAGACAGTGGACTGTTACGGGTGTAGGTGAATTGGCTTATTTAGTCTGTCCCTGTCTGAATGTATTGCAGGAATTAAAAAGAACCAAGAAGAGGAAGAAGACCAAGGCCCACCATGCCCCAGGTAACCGAGCAATTGTGAACAGCTACTTCTGTGTTGACATCTGGAGACTCCTGGTTCAGGGAAAACAGAGCGGGCTGACATTAACGATTACATCTTTTCAACCAAGCCTGAATTATTCCTAGTAACATTGCTGTTGGTTTTCATTGCAGTAGATATTTAGGTTTCCATTTCTTCCTCCCCTTATCATTTACTAACCTACTGTAGGTGGACCAGACTTCAGAAACTGTATTCTCGTGGCGACTGCATGGAAACTTGAGCACATTTTATGGAAAATTATTGAGCGCAGTCTTTTCATGATCACTGTATGCTGTGTGTCCTGAGGGCACTAACTCAGAGTGTCCTGTTACTCCCTCATCAGTGTGTCACCTGGACAATTCACTGAGCTCGTTCTCTCTCTCTCTGTGTGTGTGTGTCTGTGTGTGTGTGTGTGTGTCTATCTGTCTTTCTCTTTCATTCTTTTCCATTTGGCCCTGTTCTGTCCCAACATGAAGGCAATAATTTGTTACCTCATTAATGGATCTATCCTTTTACTTTTTTAACCCCTTCCTTATGCTACCCATGAAACCTAGTTGGGGCTCTGTTGTGTCTGATTTCCCCTGGCTTATTCTTTACTTTTTCCTCCTTTTCCAGGCTCAGCAGGGAGCTGCTGGAGGTAGTAGAGCCTGAAGTGTTGCAGGACTCACTGGATAGATGTTATTCAACTCCTTCCAGTTGTCTTGAACAGCCTGACTCCTGCCAGGCCTATGGAAGTTCGTTTTATGCATTGGAGGAAAAACGTGTTGGCTTTTCTCTTGACGTGGGAGGTGAGTACCTTTCTATGAAGGTGATAAGGATCCACTGAGTCTTTCATATAAAGATCATATTCCTGCTCCAAGTGGCCATTACTGAGCTGAGAGATGTCATTGCTGCAGTGAGGACCTATAGGCACATGTAGGTTGAATGAAACTCTAGTTCTACCTGGAAGCCCAGACATGGGATGGGTCAGTGAGCATGGCTCTCTTCCTAGTCTCAGGCCATACCTGTGGCACTCTGATTCTACTCTCATGACATTGGACCTGGGCAGATGTGACAAATTCAGAGAACTATGATTTTGACTCAAGGGTTTGTAGATTTCCTTTTTCACTCTAATTTCAGTGTCTAAAGTCCTCACAACCATGAACAATCTGAGTATTTGATGAGACAGGGCTAAATATTGCAGTTTTTCTCCTAGAAATCATTTGAGGGTATTTGCTTTAAATTGATTGGAAAAATATGGCATAACTGTTTGCACAAACTTGGGACAAATGATATTGGGATAACGATCTACTAGAATAGGGACATTTTACCCACAGTTTCTGGGAGAAAAACTGAGGAATTTCTATCATGACCAGCCTTCAGGCCTCCTGAAATATATCTCTCACAGTGTCCTATTCTTATGCTGAGGAGCCTGAGGTCCCTGTGTGAGGATTAGACAGTGGATTGTTATGTGTGTAGGGGAATCAGCTTAATGTGTCTGTCCATGTCTGAATGTATTGCAGAAATTGAAAAGAAGGGGAAGGGGAAGAAAAGAAGGGGAAGAAGATCAAAGAAGAAAAGAAGAAGGGGAAGAAAAGAAGGGGAAGAAGATCAAAACCCACCATGCCCCAGGTAACTTTAAGCAATTGTGGATGCTTAATTCTGTGTTAACACCTGGAGGCAACAGATTCAGGGAAACCAGAGTGTGTTTGATGTCACGTTTTCAACGAAGGCTGAATTACTCCTACTGTCATTGCTGTTGGTTTTCATTGCAGTAGATGTTTAGGTTTCCATTTCTTCCTCCCCTTATCATTTACTAACGTACCATAGGTTGACCATACTTCAAAAGCTGTACTCTCATGGCCACTGCATCGAATTTTGAGCATATTTTATGGAAAACTATTGAGCTCACTCTTTTCATGATCACAGTTTGCTGTGTGTCATGAGGGCACTAACTCAGAGTGTCCTTTTACTCCCTTACCAGTATGCCACCTGGCCAATTCACTAGCTCACTTTCTCTCTGTCTCTGTCTCTCTCTCTCTGTCTTTCTCTTTCATTGTTTTCTACCTGGCCCTGTTCTATCCCAACATAAAGGCAATAAAATTTTTTTTTTTTACCTCATTAATGGATCTATCCTTTTTCTTTTCTAACCACTTCCTTATGTTACTTCTGAAATCTAGTGGGGCTCTGTGGTGTCTGATTTTCCCTGGCTGCTTCTTTAGTTTTGTCTCCTTTTCCAGGCTCAACGGCATGCTGATGGAAGTGGAAGAGCCTGAAGTCTTACAGGACTCACTGGATAGATGTTATTCGACTCCGTCAATGTACTTTGAACTACCTGACTCATTCCAGCACTACAGAAGTGTGTTTTACTCATTTGAGGAACAGCACATCAGCTTCGCCCTTTACGTGGACAATAGGTTTTTTACTTTGACGGCATTAATGGATCTATCCTTTTTCTTTTCTAACCACTTCCTTATGTTATTTCTGAAATCTAGTGGGGCTCTGTGGTGTCTGATTTTCCCTGGCTGCTTCTTTAGTTTTGTCTCCTTTTCCAGGCTCAACGGCGTGCTGATGGAAGTGGAAGAGCCTGAAGTCTTACAGGACTCACTGGATAGATGTTATTCAACTCCTTCAGGTTGTCTTGAACTGACTGACTCATGCCAGCCCTACAGAAGTGCCTTTTACGTATTGGAGCAACAGCGTGTTGGCTTGGCTGTTGACATGGATGGTGAGTACCTTTCTATGAAGGTGATAAGGATCCACTGAGTCTTCTGGTTAGGGTCATATTCCTACTGCAAGTGGCCCTTACTGAGCTGAGAGATGTCATTGCCACAGGGAGGACCTATAGGCACGTGTAGGTTGAATGAAACTCTAGTTCCACTTGGAAGCCCAGACAAGGGATGGGTCAGTGAGCAAGGCTCTCTTCCTAGTCTCAGGCCATGCCTGTGGCGCCCTAATCCTACTCTCAAGATGTTGGATCTGGGCAGATGTGACGAATTCACACAACTCTGATTTTGTCTCAATTTTGTAGATCTTGTAGATTTCATCCTTCACTCTAATTTCAGCGTCTAAAATCCTCGCTACCATGAACAATCTGAGTATTTGATGAGACAGGGCTGAATAGTGCAGTTTTTCTCCTAGCAACCATTTGGGGGCATTTGCTGTAAATCGATTGGAAAAATATGGCATAACCATTTGCACAAACTTGGGACAAATGATATTGGGATAGCGATCTACCAGAATAGGGAATTTTACCCACAGTTTCTGGGACAAAAACCAAGGACTCTCTATCGTGATCAGCCTTCAGGCCTCCTGAAGAATATCTCTCACAGTGTCCTATTCTCATGCTGAGGAGCCTGAAGTCCCTGTGTGAGGATTAGACAGTGGATTGTTATGTGTGTAGGAGAACCAGCTTAATATGTCTGTCCATGTCTGAACTTATTGCAGGAATTGAAAAGTACCAAGAAGTGGAAGAAGACCAAGACCCATCATGCCCCAGGTAACTTTGAGCAATTATGGATGCTTCATTCTGTGTTGAGACCTGGAGATGCCAGGTCCAGGGAAAACAAGAGTGTGTTCAATTTCATGTTTTCAACGAAGGTTGAATTACTCCTACTGACATTGCTGTTGGTTTTCATTGCAGTAGATGTTTAGGTTTCCATTTCTTCCTCTCCTTATCATTTACTAACTTACTGTAGGTTGACCATACCTCAAAGGCTGTATGGCAACTGCATGGAATCTTGAGCAAGTTTATGGAAAATTATTGAGCCCACTCTTTTCATGATCACTGTTCACTGTGTGTCCCGAGGGCACTAACTCAGAGTGTCCTTTGACCCCTTCATCAGTGTGTCACCCGGCCAATTCGCTGAGCTCACTTTCTCCTCTCTCTCTCTCTCCCTCTCCCTGTCTTTCTCTTTCATTCTTTTCTACCTGGCCCTGGTCTATCCCAACATAAAGGCAATAATTCATTACCTCATTAATGGATCTGTCCTTTTTCTTTTTAAACAGTTCCTTATGTTAGCCATGAAATCTAGCTGGGGCTGTGTGGTTTCTGATTCCCCCCTGGCTTATTCTTTACTTTTTCCTACTTTTCCAGGCTCAGCAGGGAGCTGCTGGATGACAAAGGGCCTGAAGTCTTGCAGGACTCACTGGATAGATGTTATTCGACTCCTTCAGGTTATCTTGAATTGCCTGACTTAGGCCAGCCCTACAGCAGTGCTGTTTACTCATTGGAGGAACAGTACCTTGGCTTGGCTCTTGACGTGGACAGTGAGTACCTTACTATGAAGGTGATAAGCCTCCACCTGGTCTTCCAGATAGGGGTGATATTCCTGTTCCAAGTGGCCCTTACTGACCCGAGAGATGTCATTGCCGCAGGCAGGACCTATGGGCGCATATAGGTTGTAATGAAACTGTAGTCTCAGTTGGAAGCCTAGACATGAAATGGGTCAGTGAGCAAGGCTCTATTCCTAGTCTCCAGCCATGCCTGTGGCAACCTGAGCCCGCTCTCAGCACATTGGACCCAGGCAGATGTAAAAAATTCACAGAACTATGATTTGGACTCAAGGGTTTGTAGATTTCCTCCTTCATTCTAATTTCAGTGTCTAAAATTCTTGCATCCATGAACGAGCTGGGCATTTGATGAGACAGGGCTGAATACTGCAGTTTTCCTCCTAGAAATCATCTGGGGCATTTTCTTTGAACTGATGGGAACAATAAGGCATAACTGTTTGCACAAACTTGGGATAAATGATTTTGGGATAACGATCTACCAGAATGGGGATATTTCACCCTTGGTTCTGAGATGCAAACCAAAGAATATCATGACCAGCTTTCAGGCCTCCTGAAGTATATCTCTCACATTGTCCTGTTCTCATGCTGAGGAGCCTGAGATCCCTGTGTGGGGATTAGACAGTGGACTGTTACGGGTGTAGGTGAATTGGCTTATTTAGTCTGTCCCTGTCTGAATGTATTGCAGGAATTAAAAAGAACCAAGAAGAGGAAGAAGACCAAGGCCCACCATGCCCCAGGTAACCGAGCAATTGTGAACAGCTACTTCTGTGTTGACATCTGGAGACTCCTGGTTCAGGGAAAACAGAGCGGGCTGACATTAACGATTACATCTTTTCAACCAAGCCTGAATTATTCCTAGTAACATTGCTGTTGGTTTTCATTGCAGTAGATATTTAGGTTTCCATTTCTTCCTCCCCTTATCATTTACTAACCTACTGTAGGTGGACCAGACTTCAGAAACTGTATTCTCGTGGCGACTGCATGGAAACTTGAGCACATTTTATGGAAAATTATTGAGCGCAGTCTTTTCATGATCACTGTATGCTGTGTGTCCTGAGGGCACTAACTCAGAGTGTCCTGTTACTCCCTCATCAGTGTGTCACCTGGACAATTCACTGAGCTCGTTCTCTCTCTCTCTGTGTGTGTGTGTCTGTGTGTGTGTGTGTGTGTCTATCTGTCTTTCTCTTTCATTCTTTTCCATTTGGCCCTGTTCTGTCCCAACATGAAGGCAATAATTTGTTACCTCATTAATGGATCTATCCTTTTACTTTTTTAACCCCTTCCTTATGCTACCCATGAAACCTAGTTGGGGCTCTGTTGTGTCTGATTTCCCCTGGCTTATTCTTTACTTTTTCCTCCTTTTCCAGGCTCAGCAGGGAGCTGCTGGAGGTAGTAGAGCCTGAAGTGTTGCAGGACTCACTGGATAGATGTTATTCAACTCCTTCCAGTTGTCTTGAACAGCCTGACTCCTGCCAGGCCTATGGAAGTTCGTTTTATGCATTGGAGGAAAAACGTGTTGGCTTTTCTCTTGACGTGGGAG
Source organism: Pan paniscus (assembly GCF_029289425.2). Classification (NCBI taxonomy): domain Eukaryota; kingdom Metazoa; phylum Chordata; class Mammalia; order Primates; family Hominidae; genus Pan; species Pan paniscus. The sequence goes on from NC_073249.2 coordinate 117,587,708, forward strand.
GTGAGTACCTTTCTATGAAGGTGATAAGGATCCACTGAGTCTTTCATATAAAGATCATATTCCTGCTCCAAGTGGCCATTACTGAGCTGAGAGATGTCATTGCTGCAGTGAGGACCTATAGGCACATGTAGGTTGAATGAAACTCTAGTTCTACCTGGAAGCCCAGACATGGGATGGGTCAGTGAGCATGGCTCTCTTCCTAGTCTCAGGCCATACCTGTGGCACTCTGATTCTACTCTCATGACATTGGACCTGGGCAGATGTGACAAATTCAGAGAACTATGATTTTGACTCAAGGGTTTGTAGATTTCCTTTTTCACTCTAATTTCAGTGTCTAAAGTCCTCACAACCATGAACAATCTGAGTAGTTGATGAGACAGGGCTAAATATTGCAGTTTTTCTCCTAGAAATCATTTGAGGGTATTTGCTTTAAATTGATTGGAAAAATATGGCATAACTGTTTGCACAAACTTGGGACAAATGATATTGGGATAACGATCTACTAGAATAGGGACATTTTACCCACAGTTTCTGGGAGAAAAACTGAGGAATTTCTATCATGACCAGCCTTCAGGCCTCCTGAAATATATCTCTCACAGTGTCCTATTCTTATGCTGAGGAGCCTGAGGTCCCTGTGTGAGGATTAGACAGTGGATTGTTATGTGTGTAGGGGAATCAGCTTAATGTGTCTGTCCATGTCTGAATGTATTGCAGAAATTGAAAAGAAGGGGAAGGGGAAGAAAAGAAGGGGAAGAAGATCAAAGAAGAAAAGAAGAAGGGGAAGAAAAGAAGGGGAAGAAGATCAAAACCCACCATGCCCCAGGTAACTTTAAGCAATTGTGGATGCTTAATTCTGTGTTAACACCTGGAGGCAACAGATTCAGGGAAACCAGAGTGTGTTTGATGTCACGTTTTCAACGAAGGCTGAATTACTCCTACTGTCATTGCTGTTGGTTTTCATTGCAGTAGATGTTTAGGTTTCCGTTTCTTCCTCCCCTTATCATTTACTAACGTACCATAGGTTGACCATACTTCAAAAGCTGTACTCTCATGGCCACTGCATCGAATTTTGAGCATATTTTATGGAAAACTATTGAGCTCACTCTTTTCATGATCACAGTTTGCTGTGTGTCATGAGGGCACTAACTCAGAGTGTCCTTTTACTCCCTTACCAGTATGCCACCTGGCCAATTCACTAGCTCACTTTCTCTCTGTCTCTGTCTCTCTCTCTCTGTCTTTCTCTTTCATTGTTTTCTACCTGGCCCTGTTCTATCCCAACATAAAGGCAATAAAATTTTTTTTTTTTACCTCATTAATGGATCTATCCTTTTTCTTTTCTAACCACTTCCTTATGTTACTTCTGAAATCTAGTGGGGCTCTGTGGTGTCTGATTTTCCCTGGCTGCTTCTTTAGTTTTGTCTCCTTTTCCAGGCTCAACGGCATGCTGATGGAAGTGGAAGAGCCTGAAGTCTTACAGGACTCACTGGATAGATGTTATTCGACTCCGTCAATGTACTTTGAACTACCTGACTCATTCCAGCACTACAGAAGTGTGTTTTACTCATTTGAGGAACAGCACATCAGCTTCGCCCTTTACGTGGACAATAGGTTTTTTACTTTGACGGCATTAATGGATCTATCCTTTTTCTTTTCTAACCACTTCCTTATGTTATTTCTGAAATCTAGTGGGGCTCTGTGGTGTCTGATTTTCCCTGGCTGCTTCTTTAGTTTTGTCTCCTTTTCCAGGCTCAACGGCGTGCTGATGGAAGTGGAAGAGCCTGAAGTCTTACAGGACTCACTGGATAGATGTTATTCAACTCCTTCAGGTTGTCTTGAACTGACTGACTCATGCCAGCCCTACAGAAGTGCCTTTTACGTATTGGAGCAACAGCGTGTTGGCTTGGCTGTTGACATGGATGGTGAGTACCTTTCTATGAAGGTGATAAGGATCCACTGAGTCTTCTGGTTAGGGTCATATTCCTACTGCAAGTGGCCCTTACTGAGCTGAGAGATGTCATTGCCACAGGGAGGACCTATAGGCACGTGTAGGTTGAATGAAACTCTAGTTCCACTTGGAAGCCCAGACAAGGGATGGGTCAGTGAGCAAGGCTCTCTTCCTAGTCTCAGGCCATGCCTGTGGCGCCCTAATCCTACTCTCAAGATGTTGGATCTGGGCAGATGTGACGAATTCACACAACTCTGATTTTGTCTCAATTTTGTAGATCTTGTAGATTTCATCCTTCACTCTAATTTCAGCGTCTAAAATCCTCGCTACCATGAACAATCTGAGTATTTGATGAGACAGGGCTGAATAGTGCAGTTTTTCTCCTAGCAACCATTTGGGGGCATTTGCTGTAAATCGATTGGAAAAATATGGCATAACCATTTGCACAAACTTGGGACAAATGATATTGGGATAGCGATCTACCAGAATAGGGAATTTTACCCACAGTTTCTGGGACAAAAACCAAGGACTCTCTATCGTGATCAGCCTTCAGGCCTCCTGAAGAATATCTCTCACAGTGTCCTATTCTCATGCTGAGGAGCCTGAAGTCCCTGTGTGAGGATTAGACAGTGGATTGTTATGTGTGTAGGAGAACCAGCTTAATATGTCTGTCCATGTCTGAACTTATTGCAGGAATTGAAAAGTACCAAGAAGTGGAAGAAGACCAAGACCCATCATGCCCCAGGTAACTTTGAGCAATTATGGATGCTTCATTCTGTGTTGAGACCTGGAGATGCCAGGTCCAGGGAAAACAAGAGTGTGTTCAATTTCATGTTTTCAACGAAGGTTGAATTACTCCTACTGACATTGCTGTTGGTTTTCATTGCAGTAGATGTTTAGGTTTCCATTTCTTCCTCTCCTTATCATTTACTAACTTACTGTAGGTTGACCATACCTCAAAGGCTGTATGGCAACTGCATGGAATCTTGAGCAAGTTTATGGAAAATTATTGAGCCCACTCTTTTCATGATCACTGTTCGCTGTGTGTCCCGAGGGCACTAACTCAGAGTGTCCTTTGACCCCTTCATCAGTGTGTCACCCGGCCAATTCGCTGAGCTCACTTTCTCCTCTCTCTCTCTCTCCCTCTCCCTGTCTTTCTCTTTCATTCTTTTCTACCTGGCCCTGGTCTATCCCAACATAAAGGCAATAATTCATTACCTCATTAATGGATCTGTCCTTTTTCTTTTTAAACAGTTCCTTATGTTAGCCATGAAATCTAGCTGGGGCTGTGTGGTTTCTGATTCCCCCCTGGCTTATTCTTTACTTTTTCCTACTTTTCCAGGCTCAGCAGGGAGCTGCTGGATGACAAAGGGCCTGAAGTCTTGCAGGACTCACTGGATAGATGTTATTCGACTCCTTCAGGTTATCTTGAATTGCCTGACTTAGGCCAGCCCTACAGCAGTGCTGTTTACTCATTGGAGGAACAGTACCTTGGCTTGGCTCTTGACGTGGACAGTGAGTACCTTACTATGAAGGTGATAAGCCTCCACCTGGTCTTCCAGATAGGGGTGATATTCCTGTTCCAAGTGGCCCTTACTGACCCGAGAGATGTCATTGCCGCAGGCAGGACCTATGGGCGCATATAGGTTGTAATGAAACTGTAGTCTCAGTTGGAAGCCTAGACATGAAATGGGTCAGTGAGCAAGGCTCTATTCCTAGTCTCCAGCCATGCCTGTGGCAACCTGAGCCCGCTCTCAGCACATTGGACCCAGGCAGATGTAAAAAATTCACAGAACTATGATTTGGACTCAAGGGTTTGTAGATTTCCTCCTTCATTCTAATTTCAGTGTCTAAAATTCTTGCATCCATGAACGAGCTGGGCATTTGATGAGACAGGGCTGAATACTGCAGTTTTCCTCCTAGAAATCATCTGGGGCATTTTCTTTGAACTGATGGGAACAATAAGGCATAACTGTTTGCACAAACTTGGGATAAATGATTTTGGGATAACGATCTACCAGAATGGGGATATTTCACCCTTGGTTCTGAGATGCAAACCAAAGAATATCATGACCAGCTTTCAGGCCTCCTGAAGTATATCTCTCACATTGTCCTGTTCTCATGCTGAGGAGCCTGAGATCCCTGTGTGGGGATTAGACAGTGGACTGTTACGGGTGTAGGTGAATTGGCTTATTTAGTCTGTCCCTGTCTGAATGTATTGCAGGAATTAAAAAGAACCAAGAAGAGGAAGAAGACCAAGGCCCACCATGCCCCAGGTAACCGAGCAATTGTGAACAGCTACTTCTGTGTTGACATCTGGAGACTCCTGGTTCAGGGAAAACAGAGCGGGCTGACATTAACGATTACATCTTTTCAACCAAGCCTGAATTATTCCTAGTAACATTGCTGTTGGTTTTCATTGCAGTAGATATTTAGGTTTCCATTTCTTCCTCCCCTTATCATTTACTAACCTACTGTAGGTGGACCAGACTTCAGAAACTGTATTCTCGTGGCGACTGCATGGAAACTTGAGCACATTTTATGGAAAATTATTGAGCGCAGTCTTTTCATGATCACTGTATGCTGTGTGTCCTGAGGGCACTAACTCAGAGTGTCCTGTTACTCCCTCATCAGTGTGTCACCTGGACAATTCACTGAGCTCGTTCTCTCTCTCTCTGTGTGTGTGTGTCTGTGTGTGTGTGTGTGTGTCTATCTGTCTTTCTCTTTCATTCTTTTCCATTTGGCCCTGTTCTGTCCCAACATGAAGGCAATAATTTGTTACCTCATTAATGGATCTATCCTTTTACTTTTTTAACCCCTTCCTTATGCTACCCATGAAACCTAGTTGGGGCTCTGTTGTGTCTGATTTCCCCTGGCTTATTCTTTACTTTTTCCTCCTTTTCCAGGCTCAGCAGGGAGCTGCTGGAGGTAGTAGAGCCTGAAGTGTTGCAGGACTCACTGGATAGATGTTATTCAACTCCTTCCAGTTGTCTTGAACAGCCTGACTCCTGCCAGGCCTATGGAAGTTCGTTTTATGCATTGGAGGAAAAACGTGTTGGCTTTTCTCTTGACGTGGGAGGTGAGTACCTTTCTATGAAGGTGATAAGGATCCACTGAGTCTTTCATATAAAGATCATATTCCTGCTCCAAGTGGCCATTACTGAGCTGAGAGATGTCATTGCTGCAGTGAGGACCTATAGGCACATGTAGGTTGAATGAAACTCTAGTTCTACCTGGAAGCCCAGACATGGGATGGGTCAGTGAGCATGGCTCTCTTCCTAGTCTCAGGCCATACCTGTGGCACTCTGATTCTACTCTCATGACATTGGACCTGGGCAGATGTGACAAATTCAGAGAACTATGATTTTGACTCAAGGGTTTGTAGATTTCCTTTTTCACTCTAATTTCAGTGTCTAAAGTCCTCACAACCATGAACAATCTGAGTATTTGATGAGACAGGGCTAAATATTGCAGTTTTTCTCCTAGAAATCATTTGAGGGTATTTGCTTTAAATTGATTGGAAAAATATGGCATAACTGTTTGCACAAACTTGGGACAAATGATATTGGGATAACGATCTACTAGAATAGGGACATTTTACCCACAGTTTCTGGGAGAAAAACTGAGGAATTTCTATCATGACCAGCCTTCAGGCCTCCTGAAATATATCTCTCACAGTGTCCTATTCTTATGCTGAGGAGCCTGAGGTCCCTGTGTGAGGATTAGACAGTGGATTGTTATGTGTGTAGGGGAATCAGCTTAATGTGTCTGTCCATGTCTGAATGTATTGCAGAAATTGAAAAGAAGGGGAAGGGGAAGAAAAGAAGGGGAAGAAGATCAAAGAAGAAAAGAAGAAGGGGAAGAAAAGAAGGGGAAGAAGATCAAAACCCACCATGCCCCAGGTAACTTTAAGCAATTGTGGATGCTTAATTCTGTGTTAACACCTGGAGGCAACAGATTCAGGGAAACCAGAGTGTGTTTGATGTCACGTTTTCAACGAAGGCTGAATTACTCCTACTGTCATTGCTGTTGGTTTTCATTGCAGTAGATGTTTAGGTTTCCATTTCTTCCTCCCCTTATCATTTACTAACGTACCATAGGTTGACCATACTTCAAAAGCTGTACTCTCATGGCCACTGCATCGAATTTTGAGCATATTTTATGGAAAACTATTGAGCTCACTCTTTTCATGATCACAGTTTGCTGTGTGTCATGAGGGCACTAACTCAGAGTGTCCTTTTACTCCCTTACCAGTATGCCACCTGGCCAATTCACTAGCTCACTTTCTCTCTGTCTCTGTCTCTGTCTCTCTCTCTCTGTCTTTCTCTTTCATTGTTTTCTACCTGGCCCTGTTCTATCCCAACATAAAGGCAATAAATTTTTTTTTTTTTACCTCATTAATGGATCTATCCTTTTTCTTTTCTAACCACTTCCTTATGTTACTTCTGAAATCTAGTGGGGCTCTGTGGTATCTGATTTTCCCTGGCTGCTTCTTTAGTTTTGTCTCCTTTTCCAGGCTCAACGGCATGCTGATGGAAGTGGAAGAGCCTGAAGTCTTACAGGACTCACTGGATAGATGTTATTCGACTCCGTCAATGTACTTTGAACTACCTGACTCATTCCAGCACTACAGAAGTGTGTTTTACTCATTTGAGGAACAGCACATCAGCTTCGCCCTTTACGTGGACAATAGGTTTTTTACTTTGACGGTGACAAGTCTCCACCTGGTGTTCCAGATGGAAGTCATATTCCCACAATAAACAGCCCTTACTAAGCCGAGAGATGTCATTCCTGCAGGCAGGACCTATAGGCACGTGAAGATTTGAATGAAAGTACAGTTCCATTTGGAAGCCCAGACATAGGATGGGTCAGTGGGCATGGCTCTATTCCTATTCTCAAACCATGCCAGTGCCAACCTGTGCTCAGTCTGAAGACAATGGACCCACGTTAGGTGTGACACATTCACATAACTGTGCAGCACATGCCAGGAGTGATCAGTCAGACATTTTAATTTGAACCACGTATCTCTGGGTAGCTATAAAATTCCTCAGGGATTTCATTTTGCAGGCATGTCTCTGAGCTTCTATGCCTGCTCAAGGTCAGTGTCATCTTTGTGTTTAGCTCATCCAAAGGTGTTACCCTGGTTTCAATGAACCTAACCTCATTCTTTGTGTCTTCAGTGTTGGCTTGTTTTAGCTGATCCATCTGTAACACAGGAGGGATCCTTGGCTGAGGATTGTATTTCAGAACCACCAACTGCTCTTGACAATTGTTAACCCGCTAGGCTCCTTTGGTTAGAGAAGCCACAGTCCTTCAGCCTCCAATTGGTGTCAGTACTTAGGAAGACCACAGCTAGATGGACAAACAGCATTGAGAGGCCTTAGCCCTGCTCCTCTCAATTCCATCCTGTAGAGAACAGGAGTCAGGAGCCACTGGCAGGAGACAGCATGTCACCCAGGACTCTGCCGGTGCAGAATATGAACAATGCCATGTTCTTGCAGAAAACGCTTAGCCTGAGTTTCATAGGAGGTAATCACCAGACCACTGCAGAATGTAGAACACTCAGCAGGACAACTGACCTGTCTCCTTCACATAGTCCATATCACCACAAATCACACAACAAAAAGGAGAAGAGATATTTTGGGTTCAAAAAAAGTAAAAAGATAATGTAGCTGCATTTCTTTTTTTCTTTTCTTTTCTTTTTTTTTTTTTAATTTTTATTTTTTTATTTTTTATTGATCATTCTTGGGTGTTTCTCGCAGAGGGGGATTTGGCAGGGTCACAGGACAATAGTGGAGGGAAGGTCAGCAGATAAACAAGTGAACAAAGTTCTCTGGTTTTCCTAGGCAGAGGACCCTGCGGCCTTCCGCAGTGTTTGTGTCCCTGGGTACTTGAGATTAGGGAGTGGTGATGACTCTTAACGAACATGCTGCCTTCAAGCATCTGTTTAACAAAGCACATCTTGCACCGCCCTTAATCCATTCAACCCTGAGTGGATACAGCACATGTTTCAGAGAGCACAGGGTTGGGGGTAAGGTCACAGATCAACAGGATCCCAAGGCAGAAGAATTTTTCTCAGTACAGAACAAAATGAAAAGTCTCCCATGTCTACCTCTCTCTACACAGACACGGCAACCATCCGATTTCTCAATCCTTTCCCCACCTTTCCCCCCTTTCTATTCCACAAAACTGCCATTGTCTTCATGGCCCGTTCTCAATGAGCTGTTGGGTACACCTCCCAGATGGGGTGGTGGCCGGGCAGAGGAGCTCCTCACTTCCCAATAGGGGTGGCCGGGCAGAAGCGCCCCTCACCTCCCGGACGGACGGGGTGGCTGGCCGGGCCGGGGGCTGACCCCCCCCACCTCCCTCCCGGACAGGGCGGCTGGCCGGGCAGGGGGCTGACCCCCCACCTCCCTCCCGGACAGGGCGGCTGGCCAGGTAGAGGGGCTCCTCACTTCCCAGTAGGGGCGGCCGGGCAGAGGCGCCCCTCACCTCCCGGACGGGGCGGCTGGCCAGGCGGGGGGCTAACCCCCCCACCTCCCTCCCGGACGGGGCAGCTGGCCGGGCGGGGGGCTGACCCCCCCCACCTCCCTCCCGGACAGAGCGGCTGGCCGGGCAGAGGGGCCCCTCACTTCCCAGTAGGGGCGGCCGGGCAGAGGCGCCCCTCACCTCCCGGACAGGGCGGCTGGCCGGGCGGGGGGCTGACACCCCCACCTCCTTCCCGGACGGGGCGGCTGGCCGGGCGGGGGGCTGACCCCCCACCTCCCTCCCGGACGGGGCGGCTGGCCCAGCGGGGGGCTGACCCCCCCCACCTCCCTCCCGGACAGAGCGGCTGGCCGGGCAGAGGGGCTCCTCACTTCCCAGTAGGGGCGGCCGGGCAGAGGTGCCCCTCACCTCCCGGACAGGGCGGCTGGCCGGGCGGGGGGCTGACACCCCCACCTCCCTCCCGGACGGGGCGGCTGGCCGGGCGGGGGGCTGACCCCCCCACCTCCCGGACGGGGCGGCTGGCCCGGCGGAGGGCTGACCCCCCCACCTCCCTCCCGGACGGGGCGGCTGGCCGGGCAGAGGGGCTCCTCACTTCCCGGTAGGGGCGGCCGGGCAGAGGCGCCCCTCACCTCCCGGATGGGGTGGCTGGCCAGGCGGGGGGCTGACCCCCCCACCTCCCTCCCGGACGGGGCGGCTGGCCGGGCGGGGGACTGACCCCCACTACCTCCCTCCCAGACGAGGAGGGAGGACCCTCCTCACTTCTCAGACGGGGTGTCTGCCGGGCGGAGGGGCTCCTCACTTCTCAGACGGGGTGGTTGCCAGGCAGAGGGTCTCCTCACTTCTCAGACAGGGCGCCTGGGCAGAGACGCTCCTCACATCCCGAATGGGGCGGCAGGGCAGAGGTGCTCCCCACATCTCAGACGATGGGCGGCCGGGCAGAGACGCTCCTCACTTCCCAGATGTGATGGCGGCCGGGAAGAGGCGCTCCTCACTTCCTAGATGGGATGGCGGCCGGGCAGAGACGCTCCTCACTTTCCAGACTGGGCAGCCAGGCAGAGGGGCTCCTCACATCCCAGACAATGGGCGGTCAGGCGGAGACGCTCCTCACTTCCCAGAGGGGGTGGCTGCCAGGCAGAGGCTGCAATCTCGGCACTTAGGGAGGCCAAGGCAGGCGGCTGGGAGGTGGTTGTAGCGAGCCGAGATCACGCCACTGCACTCCAGGCTGGGCGCCATTGAGCACTGAGTTAACGAGACTCCGTCTGCAATCCCGGCACCTCGGGAGGCCGAGGCTGGCCTGCTGCATTTCTTTAGTTATTTTGAACCCCAAATATTTCCTCATCTTTTTGTTGTTGTCATGGATGGTTGTGACATGGACTTGTTTATAGAGGACAGGTCAGCTGTCTGGCTCAATGATCTACATTCTGAAGTTGTCTGAAAATGTCTTCATGATTAAATTCAGCCTAAACGTTTTGCCGGGAACACTGCAGAGACAATGCTGTGAGTTTCCAACCTCAGCCCATCTGCGGGCAGAGAAGGTCTAGTTTGTCCAGCACCATTATGATATCAGGACTGGTTACTTGGTTAAGGAGGGGTCTAGGAGATCTGTCCCTTTTAGAGACACCTTACTTATAATGAAGTACTTGGGAAAGCGGTTTTCAAGAGTATAAATACCCTGTATTCTAATGATCATCCTCTAAACATTTTATCATTTATTAATCCTCCCTGTGTCTATTATTATATTCATATCTCTACACTGCAAATTTTGGGTCTCAATTTTTACTGTGCCTTTGTTTTTACTAGTGTCTGCTGTTGCAAAAGGAAGAAAACATTCTCTGCCTGAGTTTTAATTTTTGTCCAAAGTTAATTTTAATCTATACAATTAAAACCTTTTGCCTATCACTCTGGACTTTTGGATTGTTTTTTACATTCAGTGTTATAATATTTGATTATGCTGATTTGTTTTAGTGGGTACTGATGCGAATTAATAAAAACATTTCATTTCCATGTTTATTTTCTAATCTCTTCCACATTGTAGGCTATGTTTACCATACGTAGCAGAATGTATTTACATTTCTTGGTTCTAGTCATTTGTATTCTTCGTGAGTGTGATTGTGTGTGTGTGTGTGTCTGTGTCTGTGTGTGTGTCTGTGTGTGCCTTTGGCATTTAGGAAGGGTTGTATAGCTCATGTTAAATATTGCACTAAAAATGTTTTTGATGGTTTTCCTCCCTTTGAACTAGACACACTTCTAATATTTGGTTTATAGTTTTAAATTATAACTTTCAGCATCAAATATTTCCATACAACAGTCAATTACATGATGTGTTTTCTTTTTCCTACCTCCTTTACCTGCCACTTCTCATAATACTATTTGAACCTAAACATATACCAGTGACATTCTGTGATTATCATCTTGCCCCTACCTTGGTTTTGGTTTTTGGTGCAGTTCCACGCTCTTGGTGTGTTTGTTTGGGACACCAAGAGCCTGGAACTGCAGGGCACCAGCTGGTAAGAATTAGGCTTTTTTGGCCGGGCGCGGTGGCTTATGCCTGTAATCCCAGCACTTTGCGAGGCCAAGGCGGGCGGATCACGAGGTCAGGAAATCGAGACCATCCTGGCTAACACGGTAAAACCCCATCTCTACTAAAAATAAAAAAAATTAGCCGGGCGTGGTGGCAGGCGCCTGTAGTCCCAGCTACTCGGGAGGCTGAGGCAGGAGAATGGCCTGAACCCGGGAGGCAGAGCTTGCAGTGAGCCGAGATCGCGCCACTGCACTCCAGCCTGGGCGACAGAGAGAGACTCCGTCTCAAAAAAAAAAAAAAAAAAAAAAAAAAGAATTAGGCTTTTTTTTTCCCCTAAGGGTTAACAACAAACCAGCCCTTTGGAAAAACTTGCTTCACCACTGTTATCAACCAACGGCCTGATGCTTTCCCTCAGTTTTGTGATTTTGACAAAACAAGCAAGCAGCATTCCCTCCGGATAAGAGACCACCGACCTAGGAATGATTCTGGCCAGACTAGAGAAGATGCACAGTGAGGGTTTTCATGTCCTCTGCTTCAGCTTTTGATGTCAGAGGGCCACAAACTCCACTCTCAGATAATTGCTAATGCCACCATTTTATGAACATGGGCCCCATGGAGAGGCACGAAGCTCAATTGCACTTCTGCACATTTTTCCTCCTATAAATATTGCTATTGGAATATTATTTGGTACGGCTCCCGTGAAAGATACATTTGCAGAATGTACTCAAATTAGAAGCATCATGTAAACCCTATAATGTAGCAATAGTGCATCAACTTCCCTACACTATAGAAATATCTGCGGTGTAGACATTTCCACAATGACCAAAGATATGTGTACAAGAAAGGTGGCTGCAGCATTCTTTGTAATCCTAAAACAATGAAACCTACCTCATCTCAAAAACTTTATTTTATTTTATTTTATTTTTTTTGAGATGGAGTCTCGCTCTGTTGCCCAGGCGGGAGTGTAGCGGTGCAGCCTCCACTGCAGCCTCCACCTCCCAGGTTCAAATGATTCTCCTGCCTCAGAATCCCAAGTACCTGGGATTACAGGCACTTGCCACCATGCCTGGCTAACAAAAACATTTTGAAAAGGGTTAAATAAATCATGCACAAAGTGAGGAAAAATATTCTTTTCAAAAATGATGGAGAGGATCACTATGATGATGAATGATTCCACTGGTCACATTATTGATAGAGCAATCAGTAAATCCAGGCACATCCTCGGGATATTACTGACCTCCTATTATTAAAATATGAAAAAATGGAGGCATGTAAATTACTCGTTTAAGCGTATAACGGACTGAATTAGAATTTTATCACACCAGAAGTGGGTTCCTAGGTCTCTGTTTCAGGATTCCTGAGTTACACACGTATAAACCCAGGATTTCAGGAGATACCCGGTTAAGAATCCGGTCGAGGAGGTGGGCTGGCCCTTGACATGGATAAGTCACAAATTAGTGGCTTAGGACTCCAGGAAGATAAAATCTTCCCCATTTATCTAGTGATTGACAATGCATGAATACTTTAAAAGCTTGAACAAGCGTCCCTGGGCGGGCTCGAACCACCAACCTTTCGGTTAACAGCCGAACGCGCTAACCAATTGCGCCACAGAGACAGGTACTGTCAGTTCTACTGGGCGCTATAGGAAGGGCGCACGCACGAAACTTCCTCCGTCCCTTGCATCCTCTGGGCCCGCCCGGCAGGACCACTGAGCAAGGCCTTGGAAGACCGGAGAGATTGGAGCGGTAAGTCGCGCTGGTCACGTTGGACACCTGCACGTTGGGAGATTCTGGAGCCAGAAGGATAGCCGAATGGCCTTCGCCCGCCCTGCCCCTCGCCTGCTTCAGAAACCCCCGGAAACGCCCCGTTTGAGACCCCGGCCCGAGCCGCCTGGGGGCCCTAGGGAGGCTGAACGCCCGGTGGCTCCCGGGATGGCTCTTCCCGTTCTTTGCGCCGCCTTCATCCAGTGAGGGAGCCTGTGCCCTCCCTGCCCAGTCGCTTTTGGGGCCGCTGCGGAGCTTCCGCTGCCATCTTCGGATCCTGTGTTCCGCACGGGGGCTCCACCAGGGCAGGGATCGTGGTGAGGGTGGCTCGTGGGTCCCCCTCGCGGGGAGCAGGGTCTGGCACTCACCAGGGCGCAGGACTAGGACTTGTCGAATGAATCCATCCTTTTAGCTTTTAGTCCTTTGAAGAGCCTTGAGAATGGAAATCATGAGAGATTTTTCCATGGGGAAGTTCCTTTTACAAAGCATTTATTTACGTTGACTTCTTGGCACCCCGCGGGGCGGCAACGGGCAGGGCCTCCAGTGCACCTTTTGCGCGGTGGAGCCGCGGGGGCTCAGCTGGGCGGTGGTCGGGTCCTGAGGCCGGAGGGCGGGAGCAGGGGAGGGGAAAAGCAAAAGCGGGGAAAGAAGCCGGGGAGCGGTGGACCAGACGTCCAGACCTCCTGAAAGGCTGGCGGGGAGGCACAGGCGGGATCTTCCGGAGGTGAGAATTTTTTTTTATTATAGCAGAATGGGGAGGAATTGAGGGGAAAATGGAGATAGAACCTGAAAGAGCCCCAAACGCCAGAACCTGTAGCTCCCCAAGAATAAGATCTTCCAGAAGAACTAGACCCAAAACTAGCCATTGGGGAACACCGAAATCCTTGGAGGAGCAACATCCGCATGACCCTCTGTGTTCCTTTAGGCAAAAGGACTTGCTTCCATTGTTTGTTCAATTGTTTGTGTTTGTTAAATAAATAAAACGATTTTCATGTATCTTTGAAATTACTTTGGCGCTACTATTTTATGATTACAAATAATGCGGCAGTGATCATTCTTGTACACTTCTCATTGGCCATTTGTATATTTCTATAGGGTAGAGGCCTGGAGAGCAGTTGCTCCAGCATAGGGATTACACAGTTTTTGTTTGTTTATTTATTTATTTATTTATTTATTTATGAGACAGAGTCTCGCTCTGTCACCCAGGCTGGAGTGCAGTGGCGCCATCTCAGCTCTCACTGCAACCTCCGCCTCCCGGGTTCAAGCGAATCTCCTGCTTCAGCCTCCCAAGTAGCTGAGATTACAGGTCCGTGCGAGCCACCACATCGGGCTAATTTTTGTATTTTTAGTAGAGACGGGGTTTCACCGTTTTGGCCAGGCCGGTCTCAAACTCCTGACCTCAAGTGATCTGCCTGCCTTGGCCTCTCAAAGTGCTGGGATTACAGGCATGAGCCACCGCACCCAGCGATTACATGTTTTTTTTTATATATATCATTCTATTTTCTTTCCTTATTTGGCTTATTAGCTGTAACTCTTTCTTTTGTTATGTCAGTGATGGCTTTAGGGTCCCTAGAATACATCTTTATCTGTCTGCCATCAAGTGACATTATACCTCCCCTTCTGGCCTTTATGCTAGTGTTGTCAGGGAATTTGATTTTGGACATGTTATAAACCCCAACATCCAAGTACGTACATAGCGATTTTCAGTCGTCTCCGTTTCTTTGTGTAGGTTCAGATTTCTGTTTGGTATCCTTATCCTTAGGCCTGGAGGACTCCTTTAATATTTCTTGTAGTGTGGTTCGGTGAATTCTGTCATTTTTTTGTGTGTCTTTAAATGTCCTGATTTCAGTCACATTTTTGAAAGATATTTCAATTTGGCATAGAATTCTAGAATAACTTTTTTTCTCTCAGTACTTTAGGATGTTGCCACTTTGACGCTTTGTCATGGACATATCTTTCCTGTTTTTGTAAACTTGGCATAAAGTGGGTTTCCTGTACTTGTTATATGATTTTTGGATTGTGTATTCAAATTAAAAGTATTAAATTAAAATTAAAATGGCCTGGGCGAGGTGGCTCACACCTGTAATCCCAGCACTTTGGGAAGGGGAGGCAGAGGATCGCTTGAGACCCAGAGTTGGAGACCACCCTGGGCAAGATAGCAAGACCCTGTGTGTGTGTGTGTGTGTGTGTGTGTGTGTGTGTATACACATAAATATGTATATATATTATATGTATGTATGTATATATAAGTCCTACAGTCACCTTAAGTTCCACCAACAGTGCGCTTAAAGTAAAATGTGCCCAACCTGAGGCTCAAACCTACCTGCTGGCACGCAATTTGTGTTTGTGAGACAATCTCAACAGCATTTGCTTTTTCTAGCATAGTGGTTTTCCTGTTTTCCTCACATGTGAATGTCTTCAGTGCAAAACCTGTCAGAATTCATTTCCTTTGCTAAAATGTTTTAAAATAACTCTTACTTCAAGTAAGTGCATTAAAAATAAACTTCTCAGTTGCATCCCTGGAATCCATGGAAAGTCCAGGAGAGACAATCAAGTGCTACAGGATCAAGCCCAAACAGAACAGGACTAGGCATGGCTTCCTCACTAGGAGCCAGGCCAAAGTCATCTCCTTTGGTCTCCAATGGAGGCCAGAACTCGGTTCACCTGCAACGGGAGGACCTGGCCCAGAAGAGGTGGCCTTCATCTTCATGGTGCCTTCAGACAGGAAATCTAGGATTTCTTTTCTTCTCTTTGATCTACTTCCAACTCTCCCTTTCTATTTATTTATTTATTTATTTATTTGAGACAGAGTCTTGCTGTGTTGCCCAGGCTAGAGTGCAGCGGGGCAGTCTCAGCTCACTGCAACCTCTGCCTCCTGGGTTCTAGAGATTCTCCTGCCTCAGCCTCCTGAGTAGCTGGGATTACAGGCGCCCGTCACCACGCCCGGCTACTTGTTGTATTTTTAGTAGAGACAGGGTTTCACCATCTTGGCCAGGCTGGTCTCGAACTCGTGACCTCGTGATCCACCCACCTCGGCCTCCCAAAGTGCTGGGATTACAGGCGTGAGCCACCGCATCTGGCCCTCCCTTTCTATTTCTTCAAGACCTTTTTCGGATCCCTCCTGCGCAGGACCTAAACGGGCGGTGCCCTTACCCACTGGTCCCTCCCTGCCTGGTGTCTTCGGAGCCCTAGCTCACCCGGAACGTTACTGCCCGCCGGTGACAGCGAGAGGACCAAAGAGGACAGCGGGTGCGGTGGGAACCACAGAGTCACCGCGCACCTGCGCCTCGCGGGCTCCTCGCAAATTGAATAAACGCCCCCTGAAGCTTCTCTTCAAGTCACAGGGAAGGGGAAGGTGGCTGCCGACCCGGCGGGAGAAGCCGGCCCTGCCCCTGGTCCTTGAAGACAGGTTTGGCCAGGCTGATTTTGACTGGTAGGCCCAAAGAAAAGCCTCAAGGGCAGACCAAACTCCGACAGGCTCCGAGATTAAGGCTTTCAAACGTCTGATCGTTTTCAGCTTGGTCAGTAAAATCGATCCCGCCTTTATCAGGAGATTCCTTTGCTAAAGTTCAGAGACCTGGGGTTCCTGCTGCTTGCCACACAGAAAACCAATCACTGAGATGGTTATTGCCAAGGAAGAGGCTTTAATAGGGTGCTGCAGCAGAGGAGATGAGAACTCAGTCTCAAATCCATCTCCCTGACCAACCAAAACTAGAGGCTTAGATGGCAGGGAAAAAATGTGACAATGTGTAAGAAAACAGGAACTAGACCAGGCGCGGTGGCTCACGCCTGTAATCCCAGCACTTTGGGAGGCCGAGGCGGGTGGATCACGAGGTCAGGAGATCGAGACCATCCTGGCTAACACGGTGAAACCCCGTCTCTACTAGAAATACGAAAAGAAATTAGCCGGGCGTGGTGGCGGGCGCCTGTAGTCCCAGCTACTAGGGAGGCTCAGGCAGGAGAATGGCGTGAACCCGGGAGGCGGAGCTTGCAGTGAGCCGAGATAGCGCCACTGCACTCCAGCCTGGGAGGCAGAGGGAGACTCTGTCTCAAAAAGAAAAAAAAAAAGAAAAGAAAAGAAAGAAAACAGGAACTAGGGAGGGGCAAGGAAGCAATCAGGATGAGTGAGGGGTCCGGCATCTCATTGTCTGGGTGACTTTCAGTTCTTTGATATCTTTTTTGATAGGCCTGAAGGAAGGAACTCAAATAAAACAAATATCGAGTTTCAAACTTTCAGATCAGAAGGGTCCATTTCTATGTTTATCCAAAAATCTACGTATGGGACTATTGGGTGGGTTTCAGACCAAGAAAGAGTGTGCATATCAAAGTCTGCGGTTAACCAAAGAGAAAACATAATTTTCCGACCAATAGGATGTGTAGGGGTCAAACAACGACCAGCCTACAGTACTGTTTATTGGCCTGAGCATACGGAAGGATGAAGTTGCACCAGCGAAATGGGATTAAGCTGCAGGTGCGGGCTGGGCGCGGTAGCTCACACCTGTAATCCCAGCACTCTGGGAGGCTGAGGTGGGTGGATCACTTGAGATCAGGAGTTTGAGACCAGCCTGACCAACATGGTGAAACCTCGTCTCTAATAAAAATACAAAAATTAGCCGGGCGTCATGGCGGGCACCTGTAGTCCCAGCTATTAGGGAGGCCGAGGCAGGAGAATTGCTTGAACCCGGGAGATGGAGGTTTTAATGAGCCGAAATTGCGCCACTGCCCTCCAGCCCAGGCAACAGACCGAGACACCTTCTCAAGCAAAAATAAAAACAAAAAGCTGCAGGTGGAAAAAAAGTCTGGATTTTGGTTCAGAGCCCCTGGAGCCTTCCTCAGTAGTTTTCTCTTTCCTTGAAAAAGGAAGCCTGTCTCAGTCTCTGCATCTCTCTGAGTCCTTTTGGAGATTGAGGATGGTGAGGTCTCAGTGCTTGGCCCCCTTCTGACTCTGGGTACCTCCCCTCCCGTGGGTCAACCTGGTCCAGTGCACAGGCCCCAGCTCCGACGACCATCTCCCCCCTACCCTTTGCTCCCAGCAAAGGCCATTTCTAGGTCAGTTGTGAGGTACAGCCAGGACAGGGCAGCTCGCTCCGAGATTTTTGGCTCTCGAAGGCCTTGAGCGCTGTGGTTCTGCAGAACGCTGTCTGCCTCTTGTGGAGGAACTGACACCCGCTGGAGAAAGTGTGGAGGGAAGCGAGGGCTGCACCTGCACGCAGGAGCTGAGGCAAGCGGCGGTTCCCAGCTCTCAGTGCAAAAGACATTTGTCATCTGAGAGGCTGGACTCAGTTATTATAATTTTCAATTTTGTCAATAAAAACCGAATGGAAATTTGTTTTCTTACTTGTAGAAACCTCCTCACAAGACCTCCCATCTTACATTCCAGGGAGAATTAGCAGGGTATTCCGCCAAGACATAGGTTAGACTGCGGTTCTGATCTGCAGGCCTCGATGTCCTGTGCCGGGGCACCAGGGCACGGGCAAAGCCCTCCCCCTACACAAAGCAAGGGTGTTATGTCTACAACCGAACGGGGACACTAAGAGCCCCCAACATGCACGGTTTTCATTCCAAAGAAAACCACCAGTTCTGAGTACAACTTCCACCTGGCTCTATTAACTGAGTACACGTTTCCCCAGCACAGAAATCCTACAAACTCCCGTGAATGCTGTGGTGAAAAGCAGGAGCTGCCAGGGCAAGATGGATCGCACCTGTAATCCCAGCACTTCAGAAGGCTGGGCGGACCACTTGAGCCCAGGAGTTGGAGCCCAGCCTGAGCAGAATGGTGAAACCGCTACGAAAAAAGAAAAAGAAAGGAAAGAGAAAGAGAAAGAAAAGAAAAGAAAAAAAAAGAGAAAAAACTAGCCGGGTGTGGTGGCGTGTGGTTGTCCTACTCGGGAGCCTGAGATGGGAAGATCGCGCCACTTCTCCAGCCTGGACGGTACAGCGAGACTTGTCTCAGGGAGGGGGGGGAAAAAAAACAACAAAAAAAACAGAGGCTAAGAGGTAACTCCGAGGATGACAGAAAACACCAGAGTTTTTAAGAGATGTTAGAAGCCCTGGGAGCACTGAACAAACCAGAAAGCTCCCGATGCTTGATCCCTGAGCTCCACCTAGCAAGTACCGCGGCGGCTAACCTGGGAGACCACCCCAACCAACAGAGACTGAAATTCACCCCCCAAGAGAGGAAGTGGATAGTTCTAAGCTGTCCCCAAACATGACCTCACAAACGAAAACTAACCGTTGCGAACGGAAACAACTGACCGGACAGAACACAGCCACAAGACACGAGCCCGCACCCTGAATTACAAAAACACTCACGGCTCACCTACTATTCACACCACAAAAGCACCAGGGGAAAGCGCTAATGTAGTCCCCCACTACCACAAATTATACAGTCAAGTTTTCCACATTTGGGGAAATCGTAGGGGTCAGCACATACGAAGTACAATGGATAAGCCTCGCCCTAGGAAAAACACCTTAGTGATGGTGGTATCTCCCCTGCCAAGTAAGTATAAGCTCTTGCACCTCCGCCCCGCCACAGCCTCACACGCTTCACCCTTTACACGCACGGTCACTTGCCCCGCGCACCGCCCCCCCCCCCCACCCCCAGCCCTCCTAGCCCTGACACACAGCTGGGACTCTCAGGTCCGACCAGCGGTCCTGAACCCGCTCCCACGGCACGGGAACTCCTTCGTGGCGAAGCAGCAGCCCCTGCTCTGCCTCATCTACATAGAAATCGCCCTATCCGTGATGTCACCGACAGCGCCTTTCCCAGTCCCCGTCTGCTCTTCCGCCCCACCCTCCGCCGACTCAGCCGATCAACTCGCTGCCAGAGCTGGCGGAGGAAGTGACGTCTGTCTCTTTCTCCTTTTCCTCCTGCCATTGTCCTTTGGGGAGGTGCGCAGAGACCCCGCGTCTGGTCTCCCCCTAAGACTGTGGTACTTGATCTGTGTCCTGCAGAGAACCCTTCTGGCGGCCAACAGGAAGCTTGTGCACCCTTCTTCAGATAATGTCTTTTAATGCGCAGACTTGAACGTTTAGGATTACAAGGAAAACCGGTTCCTTTCAAACCTGTTTATCTTTGTGATGTGGCATTCCACTTAAAGTTGAAAGCCGTTCAATGTCAGAGAGAAAACATATCTATGAAACCAGAGAGGCTGCTCAGATGGGTTGCAAACTAGCCATCCTTACTGGTTTTACCACTAGAAGTGTTACAAAGACAGTTGTCCAATTTTATGAATCTTGAAGGGTTTTTTGTTGTTGTTATTTCAAATACAGTGTAATACAAAAATATGTGGCCCCCGCAGAGACGATTGGACACTCTCAGGCATGGTGATGGAGTTTGTCATCTCTTCCACAGCCATCTCAGAACCTTAGTGCTTACCTCATATTAGTATTTTATATTCTCCAAAGACACAAAAATAATCCCAATTTGACAAAACAAACAAACAAACAAAAAAACATCTACGGCATGTCTTATTTGAGGCGCTTAACAAATGACTGGATCATCTCCCTTGTATATAAACCAGAAAACACTGTGAAGTAGAGCAAAATTGGAAAGCCCAAGTCAAAGACCATTTGCAAATTTCAAGTAGATTCCAGTCTGTTGCTCAAATCACAAAACATGAAATGGAGGGGTCTCCCTTGGAGACCATAAAGTCTGTGACATGGTGGCCAGTTGGGTCACTGGAAAACATGGCAAAATATTGAAAATGAGGGATTAGGTGAGAGTGTAGCAACTGAACACTAAATGCTTGATCCAGGTGCCATTCCCTGGATACTGACAGGGAGAACCATTGTCCAGGTAATACTGGAAAAATACTTTCTATAGTGTAAACCACAAATAAAATTCCAAGCCCCTCAACTATTTGAATGCACCCCTCCTCTCAGCCAGGGTCATTCCAAAGTTAACCTGAAAAACTGGTTCAGACCATGATGGGAAGTAGGGGTCAGATATGCCTCATTATACCCTCCTTCCTTTGGAATTCAGGCACAACTGACCAGCACATCCGACCAGGCCCAACTGACATTACAACAGCGATCTTAAGACTTTTTGTAGCAATAAGACACCAAACTCCAGGCTGACTCTAGTGTAGCATTACATGACAGATAGCAGGCCCTGAAAGAAATAAAAATATTTTACCCTAAAATACATTTTTTATCATATTTTGAAATGTCCCTACAAAGTTGTCTCTTGTGGGGAAAGTCTACATGCTATAGGGAATCCCTTTCCAGGCCTTTTCCCTAATCTAGGCACCTTTTTAAGTCTGATAAGAAACATTTACAATCAATTCTCTCTGAAGTCTGCTAACTGGAGGCTTCATCTGCATAATAAGAACAACCCCTTAACACAGAGACTCCTGTCTATGGATTCCAGGTCTTTAGATAAACTCTTTCCACCAATTGCCAATCAAAGTATCAGAAAATAACGGCTGGTAACTATGTAATTATGCATATATATGAGTAGAATTTTGGGGGTGGGCACAGTGGCTCATGCCTGTAATCCCAGCACTCCCTCAGGAGGCTGGCAGATTGCCTGAGTCCAGGAGTTTGAGACCAGCCTGGGAAACATGGTGAAACCCCATCTCTACAAAAAAAAAAAAAAAATTAGCCAGGCATGGTGGTGAGCACCTGTGGTCCCAGCTACTCAGGAGGCTGAGGTGGGAGGATTACTTGAGCCTGGGAGGTGAAGGTTGCAGTGACCCAAGCTTACAACACTGCACTTCAGCCTGGATGACAGAGGAATGGGCCTTCACTAGACACTGAACCTGCTGGCAACTTGATCTTGGACTGACCATCCTCCATAACTGTGAGCAATAAATTTTTGTTGTTTATAAGTTACTCACTCTGTGGTATTTTGTTATAGCAGCACAACTGGATTAGGACATCAACCTGACCTTAAGAAATCATCTCAATTCAGTCTTGGCTCTGGTGGGAAACAAGGGGCACACTCGGATGTGTGATTTAAAGAGAGTTGTGGTTTTTTTGTTTTTGTTTTTTTTGAGATGGAGTCTCGCTCTGCCGCCCAGGCTGGAGTGCAGTGGTGCCATCTCGGCTCACTGCAAGCTCCGCCTCGCGGGTTCACGCCATTCTCCTGCCTCAGCCTCCCGAGTAGCTGGGACTACAGGCGCCCGCTACCACACCCGGCTAATTTTTTGTATTTTTAGTAGAGAGCGGGTTTCACCACGTTGGCCAGGATGGTCTCGATCTCTTGACCTCCCAAAGTGCTGGGATTACAGGCGTGAGCCACCGCGCCCGGCCTAAAGAGAGTTTTATGAAGAGAATATTTATAAATATAATATGGACAGGATCAAAACAACCCAACCAAGGACTGAGAGGCGCTCAGAATCTGGAATCAGCAGAGAAGTTGTATTGCCTCTAGGACTGGATCGTTGTATAAGTCTGTTCAGGTTGTCATAACAACTTGGACAGGACCATAGTCCTGTCCAGTGATCCTCCCCAAGACAACAGTTCTCTCTAGTAACTATGGTTTTCCTTTCTCATTTCAATTGCCACCTCAATTGACTGAAATGTGAACACCAACTCCCGCACTTAAATGTTGAAGCCCTAACACCCACTGTGATGATTTATGCAGCTGGGGCCTTTGAGAGGTAATCAGGATTAAAAGAGGTTATGAGAATGGTGTCCTCATGCTGAGATTAATGCCATTACAAGAAGAGAGACACTAGAAAGCTTGCTTGTCCGCCTTCCCCCTAGTGCACGAAGAAATGGTCACATGGGCACACAGTGAATCTACAGCCACTTACAGGCCATAGGAAGAGACCTTAGAAAGAAATCCGCTTTGCTACCACCTTTATCTTGGACTTCCCAACTTCCAGAAGTGTGAGAAATACATTTCTATAGTTTAAGCCACTTGGTGTATGGTATCTTGTTATGGCAACCTGAACAGACTTATACAACAATTAAGTTGCCTTTCCACTGATGGACTTAGACAAAATCTCTTTCCCAAAAAAGAGCTATATTTAGCTACTTTTCTTTTGCATATTGTTCCATTTGCAGCCACACTATTTGTCTTCCCCCACACCACTTCTATCACCAGGAATCCATTTTCCTTGTTTTCTTTTTAATATCGGGAGCCTCTGCTCACTGCACTGCATAGTCCTTGGGGCTTTTTTTAAACTTTATTTTTAAAAATCATTTGAGCAGAAAGTAGCCAATTCAGTTCTTTAATTTCCCATTTTATTCTTGGTTTGAAACTGACCTGATTGTGTCCCTTTTGTTATGACCAGTTACTTAGAAGCCATACAGCCCACAAGGTACCCTTGGGTATAAATCCAACTTCTTCATTTTAATGGTGAGAAACCAAAAGCCCATGTTTCCTGATTTCTGGCCCAGCACTGGAACCGTTTTCATGGTCAATTCATCATACATTTTAATAGTGATATTTTATATTTGCATAATGGTATTGCCTTTGCAATGGGCTTTCACATCTATCTTCTCATGTGTATATAGTTTAAAGGCCATTTTTACCCACTATCTCCTAATCATATCGACCACAGCCTCAGGAAATGTCTGCTCTATTATTTCACTTGCCTGTCTGGGTTCTTGGGCAACAGCATAGAATCCTGCACTGTGTTTTCCCTCATGCTTTCTCACTCTCTGCAGAACAAATTTTTGTTACATGCCTTATTATCATGGTAATATTGGCCTTCAGTCCTGTATAGAAGCATTAAAAATGTGCGTAATGTATATCCTTTTAAAATGTTATCCTAAGAAGCATCTTTTGGAGTTAAGGAGAGTTAGATGTATAAAGAAAGAATATAGTTTCTCCTAAACAAACCCACTAAGAAAATCATGGAAAGAATTATGACAACTATGAAAATGAAGGAGGTATACTTTGTCAACAAAAGCAAAATAACCAAGCTACTCTTAGACATAATCTCACGTTATCTTTCTGTAGTGCTCTAGCATTTTCTAAGCCTTTTCACACACTGTTATCTCTTTTTTTCTTTCTCCTTCTAGAAATTAATTATGACTTTTCCTTTCAAAAATGAAGGACTTTTTTTTTTTTTACTCTTCTCATTTTTTCCTGAGACCATATGTCAAAGGGAATGTGAGGAACAACTTTGGTGTGGTAATAGCCAAATTTCTCCAGGTCTGCTCCTCAAGCTTGCAAAGTCAAGACTGGCAGAAGTGGTGATTTTTACCTGGGTATCCTGAGAACCTTGCACAGTCCTTATCACATGCAGGTGTTCAGAGTGTGCAAATAAATGAAGAAAAGTGAGATTGTGATATTTTCATGGCATGCTTTTTTTCCACACTTCCTCATACAGCCCAACATCCTCTACACTGTTGTTTCTACCCGTTTAAGTGATTTACCACTTCTCCATTAAGCCAACTTAAACCATGTTGCCTTCAACTCAACATTGATTGATCCCCAATACAGTCCTGTAGGGAGGCAAGAAAACTTACAAACGAAGTGGTAAAGAAAGAGAGAGATTAAGCAATTTGCCCCAAATCTCATAACCACTAGGTGATAAATCTTCAACTAGAACTCAAATATCTGGCTGAGAATTCAGTGCTCTTTTCATTTAAATCACATTGCTTCATAAAAATAGATCTGCAGGAAGAATAAAAATGTCCAAAGTGCAATGAGACAGAGAAGATAATATGGAGACAGACATATTGCACAGAAAGCATTTGACCATATGTCTGCCTGATCCCCTTCATGTGTCTTGTTCATAACTTACTTTACTCGGGCAGCAGGAGATAGCATAACAACTGTCAGAGTGAATTTAGGCCACAGTTTTGTGTTGCTGAATGTGTTGAGTCATTTCCCTTAGTTCACATTTCTACCTAACTTTATCTTTTAAGTCATCATCATGGCTTTAATCTCTTATTTATTTTGACTGTTGAGATTTTGTAGCCATTATCCAAATAAAACATTTATTTTCACTCGTGAGTCCCTAATCCTTCCTCAATGGAATTAGCTATTTATTTGATGCAATAGCTAGACCAGTAGGGTTAAAAATGCTTTTATAAAGACATTAATAGCTGGGTATGGTGATGTGCACCTAGGGAGGCTATGGCAGGAAGATCACTTGAGTCCATGAGTTTGAGGCCAATGCCTTCGCAACATAGTGAGACCCTGTCTTTAAAGTAAAACTTTAAAAATTAAAAGAAAAGACATTTAAAAAGGCTGTTTACCAAAATGATGGTTAATTGACAGAAAATAGAAACTGAAACTAGAAATCATTACCATCAGCTTTCTCTAATGTGTACTTGATCCTTTTCTCCCTGTGATGGAAGTCGAAAGTCTTTTTGTTTTTTTTTTAATCCACTACTGTTCAAATGAGAATAAACAGCCAAATGACTGAATTAGTTGGTAGACATAATTCCTAGTCTTCAATTATTTTTATATTCTTTTGTAATACAGTCATTATTTTTTCAGACTTCTATATTATTGCATTTAACCAATCCTCAAATAGGGAGATGTTATGTAATTTTTCTATTATTTACAGTTCCTTGATTATAATCTTTTATTTGAAAAGATTATATATTTATATAAAAACCCAGTTTCTTTCTTACATATAAATATTATTAGTAGTCTAAAAATGTCACTCTCAATAAACAGGATGAGTCAACTTGAGGACTAGAGAATCAGGTAGTCAACATCAGAGAACTGGTTTAGCAAACAGAAGGGGCCTACCCAGATAGAGAGAAGTCAGGCAGGGCTGTGCTGTGAAAATATTAGAGAAGCTTGATGGGAGGCCTAATATAGTTTGTCTTTACACCTGTATATTTTGCTTCTTGCATCTGCTTCAATGCCCTCTGTCATTTATTATAACTAGATTTATTGTTCCAATAGATTTGTACTACAGTCAGAACAAACAAATCACTGGATCCAGCAGAAGCCTTAGATATATGACATAACAGAGATTTGCACAAAGATTTGCCCCATTGCCTTCTCGAATTTCTCTTATCATCAATCCATCTAGCTGGAGCTCTCTGAAGGTCATCAGAGGTCAGTATAATTTTAATAAGATTTTAACTGAAGGATAGCCTTGATGTTCAGTGACCTTCAGACATGTTTATAATCGAGAAGCCACTCCCCCTGTTGAATGATAACCTCTTCCATGAATTACCAAACCAATGATGCTCACATTCTGATTAACCATTGATTCCCATAAACCCAGCTTCCCCCAACACTGATGATCTAAATAACCTGAATTATTTGCATTGCCTTATCAATTCCATCTCATTTCCTGTCTTGGTGGTTTTGCTCACACTGCTTCAGTGTGGAATGTCCGTATGTAGCCACTCGAGTTTCCACCTCATCGTTCCATCATCTGTAGTCTCTATACACTATCCATCATCAGGACTAATGTGAGCTGACTTTCCTCCAAAAAGCTTCCCCTGAACTTATCCTGAAATAACGTTTTTCTCTGCTAACTTACCATTTGTCACGTTAGTATACAGCTTCTCTAACTGTCATGAAATGAAATAAATGGGAAGAAGATGAAACTTGAAAAGAAATCTGCTTCTTAAGGCAGGCCCTGGGGGAATAGCCCTGGCTGGAGGTAATGTAAGGTCTAGATGGTGTTTTTAGAATCTGAAGACTGCAACACCAAACACAACAAGTATAAGCCTAGGCAAGCTGTCAGTGCAGGGCCTAAAATTAGGTATTTCAACAAGTGGATGAATCAATTTGGGGAATTGTATTAGTAAACAGAGGAAGCCCGTCCAGTAAAAGGGAGAGTAAGCAGGGATGCAATTTAAAACTATTGAGGAAAAATGGCTAAGAAATAGTAAAATTAACACATGGCCTAAAATATTAAGAAATTAAGCCTGTTACAGAATTACTGACCTGGCTAGTATATAGGAGCATTAACAACACAAAAACAGATTAGGTCGGGATTAGCAGTGGGGGTGAAATAATCTTCAGGGCTGAACTACTGAGCTAGAAATATTTAAATCCTCCTTGCAGATGAAAACTATAGAGGACAATTTATTGGTTCAGCATGAATTTCTGGTCTTCTGTTAAGAAATACGCTCTTTCATTGAAAGCGAACATTGAGGCAGTAAACTCCAAATACAGCTGCAGGTACTATCTCCTGCTGATTTGTGTGTATAGAGCATGAAAGAAGGGTGGAGACGGGGATTAGCTGTGTTGGCTGGGCTGGTCTCCAGCTCCTAACTGCGAGTGATCCGCCAGCCTCGGCCTCCCGAGGTGCCAGGATTGCAGACGGAGTCTGGTTCACTCAGTGCTCAATGGTGCCCAGGCTGGAGTGCAGTGGTGTGATCTCGGCTCGCTACAACCTCCACCTCCCAGCCGCCTGCCTTGGCCTCCCAAAGTGCCAAGAGTGCAGCCTCTGCCCGGCCGCCACCCCGTCTGGGAAGTGAGGAGCGTCTCTGCCTGGCCGCCCATCATCTGGGACGTGAGGAGCCCCTCTACCTGGCTGCCCCATCTGGAAAGTGAGGAGCGTCTCTGCCCAGCCGCCATCCCATCTAGGAAGTGAGGAGCGCCTCTTCCTGGCCGCCATCCCATCTAGGAAGTGAGGAGCGTCTCTGCCCGGCCGCCCATCATCTGAGATGTGGGGAGCGCCTCTGCCCCGCCACCCCGTCTGAGAAGTGAGAAGACCCTCCGCCCGGCAACCGCCCCGTCTGAGAAGTGAGGAGCCCCTCCGCCCGGCAGCCACCCCGTCTGGGAA
Organism: Pan paniscus; assembly: GCF_029289425.2. Classification (NCBI taxonomy): domain Eukaryota; kingdom Metazoa; phylum Chordata; class Mammalia; order Primates; family Hominidae; genus Pan; species Pan paniscus. The sequence goes on from NC_073249.2 coordinate 117,615,089, forward strand.
GTGAGGAGCGTCTCCGCCCGGCAGCCACCCTGTCCGGGAAGGAGGTGTTTAAGATAGAAGTGCTAATGAATGGAAGAAAACATTTTGTTGAAAAGAGATACAGCGAATTTCATGCTTTGCACAAAAAGCTTAAGAAATGTATAAAAACTCCAGAAATCCCTTCTAAACATGTTAGGAACTGGGTCCCCAAAGTCTTGGAACAGCGACGACAAGGCTTGGAAACATACTTACAGGCTGTCATTTTAGAAAATGAAGAACTTCCCAAACTGTTTCTTGATTTCCTAAATGTGCGACACTTGCCCTCTCTACCAAAGGCAGAAAGTTGTGGATCTTTTGATGAAACAGAGTCTGAAGAGTCAAGCAAACTGTCCCACCAGCCTGTGCTGCTGTTCCTCAGGGATCCATATGTCTTGCCTGCAGCCAGCGATTTTCCAAATGTGGTTATTGAAGGAGTCCTCCATGGGATATTTTACCCTCATCTACAGCCCAGGTAGAAATCCTACATGGCTAAAAGAAGCAGAAGCAAGTTTCGAAGTCACAGTCAAGGAAATCAATACCTACCAATTTAACCTAAACGCTATGATATATAACAGCTCTAGCTAGTGGTAAAGTGCACAGTCCCAGCTTAATTCAGGGCAGGGACATTTCCATTAGAATGGTGCTCTTAAAAATAGAAACTGAACCAGGGCGGTGGTCAGGCTAAGGCCAAGTGTTTAAGAAGTAGAGTGTAGCTGCCAGCGTAGAAACCCATGAAAAGGAGGCCACAGGAGATTCCTGGGAGCACTGGGTGTAGCAAAACAAAGCCACTCTCTGCTTCAGTCGCACCATTTGCTAATTGAAAATCATATCCTGAATCATACTGAGACTGATCAACTTTGGTAGCTTTTTTGTTCAGATCTTATGACACACTACTCTTCTCATCATGAGATTTTCTCAGCCAGTGACAGTACATTCTGAAATGCTGGCACCAGGAGACGGCCACAGACACACACCGCTAAATGTGAAGATGGAACTAAACTGGAAATTAAATTATACTGACAATATTATGGCATTTTTAAGATCATGGCATTTTAATTTACATTAGAGTGGAGTTGCATCATACTCAGGGGTTAGCTTCCAAGGTCAGTACATAGGTAAAATGGGCTATTAGGATGATCCTTGAAAGCCCTTTAGAAGGGTGCCATGTTGGAAACCTGTACATCCACAACAAGTAGCTTTTCCTCCTATGTTGGAAAAAAAGACTGTTTCTTTGTTTGAAGACCAAGTGAAGTTGTTGGTGTTTGTTTAGGGGCCATTTTGTTAAAAAAAAAAAAAAAAAAAAAAAAAGGCACATAACTTTTAACACTAGAATCAGCCCTGCAAGATGCTTGCCCCGCTAGTGGCAGATGTGAACTGACAAGGAGTGAAGCGCCCACCCAGCGGATGGACAGCACCCACCTGGGTTTACTCAAGGGTGTGCATTCATCGTAGGTGGGATCACCACAGGATTTCATGTTATTTTCCTTACGGCTTCCTTTTCACTGACCTCATTTGTTGAGTTAATGTAAGTTAAATGTGTTTATGATATAACTCCACTGTACATCATACTTTGAGTAGTAAAGGATAAAAGCATATATACTACCTATATGTATGTGCTGTATGTGGGCATTTCATTGAGATCTAATTAATAGCTAGCCTATTTATGGTTATTCGTTTTAATAAGTTCTGTGGGAGCAAGGTATTTAAAATCAAAACTAATAACTACATCATGGTTTTTGATTAGGATCTAAATATTCAGGTTTTAAGCCTGCTGCAAACTTTTAAAGATATTATGATAGATTCTGTACTACATGTGGGAAACAAGCAAGAACTAAATAATCAAATGTTGTCAACCAAAAGTAATAGTTGGGTATTGGAGATTTTTTAAAAATGTTTTTATGTTATTAGCTATTTGGAGTTAAATAAAAACAGAACAAGGAAACATTTGAAAAAAAAAAAGAGCATGAAAGAAAGGCTCAGAAACAAAAGCATGTTGGAAAAATAAGCAGAAGGAGGCATTTACTTGCAAAGAAATGTGAGGAAGTCAGTCTTCAAAAGAACTGCCCAAAAAATTTAAAAAATAGAACTTTTTAAAACAAACAATATTATGAAGACTATAGGGTTTATATTAATCTCTTCATGGCAGAAAACAGCAATTTTATCATGGTTATTGTATTCAGAAAGTTCATGACATATCTTCAGACAATAAACAGCATTGTAAAGTCAAGGATAAAGTGATTTTCATTAAGGAGTTAGCAACTCTCAGGAAATGCTCAAGGTTTTATTCATTTGGAGGACTGCAGGTAGACAGAGAGACCCTTTTATTGTTTCTTTATGTCAGAGTGCAGAGGTTTTTTTTCTCTGTTTCTTCAGCAGTGCGACATGATGAACGGGCTGACAATGGTGTCAGGCCCAGATGTCACTTTGGTTTTTACACTTCATCTTGCGGTCATGTTTCCTTCTCTACAGGACATGTTTGTCTACCTACATTTGCTGAACAATGTTCCTAATCAGTACTATTGATTTTACATTTTAATTTGATCCATTTTATTTGCACAGATCTAAGAAGTGTTGATTAATATTTAATGACCTCCTAGTATTTTTTTGATGAAACAATAAACTAAGGCTCACAAGTTTACGTCTATCTATAGATTTATAAAGCCCTTGTGGTTTAAATTTACTTTTACATGTTTAACAGCTCAGTTTAGAGCAGACCAAACCAGTCCGTTCACCTCTACCTGATTTCATCTGCAGTATTTATAATGCAAATGTATCCTTTTTAATAAAAGATATCCAATGTCTCGGTGTCCCTGCTCTGCCAAGAAAGGACATTCTTTCTTACCTCCAAGCCTGAGATTGCATAGTCCATAGAGCAAGCACCAGATTGGTTTCCTAGAAGGATGTTATAGGCATCGCTTCTGTGTGAAAAACATAGAAATTATTCTTATTACTGGATTTGTCTTGTCTAATTAAATTGAATTTGTAGCACAGCTATAAATTTTTTATTAAAAAATTGATTCTTCCTGGCTGGGCAAGGTGGCTCATGCCTGTAATCCCAGCATTTTGAAAGGCTGAGGCTGGCAGATCACCTGAGGTCAGGAGTTTAAGACCAGCCTGGCCAACATGGTGAAACCCCGTCTCTATAAAAATACAAATATTAGCCTAGCATGATGGTGGGTGCCTGTAATCCCAGCTACCTGGGAGGCTGAGGTGGGAGAAGTGCTTGAGCCCAAGATTGAGAGGTTGCAGTGAGTTGAGATCACGCCATTGCACTCCAGCCTGGGCAACAGAGCAAGACTCCATCTCAAAAAAAAAAAAAAAAAAAAATTCTAATTAGTAATATATTCAGGTAGAAGGAGGACAAATTCTTATTGAACCAATACAAATAACTACATAGTCACAAAAGGTAAATGTTTTTATTAAAGAAACTTTGTGCAAGATTTAACCAATATTGCTAATTAAGGGTATGTTAATAGACAAAACCAAATATTGTATGTCACAATTCGTTACAAAATAATTATTTGTATGTTTTTCTTGGCAACTTATTAGCTTTGTTTTTATATTAAGAATTTCTGCAAGGTATTTTTTTCCTCAACACTAAGAATTCAGAGTGTTTTATTTAGTTTTTACAAATTTAATAATTTGTAAATTTAATTGGAGATTAAAGGTAGATTAAGAAGAAAGAAAATGGGTTTCTCTCATGTTCATTAAAGTAGAAAATTAAACTAACCTCAATTAAATTGCCTTACTGAGGCCCTTTAATCCTAAATAACAACCTCTTGTCGTGCTGGTCTTGAGTTAAGCAGTCTACTTTCATGAATTCATCCGCTTCTACATCGTGAGTGTCTTGGAAATCCTGACTCATTTACTTCGTATAGTTGGAATATTGTCTGTGGGGACAAGGTCAGCCTATTCTTGGAGGCCTATATCCATGAGTCAATTTCCTGTGGTATCAATAGTATCAACAGTGTCTGCTACCGTTATTACTGGAGCTCTTTTGATATTTCTTCCAGATGACTCAAATTCTGATTGGCGCTTTGTAGAGAGGCTTTTAGGTATGCTTAAAGGGAAAGGAGGGCTGGGCACAGTGGCTCATGTCTGTAATCCCAACACTTTAGGAGGCTGAGGCAGGCAGATCACTTGAGGTCCGGAGTTTGAGACCAGCCTGGCCAACATGGTGAAACCCTGTGTCTACTGAAAATAGAAAAATTAGCCATGCGTGGTGGCGGGCACCTGAATATAGCTACTCGGGAGGCTGAGGTAGGAGGACAGCTTGAACCCGAGAGGTAGAGTTTGCAGTGAGCTGAGGTCATACCACTGCACTCCAGCCTGGGCAACAGAGCGAGATTCCATCTAAAAAAAAAAAAAAAAGCAGCGGGGATAGGGGGAGGAGATGTTGCTAATAATAAAACTGTAAAGTTTGGTTAATTTTTTGCCATAGCAAACAACATCACAATGGGGGACAGTGGCATTCTCTGTTGAGGTGTAATACATACTCATCTAATGAAATTTTAATCAGTGATTACCATAAAAGACAGAACACATGAAGAACAATTAGTGCATCCCGATACCTCTCCAGGGCCTTTAATTTTCCCCACAAAGTAGATATTATTATTTGTCACCAACTGATAAGTTTACTTTTTTTAATCAGTTGGTTGACATTTATTGCACCAGTCTTTGTACATGAACATAAATATGCCTCAATCCAACCTGAGAAGTGCACAATTATTGTAACATAGCCACAGTAATCACACATAATTATTGCATTTAATTAATTTAAGATGATTTTATTGCTATTTTCTCAGAATATGGCCTTGAAAAACACAGCAGCTTCCACTATATTGAGCATAGTTTTGAGCAAAATAAATATCTGGAGAATGCAAAACATTACCTTTATTTCTAATATATCTTCATGTTAAGAGCTAGGAGGAGGATCTCTGGAGTTTCCCAGCAGCCATCTGAGAAACCCAGAGATACTGTATTCATAAATAACATCTCAGTAGTTTTACTATTTTGGATTTGAGGGTTAAATTTGGGGAATATGGTATCAAAAACAGTGTCACAGGTGGGGGCTGCAGATGTGAAGGGCCTGCTATCAATCAGGTGACCCTGGAGGGACTACCCACTCCCTGTGTCAGTCCAGGATCCCAGCTGTAGTGGGTTCCTCTCTGCTACAGCACATGTGTCTAAAGGGCAAGAATCTGGGCTCCCAATAACTGACCTCTGTCTCCTCCATCCTAGCTTGTCATGGTAGACCTGAACCACCCTCCCATTGAATTTGGGCCCTTGTGGCTCATAGCCACAAGGGAAATTGGGAGCTCACATGTGAAAGGCAGAATTAAGTTAATGCACCTTCTTCCAAAGTCTTAAGTTTGTTTGTAGCCCAGGTGCCCCTGTTTCCAGCAGGAGTATTAGCAGTACCAGGCAGCCACTCCCCAGAGTTTGTGTTTCTGAGCTTTCTCATCATCAATTAATTGGAAATTTCAGGAACTGTCCCTGCCTTACAATGCCTGCTCTGATCTACAGGTCTTTTGGAGACAGACAGCAGGTGATGGGGCATGCCAAAGAGATAAAAATGTCTTCTGATAATCAGGGGTCAGCAGATGAGTATGAAAGCTAATTATCCCCACTACTCAGGGAATTTAGAGGCTTCCCCTTTTGTCTTTGTAGGAATAGCAGACTTTCTGACTGTAATGTCCAAAGTTCTTTACAAGTTGAAGTACAGAAGAGATCAGAAAATGTCTTACGCACATGAGAGTTGTTATCCAAAGATTTGTCATAGGAGCAGCGACTCTAGGTGTTCTCTATTCTATTTAGAAGAATTACATTAGATTTTGATTCCTCAATGTGGCCAAGAAATAGAGCTACTTGCTGGCAGCAAGAAAGACAACATGACTTCTGGAAACTATTTATTATGAAAAATGAATTTTCATTATGTAGCAAATTACACTGCAGAAGTATTACAAAGAATTCTCATAGACATGGTATATTAAATCTCAAATCAATAATCATACATAGTCAATTAAAAATATCTTTGTTGATATCTTTCAGAACCTGGGAAATAATTTTCTGACTTTCAAATTTTTTAGTTTCTATTCAATGGCAGAAAATCCATATTGTGCCAAACCAGTCTGAAAATTAGTAGTTGATTATATGCTGGACGCAGAAAAATTTTCTATAACCTGTTAAATGCAACACTCCATTCATTGCTTAATTCTCCCCAAATAGCATAAGGTAATTAAGGCTTTTGTAAACTTTTTTCTTTTTTTAGAACAGCCTACAGAGACAGAGGAGAATGGTTATATTGTTAATTAAAGCTGGTTCATCACTCATGTGGTAAACCTGACTCACATGGAAACTTAACTATTTTATCACAAAGATAAATGTTTATCATTTAAATATGTAAAAAAAAAAAAGGCTAATATACGGAGATTGATTTTTTTATCAAAAAGGTAACCCAAATACTAATATGACTTTTTTGAGACCATCCATTTAACAAATTGGACTAAAAGACTCAAAAGTTCTTTTATGTTTTATGCCCAAACTAATTAACATTGAGTAAAGTTAGTCCAAAAATTATAAACATTTTATTGCTCATTTAAACTCATTATTTGCAGCTATTATAAGCTATAGCAAACGAAGTTTACTTCCCTCAGATATTCTACAATTATTGTATGCCCTTAAATTTGTATTTTAAAATTCAGTTTTATATTCTAGCAAAACTCTACAATTTGCCTTTTAGACAAAATTACTCTCTTTGCCTTGATAAGCAAAAACACATTAATTATATTGCATGCACTTTTCTAAATACTCAAACTGACTTAATTTCTTAAAGTAGTATAAAAGAACATGTGCATTAATCAGAACTAAGGGTACTTTTACATACTGTTCATTCTCCTACTTGATAGCCACTCTATAATGTGTAAAAATATGCAGCAAGGATATGTTAAAATTTTTATGAGACTTATCCAAAGATTTTTCACTAATTATCTCAATGAAATATTAGCCAAGTTCATAAAGCTAACTAGTATGTTAAAATTCACTTTAAACTGACACACTGCAGAGAATTTATACTAAAATATAAAAATTTACATGAAAATTGTGTTACATATGAAATTTGAATTTTTTACCAGGTAGGGCATGTGTGGTTTTACCTATACAGTATAATTATTTGTAGCCCTATCTCAAGTTACAGGAACAAATGTTTTAAAAAATACTAGTTTAATAATTCAATTCAGCTGAGCCATAAATCCAGTAGGGGGCATCTAGAAATCTCTGGTAAGTTAAAATATTTTATAAACCAGAAAAATATGCTAACATTAATTCTAAGATTGTGATAAAATCAGAGAAAAAAACATAACTAATTTAAACCAAAATTATCAAACCATATACATTTATCCAAGGATTTCCCATGATTAAAAATATTACTGAACTTTATTTCAATCAAATTTTTTAAACGCTTCAATTTTGTTCTGAAGCACTGAAGTCCTTTGCGTTATGCGATTCTCTTACCCGCCTGCCTTCCCTTGCTTCTCGCCTTCTGACATAGCAACAAAGTCCATTAATTCACCTCAGAACTAAACCTCTCTATAGATTTTTTCTTCTGAGCTGCAGTTCAGCAAGTTACCTGTGCTAGTATACATAAGCCAAGGAAAACAGAAGCTCCATTAAACTTAAGAAATTGTTTAACCTAATTCATTAATTTTCTCCAGAGATAGGAAAACGTATAATAATTTGTTCAGAAGATATTTACATACATACAACAAGAAGTCTTTATCAAATTCGGAGCCAGTGATGATTTTCTCCCTGCTTTATTATAGACTTTCATATGCTATTTATTTATAGTCCTTATCCAGTCAGATTATAGATTATGGTAGAGACGTAATTTTTGAGGTTGAGTAATACTTTACTGTTGATGTATAGAATATTCCTCACAACTTATTTTAACTCATTTTTATATTTCTATGAGATTTTCCTTGTTTGGGGTTTTTTGTTTGTTTGAGAAAAGGGCTAGAGAAATTTAAATGCTTGAAAATCTTTAGAGTTTTCAGAAGCACCCAGAACTTCAAAGAAACACAAAGCTATTCTCATTAATGCTTTCTTAAGACAAATAAAGCAAAGCCCTATCAACAGTTAGAGCTCTCCATTTTTCAAGCTTTGCAAGACTGTCTCCAATAGTTATGGCTTCAGCAGTGGTTCAACTTGAGTGTGCATCAGAACCACCTGCAAAGCCTAATTAAATGGATTCCTTGGCTCACTTGGCAGTATATGACTCAGTAGGTAAGATTTGAGAATTTGCATATCTAACAAGTTGCCGGGCAATACTGATACCGATGTCTAGGGACTATGAGAATCACTAACCTAGAGTGTTTAAAAAATGACCAATTTCTGTGCCCAATTATCTGCCAAAGTTTCCTAAGAGAAGGAAAACAACAACAACAAACAAACAAACCAAAACAGAGAGAAACTGAGAGAAACAGCCACAACTGGAAACTAGTAACACAAAAACAAACCATTGTAAAGGCTAATTAACTTATTTTCCTACCAATGGGGAAAGATTTTTATTTCATTTTGCACCCACAGAAAGCTTTAGGAGTTTTTTCATGTGCCAGAAGGAAGCACATAACCTCCAAATTCACAATCTATTCTTTGCCCGTTTGCTGTAGTTACTCTTTGTACCAAAGGTTCTGAGTCTGGAGTCTCTGCTTCCACTGGTCAGATAGACTGTCCCCTTACATTGTGGTCTCTCACTGAATGTTCTCACCCACTGCTTCCTCACTATGTAATATCTGCCCAAGAAGCTCCCGTCTTCTCATTCTCCCATCCCATATGCTGACATTCTTTCCAGTCCCTGCATTTTTATGAGAGCTGAGTGGGGGAGGGAGATGAATGTCTGTATTCAGTCCACAACTACTATTGTGGATATAGTTATCCACAATAACTGTATTGTGGATACAGAGATCTAGGATACTCTGTATTAACCATAAATAATTGATGCAAGTTTCTTCCACTCAGCCATAGCTGAGCCAGATTACCCGCAATGCTATCTCATCCCACCACAGTCTCTATGACTAATTTCTATTATACAAGGTAAGATCAACATTTGAAGTGATTGAGTTTAAACATAAAAAGATGTATTGGCTCCTGCGACTGGGCAGTCTTCAGGGTTAGTTGCTTGAGTGATCAGCGATACCATTAAGATTATGATTGGGACATGAAAAAAAGAACTGGCAAATAAGGAGAGAACTTTGACAATAGAAAGGCATTTAATCCCTTGTGTTGTTTTGAGCGCCCTAAAGGAAAAGACAAATTAAAGGCAGATCCTAACAGAACTATTAACAAAGAAGGAAGAGGGTGAATGAGACTCTTGAATCAAAAATTCTTAATTCTTAACTCCACCTGTGAAATCTTACTTAATCTGGTTATACTAAGAATAATCATCACACCATTCTGTCTCACATTCTAGAAGGCTTTGTAGTGGTAGAACTGTAAACAACATATAAACATTTCTGAAATATTTTGGTTGTTTTATCTTCCATAAGCCTCACACAAGCCGTGTGTATGATCATCCATCTTCTGGGCCATTATCTGATTATTGCTGCTATCTCTCGCTTTGGGGAAAGGAGAGTCTCTTTCCTTATCAATAGTATTGGATCAGCTCTTCTAATTTCATGATGACATGAGTGTTCAGGAATGATGGAAGGCAAATGTAACCCTGAGAAAACTTTGTTTAACTACTGCATTTCACAAGTCCATATCCATCCTAGAAGGTCTTCCAGCCTGCTCTCTGCCTTGCTCCCAAGATGGCCACATGTAGGTCTCTTCTTTCCCGTAACCAGAGGGTTATAGATTATATTATCCTTCAAAGTCTGGGATAAACCAATTTCTCACTCTAAAGAGAACAACGTGTTTTGATTTTTCCAACCCTAACCCTAGCCTAAAGTCTACCTTCTAATCCTATCTTATTATAAATGTCCCTGGATTGATCTTTCAAGGGATTTTTGCCTACTGAAAAAATATTACTCTCACTCAAAGAATTGTGGCCTGACAAGAAATCTACAAGAGTCTTGGACACAGAGGCCAAAACATCATAACGTCTGGATTATTCAGGCTAAAGTAATATCACCTGTGGGTTACCCACAGCCCAGTCCTCAGCTTCAGACAATGCCGGAGTCACTAGTGTTCTGTTTTCTTTCCTCTATCATTCCTATTCAAAAATTCTAAAAATTTGGAGTTCCATTTCTCTTAAGAAGACATGAATACATTAGTACAGTAACATATTTATTTCCACTTCCTTGAAATTTTATTGAGAAATCCATCATTTTCCAAACTTTTCTTTCTATTGGTATAAAACAGGGATGAATGGCCATGAGCACTTCATTGCCTCATCTCAGGTGACAGTTTTTTGCCCTTTGAAAAGCCTATAATGTACTTTATAATGTAGTTTAACTTTTCCACTTCACCTCATGTAAACAAACTGATTTTCCAACTTATCAATACAGTATGAACATTTCTCCAAGTCAATTAACAAAAAGAGGAAATATCACTTTAAATGAATGCACAGTTTCTCTATATAGAGAAAAATAATATGTGTGCATATATGCATGTGTAAATATATGTATATGACTAAATTCTACAAGTTTTTAAACTATCTTTTTACTGATGGAGACTCATCATGGTTTTTTTCCCCCTGTACTACAAACAAAGTAGCCATAAACATTCTAACATTCTGGAGTATGGTATCCCTTATATGAAATGCTTGGGACCAAAAATATTGTAGATTTTGGATTTTTTCAAATTTTGAAATATTTTCATATCATAACATGATATGTTAGGAATGAGACCCAACCTAAATTTATTTACATTCCCTACATATAGTATACATGTAGCCTGAAGGTAATTTTATGTATTTGTAAAATTTTGTGCAAGAAACAAAATTTTGACTGTCTTTTGGCTGTGACCAGTCATATAATGTCATATGTGAAATTTTTCACCTGTGGCATCATATCAGTGCTCAAAATGTTTCCAATTTTGAAGCATTTCAGATTTCAGATTTTTTAGTTGACCTTGGAACAACATGGGTTTCAACTGTGCAGGTCCGCCTACACTGGTATTTTTTTAAAAAAATAAATATATCAGAAAAAGTTTTGGAGAATTGCAATTGAAAAAACTAGCAGAGTAACTGCATAGCCTAGAATATAAAAAAAATTAAGAAAAAGCTATGTACATCCTGAATGCATAAAGTATATGTATATATTAATCTATTTTATCATTTACTACCATAAAATATACACAAATCTATTATAAAAAGTTAAAACTTATCAAAATGTATGCACACAAACCGTACAAGTCACTATTTGCAGTCAAGAGAAACATAAACAAACATAAAGATGCTGTATTAAACCACAACTGCATACAATTAACTGTAGCACATACTGTACTACCCAAATAATTACTTTTATTTTATTTTTATAAATGTGCTAGGTACAAGCATACTTTTATTATATGATTGTTTTATTTGGATATACTGCTAGTGGTGAAGTCTGAGCTTTTACTGTACTCATCACCCCAATAGTGAACATTGTACCCAATAATAATTTTTCAACCCTCACTCCCCTCCAACCCTGGCATCTTTTGGAATATTCTCCAGCGTCTACTTTCCAGTGTATGTACTATTATAATAATTTTGTAGCCACCCCCTGTTGCTACTGTGGTGAGCTCATGTTGCCAGTATCTGCCATGAGCACTTGGTCTCTTCAGTAAATTCTGTATCTAAGTAAATAGTGTGTTCTCTCACAGTTCTCTTTTCATTGTGCTTAGTGTAATACTATAAATCTTGAATAACACCATGAGACCAATACAAAGTGCCACAAGTGATGCTGGGAGTGCTCCCAAGAAGCAGAGAAAAGTTGTGACATTATGAGAAAAAGTTAGATTGCTTCCTGTAGATTGAGTTCTTCAGCTGCCTGCCATTTCAAAATAAATGAATCCAGTGTAAGGTCCCTTAAAAAAAAAAAAGAGAAATTCATAAGGCCTCATTTTGTGTCAACAGGCATGAAAACCTTGTCCTTTCTTATCTCATATTCAAAATGCAGCTTTTATGTGGGGTACAGAATTGCTATAAGAAAGACATACCTATAGACTCTTATTTGATTCAAGAAATAGCGAAGTCATTATTTGACAACTTAAAGTAAAAGCAAGGTGAAAGATCTAAAGCTGGAGAATTTAATGGCAGCAAAGGATGATTTGATAATTTTAGAAAGTGGTTTGGTTTTAAAAATGTCAGGATAATGGGAGTAGCAACTTCTGCCAACCAAGAACCAGCAAGTGAATTCTCAAATGCCGTTAAGAAAAACATTGAGGAGAAAGGATATCTGCCTGAATAGGTATTAATGCAGCTGAAAGTGCCCTATTCCAGGGGGAAAAAGAAAAGCCACAAAGGTCATTTATTAGTAAGGAAGAGAAGCAAGCACCAAGATTTAAGGCAGGAAGGGATAGGCTAACTCTACTGCTTTGTGCAAATGTAGTCGGGTTTATGATCAGGGCTGCCCTTAACTATAAAGCTGCTAACCCCTGAGTCTTGAAAGGGAAAAGAGAAACACTAGTTGCCAGTCTTTTGATTGTACAACAAGAAGGCCTGGACTATGAGAATGCTTTTTCTGGATTAGTTCCATCAATGCTTTGTCCCTGAAGTCAGAAGTACCTTGCCAGTAAGGGACTGCTTTTTAAAGTTTTTTGTTGTTGTTGTTTAATTGGAAAATGCCCCCTGGCCACCCAGAACCCCATGAGTTCAACACCAAAGGCACTGAAGCGTTCTCCTTTTCCCCCAAACACATCTCTACTTCAGCCTCTAGATAAGGGAGTCATAAGGACCTTTAAGGCTCTACATATGGCACTCTATGGAAAGGTTTGTCAACATTGCAAAAGAGAAACCCAATAGAGAGAACATCATGGAAGTCTGGAAGGCTTACACCTTTCAAGATGTCATCAGTTGATATAGAAAACCATGAAACTCAAAACAATAAATTCCTGCTGGACAAAAGTACAATTTGTGTCCAGATGTTGTGCATAACTACAGAATTATGACAAACCCAATTTAGAAAAAACCACGGAAAGAAGTATGGATATGAAGGGAAAAAAAGGTGTGGAGTGAAGGGTTGCAAGATATGGATCTTGGAGGAATTTAAGAGCTAATACACACCACACCAGAGGAATTAACAAAAGATGACTTCATGGAGATGAGTGCTTCCTAACCAGTGCCAGATAATGAGGAAGAAGACATAGGAAAAGCAGTGCCAGAAAACAAATTGGCATTCAACAATCTGGCAAAAGAGCTTTGATTATTCAAGACTACTTTTGACTTCTTTTATGACATAGACCGTTCCATGATACAGGAACTGAAACTAAAGCAAATGGTGGAAGACGGATAGGTACTACACTGAAATGTTTTTAGAGAAATGAAAAAGCAAAATAGACAGAAATAATGATGTATTTTTGTAAAGTTTCACCAAGTGTGCTTGCCTCTTTTGCTTCCCCTTCCATCCCTTCACCCTCTTCCACCTCTGCTACCCTAAGACACAAAGACCAGCTCCTCCTCCTCCTCCTCTGCCTACTCAACATGAAGACAACAATGATGAAGACCTTTAGGATGATCCACTTCCACTTAATGAATGGGTCATATATTTTCTCTTCCTTACAATTTTCTTGATTATAATTTCTTTTCTGTAGCTTAGTTTATTGTAAGAATACAGTATATAATACACATAGCATGCAAAATATGTCTTAAATGTAACGCATGTTATCAGTAAGCCTTCTGGTCAACAATAGGTTATTAGTAGTTTGGGGGGAATCAAAAGTTGTATGCGGATTTTTCACTGTGTGGGAGGCCAGCTCCCCTAACCCTATGTTGTTCAAGGGGCAACAATATTCTTTCTCACTGGCACTTTACTTTCCATAAATTCAAATCCCAAAAGTAGAACTGCAAGTTCAAAAGGATTTTTAAAAAAATAATTACTGTCAGATTACAGAAAGTTTCCAATTTACATTTTCACTACCAATGTACAATGTTGGCGTCCCTGAATCCTTATCAGCAATGAATTTTTAAATATACTATAAGAGATGAAAAAATTTTTTTTTAATTTGGAATTCCCTGATCACTAATGAAGTTAAGCATCAATATTATTCCTTTCATATGCAAATGCTGAAAGTACATTTAACTATAATAGATGTCAAAAATCTGTAAATCAGGCTAGGTGTGGTAGGCACTCACCTGTATTCCCAGCCACTGGGAGACTTGAGTCCAGGAGTTCCAGACTGTAGTATGCAATGATCAAGCCTGTGAATAGCCACTGCACTCCAGCATGGACAACATAGCAAGAACCCATCTTTTTTTTAAAAAAAAGAGTCTATAAGACAAAGGTCCTCATAAATTAAGAGAAGCCAAGACAGTCACTGTGACTGCAGAATATTTTAATTTTTTTTATTATACTTTAAGTTCTAGGGTACATGTGCACAACGTGCAGGTTTGTTACATATGTATACATGTGCCATGTTGGTGTGCTGCACCCATTAACTCATCTTTTACATTAGGTATATCTCCTAATGCTATCCCTCCCCCAGCCCCCCACCACAGAGCAGGCCCCAGTGTGTGATGTTCCCTTTCCTGTATCCATGTGTTCTCATTGTTCAATTCCCACCTGTGAGTGAGAACATGCGGTGTTTGGTTTATTGTCCTTGTGATAGTTTGCTGAGAATGATGGTTTCCAGCTTCATCCATGTCCCTACAAAGGACATGAACTCATCCTTTTTTATGGCTGCATAGTATTCCATGGTGTATATGTGCCACATTTTCTTAATCCAGTCTATCATTGATGGACATTTGGGTTGGTTCCAAGTCTTTGCTATTGTGAATAGTGCCGCAATAAACATACGTGTGCGTGTGTCTTTATAGCAGCATGATTTATAATCCTTTGGGTATATACCCAGTAATGGGATGGCTAGGTCAAATGGTATTTCTAGTTCTAGATCCTTGAGGAATCACCACACTGTCTTCCACAATGATTTAACCAGTTTACAGTCCCACCAACAGTGTGAAAGTGTTCCTATTTCTCCACATCCTCTCCAGCACCTGTTGTTTCCTGACTTTTTAATGATCGCCATTCTAACTGGTGTGAGATGGTATCTCATTGTGGTTTTGATTTGCATTTCTCTGATGGCCAGTGATGATGAGCATTTTTTCATGTGTCTGTTGGCTGCATAAATGTCTTCTTTTGAGAAGTGTCTGTTCATATACTTCTCCCACTTGTTGATGGAGTTGTTTGTTTTTTCTTGTAAATTTGTTTGAGTTCATTGTAGATTCTGGATATTAGCCCTTTGTCAGATGAGTAGATTGCAAAAATGTTCTCCCATTCTGTAGGCTGCCTGTTCACTCTGATGGTAGTTTCTTTTGCTGTGTAGGAGCTCTTTAGTTTAATTAGATCCCATTTGTCAATTTTGGCTTTTATTGCCATTCCTTTCAGTGTTTTAGACATGAAGTCCTTGCCATGCCTGTGTCCTGAATGGTATTGCCTAGGTTTTCTTCTAGGGTTTTTATGGTTTTAGGTCTAACATGTAAGTCTTTAATCCATCTTGAATTAATTTTTGTATAAGGTGTAAGGAAGGGACCCAGTTTCAGCTTTCTACATATGGCTAGCCAGTTTTCCCAGCACCATTTATTAAACAGGGAATCCTTTCCCCATTTCTTGCTTTTGTCAGGTTTGTCAAAGATCAGATGGTTGTAGATGTGTGGTGTTATTTCTGAGGGCTCTGTTCTGTTCCATTGGTCTATATCTCTGTTTTGGTACAAGTACCATGCTGTTTTGGTTACTGTAGCCTCATAGTCTAGTTTGAAGTCAGGTAGCGTGATGCCTCCAGCTTTGTTCTTTTCGCTCAGGATTGACTTGGCAATGCGGGCTCTTTTTTGTTTCCGTATGAACTTTAAAGTAGTTTTTTTCCAATTCTGTAAAGAAAGTCATTGGTAGCTTGATGGGGATGGCATTGAATCTATAAATTACCTTGGGCAGTATGGCCATTTTCATGATATTGATTCTTCCTATCCATGAGCATGGAATGTTCTTCCATTTGTTTGTGTCCTCTTTTATTTCCTTGAGCAGTGGTTTGTAGTTCTCCTTGAATAGGTCCTTCACATCCCTTGTAAGTTGGGTTCCTAGGTATTATTTCAAATATTATTGTAAAACAATGAGATATTGAAACATACATTGGAGGAAACTCTTCTTCATTCTTAAATCCTTTCAGCACAGAGACAATCAACTGACTGTCTGGGTACTACCTGACCACTATTGGAGTCTCTTTCATCTGCCTGAGTCTGTGCAACAATATGAAATTATAATTTTACTATGCACCTAAACTTTCCTCAATATATTGAATTCTTACAGAATTTGAAGAGTCAAATTTTGTAAATCCAGTTACCTTTTTCCACTACTCTAGGCCTCATATACTATCTGGCCTAAGGGTTAAAGGTCCACAATTGAATAAGCCAAACTTGTTAATTTGAGGGTAAAGCATGTCAAGAAATCTGGCCTTAATGTCCAATGAACTTATGTCATATTAAGTAGCTGGATAGAAACATGCATTCCAAAGTGGATACTGTTTATCAGGCTCAGTGCTCTATTCTTGACAGTAAATCCCAGAATAGGGTGGATGCTTTAATTTTGTATTAAATAGTATTAGGTGTAATATCAAAACCACTAAGGGAACACTAATGATGAGAATAGGAACACTAGCTGTGGAGCTGGCAATTTTCTATAGAAATCCTACCTCTTTCAATTGCCTGTTTAGTGGGCAAGTGTTTCAGTTCCTATAATATCTAAATTGGAGAAAATCACCCCACCTACTTCTTCAGGTGTTATGATAATTATGAGGGATAACATCTTTTTAAGTGTTTAACACAATTCCTCACACATAGAAAGCAATAATAAACATTGGCTAGCATTGTAAGGATGGATTATTGTCTTCTAATGTGTTTTCATACATTTTCTTTCTGGGATCTTGAGTGAAACGTGGATCTAGAACAAGAACAAAATGATGTTACCTTGATGATCTCTATGTAGGGTCACACTCAAGGCATCTTAGAATATTTTGCTGGCCAACAAAAGACACCTCCTGTTCTAATTGGGCATTGTCCTTTTCTTTAAACTATGCAGACAAACAATATTATAAAGTGAGAACATCCGCATAAAAAACCTAAACATAAATCTTAATAGTGAGTTCATGAAAATTCTTACTGACGAAATGGCAATGTCACAGACTGACTGTTTATGTCCCCCCAAATTTGTATATTGAAATCCTAACCCCCAAGCTACTCGTGTTAGGAGATAGAGCCTTGGGGAGGTGATTAGGTCATGAGGACAAGATTCTCATGAATGGGATTTGTGCCCTTATAAAAGAGATCCCAGAGAGCTCATTGGCCCCTTCCAAAGTATGGGGATACAGCAGGAAGTTGCCATCTATGAGCCAGAAGGGTGAACCTCACCCCAGATGCTGAATCTGCCTTGATATTGGACTTCCCAGCCTGCACAACTGTAAGAAATTTCTGTTGTTTATAAGTTACTCAGCTTGTGGTATTTTGTTACAGCAGCCTACACAGACTAAGACAAGTAGCATTTTGAGGATTAAAATTTCTTCATAAATGAATAGAGTATGCCCTGTTAAACCATATTCTCAGCTAACCCCATTTACTCACTGTTCCTCTTTATTTTAGTTTCACATTTTTGCTATTTATCTCTGTAATTTTATTCATTCTTCACAATTTGCCATTCTTATACTTCGAATCATGTTATCAGTTTATAATACCTCCATCAAATGATAGTCTGCATTTGTTTATCCTTGGCTGATTCAAAACACTTGGCATAATTTCCTTAAAGGAAATCATCTTCATCCCACCTCACAACACTGTATTATTTTCAATTAATTTCCAATAAACTCTTAATTGTCCATGCTCTGTCAGAGTTGGCAGAGTTAATCCCTGTTTAAGCTAATAGGTTCAACTTCTTCAACAAACAAATCTTTCATGAAAGCTGCTGACAAGCCAGAGTATTAATTAAATCTAGTTTCATTGCTTCTCACTTTCCTTGATCTTTCTCTCTTGTTCTTTGGGAAACAGTCACAGAGTTCTGGCACTAATAAATACTATAAAAAGTAGGAAATACAGTCTAAAGAAGCAGAATATTCTGTTTAAAGTCGATGTGGTGCTTTTTGTGCACCAAGCATTGGCTCAAAAGCCTGAAAATTAGGCAGCAATACTTCCTAAGCTCATCTTCAACCATAAGGCAGAAAAGCCAAACATATCTGAAAATATAATATCACTGGTACATTATACCAGCACTAAGAATAAGAAAACCCTGGAAAGTGGCTCGAGTACAGTATTTTTCTATTGGAATTAATTTTTCAAAATGGAAAGGACTTCATTGTTATTTTTATTATAAAATTAGTATATGTTTATTATTAAAAATAAGTACAAAAATATCTAAAAGAAAAAGGGAAAAATTACCAGCAGTTCCACATTCCAGATATCATCACTGTTAGCATTTAGGATACAAATATCCAAACACTTTTTCTATCAATACATTTAATTTTTAAATTTGACCATTACGCAATGTACACATGCACTAAAGCACCACACTGTACCCCATAAACATGTGCAATTATTATGTCAATTAAAAACAAAATAAAAGCATTTTACAAAAAATCATGTTATTTTTAATAACTTGTTTTTCTAATTTTATACACCATAAAATAAATGTCTTTACATGACATTTATTTTATGATAATAACTAATTTATTCATTTAAACAGCAAGCTACATTTCATTCTACAGATATACTATATAATATTTACTCCGATCTCTGGATGAGAATTTAGGTTGCCTGTAAATATTGTATCACAAACATTATAAGAATAATCTCTGTAAAGGTTTTCTTCCTGTATTATTATTTGGGTAGAAAAATTACTAGAAATAGAATAACTGGGTCAAAGATTAAAGACAATTTAAATTTCAATATATAGAATCAAATTATTCTCCAAAATATTGTACTCTACAGTATTTGAATTTTGAATTTTTTCTCCATTTTCACTACTGCCAATAACTTTAATCTTTGTCGATAAATGAGACAAAAAAGACAAATAATGCAATATTATACAAGGGAGATTAATAGGTAGAAAAAGAAATGCAATGGCCAGGAGTAACAGAAGATGTTCAACATCAATCCAATCAAATTAATGAGTCTTTAAAATGCAGTAGCAGTCAATGTTAGCAAGAGTGTAGGTATTAGACATTCTCATAGGAATATAAACTAGGGCCATGTTTTAGGATCATATTAGATCGCAGCAATTTAAAAATGTTAAATTCATATGTTCTATAGCAACTTCTCAGGTTGGAATTTATCACATGGAGAATCTTGTAAAATACATAAACCAAGATATGTTATTAATGTTATTGGTAGCCTATTGTTTAAATAAAAAATATATTTATACAATACAGTTGTTAAAAGTTAAGAATATCTTGAAGGTAAATTATTAAACAAAAATAGAAAGCCTAGGCCAGGCAAGACTTCATCTCATGCTTATAATCCCAACACTTTTGGAGACTGAGGCGGGAGGATTGCTTGAGCCCAGGAGTTTGAGACCAACCTGGGCAACACAGTGAGACCTCATCTCTAGAAAAAAAAAAATACAAAGCCTAGTTCTGAACATCCTTTTGTGTAATACTAAAAGATAAAATTTTATTTTCTAACTTGTTTAAGATCTATATTCTATACGGGGGATGTGTATTAAGGTCATTTTTAAAAAGATACTCAAGAAATTGTCAACAGTGATTATCTTAAGGAGAGATTCTAGATGTCTGGGGGTAAGAGACTAGAGGAAAGAGAATTTTATATTTCATTTTTGCCTTTATTTAATTTTTTGATTTTCTTACTGGGTGCATGAATTATATTTTTATGTCAGCATGTTTTATCAGATAAATAAAATTATGAGCTATTTCTGTTTTCTCTCATTTATGTTTAAATAAAGGAAAATGAGATATGTCTTTTTAAATTAGATAATCTTGAGTCCATGATTATTATGAAAGCCCTCTGTTATCTTTTTACTTCCTTTCACAATGACTATTTATGTTGTAGAATCATTAATTTCTCAAGACAAATGTCTTAGAAGGTAGATACAAAAAAATGGTATACATTTTTTGATTCAAGCTAATTTCATGTTATGAACAAAATTACGTAATGTCATTTCTAAGACCTTTCTGTGATCTATCAATCCACTAGGTTAAAGAGCAGAAATCACTTCCAAAACAAATCCTTTTGCAGTCAGCAAAATGAAGCAATTATATGAATAAGTTTTTCCACTTGGCCTATTTTTCTACCCATGGTTATTAATCAGTCTCACTGACTACATTTTCCGTTTTACATCCCCTTTCAGGCACTACTGTAGACAGCCAGGAGTGAGAGGAATTGGGCAGAAGACTCCTGATCTTAACACCTCCAAGCTGGGGAGAGGAGATGCAGTCAGAGACACGTCGCACTTTCCCCCAAAGCCGCCCCTTCCCCTGCACCTACATTGGGAAAATCCAGGCCCAGCTTGAATTTTTCATTCAGCCACTGGCTTCTGTCATAATCAGGAGCTGTGGTGGGGAAGATGAAGTGAAAACAAACCTCCCCAAAGCCCAGCCCTCCTTCCTGGGGACCCTCCCAAGGAGCCAGTGGCAAGACCCCTGAGACAGGTGGATCTAGAATCTGACCACTCAGTCCCACATCCCAGGATTCAGAGAAAAAGAATTCCAGTGAGGGCTCTGGACCCCACACAGCTAAGGCTTCCAGGGTTTAGGCAAGCCCTGAGGGACACCCATCATAATTACCCAGACGGGGGCCCAGCATCCCGCCCCAGCATTCTGCCTTGCAAGGAGCTCCCTCACCAGGGCTCAGGGAAGGGACAGCCTGCAGTTCCAGCAAGGGAGGCCTGCAGAGTCAGCCACAGGTGGCCACTATCGGTTGCTTGGTGCCAACTTAGTGTGAGGGGGCAGGGCCCAGACTCGAGGGTGCCATTACCGTCCCCCATCGTGTACTTCTTTTCCTCGTAGCTTGAGTCTGTGTATTCCAGGAGCAGGCGGATGGAATGGGCCAGCTGGGAGAGATGGCCCACAGCTCGGGTCAGAGATGGAGGGTCCCTGACTTTGTGACGACTCTGCACAAGGGGAGCCCCATCTCCTCCTCTCGTTCCTGCCTCACCCGCCCCCACCCCGCACGCCCAGCCACACGCACAGACAGCGGCAAGCACAGACCCCGCTGTCAGGGACAGCCCTGAAGAGGAACCGTCCCTAGAGCCCGTCCTGCAGCTGCTCCACACTTCCCCGCCCCCACGCAGCCCCGTCCCACCGCCCAGCGGACCCTCGCTCACCCCGCGGATGTTCCAGTACCCCAGTGTCATGGGCATGGTGCTGGTTGCTGTGGATTCTGCAGACAGGCCTCAGCGGGGCGGGGCTCAGCCTTTGTGAGAGGCCCAGAGAGGGTAGAGGGAAGCCTTGCTGCGACCCCGCCCCACGGCCCGCCCTGCCCCCGAAACGGGCCAATCTGGAGGCCCGGAGCGCGCTCATGGGGCTAGGAGTAGGATCTCCTCCCACCTCCCAGCCCCGTGGGTTTCAGGAGAGAGATCAGGACGCCCAGAAGCCCAGGGCGGAGGAGAACTGGTTGAGTCCAGGGGTTCAAGACTGAACTGAGCTATGATCGCGCCGCTGCGCTCTAGGTTAGGCAAGAAAGAAAGGCTCTCTCTAAAACAGAGAGATTCTGAATAAAGTAATAATAGCCTAATAAAGAAAAATAACACAAAAGAACATTTGGTGCTCAGGGATTCACTGGATAAGTTTTCAAAACTTTTCAATGTATGATAGAGATTGTTATAAACTGCGGACATACGTGGCATGACAGCCCTAACGTGGGAAGGACAACACAGGCAAGGATGATTATAACTCACTGTCACTTATCAGCCTAACTCCAAACGTCAGGAATACTGCCTCAGAGAAAAGAAAATGATGTTTTTGTCATAAGTGGTGCTGTGCTCCTAGGGAGCTTGCTAGGTGGGAAGAGAGACAGAAAGGTGGGGAGCAGGGGCTGGTGGACTTGGGGAGGGAGGAGAAAGCCCATGTGGAAACGTTAGAATCTGGGGTAATCAGAGGTCTTTGTATTCATTCATTTTGCAAATTTCTCAAACTCTCATGTTAAATCAAAATAAAAAGTTAAAAAAAAAAACTACGAGGACAGACATACAAATATCATTAACTGAAATAAATGTTCCATCAAAAAGGACTTAACTACATGAGTTATATTATGATTTCTATTATTATTATTACTATTTTAATATTAGTATCCATCCAGCACACCACTGGTCTTCAAGTGGAGGTAACTTTGCCCCTCAGGGGACATGTAGGTCTGTCTGGAGACTTGGTTAATTGTCACCACTGGGAAGCGCCCATGGCATCTAGTGGGTAGAGTTTGCGTAGGATGCTGAACACCCTGCAATGCTCAGGACAGTGCCCCACAACAAACAATTTTGCCCTCCAAAATGACAGTACTGCTGAGGTGAAGAAACCCTAGTCTAAAACCCAGTCAACGTGGTGAAATCCCGACTCTACTAAAAATGCAAAAAAATTAGCCAGGCCTGGTGGCGGGTGCCTGTAATCCCAGCTACTCAGGAAGCTGAGGCAGGAGAATCGCTTGAACCAGGGAGGCGGAGGTTGTAGTGAGCTGAGGTTGCACCACTGCACTCCAGCCTGAGCGACAGAGTAAGACTCCGTCTCAAAAAAAAGAAAAAGAAACCCAGGAATGGGTCAAAAGTTGCAGTGGGAGAAACAAGGTCCTCAAAATTCTGGTGGCAGGAAGCAGGCCAAAGGACCCACTTCCCTGGACACCAGCTGGCAGAAGGGAGGACCTAGAGACAATCTCAGCTGGCATAGTCCCTGCAGGCATCAAGCTGCACATCAGGAATGAGAGAAGGAGAATTGGGCAGGGAAATGGTCTACCAGGTGGACAGGCTGGGCAGCCTTGATCTTCCAGGGTACAGGGTAGGGAGTATGGGACTCTCTCTGCCAGTCAGACAGCAGGCCTCCCCTGTAGCTCTGAGCACATTATTCCAGAGACAGGCAGCCTGAGCCCAGCACCAGAGTGGGTAATTCCTCTAGAGCTGCTGGGGCAAGGCTAGGCAGGATGAACTGAACTTATTTTTTAAAAGTATCTACCCAGCCTGGGAAGCATGGTGAAACATTGTCTACCAAATATACGAAAATTAGCTGGCCATGGTGGCCCTTTACCTGTGGTCCCAGCTACTTGAGAGGCTGAGGTGGGAGGATCATTGGAGCCTGAGAAGTCGAGGCTGCAATGAGCCGTGATCACACCACTGCACTCCAGCCTGGGTGACAGAATGAGACCCTGTCTCAAAAAAAAGTAATAACAAGTCAAATTTAAAAAGAAGGTATCTACCTGACTATCGTGTGTAGAAAGGTCCCAAAAGTCACTGCCAATTTGCAATGACTTGACTGGACTCTTCCCGCATTTAACACCCCCATTAGGGGTGGCCAAAAGTCAAATATATAATAAGCACCTGATGACTGCCACAGACATGGATATGAGTGATGCTAGTCACCAGAGGCAGCCCCCTTCCACTGTTCACCCACCCTTCCAAGCCTGCCAGAGACCCTCACCCAAAATGAATCGACAAAATGTGCAAGCAGATGTTTTCATCTTTGGAGTCTTTAAAATAATGATCATCAACAGGGAGATTTACCAGGAGAAAAGAGAATATCTTCCCTCAAAATCTCCTTGGAGTTTACTGCAAGGCATCTCAGAAAGTGCTTTCCATATAGAAAAAAACCCAGGTAATAGATATGCTGCAGCGTTTTATCTTGTGTTTGATTTTTTAAAACTTATTGATGATGAGTTTTTGTGTGTGTGTGTTTGTTTGTTGTTGTTGTCGTTGTTTTTTTTGCTATGTGTACTAGGTCAGGGTTCTTCAAAATTTGAAGTGACACCACTAAGATAAGCCTGTAGGAAATTTGTGTGTTTATTTATAAATTTATCTATCTGTTATGGGAATTGGCTCACACAATTTTGGAGTGAAGAAGTCCCATGATCTGCCGACTGCAGGATAGAGAAGCAGGAAAGCCAGTGGTATCATTCAGAGGCTAAAGGCCTCAGAACAAAGGTGGGGGTGGGAGGCGATGGTGTTAGTCCCTGATCAAGTCTGAAGGCCAGAGAACCAGGAGTGTGGAGGTCCCAGGATAGGCAGAGATGGATGTCCCAGTCAGAGAGATCAAATTCACCCTTCCTGTCTTTTTCTTCTCTCTGGGCCCTGACAGTTTGGTGGATGCCTCCTTCATTGCTGAAGGAAATCTTTGCTCAGTCTTCTGATTCAAAGGCAAATCTCTTCTGGAAACACCCTCACAAACACAATGATTTTACCTGCCATCTGAGCATCCCTTAGCCCAGTCAAGTTGATGCAGAAAATTGACCATCACATTATGCCACAGGAAACCTAGAACAGAATCACAATTAATTACATTGTGCCTATTAGAGAGAAGGTCTTGACTGCCACAAGATCATTCTTTAACCTTTCTCCAGGAGTTGACTAAGCCACAGGTAGAGAATGGGTAAACAGAGAGTTTTATACAGGAGATTCAAGGACAGGTAGATTCATAGACTGTGATTCATTGGCAGAAACATGCACACACTATAAACAAAAAAGGTGAAGGTAGAAAACTTGAAGGTATTCTTATAAACCTATAAAAATATTATAAGATGAAACTGCAATCCCTCAAGTACCTAAGGTAGTGCAGAAAGATCCATGTGACTTGCAGTTGTCACCATGAATTAAGTTATTCTCTCTGGGCTGGGCGCGATGGCTCAAGCCTGTAATCCTAGCACTTTGGGAGGCCGAGGCAGGCAAATCATGTGAGGTCAGGAGTTCGAGACCAGCCTGGCCAATATGGTGAAACCCCATCTCTACTAAAAATACAAAAATTAGCCGAGGGTGGTGGCACACGCCCGTAATTCCAGCTACTCAGGAGGCAGAGGCAAGAAAATTGCTGGAACTCAGGAGGCGGAGGTTGCAGTGAGCTAAATTCGCGCCACTGCACTCCAGCCTGGGTGACAGAGTAAGACTCCATATCAAAAAAAAAAAAAAGCTATTCTCTCTAGAGAGCAATTTATCTATGATAATACCATAACACCATTCTCACCTTTTGCCTTGTAGTAATTGCCTTTGGGGACCAACTCAAATAAAGTACCCAAAAACCAGAGAAGGAATTAGTTTAAACATGATCACTCTGTTCTAAAAATAAATAAATGAGAAAAATCCACATGCCCAATAGGGTAAGAATGACTAAGCAAACTATAATTTATCCACAGGAAGTAATGATAGCCATTAAATGCTAGAAATAGGCATGCATATAGACTGCCAACATGTACAGATTCTTAGGTAAAATGTTAAAGAGAAAAAACTGCAGAACCTAAGAGTGTATGTGCCCATCAATCTCACCTATCCAAAGAAGTAGGCATAAATAAAAATCTAAAGGGAATTTGAAATGACACCATTAAGATAGAGCCTATAATTTGCCTAATAACTATTCAGTGAGCACCTGCTATGCTCAGGGACTGTCCTAGGTGATATGCAAACACCTGTTACATCAGCGAACAAGAAGAGACAAAAACACATGTTCTGAGGACGTTGACGTCTTATGAGGGAAAGCAAACCAACACAAGCACACAAATAATGTAAGACATATGAGCATGCTTTTCATTGAAGTGTAATACACATACAGTGCACAGGCCTTAATGCTTGCTTTTTTTTTTTCTTTTTGAGATGGAGTCTTGCTCTGTCGCCCAGGCTGGAGTGTGCAGTGGCGCGATCTCAGCTCACTGCAACCTCTGCCTCCTGGGTTCAAGCAATTCTCCTGCCTCAGCCTCCTGAGTAGCTGGGATTACAGGCGCTGCCACCACGCCTGGCTGATTTTTGTATTTTTAGTAGAGACGGGGTTTCACCATGTTGGTCAGGCTGGTCTCAAACCCCCAACCTTGTGATCCACACGCCTCGGCCTCCCAAAGTGCTGGGATTACAGACGTGAGCCACCGCACCTGGCCAAGCATGCTTTTCATTGAAGTGTAATACATACACTGCACAGGCCTTAAGTGTGCGCTACTCTGTGGGCTTTCCACTTGGATACTCTTCTGGAATCACCTCCCAGATAAAGAGAGAAAACTTACAGCACTGCACCAGAAGCCTTCAATAGGCAACCTTCCAGTTCTCACCAAGGTCACCAATCATCTGACCTCTGATACCATGGACTCATTTCCCTCTCCTGAATTTCGTGTAAGTGGAATGAGATCGTGTGTCCTTTCTCCTGTCTGGATCCTTTTACTCAACACGTCTGTGAGACCCATCCATGTTTTTGCACATAGTGTTAGCATGTTTATTTTCATTATAGCAGAGTAAATATTCCATTATATGAATGATGGAATTATGTTGATAAACCACAGTTTATTTGTTCATTCTTCTATTCATGGAATTTGGATTGTTTTCAGTTATTGGCTATTTAAAATAAAGCTGCTTTTGGCATCATTATACCTGGCTCTTGGAATCCATTAAGACTCATTCCTATAGGGTGGGATTTCTGGGTCCTGGGTAGATGTATGTTTAGCTCTAGTTGACACTGCCAGTATTCCAAAGTGGCTTTCCCACCAGCAATGCATGACAGTTCCAGTTACTGCATAAATCACCAGCAATTGTCAGTCCTTTCAATGTCAGCCATTCTAGTGGGGATACAGTAGGATCTTATGGGTTTTTAACTTTCTGCTTTCTAATAATGTTGAGCACCTTCTCATGAGCTTGTTGGCAATTTGGATATTCATTTTTCGGAAATGCCTGTTCAAGTTTTGACTCATTTTTTAATGGGCCGTATTTCTGGATATATAGTTTTTGGAGAAGAGACCTTTGTTGATTTGTAATAAGTTCTCCCTGCTGGGCATCACCTGAATTCCTAACCCACAAAATCAACAACTATTTGTGATAACACAGCTTGGGAACTGCTGAGTGGGAGAACCTTCTGGTGAAGCAGCTCACAGTAGAGCTTGGGTCCTAGAGATCTAAGCTGTGATGGAGTCAGTCAGTGTGGAAGACAGAAGGATCCTGGTTCTCTGTGATGGGAATTCCACCACCTCTGGGCATCTAAGACGTACTCACTGAGACCTAGCTCTGCCTAACCATGGAAAGCACTGAATAATACTGAATACATATAAATAAATGAAGATCTAGGCCCAGAAAGAGGCATCCTTTCTATAGAGCACTTTATGTGGCTTCCTGCTCTAAGGCAGTCAGAAAAGGGATCAAGAAGTTGGAAACAGGGCCAGGCGTGGTGGCTCACACCTGCAATCCCAGCAATTTGGGATGCCAAGGTAAGAGGATCGCTTGAGCTCAGGAGTTCCAGACCAGCCTGGGCAACATAAAGAGACACATCTCTACAAAAATTTTTTTAATGTGGCCAGGTGTGGTGGCACACCTATAGTCTCAGCTATTTGAGAGGCTGAAGTGGGAGGATTCTTGAGCCCAGGACTGGATGCTGCAGTAAGCTACGATGCCGCCACTGCCCTTCACCTTGGGAAGCAGGAGACCTTATTTCAAAAAAAAACAAAGTTGGAAACATCTTACTAAGCCCATCATAATCTCTATGAACCCAGCTACTGCCAGGGTCACCAGCCAGTCCCTCGGAAGAGGCAGTGACAGACACAGTCTGGGCAGCCAGGAGCAAATAAGACAAGACAAATGTGGCTGAGGCTTTATTTTGATCAGGTAGGCCTAAGGCAGGGGCCATGCTGCAGGAGCAGGGCCTGTAAACCAGTCAATGCTGTCATGCAACATGGGGACAGCTCGGGGCTGAGCTCCACAGGCGAGGGGCCAGGCAGGCCCTTCAAAGCAGACACAACCACTAACAGGAAGGAAGGTCAGGCTGGCTTTAGTGCAGGGAAGGGTAATGATGGGAGGGGATGTTCACGAAGGATAGTGGGTAGCTGAGGCTTCAAAGGGCCTGCATGGGACAGGGGTTTAGGGGAAGTGAAGAGGCCCAATAAAGTCTTGGGGGTAAAGATGGGAATAAACAGGAGAAAGGAACGAGGAGGCAGGTGCTGGGATGCAGAGTCCAGCTGCGCTGCACAGTCTGGGCAGCAGGCTGAGTATGGGCTCCTCACTCCCACCTCCTGGCCTTCAAGGCATTACTTGTTGCCCCAGACAGCCACCCTTGTGTACAGAGGTTTTGGGAGGAAGCGGCTGGACTTCATGTAGGCAGAGATCTTCTCCAAGCCCTGACAGGGGGGAAAATAAGGCCAGAACTCAAGGTCAGCTGCCCATGAGGGCTGGGACAACCCCACTGCAGACACAGCAGGTCAGGGCCCTGGCCACAGCCTTTCCACGTGGGCTCAAGTGCTGAGGCATCACACAGCCTCTTAGGATCCCCAGATCTGTGGAGTTAACTCTTCCAACTTCCTTTAAGTAATGTTGTACCACAGTAACAGCTAACACTTATGAAGATTCTACACGGTGCTGGGTGCTCTGTACCCAAGAGAAATTACAACATAAGCTTAGAAAACCCACTCGACTACTCTGCAAGGCTGAATCTATTATCACCATTTCTCATGTGGGAAACGAAGTTCAGTAACTTCCTCACACTCAAATAGCTACTAAGGGGGACAGAGCTGCAATGTAGACTGGTTCTGTCTCTCTCCAGTTCTGGCCTCTTTCTGTCAAATCCCCATCCTCCCCCAAATCCCTCAGGAGGTCCTGTCGCTCTCTGACTACACAACATTCTCCTGTTTCACAGGGAGGCACCTGGCTTGCCTAGGTTTGCACACACAGAGGGGACCTCTGAAAATGTCTGTGCAGCCTAGAAGAGAGCCCAGATCTCACCCAAGGACCTGGCAAAACCTGGATGAAAGTGGTCAAGGTGTGTTGGACCAGCAAAAGAAATGCCAGACCAGGCTCTAATCATTCCTTTTAAAGCAGAAAGTCTAAACCTCCCCACCTGGTACCTGAGCTAAACACCACTGTGCCCCAACCCACCTCATCTCCAACCCCACTACCTCAGACCAGGCTGTATGACACTCAGGTGTGCTCTGCACGATCTTTCCAGGATCAAATAGCCGTGTAATTTCTAAGGATTCAGAGAGAGCCAGGGCTGCCTATTCCCAAAGGGCCAAGCCCAGGTGGACCATATGCTGCAGCCCTCAGCTCTCCTCCCCTCCCACTACCTCTTACATAACCCCAAGGCCACTCAGCCAAGACCACAGCCAGAGCTGATGGGAACTAGCTGAGTAACCAGATCCCTTGATGGGTAGTGGGAAAGGAAAACAAATTCTAGGCTGAAAAACTTGTTGGACTAATGCCTCAAATTCTCACATCTGTACTAAAGTAGGATTTGCTGCTCTCAAATTCAGCACAGGTGAGGGATGGTTCCCCATGAGTGAGGGGCAGGCCCCAGGCCTGGTACCCAGGTGGTGCCACACACCTCACAGGCTGCTCTGCCTGCAGGCCTCTCACTGCACTCATTTCCAGGAGGGGGCAGTCATCTATGCATCTCCCACTGTGCCTCACACCCTGCCTCATGCAGAGGAGAAGGTCGGTGAATAGGAGTAAAATCAGTGTGCTACTCATCTCACAGGGGGAACACCTGGAACACTGGAGGGGAAAAAAGAGAGGAAAAAAGATAAAGAAGGAGAGTGCCCCAGCACAGAGCACTTCAACATACACTCCTTCAACAGGGGCACCCACATATGTACCCTAATCCAGCTCTGGCCACAGCTCTGGCTCTCAGGGTTCCCCACGTGGGGGTCTGATCGTGCAAAGCTTCTGGGAGTAGCTATGAATACTGCCTGTGGGTTTCGTACTCGACGTCAATGCCACTGTGTGTCAGTCCTACTATTGCCAGCTGCATCCATGCTCCTAAAGTTCTCTGCCTCTTCCAAAGTGCCCTGGGCTGTGAAATCCAGGCTGGATGAGGCCTGAGGCTTCTTTCTTTTGTCACAAAAGGGAGAGCCCTGACTGCCACCCATAGATCCAGACGCTCACAGGGAGCCCAGCACAGCCTCCACTGGCTCTGGGACCCAGAACAAAGGACTGACCCTCTCATTCAAAGTTTTCTTATCTCTAAATGGGCAAGATAATTCTGTCACCCTGTAGGAATGTTGGAAATTTCAAATTCCACACGATAGGTATAATGTGCTGGGCAAGGTTCCTGGCATGAAGCCAGCACTCAATAAATGCAAGTTATTCTTTATGCAGATCCAGGACTGGGAAAGCATCTGAAAGGAGGTAACGGAACAAGGGGCATCAAAGAGAAAGGAGGATGGGGGCATCACCTCAAAGCGGGAGATGAAGTCCTTCAGATTTGGAAAGGCGTCCAAGCACTTGGGCTCAAATATACGGTGGAGGTCAAGGACATCATAGGCGAGGAAATCTACAAAGGTGATCTGCAGAAGGCCAAGAATGTGTGGGCTGGAATCTCCGTAACATAGGATGTATGGCAAATCTCTAGTGTCCTCATCACATGCCCCCATTACCTTGTCTCCAACAAACCATGGCCTCTTCCCCAGGAACTGTGAGAAGTGCTGCATCATTGTAGGAAGTTCCTCCAAGTATTCTGGCTTCAGTTTCTCCTGAGGCAGAAAACAGCTGTCACCACCCTCAGACACAAGCTCCCTGCACAGATGTGGCCTCCCCAGGGCTGTGTATGGCCCCAGCTGGCCACGAGCAAGCAGCCATCTTCCCCACAGCTGGAACTGGCTTCAGCTAGACATACCAGCATTTATTACACTCCAAATGGGTAGCTGGAGGCTTTTGTGGTGATGGGAAGGCAGAGAGGAATGCAACACTATCCCTGAATCTGTCCCCACTGACCTCCCAACCACCCTCCTCTGGGTCAGCCCAGGAGCACCTGAGTACCTGGCAGGCTCTGGACCCAGACACGAGCAAAATCAAGGATACAAAGAACTAAAGGAGCTCAGAGAAAGAAGTTGAAAGTTCCTCCTAGTGCAGTGGCAGAATAATACAATGGACATTGAGTAGTTTCTGGAGAGATGAGATTTTGAGAGGCTGCATGGAAGGAGACAGAGGAACAAAGGCCCTCTGGCCGCCCCTGAGCTGCCTGTTAGGAAAATGCATTCATCCCTGTGCGTGTCAAGGAGAAGCACTAGGAAAAGAATAGCACGGAATTCCACAGAGGAGGGTGCTATTACATCCCACTACATACTTCTTTACCCCATAGTGTGAGTCTGCGTATTCCCCGAACAGGCAGATGGCATGAACCAACTGGGTTAGATGGCCCGTGGCAGAGGTCAGGGGTCAGAGGTGAAGGGAATTCTGAACGCATGACTTTATTGTCTAGGAACTGAATTTCTAGCTTTCATAGGACTTCCTATGATTGGTGGGGACTGATTTCAAGTTTTTATTTTATAAGTTTAATGATATGACAGTCACTCTGCTACAGTACAGGGAACCCTCAAAGGATCAATAGCAGTGAGGAGTTCAAATTGTGAATAGGACCAGAGTAGATGGGAATACAAGCCTGGCTTCTGGCCCAGACCAGGGAGGGACTCACAAAGTCAGGGCTGTAGCAGACTCTGGCCAGCTGATTGGAGACGTCCATAGCCTGATTCTCCAAAATGTCCACACGAATCTTCTCCTCTTCTGTCTCCCCACCTGCCACCCACAAAACACAGACTCACTCTGAGCATAGCACCCCAATCCAACCAAGGAGGATGCCACCTTCCCCCCACACACTGCAGCCACCCACACTCACACAGGTTGTGCTTGCGGGCAATGTAGCGCAGGATGGCGTTGCTCTGGGTGATCTTGTGAGCCCCATCAATCAAGTAGGGCAGCTGGATAGATGGGAAACCGGGGAAGCTCAGTTGGGCCACCAGGCTCCCCAGCATCCCCTTCCCATATGCAAGGGCAGAGGGGAGACCGGGCACTCACTGTGCCCGCTCATGGCAGGCCTGACATAGAAATACTGTCACATGAACAAATGAGCTGGGACACAGAACATCATGGAGGGGCTGTGTAGACAACCAGGAGTGAGAGGAATTGGGCAGAAGACTCCTGATCCGAACACCTCTAAGCTGGGGAGAGGAGATGCAGTCAGAGACACGTCGCACTTTTCCCCAAAAACCGCCCCTTCCCCTGCACCTACATTGGGAAAGTCCAGGCCCAGCTTGAATTTTTCATTCAGCCACTGGCTTCTGTCATAGTCAGGAGCTGCCGTGGGGAAGAAGAAGTGAAAACAAACCTCCCCAGAGCCCAGCCCTCCTTCCCGGGGACCCTCCCAAGGAGCCAGTGGCAAGATCTCTGAGACAGGTGGATCTAGAATCTGACCACTCAGTCCCACATCCCAGGGTTCAGGGACAAAGAATCCCGCTGAGGGCTCTGGACCCCACACGGCTAAGGCTTCCAGGGTTTAGGGAAGCTCTGAGGGACACCCAACCCAATTAGACAGGGGGCCCAGCATCCCGCCCCAGCATTCTGCCTTGCAAGGCCAGAGGACTCCCTCACCGGGGCTCAGGGAAAGGACAGCCTGCAGCTCCAGCAGGGGAGGCCTGCAGAGGCAGCCACAGGTGGCCACCATGGGTTGCTTGGTGCCAACTCAGCGGGAGTGGGCAGAGCCCGGACACAAGGGTGTCATTACCGTCCCCCATCGTGTACTTCTTTTCCTCGTAGCTTGAGTCTGTGTATTCCAGGAGCAGGCGGATGGCGTGGGCCAGCTGGAAGAGATGGCCCGCAGGTCGTGTCAGAGATGAAGGGTCCCTGACTTGGTGACTTTCTCTGCACCAGGTGAGCCCCAGTCTACACTGCACTGCACCCCCCCACCCCGGCACACACACACACACACACACACGCATGCACAGGCCCTCCTGTGAGAGATAGCCCTAAGGAGGGAACCGTCCCTAGAGCCGGTCCCCAGCCGCTCGGCACTTCCCGGCCACGCGCCCGGTCCCACAGTGCAGCGGACCCTCACTCACCCCGCGGATGTCCCAGTACCCCAGTGTCATGGACATGATGCTGGTTGGTGTCGATTCTGCAGACAGGCCTCAGCTGGGCTGAACTGCGACCTCCTCTGGGGTTCCCGGCACGCAGGGGCTGGACCTAGCGCCAGACCCGCCCCCTCGGCCCCGCTGCGCCCGCCGATCTTCAAGGTCGTCACTTCCAACCGGCCGATCTTCAAGGTCGTCACTTCCAACCAACAGGCGCGGGAGGCACGGAGCAGCTCGCTGGATCCTCACTGGCTGAAAGGAGTAAGATCCACCGCCACCTCCGAGTGTTCAGGGAGCAAGGTCCGGAAGCACTAGGTGGGGCTCGGCCTCGCCAGCTTCCGTAGCCCCGCCCCGCCCCGCCCCGCTTCGGACCTCTGCTGGGTCCCCAGGGACTTGGCTGTGCGCGTGAGAGTAAAGCCAGATCGTAAGAGAAAAGTTCTTCCCCCGTTTCTTCTTCTCCGGACGTCGCCCAGCCTTCTGCCTCTCGGCTGCCGAGTTCCCACAGGCTCTGGGAGACTGAGGCTGCCAGGGTCAGACTAAAGAGAGGTCTCAGAGAGTTTAATTCAACACTTCTTGGCTACTAAGTCTTAGAAGTCTGATGGTGTGCTCTCTCTGCTGAGTTGGGGAGCGTGAATGGAGGCTATGTCACCGAAGCTGATAGAGCTCAGTCTCTGTTGCAGATGCTCCCGACCCTTTTGCATTGGGCCAGTTCCCCAGCTCTGAGACTGGGTCCAGGCTCAGGAAGTGGCCTGTGTGTCAAGGTGGATTCCCATGTAGGTTTGCCTACAGCAAGACGATAGCACCATGCACACACAAGTGCTTGGACTTCTGAATAGTTATACTTCTCATTATACATTAAGACATTAAGAATGTGTCATTCTGAGTCTTTTTTTTTTTTTTTTGGAACGGAGACTCGCTGTGTTGCCCAGGCTGGAGTGCAGTAGGGCGATCTCGGTTCATTGCAACCTCCGCCTCCCGGGCTCAAGCGATTCTCCTGCCTCAACCTCCCGAGCAGCTGGGATTACAGGCGAGTGCCACGACGCCCTGCTAACTTTTTTGTATTTTCTGTAGAGATGGGATTTCACCGTGTTGACCAGACTGGTCTTGAACTCCTGGTCTCAAGTGATCCACCCGCCTCCGCCTCCCAAAGTGCTGGGATTACAGGCATGAGCCACGGTGCCTGGCCTGTCATTCTGAGTTTATCCATCTTGAGCTGGGAAAGATAAAATGTCTAGGTCCAATTGTGAAGATGATTTTTTAAGAAAGCTAACACTCATGAGAATAATTATGAAAGAAACAGAATTGATATTGTTACATTAGTATTCACCCATTTGGTCATTCCTTTATTGAAACAACAGTTGTTGAGATCCTGCCATATTCCAGGCACTGGGAATAAAACAATCCTTCAAAAACACTGTACTTTGGCCACCTACGACTAGAAGTCAGGTGGGAACTACAGGGGAGAGATTTTGAAAATACGGGACACTTCTTACTGTTTTTGCACACTGAGAGGCAGTGGAGTGGGAGAGGGGTTGAGTGTAGGAGAGAGAAGCGGTGCCTGCTGTTGCAAGGACTCTGAGGAGCCAGGAAGACGGGGCCCAGGTCCCAGGTGGCTTCTTCAGAAGGAGGAGTACGGCTCTGCGGAAGGCGGGAAGAACTGGACCAGCAGGATCTCCAAAGTAGGGGCCACAGTGGCCACGAGGATCACACCAGGGCGGGAAGTGGGTCTGTGGACAGGGATCGGGAGCAGTGGGGATGAGGGAGGCAGAAGTGGTGCCCTGGGGAAGAATGTGCACGCTGTTGTCAGGTTATTTTCTGCATGCCTGTGAGATCTAACCGGTTCATTGTGTGTTCACATTCTGCATTTCCTTACTTACCTTCCGTCTCAGCCTTTCCGTAATTGAAAGAGGGGTTTTAGAGCCTCCCATTGTTAATGTAGAACTGTCTATTTCTCCCTTCAATTCTGTCAAATTTTGCTGCATATATCTTGTTTTATTCCTACTATGGGAATTGCATCTTGTATGAGAGAAATCAATTATCCTTCCTGGATGGTCCACCAGATTATCTGTGCTTTCCTCATTTTAGAAGCTTCTGGGTATTCTTTCTTTCTTCCTTCCTTTCTTTCTTTCTTTCTTTCTTTCTTTCTTTTCTTCTTTTTTGAGATGGAGTTTCGCTCTTGTTGCCCAGGCTGGAGTGCAATGGTGCGATCTCGGCTCACCACAACCTCCGCCTTCCGGGTTCAAGCAATTCTCCTGCCTCAGCCTCCCGAGTAGCTGAGATTACAGGCATGCGCCACCATGCCCGGCTAATTTTGTATTTTTAGTAGAGACACTGTTTCTCCATGTTGGTCAGGCTGGTCTCGAACTCCGATGTCAGGTGATCTGCCCCCCTCGGCCTCCCAAAGTGCTGGGATTACAGGCGTGAGCCAACGCGCCTGGGCACTTCTGTATATCTTTTTCAAGAAAACATGATTTCCTGGTGGGATGATAGTTTTAAATATCTGGCAATCTCTAACAATTCATTGCAATCACAGGGTAAGTTACTATGCAGTGGACAGAATGAGCCTGATGTCATGTAAGAAACAGGATTTTAGTGGAGCACTGATTATACTGGTATTAAGTATCATTTATTACAATAGGAATGAGTCACTTTTGTGTTCCTCAAGATGGACAGATTCCTTGAGTGGAATTAAATAGTTTCTGCAAAGCAGGCTCAGATGTCTCTGAAGAAAGCAAACAACCGTGGTAGCCAGAATAGACCCAATATTAGTCCTGATTTATTGGCCTTGTAATGGCCTCAGCAGAAGCAATTTGTTGGCACGAAGTCTAAGCACAATTGTTGCAAGACTGAAGGTTGGGATGAATTATGTGAGTGAAACATAATTACCATAAGGAGCCAGTTAAAGGGAGGTTGCCTTGTGAAGTTTTTAAAAGGACAGCTATGAAATTTTTGTCAGCAGGGTTGTTAGATTCAGAGTGGCAGCAATGGTTTGGGGAAAAAAAGTATAAGAAAATTTTGTTTTCTGTTAAGTGGTAGATAGAGAACATAAGAGGTCAGAAGTAACAGGATGAGGGCCAGGTACAGTGGCTTGTGCCCATCATACCAGGTACTTGGGAAACTGAGGTGGGAGAATCACTAGAGCCCAGGAGTCTGAGGCTGCAGTGAGCTATGATTGTGCCACTGTACTCTAGCCTGAGCAACAGAGTAAGACCCTGGCTTTTAAATATAAATAAATAAATAAATAAATAAATAATAGGATGAAAATAGGAAGCTAACATTAATATTTTAGATGGCTTCAAAGTAGAATAATAGCCAGGAAAGGGTGTTGAGTCAGATTGTTAACCCTTATCCAAAGTGCTGGGCAGAAGCTATCCACCTCTGAAGTCAGCATCTTCTGGAGCATACCTAAGAATCTCAGTTTAAGATTTCCAGTGGAATGGGTGTCCAAGAGTCAGGAGGAAATATTGTATGTCTTTTGAGCTAGGAAATAATTTACCTAAGGATCCATACTTTGGAATATTACTGCTGGGTCAGTTGTTAAGTATCTGATAAGGTCCATTTCCTCGAGGATCAAAGGCAGTTAATCTCAGGTCTTTTCCAGAACACTAAATCTCTTGTTGTGAATCATAGGTGAGTTGTTTGGAAATGAAGATCATATCTGTTGATGATAAAGCTGAAGGTATTCTATGACGCCCTTACAATTCTTAATCATATTTCATCATAATTGTAATAGGACCAAATCAAAGATTGGTGGTGAAATTTTCAAATACATGGACAGGCCATTTTTCTTTTTCTTTTTCTTTTTTTTAGAGACAGGGTGTTTCTATGTTGCCCAGGCTGGAGTGCAGTAGCTCTTCACAGGTGCAATCATAGTGCACTACAGCCTCAAACTCTTGGCTTCAAGCAATCTCCCACCTCAGCCTCCTGAATAGCTAAGATTATAGACGCGAGCCACCGCACCCAGCTTGGCCTCGTATTAATTCATAAGGAGGTAACCTGTGGGTCCCAGAAGGGGCTGATCTTAGACACACTGAAGCTAGAGGTAAGATTTTATTTTATTTTTATTTTTTTAAATTTGAGAGCAGGTACTGATTATTAACTGACCAGCTTAGAAAAATAATCATGGAAGACACCTTAGTTCATTCTTCTAATAAGCCTGTCGATCTGGTCCTCCCTGTTGCCGGCATCTCCACCTTCTACAAAATGGGTGGCCTTTTTCTTCATTCCACCTCGTGGATAAGATAATTTGAAGGGCCACAGGAAGTTATTTGTTTTTTTGCAGACTTTTCCAACAGTATAGATCCCTTGAATCAGATCCTCCATGCAGATAATGCCATATTTACCAAGAGATCAAGCAATCAAAGCGTTGTCTGTCAAAGCAATTCTTTTCTTATTGATTTTGCCATAACCACGCTTGTAGCCTAGTTCATTTACTGACTTCAGATTTGGGTACCCGCATGCAATATATGGCTCTACAATCCTCAGCATGTTAACTGAAGCCCTGTTAAGCTTCACAAAGTTTCCACTGAAGATTTGACAAAGGCGAAGAAGCTGCAACACCTTTTGGACCTTTGGGTTCACACCATTGATACCTCTGATCCCGATGACAAATGCCAATTTGGGTTCTGCACGTACATAGAAGTTGCCAGCTTTTCTTGCCCCCCTCACTATTCAAATTTCAGTTCTGTACATCTGCCTATTCGCTTTTTCACAGATAAGTTTCCTCCTTGCCTTTTGAAGCATCTTTTGGGCAAACTTATTTCTCAGGCGCTTGATCTTTAGCTCTGCAAAATTCCTTTTCTTTTTCTGAAGGGTTTCTGGCACAGCAGGAACCTTCTTCTTCTTCTCTTTGACACCCTCTATGGTTCCAGCTGGAAAAGAGAAGATTTTAGACCATTGGAGTTTAAGGGAGCTTTGTTCATCTTAGCTGTCAAATTTCATTAGTTCTCTCTGTTTTTCCTGAGGACCGTGGATGATAAGGACAGTAAAGTTTTTGGGTAAAAGGCAAACTTTACAGAGTTCCTTAATAACAATACCAGTAAAATGAGTGTCGTTGTCATTATTAGAGAAATAAGTGGAAATTCCAGGTTGGAAAACAAAATCAAGCAGAAATTTTTGCCACAGTTATAACAGCCATAACTCTCTGGCAAGGAAAAGCTTTAATCCATCTTGAAGGAGAAAAAAAAACCAAAATAATCAGAACATATTTATAGTCCATTGCAGGAGGCATTTGTATAAAGTGATTGGAGGTCTGAAGGGCCCTCGAGATCTTAGTTCTTGTTCATATCCCACCTTTGCATTTGCTAGGATCGCATTGTTGGCAGTAGGACAAGTTTTTAAAATATCCTTGGAAATACCTCTAAAATTACCCCCACCAATGTTGATTTAGTATAGTTGCCAATTTGTCCCTGCTATTATGAGTAATATCGCAAAGCATTTTTCTGAAATTCCACTTTAAATCATTTGCCATTATGTGTCAGCTATCCTGACAGCATCAAATAGTCTCTTTTGCCATGAACATCCAAACTTTTCCCACTTCCAGATTTTTTCACTTTTCTACTTTTGGGAATCAGGGGTTTGTCTCTGACAGTTAAAAATGGCCTCTTTGAATCCTCCAAGACCCCTCTTTTCTGTGTGATTTTCAGGAGCATTGATCTTGGTGACGCTACTGGGGTTAGCATGGTGGCCAGCTAAAGTATTACTAGAAATTCTGGGTCTTTGTGCATTGAATGGTGGTCTACTTTTATTACAGCTATTTCCTCAGGTAACAGCAAAGCAGCTGAAAGTTTTATTTTTAATCCGTCATCCAATTTTTGCAGATTTTTGTGGAGGTTAGAAAACTCTTCATTTCCAAAGCATTCCCAATTCACAGACTCCCCAAAAGTGCATCTGCCATTAGTGTATATGCTTACTCTTTTACACTTTAGCAGCCAGCAGACCCAGATGCAGGCAATTATTTCAGTCATTGGAGCTGATTTAATTTCTGGAGTGGTCTCTACTTTAAGGGTGAATTTAGGTCTGTGATAGCATTTTAAAATATGAACAAATAAAATCAGGTCAGGGCTATCCAAGGGAATTTCTAACAAGATGTTTTAAGAGCATGTGAAAAACACTGAGAGTTAACAAAATAATTTGGTGAAAAAAATAACCTCTAGTAATCTGGGTGCAAAACAACTGAGTCATTTTACATGACAGAGCCAAATCCTAATTTTACTCCTTTGGTACATAATTTTCTAATAGATTATAATAAAGGCTCTATTAATATTCCTTTATGTGTATGCATTTAGGCATACACAGATATATAAATATACAAATAGGTAACAAATTAAAGCTTTCTTTTTTAAGTTGTAATAAAAACACTTAAAATGAGATCTGCTTGTTACCAGTGGAGGGCGTTCAGGTTCTTCGCATTTTGAACAAAGAACTGGACAGAACGCACAAACAAAACAAGGAGCAAACAAATTTTCATTTATTGAAAATGAAAGTACACTCCACAGGGTGGGAGCAGGCCAAGCATAGGGGCTCAAGAGCCTGGATTCAGAATCTTCTGGCGTCCAAATACCTCCTAGAAGTTTGCCATTGGCCACTTGGTGTTCACCCCATGCAAATGAATAGTGGTCCACAATCAGAGGCTGAAGTGAAGTTACAAAGTTACACTTCTATGCAAATATCTGATTGGCTGCAGAAAGCAACCAATCAGAGGAACTGTCCATTTTCCATCTGCAGAGCAGAAAAGCAGGGGGTTTGCAAAGGGAGTAGCTTCTGGTCCTTTTGTTACTTAGGCATGGAAAGTTGGGATTTTCCTTTCGATTTAGCTCTAGAAATTCAGTGTGAATCAGCCTTAGGTTCCCTGCCTCCAGACCCTATTCTCCTGCCTCATACTCTCTTAACAAATTTTTAAGTAAACAGGTACACAGTATTGTTAACTATGAGCACGGTGTTGTATAGCAGATATCTAGAATATGTTTATCTTGTATAACTGAAACTTTATACCTCTTGAATAGCAACTCTCCATTTTGTTACCGAAACACCAGGGATTCAGTCTGAGTCCTGCTGTTTGCTGCACAGATAGCCAACCGCTGAGATGATTACTGCCAAGGAAGAAGGCTTTAATAGAGTGCTGCAGTAGGGGAGATGAGAGATCAGTCTCAAATCCATCTCCCTGACTGGCTAAAATTAGGGGTATATATAGCAGAGAAAAAATGTAACTATGTATGGGAAAACAGGAATTCTGAAGGGCTAAGGAAGCAATCATGATGAATGAGGGGCCTGGCATCTCATTGTCTGGATGTGATGATCTGGTGAGTTTCCGTTCTTTGATACCTTCTGAGAGGCCTGGTATTTAATTGTCTGGATCTGGTGAGTTTCAAGCTTTAAGTTTATTTTTTAAAAACTGTCTATGGCCAGGCGCGGTGGCTCACGCCTGTAATCCCAGCACTTTGGGAGGCCGAGGCGGGCGGATCACGAGATCAGGAGATCGAGACCATCCTGGCTAACACGGTGAAACCCCGTCTCTACTAAAAGCACGAAAAATTAGCCGGGCGTGGTGGCGGGCGCCTGTAGTCCCAGCTACTCGGGAGGCTGAGGCAGGAGAATGGCGTGAACCCGGGAGGCGGAGCTTGCAGTGAGCCGAGATGGCGCCACTGCACTCCAGCCCGGGCGACAGAGCGAGACTCCGTCTCAAAACAAAACAAAACAAAACAAAAACTGTCTCTGGACAGTTGGATTGGTTTTAATTTCCTCCTCTCCCGATCCCCTGAAAACCGTCATTCTACTTTGTTTCTATGAGTTGGCCTATTTTGGATACCCCATGTCAGTGGAATCATGCAGTATTTGTTCTTCTGTGACGAGCTAATTTCACTTAGCATAATGTCCTCCAGGTTCATCCATAGTGTTATATATTGCAGAATTTCCTTCTTTTTAAGACTGATTAATATTTCACTGAATGTACATACCAAATTTTCTTTATTCATTCATCTGTTGATGAATAGTTAGGTCATTTTCATGTCTTGGATATTGTGAATAATGCTACAATGAACAAAGGACTGCTAATATCTCTTTGGGATCCTTCAATTCTTTTGAATATATACCCAGAAGTGGGATTGCTGGATCATTTGGTAGTTCTATTTTTAATTCTTTTATGAACCTCTATATTGTTTTCCACAGTGGCTGCACAATTTTACTTTCCCACCAACCGTGTACAAAAGTTCCAATTTCTCCTCAACAGCACTTGTTACCGGTTGGGAGCTTGTCTCACTTTGTTTACCTTTTTTTTTTTTTTTTTTTTTTTTTTTTGACAATAGCCACTCTAACAGGTGATATTTCAGTGTGGTTTTGATTTGCATTTCTCTTATGATTAGTGATATTGAGCATCTTTTCATATACCTGTTGGCCATTTGTATGCTTTCTTTTGAGAAATGTCTATTCAAGTCCTTTGCAAGGATGGCTCATCATATGTAAAACAATTAATGTGACACACCACGTTAACAAAATGAAGGATAAACATCAAATGATCATCTCAATAGATGCAGAGAAAGCATTTGACAAAATTCAACATCTTTTCATAGTAAAAACTCTCAACAAACTAGGTATAAAAGGAATTTGCCTTGACAAAATAAAGACCATATATGACAAGCTCACAACTAACATTATACTCAACAATGACAAACTGAAAGCTTTGTCTGTAAGATCAGGAACAAGGCAAAGAATACCCGCTCTTGCCACTTCTAGTCAACATAGTACTGGAAGTCCTAACAGAGCAATTAGGCAAGGAAAAGAAATTTAAAAGTCATACAAATTGGAAACGATTAAGTAACACTATCTCTGTTTGCAGATGACATAATCTTATATGTAGAAAACCCTAAAGACTCCACACACACAAAAAAACTTAGAATGAATAAACAAATTCCATAAAGTTGCAGGATACAAGATCAACATACAAAAGTTAGTTATGTTTTGGTACACTAACAACAAAGTATCCAAAAGAAAATTACAAAAAACAATCCCATTTGCAATAGCACCAAGAAGAATAAAATACTTAGGAATAAACTCAACCAAGGAGATGAAAGACTTGTATGTAACACTGATGAAAGAAATCAAAGAAAACTACATAATATTGATGAAAGAAATCAAAGAAGACACAAGTAAATGGAAAAACATCCCATGTTTATAGATTGAAAGATCTAATAATGTTTAAATGTTCACGCTACTTTGATCTACAGATTCAATGTAATCCCTATCAAAATCTAATGGCATTTTTTTTTTTTGAGACAAAGTCTCACTCTGTTGCC
The DNA here is from genome assembly GCF_029289425.2 of Pan paniscus. Classification (NCBI taxonomy): domain Eukaryota; kingdom Metazoa; phylum Chordata; class Mammalia; order Primates; family Hominidae; genus Pan; species Pan paniscus. Next base: position 117,657,506 of record NC_073249.2, read on the forward strand.
CAGGCTGGAGTGCAGTGGTGCGATCTCAGCTCACTGCAACCTCTGCCTCCTGGGTTCAAGCAGTTCTCCTGCCTCAGCCTCCCGTGTAGCTGGGATTACAGGCACCCGCCACCATGCCTGCCTAATTTTTATATTTTTAGTAGAGACGGGGTTTTACCATGTTGGCCAGGCTGGTCTCGAACTCCTGACCTCAGGTGAGCCACCCATCTTGGCTTCCCAAAGTGCTGGGATGACAGGCATGAGCCACCACACCCAGCCTCTAATGGCATTTTTTTACAGAAATAGGAAAAAATAATCCTAAAATTCATATGGAACCACAAAAGATCCCAAATAACCAACACAATCTTGAGAAAGAAGAACAAAGCTGGAGGCATCAACTTCCTGATTCCAAAATATATTACAAAGCTATAGTAATTAAAACAGTATGGTACTGTCATATAAACAGACACAAGGACCAATGGAACAGAACAGACAGCCCAGAAATAACCTAAGTGTATATAATCAACTGATCTTCAACAGGGTGCCAAGAATACACAATGGACAAACGATGGCCTCTTTAACAAATGGTTTTGGGAAAACTGAATATGGACATACAAAAGAATAAAATTGGACCCCGTCTTACACCACACTCAAAAATGAGCTCACAATGGATTAAAGATTTAAATATAACACCTAAACCTATAAGACTCCTAGAAGAAAACATAGGAGAAAGTCTTCATGACATTGGTCTAAGCGATGATTTCTTTTATATGATATCAAAAGCACAGGCAACAAAAGCAAAAATAGACTAATGGAACCACATCAAACTAAAAACCTTCTGCACAGCAAAAGAAACAACAGTGAAAAGGCAGTCTATGGAATTGGAGAAAATATTTGCAAACCACGTATCTGAGAAGAGGTTAGCTAACATCCAAAATACATATAGAACTCCCACAACTCAATAGCAAAAATTACTTTAAAGCTTTTAACTATAGCCTTAAAATATAATTGAATAAAATATGTGTATATTAAATGTATTTTGAATAAACTGTAGTAACTTTTCTAAATAAACAGAAAATCATACCTTATTCTGTACACATACCTGTATCTCTCTGCATTAGTGTATCCAGTACAATTAACCATCTACTCTCATTATTATATTTAATTAGAGTAACCAATCTTTTCTTGTTTTCTCAAAAAAAAAAAAAAAAAAATCCCGAGAAAAGAAAGTTTAAAACTGTCCAGCTAAGACTGGCCACGGTGCCACCATGCCCAGCCCAGTACTGATATTTTCTGAGATTTGATCTCACACTTGGCTGCGGGGCTTTTACCTAATTCCTTTGAGAACAATCCTGCCTCTGCTACCTCTGGCCAGCCATTGGAAGGGGCATCCAGCTCTCTGCCAGCCACCTCACCCTACTCAGACAGGGGGCCCAACTCCACCTCAAACCAGGAGAAGTGGAAAAGAGTCTTTTTTCCTGCTGTTCGTCTGAAGGTGCAGGTCATCCCTAAGTGCACGTGGCAGTCCAGGTCTCCCCTGTGCCCTGGAACATCCTTCTCCCTGGCCTCTGCTCCTGGGTGTCTTGAGAAACGTAACTTCTTGATCACCAATTTAAGTATGACAGTGGGGTTTAGAAAAAAGCTATGTTCCCTTTAAAGAAGGGGCTTACTTGCTTTTGCTAATAATCCCAGCTAATACTTACTGAGTGTCTATGACTTGTCTACTATATATACCTCCTCACCAAATTCTCAAAACATCTCTTTGAATTATTTCTTTCTTCCCTCATTTTATGGATGAGAAAACTGAGGCTCAGGAAAATTAAGTAACTTGCCCAAGGACACACAGCTAGCAAGTCACCAAGTTGTATCTGACCAGTCCAGTCAACCCCAAGGCCTGGGTCTACCCAGGACACCACACTGCCTACAAAAAGCTGCAGGGTGAAACCACAGGATCCAAAGAGCCAACAACAATCCAAGACTTTCCAGACACCGTGGGGGCTGATAGTAGACAAACTTGGCCCTAGGCCAAGAGGCCCTCACGTGCCAAGCACTGTAGGCATTTCTTAGAATTCTTTGTGTCTTTTGTTTTCATTATCAGCAAGAAATGCTACTTCACAAGGCTGGAATATTTCGTGTAATGTGATCCTATAAACACACGCTAAGGGGGGAGTAAACAAGGCAGCAGACATGCCGGAGAGAGACCTGAGCCCGAATGCGTGGGAAAGCTTCAGAGCAGTGCACCGGGGAACACAAACATCATTGGCTGCAAAAAAGGTCCCAGTAATGACCTTTGTCATTTGGGGTTTACTGTTGCTGTTTCCCTAAATACAAAGAAAGTGCACAAAGAGGCCAGGCGCAGTGGCTCACGCCTGTAATTCCAGCACTTTGGGAGGCCGAGGCGGGTGGATCACGAGGTCAGGAGATCGAGACCATCCTGGCTAACACGGTGAAACCCCGTCTCTAAAAATACAAAAAATTAGCTGGGCGTGGTGGCGGGCGCCTGTAGTCCCAGCTACTCGGGAGGCTGAGGCAGGAGATTGGCGTGAACCTGGGAGGCGGAGCTTGCAGTGATCCGAGGTGGCGCCACGGCACTCCAGCCTGGGCGACAGAGCGAGACTCCGTCTCAAAAAAAAAAAAAGACAAAGAAAAGAAAAAAAAGAAAGTGCACAAAGAGAGAATGAGGTCAAGTGGGGGAGGCAATGAGTTCAATCTGGCAGGAATGCACAGCAGGTTATAAAGATGGCCCCAGAACACGGGAGCTGGGCCATGGATGCATGCAGGGGTCTGACCTGGGGTTGGGGGGACAAGCAGGAATCTCCAGGTAGCAATCTTGGTGGTGGTGGGGTTCTGGCAGCTCTGCCTGTGGTGCAGCATCAGGGGTTAGGGACGTCCTCCAGAGGAGCGGCGAGGGAAACTAGGGGTGTCAGTAGACGATCTGGGATTCCAGGCCGCCTCCAGCCTGGCTGAGAACTGCCGGATCAAACAGAAAGCAGAGGTGATGCTTTCTCATTCAGACGGGGCTGGGTGGGAAGGAAAGGCTGTGGCTTTATGGCACACACAAAGTGTGTGGGGTCAGGACATACCGCAGATCCCCAGCTCCCTGAACCCTCCGCCTGCCTCTCCCGCGCTGGCCCAGCCCCGCAGGCAGAGGCACGGGCCATTGATGCAGTATTTGAAGGTGGCTGAACCCAAGCAGGAGGTGCAACCTCTACCCGAGAGGGGGTGCAGGCAGAAGAGTGGGAGAGAAGCCTGGAGGTCTCCTGTGGCCAACGGGCCCCATGCCTGCCCCTCAGCAGCATGGGATGACTGGCGAACCCCAGCCGACCCCACATTTACTAGACTCCACGGCTACCGGTAGGGTTACAAGTTTAAGTGACTCTGAGGCCTAAACCTCCGCCCGATTTCTGGGGAGAGTCCAGCAGCGCGCCCTGGTGGCCAACCGTGCACCTCCCAGGTAGGGAAAGGCCCGCGGGGTCCCTCCTGCCTGCGGGATCCTCAGGCCAGTCCCGCGGGCGCTGCTCTGCTCTCAGCGCTACCCACCTGCAAGGGGCACGGCTCTGACCACAGTAGAGGGACAGCCCGTTAGGCGCCACCTCGCGGCTACAGCTCTTTGGGCTTTTCGGTTCTTTGAGCAGGAACTTAAGCCACATTCCCCGGGGACCAAGAAAGAGTTTTGGAGCACCCTTGGTGCAACCCCAGAAAGTAGCATTCGGAGAACATTGGCCACCCTTTATTCAATAGCTGAATGGTGGCTACTTTGCGCCTATTATTTTATTTCTTACCACCTCTCCATGAAATAAGTAGTGTTATTAGCCTCTTTTTACTATTAAGAACACTGAGGTTGGTTTTTTTCTTTTTTTTACATTGAAGTGAAATTCACATAATATAAAATGAACAATTTTAGAGTGAACAATTCCGTGGCAATTAGTACATTCACAATGTTGGGCAGCCACCACCTCTATCCAGTTTCAAAATATTTTTATCACCCCCAAAAGACACCCCATACCCATTAAGCAGTTGCTTCCCATCACCCCACTTCCCCAGCCTCTGGAAACCACCAATCTGTATATGTCTCTACAGATTTACTTATTCTGGGTATTTCACATAAATACAGTCATACAGCACGTGATCTTTGTGTCTTGTCTGGCTTGTATTGCTCAGCATAATGTTTTCCAGGTTCATCCACTGAATGGAAGAATCAGTACTTTATCCCTTTTATGGCTGAATGATATTTCATTATATGGATATAACACATGTTGTTTATCCATTTATTTGTTGATGCACATTTGGACTATTTTCACCTTTCGGCTATTGTGAATATTACTGCTAGACACATGAGTGTGTGTGTGTGTGTGTGTGTGTGTGTGTGTATAATTTTTATTTATTTATTTTTTGAGACAGAGTCTCACTCTGTCACCCAGGCTGGAGTGCAGTGGCACAATCTCGGCTCACTGCAACCTCCGCCTCAGGGGTTCAAGCGATTCTCCTGCCTCAGCCTCCTAAGTAGCTGGGATTACAGGCATGTAATCCGGCTAATTTTGTATTGTTTTAGTAGAGACAGGGTTTCACCATGTTGGTCAGGCTGGTCTCGAACTCCTGACCTCAGGTGATCCACCTGCCTCGGCCTCCCAAAGTGCTGGGATTACAGGCATGAGCCACCATGCCCAGAGAGTGTACATATATTTTTGAAGTGCCAGTTTTCACTTCTTTGGGGAATATACCTGGGAGGGGAATTGCTGGGTCATGTGGTAATTGTACTCTAACATTTTGGGGAACCATCAAACTGTTTTTCATAGTGGCTGCACAACTGTACATTTCCACGTGCAATTATGAGGGTTCCAATTTCCCCACATCCTTGCAACATTGATTTTCCATTCTTGTCTTATTGTAGTCATCCTAGTGGGTGTAACGTTGCGCTGAGGCTTATGTGGATAGGGTGGGTGAGACTGAGAAACCCAAGGCCTACAGCTTGGATAGAAAAGTGCTTTCTGCAGACCTGTCCCTCTCTATTGGCCCCACCACCTCCCCTCTAGTAGCCCATGCCAACCCCAACCCTAACTCCATAAGAGGCCAGCAAATCTTTTCTATCCCGTGCCACGCGGCGAGCTCGGTCATCCTCTTTAGGCCAAATCTCCTCAGTCAGAGGGCCATCATTTTGTCTCTCACCTTAATACCAAGAACCTAACCTTGGAGCCCCAGGTGTCCTTCCTGGGCTCTGCTATGGCCCTGTGTCCTTACCCAAGATCAGCAGGTTCCCAGGGCTAAGCACACATGGGAAACAATTATTGGACTAAGTGTCATGGGACAAGCTTCTTGTGCCAGCAGAGCCTCTCTCTCTCTCTCTCTGAGGGAGGCAAGGAGATCCTCTGGTTTCCATCTCAGGGAGGCACTGGTCTGAGAGTGAAGGGCAGTGCCATCCTCTTCTACCGTGGGCCTTTGGAGCACTGACCCCACACCAGAGCAGGATGGGAAGATGCCCCCAACACAGTCCCCAAATGCCTTCCTCCCTCCTGCTCCTCCATGCAGGCTCTCCCCATCCATCTGGTCAAAGCCAATCTCCTCCTTGGAGACTTATCCAAGTGCCCCAGACCCTAGAGCTTCCTCCCTGTCCTGACTACCCACAGCCCATGTAATCTTCTGCCAGGGCTCTTAGCAAGGAGCTTTATCTCCTGGGGTGTGACCAGTCTATGAGGCTGACAATTAGGCCTTCCTCAAAGCTCTGAGGGTTACTGGAAAGTCCACTCAGAGATGAAATAAACACCCCCAGAAAGGCCAGGCATGGTGGCTCATGCCTGTAATCCCAGCACTTTGGGAGACCAAGGTGTGTGGATTGCTTGAAGCCAGGAGTTTGAGACTAGACTGGGCAATATAGTGAGACCTCATCTCTATAAAAAGTACAAAAATTAGCTGGGTGTGGTGGTGTGCGCCTATAGTCCCAGCTACCCGGGAGGCTGGGGTGGGAGGATTGCTTAAGCCCGAAGGTGGAGGTTGCAGTGAGCCAAGATCATGCCAGCCTGGGCTATAGAGCAAGACCCGGTCTTGAAAAACAAAAACAAAACACGCCTGCAGACATCATCTAGAAATTCAGAGGCATTCCACATGAAGAGCAGGAGGAGTCTGGAAACCCCATTAGGTTTTGCCGATGTAAAAGAAGATATGGCCTAACCACACGTGGCCCACATTATCTGGAGGAAAAATGTGGTCACGAGATAATGTGGGTGGTGTGGGGGCTTAGGACAGGACAGCCAAAAAGCCAGTGTGTGCATGTGGCTCCAGCCTTGCCCTGCAGAAACGGGGTCCGCCTCAGCTGGTGGCTGTGCAGCTCTCCTAGTAGGGATCCTGGCATGAGCCTAAGCCATAGCTCTCACTAGAGGGGTCATACATGAGCTAGCCTGCCCACCAGGCTGGTGAGTGGGGCCCCAAGTGTGCCCGCTGCAGAGTTAGTGGGCATGGGTGCCTAGAGAGGGTGCCCCAGCCCATCCATTCCCAGAACCCAGCCTCAGGCAGGAGAAGCTGTTCTCAGGAGGTACCGCCACCCTGTGGACCAGTTGGGTACTGCATGAGGACTACCAGCCAAAGGGCAAGCAGGAGCTGAAACCCAGCCTACACTCTGCTCACCCAAAAACTCAGGCTGCACAGCTGCAGTCACCTGGAGGGAGAGACACTCTACCAAAATATGCCCTTCGTTCTTTGAGCTTTCAGGGGTATATCTGCCCAGAAGGCTCACCTTTTCCTAACTCACACAAAGGTGGCATGAGGATGTTTCAGCTCTGGGTTTGTGCATGACCCCAGGGCTCAAGCAGCCCAGCAGGGTATCTGGTGCACAGGGAGAGGACGTGACAGAGGGAAAGGAGAGAGCCGTGCACTGGGCTTCTTCAGGGTGGGGCTCTGGCTGGCCACTCTGGGGACACTGAGGCATGAATATGCACACTCCCATGGCAACCCCAGGTGATTGGCAGCTCTGTGGGCACTGAGAAGTATTCAGCTGCAGGACACAACTGGGTGGAGTGGGGGCTGCTGGAGCTTCAGTTGATTTACAGACTCATGTAGGATGCTGCCTGGAACGTTCAGACCTGGATAGGTGACATCCTCCAAGAGTAGGCACAAGAACTAGTGGCATCAGTGAGAATGCAGCTACACGTGCACCCTCAGGCTGTGGGCGCTCCAGAGACCCCCAGCCAGGCTGACACAGATGTCAGGTGGGTTACATGCTGCGCGAGAGCCTCTGGGTGATCAGAGACTGCAAGCCAGCCTGTGCTCTGCTGGCCAAGCTGTGCTCCCCATCAGGAGGCTGTGTCTACCCAAGGAAGGGACATCTTTTTCTAAACCCACAAAGGCACTTTCTGGGCAGAAGGGCTCTGCTCAAGTGCACATGGGTGCATAGGAGAAGGAGGCCCAGGGCTGACCCAGACTCTTCGAAACCCTGGTTCCAATATATTGCTCTTCAAGCCACTTCTGGTTGACTTTTTTTAAAAAATCCTGTGCTTGTTGTTTTGAGTCTTTATTGTAAGCTGATAAGTAGCTTATCAGCTCCTGTGTGCTGGGTTAGAGGGAGTTGGTTTCTATGGGCAGTCACATTTGCATGAGGGAACGGAGTGAGGGCCTGACCAGTGGCCTCCTGAACACCAGCTGCTGGTCCATCTTGCATCTGTCCACCCAGGGCTTTCGATGAACACCATGGAGAAGCCTCTCCTCCTCTGGCCCCTCCTCCTTCCACCTCGCCCCAGCACCTGCTTCTCTCCCAACCAACTTCCATCCTGACTCCAGGCTCTGAGGAAAGAGCTGCAAGGAAAGGCGAGGCACCTGCAGCAGGTATTGGCCTCCTGGCCTGCTGGGGAGAAGGAAGAGGTGGGTAGAGAGAGGGAGGCAGCGAGGAAGCCATCAGGAAGGCAGGAGGACCAGCTAGGAGCAGGCTCACCCACGCTACGAGGCAAGGAATATTCCCCAACAAGGGAGCAGTTGGTGGGCCGCTGGGTATTGTCCCAGGTTCCCCTGCTACCCTGTGACAAAACCCGAAGGCTCCTTATCTCAGCTGTATCCTGGCTGGATGTCGCTGTGTCTCAGCTGATGTGAGATTCAGATGCTCTGAGACAGCCTGGTCATGCAGGATTCTGGAGGTTGCCAGTCCACTGGAGAAGATACGCCATAATGGCTCCACTTGGAATCTGGAGTCAGATGGGCCTGGGGCTGAGTCCTGGCTCTACCTGATGCCCGCTGAGTGACCAGAGCTGATTACTTAATTTCTTTGTGCATTAGGATAACCATCTGTGAAATACGGATAACGCTAATACATACTACACAGTGCTGCTGTGAGGGTTTAAAAAGAACAGTTATTCAGGGAAAGAAATGAGATAAATGGGAGTTAGCTGATGGGGCCAGGAGCAGAAGAGCAGGAGCAGGTGCGAAAGAGGCTGAGATGAGGGTGGGGCGCCGAGCCTCCACAGCTGCCCAGGAGGTGCACTGGGATTCAGAGCCAGCAGGGGCTCTCCCAGAGGGTGCGCAGGCCCAAGGTGGTAGGAGAAGTGAGAGGAGGGAGCTCAGCGGAGTTAAACAGACACACATGAGGCCAGGCGCAGTGGCTCATGCCTGTAATCCCAGCACTTTGGGAGGCCAAGGTGGGCGAATCACCTGAGGTCAGGAGTTCGAGACCAGCCTGGCCAACATGGTGAAACCCCATCTCTACTAAAAATACAAAAATTAGCCAAGCGTGGTGGTGGGCACCTGTAATCCCAGCTACTTTGGGAGGCTGAAGCAGGAGAATCGCTTGAACCCGGGAGGCGGAGGTTGCAGTGAGCCGAGATCATGCCACCGCACTCCAGCCTGGGCGACAAGAGCGAGACTCCGTCTCAAAAAATAAAAACATAAATAAATAAATAAACAAACACATGGGCACTTGCCTTTGAAAGTCTTGGCCAGGCACGGTGGCTCACGCTTGTAATCCCAGCACTTTGGGAGGCTGAGGCAGGCAGATCACCTGAGGTTGGGAGTTCGAGACCAGCCTGACCAACAGGGAGAAACCCATGTCTACTAAAAATACAAAATTAACTGAGCGTGGTGGCGCATGCCTGTAATCCCAGCTACTTGGGAGGCTGAGGCAGGAGAATCGCTTGAACCCGGGAGGCAGAGGTTGCGGTGAGCAGAGATCGCGCCATTGCCCTCCAGCCTGGGCAACAAGAGTAAAACTCTATCTCAAAAATAAATAAATAAATAAAAAACCAGTCTTAGTGACCCCATCAAGGCCCAGACCTCACACCCTGTTCCACCCTCGCCATCCCCACCTCAGCTTCACGGTCACCTGGAGCCATCCTCCCACCCCCAATTAACCCCCTGGCCAGGCTCTGACTCAAATCTCCAGCAGGTCCCAAAGGGAGCTCAAAATAAGAGCACTGGGCTGGGAGTCCAGCACCAGGTCCTCACTCCACTCTCCACCTCCTATCCCTGTGACCAGGCAAAGTATGGGACTCTCTGACTTTCAGTACCATTATCCATTATGGACTTGTAACATTTTATAACTTTTGTTTAGCTCACACCTGGTTCCAAAAGGATTTGAGGCTGCTGGGAGGAATAATCACACTCTTGACCAACTCAAAAGGCTGTTGCAAAAACCAAATGTGGAAAATTATAAAGCACAAAGCAAGCATGGTATTATTGCTATTTTCTCCAAAAAGGAATTAGCCCACCCTTCTCTGTCCCCCCAGTGGAGTTTCTGACCTAGCTCCATAGTTGTTCAAGTCCCCTGTCCTTGAACTCTGCCTTATAAACAGCATTTAGTCTCCATAGCAAACCAATACACATGGACCCCGATATCCTCATTTGATAGATCAGAGAACTAAAGCTCAGAGTTCCTAGAAATTTTCAGGATCTTATGGCTAATAAGTGACAGCTGTGCCGTGGGATAGAGCCCGGGGATCACAAACCCAGTACCTCTCTGGCAGTGTATGGACTGGGATGGGTATAAGGTAACCGGGAGGGGTCAGGCTAATGGCCGCCTCAGAGCATTCACATTCTCGATCTCATATCAGGCTGTGCCAGCCAATCACAATCCTGTGGCCACCTCTGCCACCTCTGTCTTAACTACTGGTCTTAGCAGCCTCCCCACAAAAGCTCCTCTCTACCCACACTGCCACCAGCCAGGTCCTTGTCAATCACACCCGGGATGTGGCAGGAGCCTCCTCCATGACCCTTCTGCCTCTAGACTCACCCGCACTGATCCTTCTGCTCATCAGAGCCTGACCCTGTCCCTTCCCTGAGCACCCCACCCCTACAGGGACCCCCTCAACCAGACACGTACCCCAAAGACCATGATAGAGTAGGAGGAACAAAGACTTTGCAGCCTGACAGTTCTGGGGTCAAATCCCAGCTCTGGCACTCATTAGCTGAGTCATCCTGGATAAGTTACATAACCTCCCGAACCTCATTCTCCCTGTTGACGCGAGGGAATATGGTGATAGATATCATGCAGAGTTCTAGGAGCTGGAAGTACATTCACACTTACAAAGAGTTCAGCCCAATGCCAGGTGCTCATAGGTATTTTACCCCACCATGGCAAATGCGTAGTAGACACACCAGCATACCCCAGCAGTAGCTTGGGACCCTGGCTGGGAATGGATTGGTAGCCACTCCCCTTTGCATATCTCCTCCAGGCCTGGGAAGTCAGGGAGGAGGGCTGACTTGCCCAGCTAATAAACAGAACACTCAGGTTTAAACCCAGGTCAGTCTCTCATCTGCAAAGGGGAGACAGAAATTCCAGCTGTGCGTATCTGTTGCACAGATTCAGAGAAGATGCCAGTGGCAGCAGTAGCTGCTCCAAATCTGCCCAGACTATTTAGGGAGGCAGGAGAGTTGAAGGTGACGGCAAGACTGATATCTGAGCCAACCCCCCTGGCCCAGAGTGGGACTGCGGGGCTGAGCCATTTTAAGTAAGTCCTTTATAGACCCTGCATCTGATTCTTGGAGGCCCCACCCTCACTTGCATTTAAAATGCACCCACACCCCCTCATTAAATATAACTGCTTTGCTTTAAAGGGGTTTTTATAAATTTGCTTTTGAAATTACTTGACTATGAGTAACTCATTTAATTTACTATTGGCTATGCTTTCTCTTTAATCATATTGCATATTCTGGAACTCTTGTCAAAAATCCAACTTACAAATTGTTTTCAAATATAATGGCATGTGACTTAACAAATATTGAAGTTGACATGCTACTTTCTGAAGGCATTTCATTAAACATTTGTCAATTTCAACTTTTTTTTCCCATATTTTGCAGCCCTCAAAGGTTTTCTTTCAGCTCTCCCATGTTGCCAGGGGGTGGGGGTGACATTGAGGGTCTGCCAGGAGAAGACAGGTATGCACACAAAATCAAGGCACTTAGATCGCCCCCATTTCTAGACTTGCAGGCTGCCTGCTTCAGGTCCAGCTGCGGAAACCACCCACCCCAGGTTGCCCAGGGCATCCTAATTTGGGCAGTTTCACTCTCATTTTGAAAATAAAGTGATTTCTCAAACATTGGATTAAACCTGAGTTAAGGCTTAAGCCTTTATTGGAATTTCATATGAATACATTCATAAGTGAGGCAATACTTTGATAGGGTAAATGTTCTGATGTAGGGTTTAGAAATCAGGATTATTGTCACCCTAACCAAACACCCTTACCCATCCTCTACCCCAGCCTGGGGGCCCAGATAGCTCCCCACTTGCTCCCCTCCACTCCCCCAGGAGTGGACACGGAGAGGTGACCCCGTGCAGGGCATGTGAGATGTGGCCTGGCACACAGCTCTCATACTTCCCAGTCTGAAAGCTTTAGGGACAGATGAGGGACAGTCCCCCAGGGTCGACTTCACTCAGGACAGGTCCCAAACCTTGGAGGAGACAGGTTGGGTTGCCTATTTTATTTACTCCCTCTGCCACCCACCCTCCTTCCCCCTCACCCCCCCATTCCATGTAAGATCTGGCCCCTGACCAGGAAGAAGATGCGGGCACCTTCACACACGCAGGCACACACAGCAGGTCGAGAGGAAGGGCAGGGGGTGGGGCTCCAAAAGAGGAGAGGAGGTGGCGGGCTGGCATGGAAGATGCAGGCAAGGTCGAGGGCAAGGAAATTACTTTTTATTTCTGCTCACATACTTTGATTCATTTCTATCAAGAACAGTAAAAAAAATTCTACCTTGGACCTGGTGATTTCACTCAGGGCATCTAGACTAAGGAAATAATCTGGAGAGATTTAGGCAAAGATAATAATAGCTAATATTTACTGAGTTCTTGCTTAGTGCTTTATATCCAGTGGCTGAATGAATTCAAAATCAACCCGTGAGAAAAGTGCTATTATTATCCCCATGAAATGGGTGAGGACCTGGAGGCACAGCGAGGGGAAATAACTTGCCTAAGGTCACACAGCCTGAAAGTGGTGGAAACAAAAGTCAAACCCAGAGTGCACACTGTTGGTCACATTAGGACACAGTCATTCTTAACAGAGGAGAGCTGTAATCATAAACCATGGGAGGCTCACCAGGGGGTGGTGCACAGTAGTTCACATTCATATTTGCAGAGTATTTTGATGACATGTGGAAAGACGTATGTTAAAATACTTTTTAAAATAGGCCGGGGTCAGGCACGGTGGCTCACCCCTGTAATCCCAGCACTTTGGGAGGCTGACGTGGATCACCTGAGGTCAGGAGTTCGAGACCAGCCTGACCAACATGGTGAAACCCTGTCTCTACTAAAAATAGAAAAAATTAGCCAGGTGTGGTGTCACGCACCTGTAATTCCAGCTACTTGGGAAGCTGAGGCAGAAGAATCACTTGAACCCAGGAGGCAAAAGTTACAGTGAGCCAAGATTGCACCACTGCACTCCAGCCTGGGCGACAGAGTGAGACTCCATCTCAAAAATAATAATAATAATAAAAAATTTTAAAAAGCCTACATCATTCTTGTGATCTCAACTTAAAAATAGCATTTTAAAAAGAACTGAAAAGAATACATAAATATGCACAGATATGTATTAAAATATCTACATATATCTCAGGCATGCAGCAAATATTTGGTGAAACTGGTAGATTATGAGTGGGCTTTTACTTCTTCCTATTTTTCTATATTTTCCAAATTTTTTTTAATGAAAATGATTTTCTTTTCAAATAGGAAGAAGTATTAAGGCCTTTTGAGATTATTTTCTCTTGATAAATATTTGAAAGAGAAATTTCTGAGAAACTAAGAAACCAGAGGCAAGTTGTTTAAAAAATAAATTGTGGGTTGTGTGCGGTGGCTCACGCCTGTAATCCCAGCACTTTGAACCCAGGAGTTCAGGACCAGCCTGCACAGCATGGTGAAACCCCGTCTACAGGTGGCACGTGCCTGTAGTCCCAGTTACTCATGAGGCTGGGGTGGGAGGATCACTTGAGCCCAGGAGGTCACTGCAGCCTGGACAATAGAGCAAGACCTCGTTTCAAAAATAAACCGTGAAGAGGCTGCTAAGGAACTTTAAATTAGTAATATTCTTAGAGCTAAGCCTCAACACACACTAAGAAAAACAGGAGACAAGAAAGTGAACAGAAGGATTCTATTAAATGACAAATTCAACAAGTAAATATGGAGTCCTAAGTGCTGGCAGACAGGACAGGCAGTTCTTGCCTCCAAAAGACCTTCTAGAAAAATCTTTTAATCCTGCTTCCTTGTTAAAACAAAGACAAGACACAGCTCACTTGTGTTATTAAATTATTCACCTACTTGAAAAGTGAGTTCCCCTCACCCTTCTAAGGGGGATCCTTGGGCAGCCGAGGCCCAGCATGGGTGAAGGAGCCCTGGACTCACCACCTCCCACCCTCATCGGGCTCCAACGTTCAATTCTGTGACATGTAAGTGGCCAGGATGAATTGGCAAGGGGTGTCTTCTGAACTGAAGGGCCTTGGGTCTTGACCAGGAGAGGGCTTGGCCAATGGGAAGTGGAGAGGGATGAGGAGAGCTTCTTCCCGGGGCACCCACTGGGAGACCCAGGGCCAGGTGCAGACCTGCTTGCTGAAAGAGGCTGGGGTGGGGGAGAGCAGCTGACAAGAAAGGAGGAGGAAGCCAGCGGCCTCCCAGCCTCCCCCTCCTGCTCCAGCTGCTCTGGCTCTGGGCAGGCCCTCAATTAAACAGGCCCATGCTGTTCCAGGGCTAATTGCTTCTGAGGCAGCCAGCCAGGGGAGGACAGGCCTCCCCAGCCAGCAGCAGGGGCAGCGACAGGCTTCTCTCTGCCCACCCAGGACCCTGCACAGCCCAGGGCACATTCCACTTTCCTTCTTTACCTGGGGAACAGACTCCAGCAACCTCTGTGCCAGGGAGGTGCTCCAGAAATTGTGTATTAAACATGGGACAGAGGCTGAGGTGGGATTGGGGCGGGGGCGGGGGGCTGGAATCGGAATGCACAGGCTTGTTCCAACCTCTTGCAATAGAATCTGCCCGAGAGTTTGCAGATGTCTGTGCCACACCTTCTGCCTATTGAATCAGAATCTCTGAGAGTATGGCCTGGAGAGGGCCATCTAAACAAGACCCCCCCAGAAGACCCTGGTCTCAGGTTTGTCTGTAGGTGCATATTTCCCATCTACCAGGCCATCCCCTCAGAGGCTGGAAGAGGGGAGGAAGTACAAGGTGGGAAACAGACACCAGCCCCCAAGCTGGTGTGACAGGGATGTGCCACAGACCCGGGGCTAGGTGTTCCCCTCACAGGGGACAGGCTGGATGAGGGTTGGATGGGCATCTCCTCTCTCCCACAGCTTCTTTTGTCAGTTTCCACATGCACAACATACACATCACGCAAGCCTAGTCCCTCCCCTCAGAATGCATGGTGCCTCCATCCACAGCCACCTCCCACCACGGCGTTCCCTCTCCCAACAGAAACCCCACCTGCCTCATTACTTAAATAATCTTTATTTCTCATGCACTAGGAAAGATGGTTCGTATGAAACACTGCAGTTCACAGCAAAGGCCTCAGTCCAGAACACAACACAGGGGCCAGCTGGGATCACAATCTGGTCAAAGCTCTGGGAGCCACACTGGGAACGCCACTCCCGGGGTTGAGTGGCAGATCCAGGACCTTGCAGCAACCGTGGCCCCAGACATAACACAAGGCAGCTGCCCTCTCCCACAGAGGCACAGGAAGCTGACACCCAAGGAGCACGTGGGCTGGGGACAGGACGGAGAAGGCTGCTGGGCAGTGACTTGGCGGAGATGTGGTCCAGCACCTCTGCCGCCTGCGTCTACCCACTCAGGCCAGGAAGCCCAGGCCTGTGACTGAGCTCTAGGCCCAGCTCTACCCAGTGCAGAGCTGCTGGAGTTCCACAGACCCTCAGCAGCCCCGTGCCCACAGCAGAGGTGTAGAGGTCCCCCGCCCGCCCCTCGGCTACATGAACAAGACAGGGGCCTAAACTTCGGCCCTGGCCAAGGCTTAGATTTGCCCAGGAAGGACCGGACAGGCTAGAGGGGCCAGCCCCCCACAACCATCCCAAGCCCCTGTGGACACTGGAGAAGCCCATAGGACAGTCAGGCTTCTGAGGATCCCAGGACAGGGCCACCAGCAGGGGAGGCCCTCAATACCTGGGCCATCAGGCTCAATACCTGAGCCCAAACAACAATGAGCAGATTCCCAGGCTTTGCTTTCACTGGGTGGCCCAGGGACAGTGACATGGTAGGAGACATGCAAGACAGAGACAGAGAAGAATGGAGACATGCAGAGACCACACAGCATGGGAGGGGTCTGAGGACAAAACGTGGTAAAAGTGCTGCGATGTGGTGGGCACTTCATGGACCAGGCTCACTGAGGCCCTGGGCTCATGGCGATACCCGCCTCCTCTGGAATGGTCTCCAGCATCTCACTCTGGACTGCCTGCGTGATGAGCGCCAGCTCCTGGCACAGGGTCTCGTAGCGGTAGCCCACACGGATGTCTGGCACATTGGTCCGGCGGATGTCATTCCCCTCAGGGCCTTCCTTGGTATAGTTGGGTCCCAGCCAGTGGCTCTTTACCTGCAAGGAGCAGGGGTAATGGGCAGGGCTGCAGCCAGTGCTGAGGGGTCATGCCCCACCCCAAGCCATCCCAGGGACAGGTCAGGACCCCAAATGCAGAGGAGGGGAGGAGTGATGCCATGCCAAGGTCCAGGCAGGCGCTGTAGTACCTTGTGCGAGAAGCCGCTCATGAGCACGCTGTTGCGGGCCAGCTCACACATATCGCAGGAGCTGAGCTTCCACACCTGGGTGGCGATGCTGTACTCCTCCATCAGCGGCTCCTGCACGGGCCAGGTTCCCTCAGACGAGTGCGCCCTGGCCAGCTGCCCCTGCCTCCCTTCCCCAGCCTCCTCACTGGCTCTCCCCACCCCCGCCCCCCCATCCCCCCAACCCCCCAACCCCCCAACCCCTCAACTCCATAAGACTTGCCAATTGGCCAGCTATGCTCTACCAGCAGGGGGCAGCACCAACCTGAGAGACCGCCCCCCGCTCCCCTCACCAACCCGCCCCCCACCCAACCCGGGAGACCCCAGCGTCCTGGGACGCCCGCCCGCCTGGCTGCCTGCTGGGCTCTGACCTTGGTGAAGTGGAACTGCAAGGGATCATCAGTGGACAGGGAGACCATGAGGCCGCGGGACAGGTACTCCGGTAGCGGATTCCGGTGATAGCTGAGGAAGAGGCTGTTGTTGCTGAGCGGAGACATGGCGATGCCGATCTGGGCCAGGTAGTACAGGTACTGCAGGACGGGGGCCTGGGCAGGCAACAGGGAGGGAGGGCCTGTCAGGTGGCCCCGAGGCTGGGCAGGGCACAGTGGTTCTGGGGGTCCAGGCCACAGCAGAGGGCAGGGGGAGGGGAATCCAGGCTTGGCCTGATGTGCAAAGGGTGAATTAGTCAAAATCCAAGTTGGGGCCCCAGGCTGAAGGCTGGGGTGGGGAAGGGTAGTTACATTGGGAAGGCAGAATCCAATCTGAGGGCTGGGTGGGAGGAGGATCGGTTGCTGAAGGGGCCCGAATGGTTCAGAGGAAGGTGAACAATTGGGAGGGAAGGCTAGGGGTGCAGATCCTGACCTTGCGCAGAAGGAGCCCGTGGGAAATGTTCTCAGCCAGCATGAAGGCTGACACCAGGTGGTGGATGGGCCCAGCCTCCCCACAGTGTGGCCTCAGCACAAACGTGTGGAAGCCCCTCTGCCTGGGGGACATGAAGACAGTGTCAGCTCCTGAGCCTGGGATCACCTGGGCTCACCGGAGCCCCTGACCCCCCACCCAGCACGCATATGTCCTCCAGCCAATAACTATGCAGGCCTGGGATAAGGGGGACAGGGGTAGGTTACTGGCTGTGAGGGGTGACAGATGTAGCTCCAAGGGCAGAGAAAGAACCCATCCAGTCCAGGCAACAGGTGGGTCAGAGGTCTAGTGGCCCTGGCCCAAGGTGCCAAGAGTGAGGTTTGTCGGGCGAGAGATGGCATAGCAAGCAGACACAGGGTGGTGCAGGCACCTGCGCAGGTGGTTCAACATGGCCATGTTGGCAAAGGTGTAGTACAGGTAGTAGGCATAGGGTGGGTTGTCCTCCTCCACCCACGCCTCAGGCAGGGGGCTCTCCAGGTTGAAGACATGGTTTTCAGGCTTGGACTCATCATCCACGCTGTCAAAACCATCCACCTAATACAGAACCCTGGGGTCAGAACCAGAGCTGCAGCTGGATGTGAAGCCGGCTGCCCTCCCCATACCCAGCTCTGCGCTGCCTGCTCACGTGCTCTAAGAAGAGATGCAGTTCCGGGTGGCTGGCAGGGTGCACAGTGGCCTCGAACAGTGGCAGGAAGATGTTCTCCAGCATCTCCTGGAAGTTGGCCAGCTGGCCCTTGGTACGGTACACATCACTGCAGGTGAGACAACATGCAGGTATGTGCAAGTCAGGGCCAGTGGGAGGAAACCCAGCGGTCCAGCAAGGGTCAGAGCTTGGCCCAAGAGCGCAGGGGCGCATCTGAACCATATTAGGAAAGCAAGGATACCCAGGTAGGCCAGGCTGGACAGACCATGGATGGGACCAGGAAGCCCTTCCTTGCACTCAGAGGGGTTGGCAGGGACAAGGGAGGCTCAGCCATCCTAGGAGGGCAGGAGGCAGGCCCTGACCCCTTGAATATGACCCCGCAGGTTCCCCTCCCACTCCAGGGACACTCACAAGAGGCGGGGCACCTGCACCAGCCAGCGCACGTTGGGGGAGTGCACGCGGTGCATGACGGCCCAGCGCGCCAGCTTGTCCCACTCATCCCTCGAGCGCCCGTAAATGGAGAGCCGCAGCTCTGCATTCTGGTATTTGCTCTCCTCCAGGTCTGACATCACCTCCTAGACATGAGGTGAGCTGAGTCAGACATGAGGTGAGCTGAGTCAGAGCTCTTCAGGGGGTCATCTGCCTACCCTCCTTGAGTCTCACCCCCTAAAAGCCCCCAGATCCTCAGGCTCGAGGCTTGGCAGGGAAGGCTGCCTCCTTACCTTGATGATGTGAGCAAAGTACTTCCCAGATACCCTGTTGTCCGTCTTGATGAAGATCTCTCGGAGGACGGACTCCCCAATAGGGTTGTATTTGGCATTAAACTTGTCAAAGCGATGGAAAGTGTTCCTGTCCTGGGGGACATGGGAAGGCTCAGGTCACCCGTGACTCCTGGTCCCCTGACTGACTCAGTCCCACAGCCCACGCCACTGGCACAGACCGCATGCACATCCAGCGTGTCCACACTCAGGTCGTAGGCCGTGAGATTCATGCTCTCAAAGACCTCCCGCAGCGTCTGTTCACGGCCCTGCTCCACGTGCACGATCTCCTCCAGGTGCCGCTTCATTGCCCGCTTGATGAAGCGCAGCAGATGCTTCTGGTTCATGCAGGACGAGGCATGGATGTGGGTGTCCACCTGGAATGGAACAGGGCACTGCCGATCCACCAGAGGCCAGGAAGGTCTGGGGCCTGGGGCAGTGCAATGGGAAAGGACCCTCTGTACTGGATGCTGTGTGGGGGGCCTGGCCCTTGAAGGGGAGGCTGGGCAGAGGTGTGGGATGAGGACATGGAGACGGCCACGGGGTGAGGGCCCACCTTGCGGATGTTGTAGAAATCTCGGTGTGGCACTTTCTTCTGGGCGGCCAGCTCCTTCATCTCATTGAGTAGCACATGCATCTGGAACTTGGAGCTCAGGTACTGCAGCCGGCGGTAGCAGAATGACTTTCTGGGCATGAGGAGAACAAGGCAGGGACTTAGGCCCTGAAGGGAGGCACCTGGGGAGGGCTTGGGTAGCAGATCAGAGGGAGCAGGTGGGAGGGTAAGGATGGAGGCTGCCAAGAGGGAAGTAGACTGCGGGGAAGTCGAGGGCTCAGCAACTAGGAAGGGCAAGACACCAGGTGATAGGAGTCTGGGGCAGAACTGGGGCTGGAGAATCTGGGCTGGGAGGGGAGCTAAGTGTCTGGGATGGCAGGGGACTCACATGGGGCCATTGATAATCAGGGCCATCAGCACATTGACGTCAGCCACAAATTCCTGCAGGTCAGGGTATGGCAGCTCCACCTCTGAGCAACTGGCATGGAGGGGAGCTTGGGTGAGGAGAGCAAGCCGAGCCCTGTGGCCTCTCCCAAGCCAACGCAACCTCCCACGCTGCATCCCCCCAACACGCACCACACCCCTCTTACTGCTCGTCGGGTTCCCTGCGGGTGTAGACGTGCACCACACCCCGCACCATGCGCAGACCCAAGCCCAGGTCCCCAGGCATGGTGCTTGGCTCACAGTGCTCATACGGGTGCTGCTCCAGCGCAGGGGGGTGCACCGGGGCATCTGCAGGTATGAGGAGGGTAAAGTCAGAGCAGGGCTCTTCCAAGCCACCCACTGCCCAACCCAAAGGCCCCACAGAGGGCAAGAGATGTTGAAGACCCAGTAGGTCAGACAGCTCCTGCCCAACCTCCACCCCTGTACCCCAAGAGGTTGGAATGAGCCTGGGTTGTAGGGAGAGGCAGGCAGGGCAGAGGTGCCCAGGCACCAGGCTGAGAAGCCCAGGAGGCTAGGGCACATGGCATGGGGCAGAGATGGGGAGTCCCACCAGCAGACACAGGGGTGTCGGGGCCCTGTTCATAGGTCCGGGTCTCCAGAGGCTTTTCAGCCAGCTGCTGCAGGTAGCGGCGGGTCGTGGGGCAGAAGCTCTGCAGGGACAGGGCCATGTACTTCTCCCGGATGAAGAGCGCCCGCACCACACTCTTGGCTGCATCCAGCAGGTCTGTGAACGGCACCTGGAGATGAGGATATGCGATCACTCTCCTCAGTCTTGGACTCAGAGACCTCCTCCCTAAGGCCTTATCTTAGAACCCAAACTATCCCCACCTCCCACAGGCCCTGACCCCCAGGAACACTCAGATCACCCTGGTCCAGCACATCAAGTGGCTCCCAGGCAGCCCCTCTGCCCCTCCGCCCCTCCAGCTGCTGGAAAGAGAAACGCCCTTTCCAGCCCCCACCCCCAGCTCTCCAGGCTGGGGGAACCCACTAAGACATAGGTGATGGCGACTCACCCAACATACACCCCATACTTACCCCACACTTCTCCTCCCCAGAGATGGTGACCCGCTGAAACTCCCGTTCCAGCACATCACGCTCCCGCAGGCTCCGGTCACCCTGCCCCTCACCCTGTTCCTTGTAGAGCCTGCAGGGGGTGCATTCAAGGGAGGGGTTTAGAGCCGGCAGAAGGGCAGGCTCCAGCTCCGCATCCCCTGTGCCCCTCTGCCCTCCTCACTGTAGGTCCGAGTCACTGTCCGTCTTCAGGAAATCTTGCTTGGCCCGAAGCAGGATGTCTGGCTCCAGCCTAGAGGCAAGAGGGGTGAGAAGTCAGGCAGATCCCGAGGGACGGCCCTTGCTCCCAGGTCCCAGCACCGCACTAGGTGCTGTGCACATGTTGTCACATGTGATCCTCAAAGGCAGAGCTGCAGAACCCTGTGCTGTTCTCACTCACTTTAGAGATGAGAAAGCAGACCCATAAGTTAAGCAACATGACCCAGCCACACCGGCGGCTAGAAGACAGAACAGAACCCAGCAGCCCGACTCCAAAGCCCACTCTATGCTCCCTGTGCAGACCCCCAAGGCAGGGTGCGAGGGAAAGAGGCAGAAAAGGGGCTCTGAAAGGGTCTGGAAGGGTATGGAGGGAGACTAAGCAGCTGCCTGCCGGGCTCACTTGACATCCTGGCTGATCTGCCGCTCCAGCCGCTGCCGCCGCTCCTCCAGCTGTTCAATGGGGCTCTCCTCGGGGAACTCATACGGGGCACTACGGAGCTCGCTCTCAGCCAGTGAGCGGGTGAACAGCTCCTGGGGGGAGGGAAGGAAGGTCAGCATGGCTGGCCCTCCGCCCTCGGGCACTCTCCTACAGAGTCTGGGGATGGGGTGAGGGCAGCAGGACCAGGGTTACCTGGGAGAGGCTGAGGATCAGGAGACAGCCAAGCGTGAGGTGAGGGGACAGCTGAGGTGAGGGGTGTGGGGAGCAGAGGCAGGGCATGGAGACACGGGGTGAGGGTGCGGGTGGTGCCAGGTGATACCTCGGCGATCTCCTTGCATTTGCCATCCATAGACGTGCGCAGGTCGAGCGGGAAGTGCTTGAGGCAGGGGGCGGGGCCCGGCAGGGATCGGGCAGACTGCAGCGGAGGGGCCCCCAGACCACCCCGAGCCTCTGCAGAGACAGTGATGCCAGGGTCAAAGGGTGGAGGGGCAGCCCCTGAAAGCCCTGGGCCCCTGCCCTGCCTAGGCCAGCTCCCGAGAGAGCCCAGGGTCGGGAAAGAGGGCAGTCCCTCCTCAGTAGCTGAGGAGTAGGCCTGTGTGTGTGGCTCCCAAAGGGCTCACCCTCACCTCTAACGCAGGGACCCCTCACCCATTCCAGGCTTGGGGTGGGGATTCTGAGTCTGCCCCTAGAACAAGTAGATTCATTACCTCCACAAATGAGACTAGAGCCTGATCCCTCAGGCCATGGGAATCTCCACGTGACTACCTCCCAGAGGCAGGTGCACGTGTGTACATGTGCACACACATGCACGTACGCACACAGACACCCTCAGAGACACACACCAGGTGCTTGGTAAGGACCAGGCGGCCACACCAGGGACCCCCAGGCTGCAGCTCCCAGGGCAGGCAACCCAGGATCAGACCCGCCCCTGGACTAGCAGATTCTCCACTCAAAGGGGCAGGGCCCTGTGCCTGACATCCTAGACCTGTGCAGCACAAGAGAAGCCGCAGCTGCTGCTCAGCTCTGACCTAGGGACGAGCCCTCAAGGGAAGAGGAGAGGAAGTGGAGGGCCTGGTTGGCAAGGGAACCCTACCTCCTCCCTGGAGGCCTGCCCTGTCCCCCAGGGCCCCAGGGCTGCCAAAATGTGGCCTGGCCTTAGCCTGCCCCTCCAAAAGGAGCTGCCACAAACAGTCTATGCCACTCAGGCCCCAGGATCTGGACCGGGGGCACCACAGAGGGCCCTGGGGAAGGGAGTGTCAGAAGCCAGGGGTCTTTCTTCATCAAGACTAGACTTTCCATCTGTACCACGAGGAGGTTGGCACCAGAGGGCCGTGAAGCTGCTGGTCTATGGGGGCTGCCAAGGCTTCCAGCCTACCCCGAAGGACCCTCCCTGGGCTCAGCAGCCCCAGCTCCTCAGTGAGAAGCTTTCCACACCCAAACTGCCTCTCTCAGCCGGCCGTAAGGAGTGCTCCCCTCCAGCACCCTCCACCCTGGCTTAGGGAAGGATTACAGGATCTGCCTAGGTAGCCGGCCTTAAAGTCTCTGCGCCCATTTCCCAATACTCCAGGACTGGTCCCAAAGCTGGACAAAGGGAAGAGGGAGGGGCCTGCCCCAGATCCAGGACCCCATCCCCTGCGCACCCTGGCCCCTGCCTGAACCCTACCTGCAGAGTGCAGGCAGCTCCGGCCAGCAGCCCTGTGCCCCTTGCCCGCCTGTTTGCCAGTGAAGCTGCAGCCGGTCCCTCAGGGGCTGGCACAGGCTGTACCAAGTGCAGCTGCAAGCAGGGGAGACCCTGAGATGGCCGTAAGCACGGAGCTAGGGGAGTTCAAGGGAGCCCAGAAACCAAGGGAAGGAGCATCAGAGTTGGGAGATAAGACGAACTCCAGAACTGAAGAGGGCCTCCACCTCTACAGTGCCAGGGAAGACCCAGCCAGATGTGAGGCTCCTAAGGGGGAGTAGCAGGGTAGGCTGACTTGGGCAGGGCAGGAAGACAGGGAGGAGCCAAGCCTCCTTAAAATCCACTGCCCTAGGGGACAGTGAGTGGGCAGGGCCTGGCTGGCCAAAGAGTAAGAGGGGAGAAAAAGGAGGGGAACAGCGCTCTTCATCACACCCACAGCCCCAGGTTGGCCTCTTCTGGCAGTGGCCTTGTTGCTCACCACTGTCCTCTGGGCCCTGATTATGGCATCCCTCAGGAGAGACAGGGCCTTTGCTGGGGTAGGAGCTGGCTGGCAGCTGGGGAAATGGCCCAGTCTAGGTAGGGGCCAGTCACTGAGGCTTCCCCGCTGCCCAGCTGCTCAGGCGGCTGGTTCGCAGGCCCCTAGACCTGCAACCCCTGATCCAAGCCTATCATCAGGGACAGGACAAACTGTCCAGAATAAGTTTGGGAGAAAGGGGGCTGGAATTTGGAGGACATGGATCTGATTCTGTTCCTGCTTCCGGGCATGTCTCTACCTACCTCTGGGAGGCTTTGGGTCCTCATCTACAAGTGGGGCGATAAGTGGTCCCTTCCCTGCCTAGCCACAACTGCCATAAGGCTCACAGAGATAATGGCTCTGCAAGTGTTCTGCAAAACACCAGGCTCTGTGTTGAGGCAAGGCCTGCAATTATGAACTCCTGGGACCCTCAAAATACATTCTACCTGTAGCCCCGCCCACTGAGGACAGTGGGAGGTTCCCTGGGCCCAGTGCAGGGCAAAGGCAATAGGCCAGTAAAGGGCAGTGAAGTGAACTTGGCAGGAGTGGAGATGGGGTGACTCTATCTCTTACTTGGAAAAGGACAAAGTAGGAAGAGGAAGAAAAGAGGGGAACCTGTCTCACCCCCAGAGTGTAAGATCTTTTCTTGCCCGAGAACCCTGATTTTACACACCTCCTCCCTACATATGGCCCCAGACCACTTCTGACTCCATCTAGGGGAGGCCGACCACAGACCTCCATGGCTGGTTCATATTGGGTCAGCAGGAGTTGAGTCAAAGGCTCAAATCTCAACCCCCTCTCCTAGCAGGGGGGTCTCAGGCTCCACAGCAATCCTGGGGTGAGCAGGACAGATTCCAACAGCCAGTGCCATCCCCCCAGCCTGCCAGACCACTCTCCAGGGCTGCCGCAGGCTCACTGAAGGTGGCACATGGGCAGTAACCTCTACGTTCTCAGAGGCCAGGCCTAGAAGACTCAGCTGCCTACTGGTCCTTTCTCTAGGGGTCAGCACCACACACATACACCCACACTTACGGAGAAGTCAAGCAAAAGCCAGAGTGGGCTGCTCCAGAGCCACTCCCACCAACTCTGAGATTCTGAGCACCCCATCTCCCCTCTCGACCAGGAGCCCCTCACACACTGCCACGACTGCCTCAGTAGGCACAGGGGTGTCCACGGCTTTGACCCCACAAGTATCAGATGCTCTTACCATCTGACCACCGAAGGGTCTCCAGCTCTGGGCTAGATCCGTATCAGTTGCCCTATTGCTGAACCAAACAGGGCCAGGAAGGGCCCCACCCAGGGGACACCCTTTCTGGATGGCACAGACCTGGGCACAGAGAACACCCTCAGGACAGTAGAGACCTTGCACCAGTCATCTTCAATGAAACAAGAAAATATAGGAGGTTGATACTTGGGCTATAGCTACAGACAGCTGCAAGGGTGGGGGCAGTCGGCATGATCTGGTCATCAAAGTCAGGGTGGGTCTTTCCTTAGCCACAAGGCCTGGGAGCAGACAGCAGGCAGACATCCCTCTGCAAGCACAGAGCCAGGCAGCCAAGCCCTCACTGAGACAGGCACTGCCGCACCTCACTGCCTGCTCCAAATGATGCAGAGATGCTTACTAGAGTGAGAGACGAACCAAAGGGTGCAGAAGCACACGCAGTGCGGGCAGCAGCCCCAGCCTGAACCCTGCACGGACCTGACCAAGGACACCCCATACTCCTAAGGAGGCTCACAATATAGACCAGGAATGAGCAAATAGCAAACGATAGATACAGTCAAGCCCCCAGTTGTGGGATGCCAGCCAGCAATGGTTTTGCCCAGATGTCAGACCCCCAGTGATGGGGATCTAGATGTGGGGTCCTAAAAAGTGGAACTAGCCACAGAACAGCCTAAGCCTGCCTGGTAAAGGCACAGGCGCCAGAGTGGCCAGTCCACAAAACAGTCAGTCCCACACACCCCCACTCCATTCACACATGCTTCACATGCAGTCTTAGCACATGCACACGCTGACACGTGTGCATACACACCTCTTGCTGCACCCACACCATGCCCA
Organism: Pan paniscus; assembly: GCF_029289425.2. Classification (NCBI taxonomy): domain Eukaryota; kingdom Metazoa; phylum Chordata; class Mammalia; order Primates; family Hominidae; genus Pan; species Pan paniscus. The sequence goes on from NC_073249.2 coordinate 117,682,934, forward strand.
CTCCTTGTGACAGAGGACAGCATCCCTGGCACAGATATCTCAGATCCACCCCCTGCCCCCCACCACCCCTCACCCCACCTTCCAAGCCGGCTGTCCCTGGGACTGAGGTTGAGGGGCACCACCACAGAGAGGATGCCGGAGGAGGTGGCCCCCTCTGAGGGGACCAGCAGCTTGGGCGAGAGGTGGCAAGACAGAGCCCAGCATCTATCCTGAGGCCAGGAAGCACACACTCACCTGGAGCTGCAGTGGAGGCCTGCAGGCTGGCCCGCTTCTTAAAGGTATATTTGGCCTTGGGCTTGCCAGAGCCAGATGGATAGGATGCCATGGCTGGGACCACGGCGGCGACAGCGGGGGAGTCTGAGCGGCACCGGCTGGGGCCTGGCTCTGCCACATCCAACCCCTTCCTCCGCCCCGCCCCCAGCGGGAGTGACTGATGCAGGAAGCAGCGGCTCCGCAGGCGGAAGAGGCCCTGGCCACGATTTCTCATGTTGTCTAGGCAACCTCGGGGAGTGGGGCCTCCATCTCTGCCCCTTATCCCTCCCCTGCCTCCTCAGTCCCAGGAGTGACGTGACTGATGGTGGCTGGGCCTGGCGGGGGGCGGGGAGGGGGTGGGTAGAAAAGAAGATGGGGAAGGGCCAGCCCCCAGCTCTCCACTAACCCACCAAGAGCCCTCACCCCATCATGCCAGGGCTCCCGGGCAAAGAAGCCAAAGTCCAGGCTAGCTGGTCCTTCCAGCTAGCCTGGAAGAAAAAAGAATAACAAACAGGAATTCAGCAGCGAGCGAGTCCAAGCTCAAACACAGTCCTCCCGGGGCAGGGCAGGCATACTCCGTGAAAACCCAGCACCCACTTTCCTTCCACATCTGACCCTCAGCTCCCGGGGTAGCCCAGCTCTGGGAGGAGGGGGAAGAACCGAGAATCCCAGCCCAGGAGGGAGGGGCCTGTCCTGGGAAAATTCCACCGTCGCCAAATAGCTACCTCCCAGGAAGGCAGGAAGGGCAGGAGACCCCCTTGTCTGGGGGTCTGGGACAGAGACCCTAGCCTCTTCGGATTTTTCCTCTGTCTCTGCACACTCTGGCTCTGCTCCCCAGGCCCTCCTGGGAGAAGCTGACCGCCTTCCCTAGGTCCTGCTGCTGTGCTGTGACTCCCACCCTCTTGTCACCCTGGCCACAGCACTTCTCTGTCCCAGAGACCCTCCCTCCAACACACGTACACACACTCACCTGAGGCCATGATGCCCGAGTTCCGAGGGGAGGCTGCCCACGAGGGTCTGTACAGCAGAGAGCCCGGGTCCTGAGGGACGGCAGGGGGATCGGGCCACAGACCCCAGCCAAGTCACTCCAAGGGCCCCTGCCCTGGCACTGAGATGGGGAAAGTAAGGCAGTCTTTCAAAATTGCCAGCTGGCCGGAGGTGGACTCCCGCAGACCTCGGCAGCCGGACTGGCCTCAAGGCGACCCCGGTGTCGCGACCACCCAACCCCGCAATCGAGAGGCTGGTAGGCCACGTGCTCCCAAGGGAGCGGGACCCGAAACTCGTCCAGATTTCTCTCAACACTCCCTGGGCATTCAGGGTCGGACTCCCGCGGCCGGACTGTGGGGGAGTCACGCAACAGGTGAGACCCCACCAAAATCTCGCCGGCTCCGCGCCAGGCTCTGCGGCCCTTGGCCCCGCCCCCGCCTGGCCCCGCCTCCGCCTGCCGACCCCGCCTCGCCATTTTCTTCTCTTCCTGGGCGCCACGTGGGCAGCCACCACACCGCGGTAGGGCTGGCCTGAGCCGACCCTGGGTCTTGGGCCAGTTCCGTGCGTCAGCTTCCTCATCAGTAAGATGGGGTAATGACAGTACCTCACTCAAAGGGGTTACTGTGAAGATTAAACGTAAAGTCCCTTTACACAGTGCCTGGCACGAAGTGAGGGCCCAGTGAAAGGTAGCTGTTATTATTGTCCCAGGATTCATTTTAAGCAGAAGTCCTGCCCCTGCAATCTCACTTGGTCGTCTGTTTTCTTCCGGCCGGCGTAGGTAGGAGGCTGTGCCCTGCAATTCCGGCTCCCCTTCCCACATTTCTGTATTTGGTGGTTAAGAGCTTTAACTCTAGCCAGAATGTCTGGGTTCAAATCCAGATTTCACCTACTTCCTGACTGATACTGGGCAAGTTACCTAACTTCTCTGTGCTTCTATTTCGTCTGTAAAATGAGTGTAAGAGTACCTGCTTTATATGGTGGTTAAGATAAATGAGTTAATATAAGTTAACTGCTTAGAACTGTGCCTGACCTGTAGTTAGTACTCAATATTCATGTATTACCATTGCTTTAGCCTTGGCCTTGGTTCTCTATTGACACTCACAGGTTGATTCACTTGCAGCCGTTCTGGGGTCTATCCAACAAGCATCCCCACTGCCAAGGGGTAGATAATCCGACCTAAAGGGAACTTGTGGAGGGAAGTCCCTAAGACTTCACTGAATATAATTAAATGCATTAGCAGGAATTAATCTCTTCCCTATTTTCCCTCTTGTGGGAGGCCTTTGCCCCCCACACCCAGTTGTTCTAATGCTGTTTGTCAGGCTCCTCCCAGTTCTTACCACTCCCACAGCAGAGATCCTTCCGAAACTCTGCCTCCCTCTTCTCTCCCCACGCTGGATTCTGGACCCTGAACCCTTTTCTCCACCTGCATCTGGTGCCACTTCCATTGATCCCTGGCTACTGTTCCCTGAACAAACTTAAAAAAAACTTGGCCTCTTCACCTCACACAGAATCCATAAAACCAAAAAGAGAACAGAGATAACCAGGTTTACCTAATCAAAATAGCAAAGACTAAAAAACAAAAAACCAAAAAATAAACACTAATGCAGGTTGGCAAGGGTATAGTTAGTGAGATGGGAGACACACACACACGTACATGTGCACAAACACATTACTGGTGGCCTTGAACACTGATATAATCTTTCTGAAAGCCATCTGGTAATATAGAATCAAAATTTTCAAAAAGGTTCTTATTATTTGACCCAGTAATCAACTTTCTGGAAGTTGTTTTTCTAAAAAGAGCTGCCAGAAAAATATGTATGCAAAAAGTTGTTCAGCACCACAATGTGTATTGCATAGAAAAGTTAGATACTTTAAAGGTCGAACAATAGGGGAATGTTTATGTAATATTCATACCATGAAATACAGCCATTAAAAATTGTTCTTGGAGAAATGTTTAATGATGTGGAAATGTTTACAATATAAAGTTAGGTAAAAGAATGGATGCAAAACACTATACACAGTATGGTCCTACTTATGTGATATACATGGGTAGAAAAGAAACACACCAACAAGTTTACCAATGATTATCTGTAGTGATGGAATTATGGGTTATATTTATTTTCTTTATATTTATTTGCATTTTAGAAATTATAATACATACCCATAACTTTTATAATCAAGGGGATAGAAATCAACAAAAATCTGTAAAAATCTGTAATTGCCTCCACAGTCCCCCCAACCCAGCCTTCCCGGGGTCTTAACCCCAGACTTAAACTATTCTGTTTACATTTATGGCCCACTGAATTGGTCTTGGGGCGCTTAGGGATTTTGAGGCTGATGGACTCTCAAGAATGAATAAAATGAATCTCAAAAATCAAGCACCATGTAACTACATAAATGTCATGTATCTTCTGATAAGATGCAAATGTTGACATAGTTTTAAAGATAGTATCTTGCATTGGGCCAGGTCTCTTGAGCATCCTGCTTAATGCAGACCTACCTACCTCAGCAGCCAATAGGTGGCAATCCTTGCCCTCCACCCAGCCCAGGCAAACCAGTTCATTAGTCCCTTTATGCTAGTCCCCTAGTCCCATCTGCAACCCCCCCTTCACTCTACAACCCTCCCCTATTTCCAGGTCATCTGGTGTATTGTTGCTGCTAGGAAGTCGGCCCTGATTATAGTTAGGCATCAATCCCTCCACCCACTCCATACCAGCAAGAATCTCAGTGAGGTTTCATTGTCTACGCAGAACAGAGCTTGGGAAATAAAGGAGTGAGTCATCCTATGGCCTGGGCTTTTTTCACACTGAGGCCTTAACATTCACTGCCTTTGAGCCTCTGAGATCTTCCCTAGCTCCAAACACAGCTTCCTCCCCTCCTAGCCTGTTCCCCACATGGCTCCTTAACTGGCCCTCCCGGAATCCCAGCTCCCTAAAGATGGTGCACTCCTGTTTCTCTGAAGAAGTGCTTTTCTTTGCTTCTGGACTTCAGCTCACTTGTGATGTCCGCCTCCCTAGCTAGGCCAGAACAATCTTCACAGATACTAAACTTGGGAGAGAATATCTGCAGCTCCAAAAAGGTCCTTGGCCAAGGCAATTTCCAAACCATACCTTATGCCTAGGCCCCTCTAGAAACAAGCTGTTCAGCTCTGGTTTCTCAGCTTCTCCCAGCAGCCAGCTCCCTCTCCCCCTCACCTCAGTCACCCAGCATTGTGTTTATAGCACCATACAGCTGTTTCCATCTATACTTGTTTATAAGACCCCAGTGGATTTTAGTCAAACCCCTTGCCATTGAAGGTGCTTCACTGGCTGGCTCCAATTTCCCTTTCTTGTCTTCATCTTCACCTCCCAACCCTCCACTCCATGCACCTTTCACTCCAGTCCAGTCACATCAAAGTCCCAGTCTTCTCTGAGCACACCTTGTACTTTGTGCCTCTACCTCTTTTTTCATGCTCTTTCCTTTCCCCAAAATGCGTATCTCCCACTTCCACTGTTATTCTACTTCTCTGTGGAAAGTCTATTCATTTCACAATCACCCTTTTCTTTCTTCTGCTGTAGAACTTTGTCAGTCTGACAGTCAGATGTGTGTTTGATTGCCTTTCCTACCAGGGGTGAATGCTAGGTCTTAAACAGCTCTGAATTTCCCAGCACTACTGCAGTATCCCTTTAACTCATTTGTTTTTCTGTGAATTTCCCCCACCTCTGCCTATGGACTGGAAGGTCCTGAAGGTAGTTCCTCATCCTTCATGTCCTCCCACTCCATCTGGGACAAGTCTTTACCCACAATTCACTTAAGACAAGGCTTACCACGGATGTCAGACAGATCCCTTAACTCAGGAAACATGCCCAAATCACTAAGAAACAGTGATTTACTTTTCATTCAAAATGATAATGGTTATAAAGGGCTGTGAATCAAAACACCTGAGCTCTGGCTTGGCTTCTGATACCAACTTGCTTATTAATGTGAGGATCACTTTTCTGTACTTCAGTTCACTCACCTCCAAAATGGAACTAGCACTACATAACTTATTTACTTCATCAGGAAACTGTTCGTAAATGTGATCATAAAGTGGGACAGCCACAGGAAAGGCACAGGAACTGACGATAGAGGCAGAGGCAGGAGGTCACAGACATCAGGATGATGTATGCACAGTAATGGATCTGTACTCTCAGGCCAGGCGAGGGCTAGCAGTTCCCTCTCTCAGCTTAGCAGTGAGAATGGGGAACTTCCATCCAGTAAGTTAGGGAACAAAGCAGAAGCAGCACAGAAGTTTGCAGAGGTAGTAGCAGAAAAAGGAACAAGCCCACTTTCCCTGTGTGTGAAACAACTTAGTGGTTCCTTTAACAAGGGCTGCTGTTATAGAGTTCATGCATTTGTCCATGCTTTCTCTCTCTGGTTACTTATGTGGAAGTAATAGAAAGAAGGATCACCGGTTTGTCTGTTTACTAGGCCATATAACTTTGTTTTTTTGTTTTTGAAACAGAGTCTCACTCTGTCACCCAGGTTGGAGTGCAGTGGCGCAATCTTGGCTCACTGCAACCTCCACCTCCCGGGTTCAAGCGATTCTCATGCCTCTATCTCCCAAGTAGCTGGGTGCATGCCACCATGCTGGGCTTTTTCTTTTCTTTTCTTTTCTTTTTTTTTTTTTTCCGAGACGGAATCTTGCTCTGTTGCCCAGGCTGGAGTGCAGTGCCTCCCGGGTTCAAGTGATTCTCCTGCCTCAGCCTCCCAAGTAGCTGGGATTACAGGTGCCTGCCACCATGCCTGGCTAATTTTTGTATTTTTTTTAAGTAGAGACAGGGTTTCACCATGTTGACCAGGCTGTCTCGAACTCCTGACCTCAGATGATCTGCCCATTTTGGCCTCCCAAAGTGTTGGAATTACAGGCGTGAGCCACCATGCCCGGCCTAATTTTTGTATTTTTAGTGGATATGGGATTTCACCATGTTGGCCAGGAACTCCTGACCTCAGGTCATCCCCCCACCTCAGCCTCCCAAAGTGCTGGGATTACAGGCATGCGCCACTGTGCCCAGCTGACTTTAAATGAGTTACTTAACTCTCAAGTCTCAGTTAATCTAGTCTGTAAATTGGGGACAATAGCAGTTATTGTGATAATTAACTGGTATGAGCCACTTACATTGTTCAGTAGTTATTAATTATAATAACTATAACATAATAATTATTAATAGTTCCGGGCAGCCCCTTGAACAGTGTAGCCTTCAGCATGGCTCTGGCCTCAGTGTGAGTTACCAGTATTGTGAGTACGCTAGAGCAGGGCTAGCAGTGGGGTATAATTACTGAAACCTTATAACCAAGATTCCAAGATAGTCACAATTTCAAAGAGACTCTCCTGTTTTTCCTTAAGTCAATAAGGACTTGCCAATTTGATTGGGAAAACATGGCTACCATGGAAAGCACCTCAGCAGCTGCATATTTCTCCATCAGCCCCTACAGTCACTGAAAGGTGGTGCGAAGGAGGAAGATAATTAGCTATGGCTCAGGGTACCTGATAGGCGGGGAGACCTAGATTCTACTCCTGACCTTCCCAGTCCCAACTGGCCACTGCTGCACAAGTCCAGCTCTAAAATGAAAGAGCAAATTACATCCTTCGACCTCAGTAGTTCTCCACCTTGGCTGTACACTAGAATCAGCTGGGGACGTTTTTAAATCCTTGTGCCTGGACTGCACTCCAGACCAATTAAATCAGTATTTTTTAAAAAGCTCTCCAGGTAAATGCCACTGTACACTAAAAGTTGAGAACTGTTTCAGGCCAGGGTTTTTCAAACTTCACAGATGTGATAACTACCTGTATTAGCTTAAAATATTTTCTCTGGCTCTGGAGTTTGATTCTAACATACCATTTAAAAACATACACTATTTTAACATCTCGGAAAGCAGGGTAATCTTCTAGTCAGTGGCACCTAAGACTTGAGGAAACACAGAAACCAGCAACCCAGGTGATTCTTAGGATTAGGTAAGTTTAGCGGAAAACAGGTCCCTAGGGCAGTACTTCCCAATCTTTAATGTCTTTAGAGTCACCTGAGATCTTGTTAAACTGCGGATTCTGAATCAGAAGTTCTGGATTAAAGCCTGAGATTCTGCATGTCTAATGAGCTTCCGGGTGATCTGATGTTGCTGGCTCTTGATCCACATTTTGGGCAACAAAATTCCAAAACATCTCCACCTGAGGAGGCTCCACCAGCAACACTCATTTAAGTAAACTGAAATAATTGGCATAGAGGAGTACAACCTGTGGAGTCCTAAATGTCTGTGAGGCAGTTGCTAGACTGCACCCTCATTTTTCCCCCAGGAAAGGGCAGCTGGGATGAGAGCCAGAAGGAGAGAGAGCTGCCCCAACCTTTGAGAAGCCAGAGTCTGGAGTCCAATTTCCCAAAGAAGCAGAGTTTTTTGTGTGAGGCAGCACAAACCCCACACTGAATACCAGCAAAGTTCATTTATGAAGTGAAGTTGGGACTCAGCTGGCTTTAGTGGGCCAAAGGGAAGCAACCCCATTCTCTTCACCATACACCCTTTTCCTGCATTTATTCATTCACCAAACCTTTTGATCCACAGATAAACTACAAGTTCTGAGAGGTTCAAAGATGAGTCAGATTTGGTCCGTTGAGCTCCAGGGGGAGAAATGCAGTGAGGGAAAAATTTGTAAAACGACGTACAATATGAAGTGATAAGTGCTAATAACAGAAGTACAAAGAGAGGGGCCAATGCAAAGGAACAATGCTAGTAGCTTCCTGGAGCAGCAGCCACTGCGGGAGCTGAAACATTCCTAATCTTCCCAAGGAAGGGCACCACCCAAAACAAATTTCCTGGCCAGGACCAGCCTATGGTAAACGAGTATGCTTTGATACCCTGAAGCCCTTGAGATCAAGACCTTATAATCTGGAGGCTCAACATAAGGAATGCTTTCTACATATGTGCCCGTAATCTCTAGCTCTATGATGCAAATAAATCTAAGGAAGCAAGAGACTTTCAGGGGATGAACCCCTTAAAGGATGGAAGTAGTCGTGCATCCTATCCTTCCGTCAGAACCCAGCAGATCATTTCCCTAGTTATAGAAACATTTGAGTCTTTACCCCTTGCCATATTGACAAAGCTCTTAATTGGCTTGACCTATCACATTGCTAGATATAAAGGCTACAATCCCTAGACTAAGAAGTAGGTCTCCAGTTGAAGTAGGGAGTCTCAGTCAATGTAGGCAGAGTACAAGACCCTACAGCCTGCTCTCTCACCTGGCATCGTACAGACCAGCTTTTAGGGGAGCCAAGTTGGGATACTCAATCCCAACTTTTTTCCTTCTCTTCCATCTCACATACAGGAAACCTTACGAGAGAGGATTAGGGGCCTGAAAAAGCTGACAAGACGGCAAATATGGGAAGTGGAGCCAGTGCTGAGGACAAAGAACTGGCCAAGAGGTCCAAGGAGCTAGAAAAGAAGCTGCAGGAGGATGCTGATAAGGAAGCCAAGACTGTCAAGCTGCTACTGCTAGGTGAGTGAGATGGGAAGATGAGCCAGAGAAGGCAGGGGTCCTTCCTACTTTCCTGAAGGGTTGGTGGGTTCTACCTCACCCTATGGGAAGGAAGGGTGGCAGGTCATTTTTCCTCTCCTCTACACAGTCTGGCTAGGGGATCAGGAGATCTAGAGCTGAGTTAATATGGGGCCTAAACAGCCACCCCAAGGGGATCCAGAATACCAAGGCTATTCCAGAGTTTTTCTACTCTTGAGCGAGGAATAGTGCAAGGGCCACCATGAACCCACCCATTTCCAAATCTAACCAAACCTAACACATCCTTTTGGCTTCAAGGACCCTGGACTTGCAGACTGTACCCAATCTGCAGAGAACTCTAAGCCAAGAAATCAGAAGAGAACAGGACCTTCCCTCACCAACAGGCTCACAAGTCCCACCATACAGTCAGTGCCAACAGTACCAGAGATAGTCCCACTGGTTTTTGCCAAGTATAGTGGTTCCTTCTTGCTTTCAGTAAAAATTTTGAAAGTAGGGGCCCCTGAGGAAGGAGGAATGGTGTGTTTATGTACAGCAGTCCCTTCCTGGCTCTCTATTCAATAGCTGCCTGCAAAGCTCCTGCCAGATGGAAGGTTCATCAACTTGATGAGCTCCTAAGCAGATCACTGGTCTGTGCTGAGAAAATAAAAGCACCTCAATTTGTCAGGGAAATTGATCACGGCTGTAAATAAAACCAAGACAAGAACATTTGAGACACGTGGCTTAGGAAAACAAACCACTGGTACCACAGAAGTAGGGTAGCTGGAGCAGGTAGGGTCTACGTAGCAGAAGATTAGATGCCTGAGCTGGGTTTCCAAGCCCCCATAAGGGATCTGGGAGCTGACGCACTAGGCTAAGGCGCCTTCTTTTCCCCCAGCTGATCTGTGGCACAGTCGTAAGGACACACTAAAGGAGCATATCTTTGTAAGCTGGACCAGACTCTAAGGAGCCCAGGAGGTTACGCAGGGGGAAACAGAGATGGTGGGGCCACTGAGAGATCTTTTAAGCCTAAGCAGATTTCTTCTAGATTCAGGATAAGCTGCTTAGAGGGAACAAGCACAAGCGAAATAGGAGGAGTTCTAGGCATTAGGGTAGTATAAACTCAGTACTAGAAGGTATGAGTTTTTGATGGGGAGAGCAGAGTGTGAATGAGGACATTAGGACACGTTAGTCAATAAAGGGAACCCACTTAGCCCCATCCAAGACCAGGTTGAGCAACATGGTGAAAACCTGCCTCTACGGGGTGGGGGGAAATGGCCGGATGCAGTGGCGCACGCCTGTAATCCCAGCGCTTTGGGAGGCCAAGACGGGTGGATCTACCTGAGGTCAGGAGTTTGAGACCAGCCTGGCCAACATAGTGAAACCCCATTTCTACTAAAAATACAAAAATTAGTCAGGCATGGTGGCATGCGCCTGTAGAGTCCCAGCTACTCAGGAGGCTGAGGCAGAAGAATTGCTTAAAACCCAGGAGGCAGAGGTTGCAGTGAGCCAAGATAGCACCACTGCACTCCAGCCTGGGAGACAGAGCAAGACTGTCTCAAAAAAAAAAAAAAAAAAAAAATGTAGTCGGGCATGATGTCGCACACCTGGAATCCCAACTACTCAGGATACTGAGGTGGGAGGATCACTTGAGCCTGGGAAGTCAAGGCTGCAGTAAGCCGAGATCGTGCCATTACACTCCAGCCTGGGCTACAAACCTGAGACCCTGTCTCAAAAAAAAAAAAAGAAGGAACCAGCAAGGTGATGAAAATATAGTTATTTTGGTGAAATGATCCAGCTCTCTCCAATCCTACCCCAAGATCACTCTCCTGAGTCAAAAATAGGCAGAGAGGAGAAATGTTAAAGGACTCCCCCTGAATCTGTTAGTGGTTTTCAACAGGAAGATTTTGACTGCCGGTGGTCATTTGGAAATGTCTGGAGACACTTTTGGTTGTCATAACTAGGGAAGTGGGATGCTATTGGCCTCTAGTGGGTAGAGGCCAGGAATGCTGCTGAACATCCTACCATGCATGAGACAGCCCAAACTAAATAGTACTGAAGTTAAGAAACTGCTCTAAATCCAGGTTGAATGGCCTGAGCTCAAGCCTGCCAGAAATTGAGGGCAGCAGTCATCCCTATGTGTTCTCCCCTAACAAGACCCCCAAGCAAGCAGTGGCTCTGACTTCTCCCAGGCCATCTCCTGGAAGGCTGAGGAGAACTGGTGGAAATCGAAAGCATAAGCATTTTTCCTTCCAGGTGCTGGGGAGTCAGGAAAGAGCACCATCGTCAAACAGATGAAGTGAGTAGAAACAAAGCCCCAAAAGACAAGATAGGGTGAAGAAGTCAGTACAGCCAGTGGAGGTATTCAAAGTGAAAGGCTCTTTAGCCTCAAGGAGCCCAGGTATAAAGGATCTGATTCCAATGCCCCTCATCTGTACCCCTTGTCCCTCACCCTCCACTTTGAGAAAGCAGTAGCAACAGAGAGATAGGATTCTTATGATCCTTTAAATACCCCCAAATTCCTAATCCCTTAGGTCTGGTTACTTAGGTCCAGCTAAAGACAGAGTGTCTGCCCCTTGCAGGATCATTCACCAGGATGGCTATTCACCAGAAGAATGCCTGGAGTTCAAGGCTATCATCTATGGAAATGTGCTGCAGTCCATCCTGGCTATCATCCGGGCCATGACCACACTGGGCATCGATTATGCTGAACCAAGCTGTGCGGTATGTGATTACTATTATGTGGTTAAGGGTGGAAGCAGAAAGGCTAGCAAGAAGAAACATACCAGAGGCCAACAAACTATATGGAAAGATGGGTAAGAAAAGTAGTAACTAAAATCCCACCTGCTGGGTGGGATCTCACTGCTAGGTGTACTGTGTATACCATCTCAAGGCCCTTTACCCATCTACGCAGTAAGACCTTAAGGTAGACGGTACCTTTCTAATTAGCCTCATTTTACACATGGAAAAACTGAAGTTCAGAGAAGTTAATTAACTGCCCAAGGTCATGTAGATAAATAGCAGAGACTGCATTTGCATTGGGCCGCTTGACTACAAAGCTGAATATTTTTCATAATACACCACAATTATGCAGTCCTGGAGAAGTAAGCAACATCCACCCTTATTTTTACTGGGACAGGGTCTTCCTCTCTTACCCAGGCTGGAATGCAGTGGTGTGATCATGGCTCACTGCAATCTCACCCTCCCAGGCTTAAGTGATTCTCCCACCTCAGCCCCAGTAGGTGGGACCACAGGTGTGCACCACCACACCCAGCTATTTTTTAAAATTTTTTTGTAGAGAAGGGGTCTTGCCATCTTGTCTAGGCTGGTGTCAAACTCCTGGCCTTAAGCAATCCTCCTGCCTCAGACTCCGAAAGTGTTGAGATTACAGGTGTGAGCCACCATGCCTGTCCTCAAGCCCTACTTTATAACAAATATTTACAAAATAAAGCTGCTCACAGCTTCCTCTGCTTTACTTTATTTTACCATTTAAATTGCTACCCTTGGGTTCCTGGCCATGGAACTTTTGTAAGTGAAATCCCTACTTCTAGTACTGGACTTTTTCTAGCTTTCAATCGCTGAAGAACAAAGGTGATGGGTCCCTGTCTTCTATCTTGTCTATTTCATGGTCAATCTGGCCTTTACATTTTCAGTCTCTCTGCAGCAGAGGACCCACGTTTTGTGGCGGTAAACTTTCAGACTAAGGATGGAAGCCAGGAACTCCAGAGAGGAAATACCTGGGACCCCTGCCCCGCTTTAGACACACCCCAGGGCTGGGTATAGTGCCATCCTCTGCATCTGGGGAGCATACTCAAAAATTCAACAGTATGTTTTCTTACATAGAATCTTCACTGGATACTGCTTCCATCTTAGGTCTTCGTAGTAATGTAAAATGATTTCCATTCAGCAGTATTCCCAGAAGCCTCCTGGAAAGCTATTACTCCTGTGAAGTTCTTAACCAGGTTTCTGCATTACAGGATGACGGGCGACAGCTCAACAACCTGGCTGACTCCATTGAGGAGGGAACCATGCCTCCTGAGCTCGTGGAGGTCATTAGGAGGTTGTGGAAGGATGGTGGGGTGCAAGCCTGCTTCGAGAGAGCTGCAGAATACCAGCTTAATGACTCCGCATCTTAGTAAGACTGACTGGTGAGAGGGTGGGTTGATGCTTAAGCAATCTTCTAGCCAGTCTTCTCTCTGGTTGGGAGAAATCTCACCCAACCCAAAATTTCAGGCATTGAAAGCTGGAGACCCAGACTGAATTCAGCCTGTGGATCTGTTTAGTTAGGCTTCAGCAATGTTTTGAATTTAATGCTATGGGGAGATCTGCCAGTTGTCATGATTTTATATTGCTTTACACTGGCTCACTACAGCCTACAAGGCTGAAGATGCAAAATTCAAAAGACGTGTTCTGCCTAGTAGCCCTCAGCCCTGTTCTCTTAATTTGAGGTGTACACTAAGCCTCTCCTTCCAGAACCCTAAGATAGCCCTGCAGTTCTGTCATACACTCTCGCAGGAGTAATGTGATTCATGATGGCTCTTTCAGGGCAGAATTTTCTACCTGGTAATCTAGGATCTACTTAGGCCACTAAGCAGAAATGAGTCTCCTACACCTAGAGCATCTTATGTCACGATGCCAAGGCAGGGGACACAAACTACAAGGGCAAACCAAGGGAAGGTGGTCAGGAATTAGTACCATCATTGCAAAGCTGCTTCCAAAAAGCTAAGGGACATAATTTATCAATCCTACCTCAGACAGTATGGGATCATAGACAAGTATGGGCTTCAAAGTCAAACCTGAGTTTATTTAACCTAACCATCTGTCTCCTAATCTTGTAATAATGCTATCACTTACTGTTCCCGGAGCACTCAAAGCCTAGTCACTGCTAGGTGTACTGTGTATACCATCTCAAGGCCCTTTACCCATCTACGCAGTAAGACCTTAAGGTAGATGGTACCTTTCTAATTAGCCTCATTTTACACATGGAAAAACTGAAGTTCAGAGAAGTTAATTAACTGCCCAAGGTCATGTAGATAAATAGCAGAGACTGCATTTGCATTGGGCTGCTTGACTACAGAGCTGAATATTTTTCATAATACACCACAATTTCTCTTGACCCTAGCCAAGTATTTAACTCTTCTGAATTTCTCCATCTGTAAAATGGGGATATGAAACTTGATGGCTTAGGAGTTTAAACGAGAATCTGAACATTAAAATGCCTGGCATACAATAGGCACTTGTGTTACTTGTACTTCCCTCCTCCTCTCAGTCATCTCAGTTCACATCTGCCTTCCTCTTGCCTTTTTTTTTTTTTTTTTTTGGAGACGGAGTCTCGCTTTGTCACCCAGGCTGGAGTGCAGTGGCGCGATCTCGGCTCACTGCCAGCTTTGCCTCCCGGGTTCACGCCATTCTCCTGCCTCAGCCTCCCAAGTAGCTGGGGATACTGGCGCCCGCCACCATGCCCAGTTAATTTTTTGTATTTTTAGTAGAGACAGAGTTTCACCGTGTTAGCCAGGATGGTTTCAATCTCCTGACCTTGTGATCCACCCGCCTCAGCCTCCCAAAGTGCTGGGATTATAGGCGTGAGCCACCGTGCCCGGCCACCTTTTTTTTTTTTTTTAAAAAAAGTAACTTTTTCTTTTTTAAGGTAACTTTCAAACATACAAAAGTAGAAATAACATAATGAATTACCTTCAACAGTTATCAACTCATGGCCAATCTTATTTCTTTTTACCTCCATTCCCTACTGGATTATTTTGAAGCAAATTCCAGGTATCATTTCATCCTAAAAATGTCATTATGGATCTCTAAAATATTGACCCTTTTTATAAAAAGAATATAATCACACCCAAATAGTTAACAATTCCTTAATAGCATCAAATATCACCAAGTCGGTGTTCAAATTTCCCCAGTTATCTCAAATGTTTCCTCCCCAGTTTGATTCAGGATATAAACAAAGTCCATGTGTTGCATTGGTTCATGTCTTTAAAGTCTCTTTCAATTTACTGCCTCTTGATGGAACTTTTAGCACCCACTGAAACCACTAAATCTCATTCAAAAATCTACAAAAGCTTGCAGTCAGGGCAAACCCAAGGAAAACTTACCTAACTTGATTTAAATGCGCTGGAACGCCAGCCTCAAATGGGCTTGTCCCTCAGTCCATCCCCCATTTCCTCTAGTTAATGACATATGAAGGTTTGAAGGAAAGAATCCTAAATTTAACAATATGGCTTCTAGTCCTGATTTCTATCACCAAATTAGCTGTGTGACTTTGGGTAAGATACCTTTTACGTCTCTTAGCCTCGTCTGTGGAAAATTTGTCATTGATGCTAATCACTTTTCTCTAGCTACCTGAACCAATTAGAACGAATTACAGACCCTGAGTACCTCCCTAGTGAGCAAGATGTGCTCCGATCCAGAGTCAAAACCACGGGCATCATTGAAACCAAGTTTTCCGTCAAAGACTTGAATTTCAGGTAAGTGCATGGTTCCCTAGGGCATCTCGGATACACGTGTGGAATCCTGAAAAGGGGCACAGGCAGGCTTCTTGGCCTTTGGTGAAGCCTAATCTAAATTACTGTTCTGCTTCTCCCCCTTCACGGGGTGACCATCAAAGGCATATAGGTCGTATGTTGGGCATACCTATGAAAATAGCTGCTTCTTCCCTCAGGATGTTTGATGTAGGAGGGCAGAGATCCGAGAGAAAGAAGTGGATCCACTGCTTCGAGGGAGTCACCTGCATCATTTTCTGTGCAGCCCTCAGTGCCTATGATATGGTGCTGGTGGAAGATGACGAAGTGGTGAGTGGCCTTTGCATCAAGCAGCTTTGGTAGAACAAGTTCTCCCCATGACCCTTTCTCTAAGCCTTGTGTCACTCTACTGCCCCAACTTAGGTAATTTCAGTCTAGCAGCCCTCCAGCAGACCAATCAATGTCTCATGCAAATAATTCTAAAAAACAACTTCTTCTGCAGGTTCTAGATTAGCATTTTAGAGCTCCAAATTTACTGAGAGTGAGCTTGGTCTCAAATTAGACATCTAAGTATCACTTGGACATCACAAAGCTCATAAGAGGAATTGAGTGCAAAGAGATAAGGGACCATCAACTAGGCAAAGCAAAGGAGTTACTTAGTACTCTCCCAAATTGCCTAAGGAAGGAGATGAAAATGACAGAACAGAGAAAATAACATATGATATGAATCTTCATTGCAACATAATAGAAGGGTTGAGCTAGTAACCCCACTTAGGAGGCTAAAAATGTACTGTCCGTAGGAGTTTAAGGAGAGACTGGCAGACCAGCTTTCTCTCATGCCAATTAAATTGGCAGCTGGAAGACTACCCAAGAGTGGTTCTCTTTAGCCTGTAGAATTCTGTAGGACAGGAGTTCTACAGGACAAGTGTTAGAGCCCAGCCAGTTTCTGAATTTGGGAAAGGTTAGAGGTGAGAAAAACGTTAATTTCACCCAAGCATCTGCTTTCTGAATTTGGGAAAAGTTAGAGGCGTGAAAAACGTTAATTTCACCCAAGCATCTGCTCACAAATGGAGGTCCACACCTTGCTGATGACCTCTGAATTTGGGAAAGGTTAGAGGCGTGAAAAATGTTAATTTCACCCAAGCATCTGCTTACAAATGGAGGTCCACAGCTTGCTGATGAAAGGGATACTCCTATCCCTTGCCACAGCTTGTTCTCTTCCCTTCCCTTTGGTAGTTTTAACTTCACATTAGAGCACTCTGAATATCGTCTAATCAAAATGTCTTACAGAGCTATTCACTTCCCATCTTTAAGCCTAAAGATTACAGTCTATGAGACTTTCCATCTTTAACCCTAAAGTCTATGAGTCTATGAGGTTTATTAAAGTCTATGAGACATTAATAAAACAAGTCTATGAGACCTTAAGGGGTTGTACAGGAGTATTATGGGGAAAAAGCCACAAATGGGATTGTTCTTGCTTTATTAGATAAGTAGACTGAACGCAAGTCAGCTGATAGTATACTTCAAAACCCTAAAGACCTGCTCCCTAAAAGCAAGCTGGGCTGGGGCAATGGGCAGCCTCTGCAGATATGCAGCACGACTTCTCGCTAAGTAGCAATCAGAGAAGGAAATGAGAGAGCAGAAATGCTTGTGGTATGGCACTGGGAAATTCTCTAACTCTCACCATGTGGCAGCAGGACCAAAGTAGCCCAAACTGAGATCTGGGACCCCATGAAAGAAGCCTATCAAAATCATCCTGGAGATGCATATGGGCACATGCTAACTTGGGCCTGTTTCAACCCATTATCAGCACTACTTATAAAATGTCAAGTTCTCAGTTGCATCCTGGCTGCTAAAGATCTGCATAACATATTATAGACCTATATGCCAGCCACTATCATGGACAATATACATACATAATCTCATTTAGCTTTCATTGTAACCCTATAAGATAGGAAAACAGACTCAGAAAAAGCTCAATAATTTTCCACAAGTCACACAGCTATTAGAAAGATAGGGAACTAGAATGATCCCACATCTCTCTGGCTTTACTCTGGTACATTGAGATAAGCTGTTCTCTGTCTTGCTTTTTATATTTGGAGCACTGGTCTCTCCAAGGGGAACAAGAGCAGGAAGTAGGTAGATATTCTATAAGCCAAATCTGATATTTCCAATGGTGTTTCCTCTTACTAGAATCGTATGCATGAGTCTTTGCATCTGTTCAACAGCATATGTAACCACAAATTCTTTGCGGCTACTTCCATTGTCCTCTTTCTCAACAAGAAGGACCTCTTTGAGGAAAAAATCAAGAAAGTCCATCTCAGCATTTGTTTTCCAGAGTATGATGGTAAGTGTCAGGGGCTGGAAATAATAATAATGCCTTTTAGTAGAGACTGGCAATTGTCTCATTTTTTAGGCCAAGATGACACAAAGGAACTTAAGGGAGAACCTTGGGCACAGTTACAGGGTTTAAATTCAGATACTCTGGAATACAGCAGGCATTAGATGCAGGAGAGCCACTGACTTCATATGATACCTACTGAAAACCAAAGGTGGAAAGACACCTCTCCTCAATTTCTTTTCAACTAAAGTGAGAAACACTGGAGTGCAATAGAGAATCTTCCCTCCAAAAATAGGCCCCCAACTGCTGTTGTCTAATAACATTTCAAGGATCAAGTCAATCACCTAAAGTGAGTCAGCAACTAACAAGGGTTCATTTATTCTACTTTTTCACTATTTTTCTGGAAAACCAGGTAACAACTCCTATGATGATGCGGGGAATTACATAAAGAGCCAGTTCCTTGACCTCAATATGCGAAAAGATGTCAAAGAAATCTACAGTCACATGACCTGTGCTACAGATACACAGAATGTCAAATTTGTGTTTGATGCAGTTACAGATATTATCATCAAAGAAAACCTCAAGGACTGCGGCCTCTTCTAATCCTCACCATTCCTCAGGTATAAGTTCTATAAACAGGCTTGGAATCTGGGTAATTAAAAACAGAAAATTATAGTCAATATACCACGACATGAAGAATGAATCCATTCTTTGGAGACGGAGTATACATGACTGCAACTGTATTTCATACATTCTTTTCAAAGTGGGATAGCTATTGCAGCTTAAAGAGCACAGGCCAGTAGTTAGAAGACCCCCCAGGTTCCAGTACTGGTTTTCCAACTTAATACAAAACAGTGAATACTTTATTTCTGAGTCTTGAGTCTTTCAACTATAAAATGAAGATGACTTCCCTACCTACTTTACAGGGTTATTCTGAGGAGCACGAACATAACTGAAGGGAAGGCACATAAAAACTGCTTGTGCAGGCCGGGCACAGTGGCTCACCCTTGTAATCCCAGCACTTTGGGAGGCCAAGGTGGGCAGATCACGAGATCAGGAATTTGAGACCAGCCTGGCCAACACAGTGAAACCCTGTCTCTACCAAAAATACAAAAATTAGCTGGGCATGGTGGCGGGCGCCTGTAATCCCAGCTGCTCGGGAGGCTGAGGCAAGAGAATTGCTTGAACCCGGGAGGCGGAGGTTGTAGTGAGCCAAGATCACGCCACTGCACTCTAACCTGGGCAACAGAACTGTCTCAAAAAAAAAAAAAAAAAAAAAAAAAAAAAAAAAAAAAAGCCTGCTTGTGCTTAGGGTCACAGAAATAAATCCTATATAAAAATATAAAAGCTGCCATATATTAAATTCAACACCTGGTTTTTAGAATAAACTATTGCAACAAACTATTCCAAGCAAAATAGCAAGGCTTCCTATAGTCTGTAAAAAACTAGTATTAACCAAACCTAAATAAACCTGCCATTCCCTTTTTACTA
The DNA here is from genome assembly GCF_029289425.2 of Pan paniscus. Lineage (NCBI taxonomy): Eukaryota > Metazoa > Chordata > Mammalia > Primates > Hominidae > Pan > Pan paniscus. The sequence continues at coordinate 117,701,973 of NC_073249.2, forward strand.
ACAGACCTCTATGTGCCTTAGCTCAGAGATCTGGATCACTGGATAGGAGATGCGAGTTTGTTAGTTTCTAAGGCACATCCCAAAACGATCATCTTTATTAAGCAAACATTGTCCCTCTGCCCCCAGGCTATCAAACAGACCTTTATCTCTACAAATGTTTCTTAGCTACATAAGATACTTCCTGAATAAACTTAGAGGACATCAAATACTGTCATTTAGAGTATTAATGAATGTATTGCTGCCACCTCTCTATCATAGAATTTGGAACAAGTGAACAATTCTAAACTTTTCAACTGCTACATGTTTCAGAAGAACCAAGACAGGTGAGCTTGTTTTAGGCACTGAAAATCTTTGCAGTTGGGTCCATGTGATGGTGGATGAAAACAACATCTCCCCAAACACGCCAACAAGTTTTCCTTTGAACTCCTTTGAGGGGAAATGAAGTTTGCATTTATCTTGACAGAAGGGGATGAAGTTAAGTATATAGATTTAGCATTTACAACTACCAGTGAGGAAAGCTCTTGGCATCCGAGATTTAGTACATAGAAGAAAATGTCAATTAAAATGGAAATTGCTCCTTGCCAGAAACACCCACTCACACTTAGGCTGCTACTAGCAATATTAATACTAGAGAGGCATATGAGCTTGAAATACACTTAAGAATAAATTTGTAGCTATAAAAGTTAAACTCATTTAATAGTCTTTCTGATTCCCTAAAAAGAAAGCAGCTTGGGAGAATTATCCGAGAAACTACTCTGGCTACTGCTGATGAAAAAACTCAAGCCAAAGAACAAACCTGGCTGGGCACGGTGGCTCACACCTATAATCCTAGCACTTTGGGAGGCCGAGGCAGGTGGATCACCTGAGGTCAGGGGTTTGAGACCAGCCTGGCCAACAGGGCAAAACCCCGTCTCTACTAAAAATACAAAAATTAGCCAGGCGTTGTGGTGCCTGCCTGTAATCCCAGCTATTCAGGAGGCTGAGGCAGGAGAATCACCTGAACCCAGGAGGTGTTTGCAGTGAGCCAAGATCATGCCACTGCACTTCCAGCCTGGGCAACAGAGTGAGATTCCATCTCAAAAACAAAACAAAACAAAACAAAAAACCTGGGAAAGACTTCTCATATTCAAGAGCTGTTCAGGAACTACTCTGAATATCATGCTCCAACCATTACTAACCTGTTCACTTTAACTCAACATACAGGAGTTCTGAATCTGTTTTGTATCATGGATCCTTCCGGCAATCTGATGAAACCATGTGCCTCTTTTCATCATCATATTTTTAAACACGTAAAATTAAATTCAGAGAAATACAAAGAAAACTAGCATATCAAATAGTCTCTCTGTAGACTCTCTGGAGCTCTGAAGCCCCAGGTTAAGAACCTTTACTATACAAGCTATGATCTTGTCTATTCAGGCCCCAAACATAATCTATCCCATTTATTCCATCTCCAAATAGGATAGCCCTACTTTCCCTCAAATAGTACCAGATTGTTGATTATTTTATTAACTTTTCCTTGGTCTTTCAATCTAGGTATAAATTGGTTATTGACCAAACTATAAGTCTAACTCAGGATCCTTGGTTATTAATGTTCACACAGAACCTGCCTTATAGTACTAGTACAGAAGCAGAGCCAGTGGGACAGGTCTTCTGACAGGTCTTATGTCAGAACACAAGTCTCTAGCAGACTAAAACATGGTTGTATTTAGTCCTCTTCTTTTGGGATAGCTGGGGGATATCCCAACTTTTAACTGGTTTATCAACAAACTCACACAAGCCACCTTGTACAAACATTATGTAAAGTGTTCATCTTGGAGGATAGGGCAACATTCTATAGCTGTTTTTTTACTGAGTTTGGGATCTGCCTATATTCATCTTATGATGTTTTCAAGCTAAAACTCTTCTGGCAAGTCTACATGAAATGCAACAGGGGCCCTTGAGCACCCATTCACCTATTACCTTAGAACAGAGTCAAAATAATTTTCTCAAACTCTTGGTCCAGAATGGGCTCTCCCATGATTAAAGGTAAGAGGACTTCACCTCGATGCTCTTGATAGGCTTCCAGAAAAGGCATTCACCCTTACCCTAGCTCAACTGTTTGTCAGGCCCAACGATTGTTCCCAAACCTTACATGTTAGAGCTGCAGAAAAAGTGCATTTGTACTTTTCCTGCACAATTAGCTTATTTTTATCTCATGGACATTTTGATTGTATTTATGAAAAGTTCTTATATAAAACAGCTATAAGAAAGATTAAAATAAAAATTAAGTCATTATCTTTCTTTTGCCTCATTTTAAATTTACACCGTACTGTTGAATTTTTATTTACTTTAAGCCATCAAGTTTTTTTTTTTTTTTTGTAACCAGATCAGAAACAAATATTTAACCCTATTTTCTGGCATGCAACCTTAATTCTTAAGACTGCTAAAGTTACAACAAACTTAAAAATAGTCCAGCCCCATCACTAGCAATTTATAGATCAAAAACTGAAGCCCAGGAAGGAAGAGTATCTTCATCAAGATCACAGCGCTAGGCAGTAGCAGAACTAGAACTCCAGAACAGGTCTTCTCAATCCAAAGCCTGTGATGATGTCCAGCTACCAACAGACCACCATACACTATAAAATCAAAGCCAATTTCTTGTTCTTCTAAGCTCCTCCCATTCCCAACCAAATTCTTGGTCATTTTTTCATTATGCCATCTCTAAATCGTGGACATTTAACAAAACCACCTCCAAGCTAAGACAAATAGATCTCAAAATAGAATATGAAAATAGCATAAAATCACAAAAATATAACTAAGTTTGCTTGTTTGTTGAAGGTAAAATTTCCTCTTCATATTCTTAGAGGGAGAGACCATAATGTACTTCCCTAGCATAGCATGATTAAAGAGACATTACTAACAATAAATCAAATGTAAATTACGTTACATTTCACATAAATCTGATAGTTTTCCTTTTTTAGACAAAAATACAATATGATTGACACAAAAGGACAAATACTATGATTCCACTTATATGAGGTATCTAAAATAGTCAAATTCATAGAGACAAAGGAAAATGCTGGTTACCAGGGGCTGAAAGAAGGTGGGGCATGGGGAGTTACTGTTTAACAGGTACAGAGTTTCAGTTCAGGAAGATGAAAACAAGTTCTGGAAATGGATGGTGGTGATGGCTGTGCAACAGTGTGAATGTACTTAATGCCACTGAACTGTACACTTAAGATGGCAAATTTTGTTATATATGCTTTATCACAATTTTAAAAATAGAAAAAATATACTATAATTAGAAATTTGTATTTCTGTGGATAAAAGGAAGAATGGATAAAAGCGGCACAAAAGTTGTCTTAAAAGCAACATAAAAGACACATTAACTTGAAACAGTTCCTACTCTGGTAATAAAATCCACTCACATGTACCTCCAAATAGTCCAAAACAGAGTATTCCTTCCCATCCCCACGGTGAGACATAACAGCATTCAAAACCCACTCTATACTTGGAGATGTGCCGTAGACCAAAGTGTGCCGGCCATGCTGGGTGGAGAAGGTGGTGAAGGGTGAAGAGCTCTTACCTCCCACTGCCCTCTCTACCCGGCACAGCCCCCAGAGCACAGATTCCAGCAGGATTTCGGTCTTGGGCCAGGGACTGCAAGTGTGACAGAGCCTCTGGTGGTCCTGCTAGGTAAAAGCATGAAGACATTTCTGTGAGGTCAGAAGACACTGGAGACTGCAGAAGGGAACTTTTGTCTTTTTGCCATGAAAAAGCACTAGTATAAGCAGAAAATAGACAGCTGGATTTAAATGTAAAACAAAGCAAAGACCTTTTCACCCTGCTTCACGAATTTTAGAGCAATTTATAGTTCAACTTCATTTCAGGTCTTCAAAATGAATATGGGCAAAGTAATGCTGTAAAAGACCACCCACTACGTTGAATACCTTTGTTGGTGCTGCCTTAGGATTTTTCTTTTTCTGTGCAGTATAATCCTGAGTATCATAACATTTACAAAGCATTTTCAAATATGTTATTTCTATCTGATGAGAACCACAGAATATCACAGCAGGAAGGCATAATTTAGTCCATCTTTAGATAACAGATGAGTGATTTAAGACTGAAAGAATACACAAGATTCCATAGCTAGTTGGAAGCAGAGACAAGACCAGAACCCAGCATTCCAAACAACTCTCCAACCTCGTAAGATTCTGAGAGGTCTCAGGACCTTTATTCTACATGAGCAACAATAAACAGAACAGGTGATTTCTTGTGTTTTGTTATATCTACTGGAAATCTCTCTTACATATAAATAAGCATCTTAGTAAAAATGTCTGGATGAACCTAAGGAGAATTTTGGGGGTAGGGAGAGGTAAAAGATAAGAGGAGACAGATAAACCAGGTTGTTCATAATTTAATATTCCTGCTGTCACAGATTTTATAGCTTAGTGAATGCTGGTACACTGAGATACTTCTATCCCAGCAGTGTATTAATATTTATTAATATTTGATTATTTCTGGTACCTTGTGATTCTCACTAGATTTCAGGAAAACACTAGCACTGGGCATACAAAGGCTTTTACATGTGACTCAATCATTCCCCTTATATACCCCCGTACCCATTTCAAAACGACTTTCATTCTAGTTTAGAGCTAGCTAGCTTTGCTTTCTCTACCAAGTGTAAATAAATATTCATGTTATTACATATACTGTTATCTGTCACAGGGTTTTATCTTTAATTTGATGTATCTTTCAATTTTCACTGCATAAATAAATGCAGTAAAATAAATGAAATAAATGTTTGGACATCCTAGGTTTCTTGTTGTCTTAATTTTGTATAAAACTAAATACTCTGTATCCAAAGTGTAGGAATGTTATGTGACCCAACAGTTTTCAATAATTTTCTTGGTGGAAGGCACTTTAAGTCATGTACAAATGGTACTTCTTATTGGCAAAAAATAGATCACTCACTAGTGATTTTGAGCTTATTTGTGCACTGAAGTTGCTTATTTTCAATGTTTGTGTTGACTTTAAAAAAAAAACAAAAAAACAGTCTCACTCTGTCGCCCAGGCTGGAATTCAGTGGTGCGATCTCGGCTCACTGCAACCTCTGCCTCCCAGGTTCAAGCGATTCTCCTGCCTCAGCCTCCCGAGTAGCTAGGATTACAGGCATCCACCACCATGGCTAATTTAATCCACCACCTGGCTAATTTTTGTATTTTTAGTAAAGACGGGGTTTCACCATGTTGGCCAAGCTGGTCTCAAACTCCTGACCTCAAGTGATCTGCTTACCTCGGCCTCCCAAAGTGCTGGGATTACAGACATGAGCCACTGTGCTCAGCCTGTGTTGATCTTTAATATAGATTGAGCATTTCAAATCTGAAAATCCAAAATCTAAAATGCTCCAAAATCAAAAGCTTTTTGGGTAACAACATAACACTCAAAGGAAGCACACACTGGGGCATTTTGGATTTCAGATTTTTGGATTTGGAATCCCGAACCAATAAGTATATAATGCAAATATTTCAAAACCTCACAAAAATCTGAACTCTCAAACACTTCTGGTCCCAAGAGATTTGGATAAGGGCTATTCAACGTGTATTAGGTCCTACTCAGTTGTCCCCAAATGTTGGCCCAGATTGGCTACATCAAAATCACCTAAGGAATGTATTAAAAACATGTATATTCCCATGACCTGGCTCAGACATTTTAATTTACTAGGGTTTAGCCAAAGAATCTGCTAAATCAAATTAACCATGTACCCCAGGTAACTACTGCTGTTTAACATTCCTTCTTACCTCTTATTTCTGAGAAGATTTGAGTCAGCCCAGGCCTAGGCCTGATATGGTATCAGAAAAAAAACTGCCCTGAGTGGGTGGAGTGGTTCACATCTGTAATCTCAGCACTTTGGGAGGCCAAGGCAGGCAAATCACTTGAGGTCAGGAGTTTGAGACCAGCCTGGCTAACATGGTGAAACCCTGTCTCTACTAGAAATACAAAAGTTAGCCAGGTGTGGTGGCACATGCCTGTAATCACAGCTACTTGGGAGGCTGAGGCACAAGAATCGCTTGAACCTAAGAGGCAAAGGTTGCAGTGAGCAGAGATCATGCCACTGTACTCCAGCCTGGGCAACAGAGCAAGACTGTCTCAAAAAAAGAAAAAAGAAAAACAAGAAAAAACTGCCCTATCCTGACATGTTCTGAAGTATGTTGTTCTCAGCAGAACTAACTCATAAATGTTGAGAAAACTGGGGGGAAAGGAGGGAGAGAAATGATCTTAAAAACTAAAAGATAAAGGCATAAAGACCTTGATCATCATTAAAGTTAGTTCTCCAGTGCCTGAAAAAGGCTTTCTTTTACTCCCTGATAGTTGTCAGCAAAATCAACTTTCAACTTGAGGTCTCTAGGAAGCCTGCCTTTTTCTCTTGTGCTTGTTGGGAGCAATACAACAAAATATGATGATCATAAAGCTATGTAAAGAGCTGAGGCTGATCCAGGTCAGATCCCTGATTTGCACTACGAAGCCTAAAGTAGAACACAATAATTACCTGGCACTGGCAAACTAAGATCATTGCTCTTAAAATCAGTATTACACATGAAAAGGAAAGATCCCACAAGTACTAACGCTCAAGGAAAACAGTGACGTTTTAGGTTTATACAAATGAGTAGAGGGTTGCTGATTTTTTTTTTTTTTGAACATGTAAAAAGGGAAAATAATCAATGGTAGCTTTTTAATAGGAACAAGAGACTGACTCTACCTTATATATGACTGCAATACAGCAAGGAGTTCTGCAACAGGAAATTCCAGAACTATGTCACACATGCTAAGCAAATGAATAAATTATATTAAGTAACTAATCAGGCCAGGCAAGTAATGTCCAAAGAATGTCACAGCTATAAATGAGAGAATAATGAGCAGAATATAAGAATATAGGGTGAATGAATGAATTACAAAAACCAGCTGTTATTTTAAAATAGTCTAATGTGTATATACAACAAATAGAATATATATGAAAATTAAAAAAACAAGGCAAGAAATTTTTTTTAAAATTTTGGTCCATCTAGTCTTACATTGTAAGAATGTAGTACCTTGTGAAAAATAACGATCCATCAGTAAAAATTTAAAAAACGATTCACTGTGAACTAGAGATTTAGAATTCAAACTGTCCAAGATGAAAATGTCATCTCAAGATCCACTTATGAATAATTGTTAAAGTTTTTGGAATTTTCATGCTAGGAGGTGAAATCTGTTGCAAAGCTGAATTTATAAGGTTAGGGGGGACTGTCCATTAAGAATACTTCTTCTTTACACAGAGACTAATGGCTTCTTTGATGGTCCAAAGCATAGGCACCTGAATTCTGAAACATTATCCATCACAAATCTCCAGCATTCTTTAGAGGAAACACACAAGGCAACTTTCAGCTTCTTTGATTACAAATGCCAGAGTTTTTTTTCATCCCACATTTTAGCCCTGCTACAAGAAAATATCTTTTATTTCAATACAAACCAGTGATTTGCAAGCCTGGCTGGTAATCAGAATCAGCTTTTAAAAATTATAAATTGCCAGCCAGGTGCGGTGGCTCACGCCTGTAATCCCAGCACTTTGGGAGGCTGAGGCAGGCAGATCACGAGGTCAGGGGATCAAGACCATCCTGGCTAACACGGTGAAACCCCGTCTCTACTAAGACATACAAAAAAATTAGCTGGCCGTGGTGGCAGGCACCTGGTAGTCCCAGCAGGAGAATAGCATGAACCTGGGAGGCAGAGCTTGCAATAAGCCGAGATCGCGCCACTGCACTCCAGCCTGGGCGACAGAGCGGGACTCCGTCTCAAAAAAAAAAAAAAAAATATCGATTGCCAGCCCACCAGCCAAAAGTCAATCCCTTAGATGGGTCCAAGTGATTTTTACTTAAGTCATATTAAAAACTACTGACTTAAATTGTCTCCCTGTGTCCTCAAGGAATGTGCATTTAGGTAAGTTATTTGGGATGGTGAAATAAGAGTGATCTTCATGTTAACAAACAGAGAGCAAATGTAAATGGTACAGAGGCAGAAAAATGGGGACCTGCTATTTTTCTTTAACAGAAGGGCTAAAAATTTAACATATCAGATAGATATTCAAATGAAAATACAAATTCAAAGTAAAATGAACTTTTTTGGATTATTGGTTATTTTAGATTATCAACAACACCATTTCATTAGTCCACAGTATAGAAAGACTACAGTTGAAAATAATATTCCACCAGGTCTCATTTCCAGATGATCCTATATTACAGAATACAATAAGGAAAAGGTATATTCAAAATGAGTAAGAACTACCAACCCTGTTTACACTGTGGGCACTGAATCAATCGCCAATTGAAGCTGATAATTTTCTTTCAGATCAAGTTTTCCCACACCTAAAGAAAATTTCATTATATAATACAGTTATACCATCTGTAAGCTATGATTTTCCAAAAAGAATCACAAAAAAAGTTAAAAACTACCAACAAAGGCACTGAACTGCTATGACTTGCTTTTTTTGTTGACCACCAACCTTTTTTTTGTAAACTAGTGAAAGGTCACATCAAAAGATGAAATAGAATCCAATCCAAAAAGATTGGACCCCAAAAGGCACTGCCCAAACTACTGATTTGAAATGCTCAAAATGCATTCTCTTCATTTGTCTTCCCCCAATAGAGCATTCAATATTTAATGACATTTGCTGTACATTATACAAAAGGGTCTGTAGGTTGAAGTGAACGTAACTTTCCACACAAGCAAAATGTAAATCTGCAAAATGAATCATGATCACATATCACTCATATGCAGATATAACATAAAACCTAAGGTTCAACAATACTATTACACCAAAAGACTAGACTTTCAGGAAACCCTTCTACCTAAACCCATTCTCAGACAAAGGCTAAAAGCACATTCTGCAAAGGCAAAAGGAAACAGAAGACAGTATTTCCAGAAAAGACTAGTTACAAACAGGAGCAAACCTGGGCTCTTTACTCACCATTTTAATACTGCCGCCAACTATAACAGCTTAAAAATGTACACATGACAAAGTGGAAAAAAGTCCCAAAATGCAACAGTTTCAGCAAAAGAACATACTGACTAAGGATTACTACAGTTAACATCGGTACAGTAAAAACGATGGCAAACAGGGATTTGGCACCACATTTACAAAGTAAAAGCATGCACTGTTAATACACTTTAGATGTTTCTCAACAGAAAAGGCCATGAAGATGGAAAACAAGAGGCACCGTGTACAAAACTCCCTATAACTGAGACAAACAAGCAAGAATCAAAGTGGTCAATTTAGTAAATATGTAGCAGCAAAGTCACTGGTTCTGTTTGGAATTTAGCAATTTGCATTTCTGATTGGCAGCTGCCCTGGGTGTGTCTGTATCCAAGAAGCTGACTTTATCATACTACATCAGCAGTAATTTGGTAATCTGCACAAACAAGGTTAACCTTCAACCATAAGCTTAAAGAAAAGAGAGAACTAGAATCTTATTGCAGAACTTTCCAATGTAATTACCATATGGAAACCATAATGGTACTTTGAGCAGGATAATAACATAAATTTCATTTAAAAAGTTGTATTTATAGCCCCAGTAACTGGAAAGAATTATAAGTAATTATGGAAGTATTATATTCTGACCATACCAAGAGTTAAAAACAAAGAGTTCCTACTAAAGAGGAATATTTTCAAGATGATCTGGTCACATCATGTGCATAGTTAAGATTGTTTGTGTTTTAATAAAGATTCTTTTGCAAATAAAGAAATAAAATTTAGTAAAGTTATTCTTCTCTTGATGAAAAAACCTTAAAAATGAACCACTGGTGGTTTAAGAAGGGGGGAAAAAAAGAGTAAGCTACATATTGAAGTTCTAGAATGCAGCACCTCAACTTCACATCTTCCATAAGCATTTAAGATTAAGAAATCCAAGTGATGTCTTGACGATCGAATCACACTTTATAGTTCTTCCAATTCCAATGTCTGACTTTAGCATCTCATGTCAATTAAAAGTTCCCTAATACAAAATATTGTGCTAAAGAGTGCTAAGATTCTGCATGCTGCTGCCATTCCCTGGTCCCGTTCATGCTTGTAGCTGCCCCATGAGACAGCAAAAGGTGTCTGGTCTCAACACTCCACACTGTAGTAACTAGAAGAGAAGAATATTCTTAATTAGAAAAAGTTTAAAAACCAAGAGACATCACTGTAGCACTATAACTACCTTGTATGAAACTTTACCTTTCACTAACATCCATGCTTCTCAATAAAGTCCACATTCCTTTAAGTTGTTTTTAATGATGACATCTGTAACAGCATCAAAAACAAACTGCACATTCTTCGTGTCTGTGGCACAGGTGAAGTGGGTATAGATCTCCTTGGTATCTTTTCTTCTGTTCAGATCTTCAAACTGGCATTGAATATAGGCAGCTGCCTCTTCATATGTATTGGAACCTAAAACGGACACCCAGTACTCTCAGTTCAAATTGTAACAGCTGCCTGAACTCAACTAAGTCAGACCATTACCATTTACTTATGGAGAGGGAACATAACCCAATTAAATATGAGTAGAATTCTCTATTTCTATAATCATTAGGTGTTTCTATAATTAGGTTCTTCGTGAGAGTGGACTCTCATGGTAACAAAAATAAAATCATCAAACACAAAGATTGAAGAAAACATAACGTTAAATTTCTCTTTACCTTTTCATTTAGACTTTTCAGCTAAAAAAATCTAGAAAGTATAAAAGGAAACTAGGAAAGTAGGAAGGTGCATTTCTAGGGAACACAACTGCTTAAAAGGTCTGAGAGAGGCTGTGTTCCTTGGAGTGATCTTGGAATAAAAATTCAACAGGGTAGTGCTTGCTTTGGTAGCACATGTACTAAAATTGGAACAATACAGAGAAGATTAGCACGGTCCCCGCGCAAGGATGACATGCAAATTCGTGAAGCGTTCCATATTTTTTAAAACAACTGGGTCGGATCATGCTAAAAGGAGATAATATTACTCTGCTACAAAGTGTCTCCAACTAGAAAGGATCAATGAAGTGAGAAATTGTTGAGAAGGATACAGTTTGCTTTTAGATGTCCTTTTTCCAATATGAACATTCATTCATAGTGTTTTGATTACCCTTATGTTACTAAAAGATGGCAATAAACGCTATGGGATTGTTTGTATTAAAACAAAAAAAAAAGGAATTCAACAAGGTAAATTGTTCTTTTCAAAATCATTCCACAGTTTTAAAGAGGTTTAGCTTCAAAGCCTTAAGGTAATAATTTAAATAAGGAAAAGCAATACACTTTAAAAGAGTGAATTTTAGGGTTTCCCAATTATATCTCAACGAAGCTCTTATTTTTTACAAAAAGAAAGGTGACAGGAACCAAAAGCAAAGCCTGTCTCAACAATATTTGTAATTAATACCCTTAAATCACCTGCTTTTTACACCATCTTGTCTACTTATAGAACCTTTAGAGTAGCCTTAGAAACTGGCTATAAAGCCAGGGAAACGCAACAAAGACAATTCATTATTCCAATAAACTACAGGCTATTTTCAGTAACGTGAAGCATAACAAAAATATCAATAACAAAGATATAAAGAAGACCAGGTAACAAAACGGAGCTTAAGAAAAAAGGAGCTGGGTGCGGCGGCTCACATCTGTAATCCCTGCACTTTGGGGGCCGCAGCAGGTGGATCGCTTGAGATCAGGAGTTCAACACCAGCCTGGCTAACTTAGTGAAACCACATCTCTACTAAAAATCAAAAAATCATTAGCTAGGCCTGGTGGTGGGCACCTGTAGTAGAGCTGAGGCACAAGAAGCACTTGAATCTGGGAGGTGGAGGTTGCAGTGAGCCGAGATCATGCCACTGCATTTCTGTCTGGGAGACAGAGCAAGACACTGTCTCAAAAAAAAAAAAAAAGGAAAGGAAAAGAATATTAATTAAAATATTTAAAGAACTGAAGGAAAACAGCTTTGTAGGTGCTTGAAGCAGGTTCTTAAAATCTGGAAAACAACCTCTATAAATTAAAGGAGGCAGATGAGTGAAAAGTGAATTTTGTCTGCTAGGAACAGATAATAATACCTGGCAAATAAGGACCGTAAGAATCTGTACACAGAATGAAGACAATGGAGGATAGGCTTGGAAGTTAACAACAACAAAGAAAATGGAAATGATATTAAAGGCTCTTTGCTTTGTGTGAAGACTCTAAGCTGGGCCTTCAACATTAATGCCAATTCTTTTACTTGTCTTACATCTCTCTCCCCCAATCCTAAAACTTGGTTGCTTTCTATAAACTCACCTTATTCTCACCTCCCTCTGTTCTTTACTCTGAACAGGTAACCACATTTCCAACTTCCTTGATAAAACAGAGGCCATGAGGATTAAACTACATCTCAACATTTTGGCCTACCACCTCACTCAAAATGTTACATATCTGCACTTATTTGTACTTCTGGTCTTAGAGGTGTCTTACTTCTTGCTCAAAAATCAACTGCTCTACCTATACTCTTTTAAAAAAATTATTGAGGAAAATTAACATAACAGATATTTAACCATTTTAAAGTGTACAGTTCTGTGGCACTTAGTGTATTCACAATGTTATGCAATCACCACCTCTCTCTAGTGACAAAACTTTTTCAACACCCTATTCCCATTAAGTAATCACTCCCTTTTCTTCCCATTCTCCCAGTTCTCATAACCACTAATATTCTTTCTGTCTCTATGGACAGAAATTGCCCTATTTTGGATATATCATATAATAGAAGTATTGGCCTCTTTTACTTAGCACAGTGTTTTGAGTTTCATACAAGTTGTACCATCTATTATTATTCCTTTTCTTGGGTAAGTAATATTCATTGTATGTATATAACACAATTTGTTTATCCATTTATCCTACCTAGACTCTTAATTCCTTTTTTCCCACCTGCTTGCAAATCTTGCTCCTTCAATTACATCTGTTTTTTAATGTATCTCTTTTGCTTATAGGATCTTAGCCCTCAGCCTATAAACATTCTTAAATCTCTCCTTTCCCTTTAAACCCACGCTGCTCAAGAGTAGTCTACACTTGTCTTCTTTCTTCACTTTCCATTCTGTAACTCACTGTACTCAACTTTCCACTGACACTGCTCTCAACAGCAGGTCAACGACCTCCTAACTGTTAACTCCAAAGGCTCTTTTTCAGTATGTATCTTACTTATCTGCAGATAACACTGTTGACTGAAATATTTAATCAACTCACTTTTTAACCTCTCCTTTTGGTTATGGTATCTTTCTTCCTCTCCTGCCAATAGAGGCTGCTATTCTCTCTCATTCTACCTGTGGTCCTTTTTCTCCTCATTCTATAATATTATCTCCATAGGTCATTTCACCCATTTCCATGTTTTCATTACTGATGATCTCAAACCCCAACCTCTCCTCAACCTCGAATATAACTGTCCATGAGATACTATTTCAACGTTCTATGAATAATTAAAAATCAACATTCCTATACATGAATTCAGGTCACAGCACCAGCATCCAAGACAGAAACCTGGGAGTACCTCTGACTCTTCCCACTTCCTTACCCCTGCTTTACCCCTTCACTTTATTGATTGATGGATGGAGTCTCACTCTGTCACCAGGCTGGAGTGCAGTGGTGCGATCTCGGCTCACTGCAACCTCCGCCTCCCGGGTTCAAGCGATTCTCCTGCCTCAGCCTCCCGAGTAGCTGGGATTACAGGTGCACACCACCATGCCGAGCTAATTTTTCTATTTTTAGTAGAGACAGGGTTTCACCACGTTGGTCAGGATGGTCTCGATCTCTTGACCTCATGATCCACCTGCCACGGCCTCCCAAAGTGCTGGGATTACAGGCATGAGCCACTGCACCCAGCCTCACTTTATTATAGAAAGCATTTACAGTGTCTCTGCTAATAAGAGTTCCCCTTCTCTGGAAATACCTGATTCTGATCTATAAGTTTCATAGTGATCCATCCCTGGCAGTTACATTTGTGCCCCTGACCTCAACTGATTGGCCTACAGATTTCTGCCTGACTTAGCCACGGCCAGAATCTCTCTCCTTGGAATTTGAAACCAAGGCCAAGCAATCCCAGTCTAGTCTGATCTTTTTTTTTTTTTTTTTTTTTTTTTGCTCAGTCGCCCAGGCTGGAGTGCAGTGGCGCGATCTCGGCTCACTGCAAGCTCTGCCTCCCGGGTTCATGCCATTCTCCTGCCTCAGCCTCCCGAGTAGCTGGGACTACAGGCGCCTGCCACCAAGCCCAACTAATTTTTTTTGTATTTTTAGTGGAGACGGGGTTTCACTGTGTTAGCCAGGATGGTCTCGATCTCCTAACCTCATGATTCACCCGCCTCGGCCTCCCAAAGTGCTGGGATTACAGGCGTGAGCCACCGCGCCCAGCCTAGTCTGATCTTTTTACCAGAGATACAGAAACTGTGACTAGGCTGTTATCACATAAACTGAATAGCAGAGAAAGCTGGTAAGGAAAGAAAGAATAATAAAAAAGATGCACAGAGAGGAGAGAAAAAAGATGGGGATAAAGAGTGCTTCCAGGGTTCCTGACAATTATTTCCTAGTTCTAATTCCATTCTAAGACCTGTCCATTCTTGCCCTTGGGTTCTATGATATATCCCTTAATCCCCATCAAAAGTTTTTATTTCCATCCTGAGTTCTTACTAATTCAAATCCCCTACTATCTATCTTTATTATTTATTGCATAATCTTTCTCAAGCACAGTTTCTTCTATATCATGTACCCCATGATATGGATCATGGTAGGATATTAAGCCTTTAACTGATCATCGTCTCAGCATGAGATATAAGGCCCTCCATGAGTTGATCTCTGACCGTCTCTCCAACCACTTCTTCCCTGCCACTGTAAACTCTAGTAATACCAAATTCCTTCTGGGTTCCACAACTGGTCATACCATTTTCCTACCTCCATATTCTCATATATGCAATTCCTCTTTTCTAAAATGCTTTTATTCCCCTGTCTGCCTGATGATTTCTATTTCATCCTCTTAGTAGCTCTAGAAAAAGACTACAATGACCCCATCAGAAGTAACCACTTCTATTCCACTTCTATTAATGCATATTTTACACTACAATAAAATTATTTATGTGCAATTAAACACTATAATAAAATTATTTATGTCTCTCTGCAACTACATGTCAGTCTCTTGGGCACAATGATTAAAATTTACCCTTGTATTTTCTTCAACATATACCAAATTTTACTTTATTTTTTGTGAGGCAGGGGGGTGTCACTATGTTGCCTAGACTGATCTCAAACTCTTGGGCTCAAATGATCCTCCTGCCTCAACCTTCCAAGTAGCTAGAATTATAGCCACCATGCCCAGCTCCCAAATTTACTTTTTCTCCTTTTTTATTTTCCTCAAAAAATGAAGATAGAAATTTAAAATAAACACAGAAAACTCAATTGTGTCTGATATGGCACTCTTGACTTAGGGGGTTTTAATCACAGGCTTAATGCCAATGCCACTACCACTGAATACTCTCCCAATCAATCATTAAAAAAAAAAAAAGGCAGTTTTATGAATGCCACCAAAGTGTTGATCTAAGTAAGATGTGCAACTCCAATAAAATCTTTCATAACCCCTTACCTGTGTATTCTGGATAACAGATAGTTAATGGACTCCTCTTTATTTTTTCCTCAAAAAGGTCTTTCTTGTTAAGGAAGAGAATGATTGAAGTTTCTGTAAACCATTTGTTATTACAAATGCTGTCAAACAGTTTCATGCTTTCATGCATTCGGTTCTGAAAAAGAAATAAAGGATGATAGGTCAGTAGCAAATAGTAAAAGTGGATTAAGTTAATGAAAAAGACAAACCAACAAGTTTTGCTGCACTAAATGGCATTCACGGAAATAAGTCAAACACCAATAAGATAAAGTTGAGTGTCAGTCCTCATTTTTGTAATTTTTGGGGGAGAGGAGGTAGGAGGAAGGGCTGGCTAACATCCTTTCCACATACTCAAGGTGGCTATAACATCTTTTTTAGAGTAATAGGGCACAGATCAAAAAAATTAAAGATACTAAGTTTTGGCTGAATGAGGAAATGGATGCAGATAATCTTCCTAATAAGTTATTTTCCATTTCCTGGCTACATTAGACAGGCTTTTTACCAGAAGCTCCAACATACCATCTCCTCGTCCTCAGCCAGAACAAGGTCATAATCACTGAGGGCCACACAGAAGATAATTGCTGTCACTCCCTCAAAACAGTGAATCCACTTTTTTCGTTCTGATCTTTGGCCACCTACATCAAACATCCTGCGCAAGGGGAAAGAAAGCAAATTCAGCAAGGTCACACATACACCTTCCCCTAAACTGAAATGATTAGGAAACTTCCCACTATTACATATTCAAAACTTCATTTATAATAGAAGAAAAAGAATAGATTAAATGCAGTCAAAATAATTATCCTGGCTAAAAGTACAAGACAACAACATGAGAAAATAAAATTTGTGAATAATCTAGATTCTCATTTTAGATAGTTGAGCCTCCTCTCTATCAAAGCTTGTACCAGATATGTGAAAAGTCAGCAGAATAAGCACTGAAATGGATTAAAGGAAGGAGGGGAAAAGACAGGAAAAGCAAAGAGCTAAATAATACAGTTTGAGATAATAATAATAATGGTATATTTATTGAGTGCTTACCATGGTGCCAGACACTACTACTAAACATCTTAACTCATTTTGCCCTTGTAACACTCCTAGAAGTACTATTATTATTATCCCAATTATACAGATAAAGAAATTGAGGCACATTCAATGTTAAATGATTTGCTCAAAGGTACACTACTAACAAACAGGGACTGGGGATCTGAACCTAGGCACTCTAACTCCAGCACCCATGTTCTGACTCTCAAAATGGTTTGCCTCTAAATGCCCTATTTGCACTCTGCTTCCATAACTTCTCCCTATTAAGTTTGTTTTCCTTACCTTAAAAAAAAATTGGAGATTAATTGTAAAAACAAATAAATTATATTTTTATGGTAGGATTCTATGAACCCAATAACTAAAAAACAGCCTTGACCAATATTTCCAAACTCCGAGTCTTACTTAAACCTAATTAATAAAAACAAAGTCTCAACTGTTCACAAACTTTATGTTACACTCCATATTAGTTTTAGTCCAATACTGTCTTCTGGGTGACTTACTTGGTATTCTGAGTCAACTGCTGAACTTCTATCAACAGCATCCTCAACTACCTCCTATAGTAAAAAGATCTGCACTGCTTTGGGTTTTAACTGATACTTAGGTCTAATGACGTACACATGCAAATTGTTACTTGTGATCGGTGTTTGAAGAAAATGATACAATTTTTAAAGGCTAAACTCTGCCAAACTGGTTTAATGTATAAGATCTATAGTGACTAGAGGCCTACATTTCCAGAGACGTTTTCCCCCAGAAATTGAAAGAAATAAGACACAGTTGGTGATTTCTCAATGTATGCTTGAAAGGAATTATCTCTTTATGACCCAACTCTTCCTTTGGGTTGATCTTGCACAATTCTTTTTGACCTTTGGTCATGACACCTGAAATGATGTAATCACAAGTTGGCTTTAATATAGGGTCACAATACAGGTTTTAGGAAGGCTAACATCATATATTTCACCATGGAGGTCTCAAGGGGAGACACACCAGTAACTTCAATTTACTCCCCCATTTTCTTCTACAAAGTCTGTATAACACTGTGAAGTTCCAAGGTGGGCTTTTAGCACATATTAACATTTACAATATCATTCACTAAGAGATCAACATTTTATAAACATTACCTCATTAACTGAGAGGCAAGTAAGCAATTACACAATGCCTTGCATATGGTAGATGCTCAATAAATGTTTGAATAAATGGATAGTAGTTTTGCCTAGAGAGAAGAGGAAAAGGAAGAAATGATAGTACTTCATAACAAGATATCTACATGCCAACAATCAAGTAGGTGTGGCACCTTAATTAGATCTGGCTATTGATCATGGCATAAAAAGACAGGACAGTTAGGATTTGCCTAACTAAAGACTGATTTACATAACAACACCAATAAGAAAGTTTCCAACACTAAATAATGATCACAACTTTTAATTATAAGTAGATTACAAACCTTATACAAAGAAATCTCATTCTTATGGTCTCACGAGTGATAATCCATGTGGTCTTTGCTGCTCTTGCTAAATAAATTCATCAGTACTAAAGATAAGCAGCAAGTCTATTCTAAAAGCATTCATAGCTGAACTGCTATTTTCCTGCACCAGGAAAAAATCTAGTTTGGTGTATTAGGATTTCAAGACCCCAACTGGTATCTAGTAATACGTAAACCCTATGTGGATTTCACAAATCCTGTGGAACAGTTGTTTTCAGAGAAAAAATTGAGAGGATTTGAGGTAGTAGTTACATCTGTATGCAATAATAACAAACATCACATTCTACATATAAGCATAATGCCATAACTAAAGAACACATGGTATATTGAAGGGGAAAAGTTTACTCCTAATCTCAAAGGTCACAAAAGAAGAAAATGGGAACCAAAAAAAACATTTCTAATATTTATAAAAGACCATTAACACAGAGACAAGCTGAGGCTTGTTTTAGAATTACTAATGTTGCTGGGTGTGGTGGCTCACACCTGTAATCCCAGCACTTTGGGAGGCCAAGGTGGGCGGATCACCAGGTCAGGAGATAGAGACCATCCTGGCTAACACGGTAAAAGCCCATCTCTACTAAAAGTACAAAAAAAAAAAAAAAAAAAAATTAGCTGGGCGTGGTGCAACGCGCCTGTACTCCCAGCTACTCAGGAGGCTGAGGCAGGAGAATCACTTGAACCCAGGAGGCAGAGGTTGCAACGAGCCGAGATCGCACCACTGCACTCCAGCCAGGCAACAGAGCAAGACTCCATCTCAAAAAAAAAAGAATTACTAATGCTAATGAGAAAGTTATTTGTATTAGAATACTAGAATTTTCTCTCTCTAAAACAATCACAGTTGGGCTGGGCACGGTGGCTCACACCTGCAATCCCAGCACTTTGAGAGGCTGAGGTGGGAGAATAGCCCAAGCCCGGAGAACAGCCTGAGCCCAGGAGTTTGAGACCAGCCTGGGCAATAAAGAGATCCTGTCTCTACATAAAATTTTTTTAAAACATTAGCCAGGCACAGTGGCATGAGCCTATAGTCCCAGCTACTTGGAAGGCTGAGGCAGAAGGATCACTTGAGCCCAGGAGGTCAAGGTTGCAGTGGGCTGTCATCACACTACTCCACTCTAGCTTGGATGACAGAGTATGACCCTGTCTCTAAAAAAATAAAATTTTAAAAACAAACCAAAAAAATCACTGTTTATATGTCATCTTACCAACCCAAAATACCTCTATCCCCAAGTCTATTTTCCATTCTGCACTGTATGAAGAAGTTAATTGTACATGACACTATGCACAAATTACTTTAAGAGCCATGACAATACTTGCTCCATTCCATTCAACTTGAAGGGAAATTCAAACCAATAAGAAGTGACACTGGTGAGAAAAGCATTTCTATTTTAAATCAAAATGGCAAAACAAAACCATGTAACTAACCGAAAAAAAACTGGTTTTCATAAGTTTAATATTGTTATCCTATTAAACATTCAATATCTGTTTTGGTGAGTCTAACAAAAAAGCAGCTGAAAATAATAAAATTAAAACAAACCAGTTATCACAGGAAAAATTTTACTGGGAGGCAAGTTGAATTTATTTTTGAATTTAAATTCCTCTAAAAGGACACAAACATTTGACGCTATTTGGAGAAACAAGAGATGTTTGGGCCCCCATTCAGTTAAAATATTCAAACAATGCTGATAAATATGTTAAGTTTAAACCAAGGAATACTGCCCAGAGAAATTTTACCCTGATTAAGAGATGGTAAACTAAAATGAAAGATACTTGTATTTGGCACACCTAGCAAAAAGGCTAATGACTTACTTGAAGTATAGGTCTTTGAAGGTGAAATGTGTTTCTACAATGCCTGTGGTCTTCACTCTCGTCCGAAGAACATCTTGCTGAGTTGGAATGTAGTTAGACTGGGATATTCTATCCAGATCATTTAGATAACTAAATAAAAGACACGTTTACTTTTAGTTGGTGAAGCCAACCATGTGCATAGCAAATGAACAGACTAAATTAGTTCCTATTTTAAACCTGTTACTAGTTATTAAGTGGCAAAACAGAATCAGATCTTCAGTAACATAGAAATGATAAGCCAGGCATGGTGGCTCACACCTGTAATCCCAACACTCTGGGAGGCCAAGGCAGGAAGGTCGCTTGAGGCCAGGAGTTCAAGACCAGCCTGGGCAACATAAAGAAACCCGTCTTTACAAAATATTTTAAAAATTAGCTAAGCATGGTGGTGCATGCCTGTAGTCCTAGCTAATCCTCCTACCCTTGAGTGAAGCAGGAGGATCACTTGAACCCAAGAGGTCAAGGCTGCAGAGTGCCACCGTACACCAGCCTGAGTGACAGAGTGAGACCCCCGTCTCTTAAAAAAAATAAAGAAATAATAAGAAAAAATATGAATCCAACATAGGACAATTAAAGTATAGAGTCTATATATATTAACAAAAGTAGGTTGTTTTGTTTTGTTTTGTTTTGTTTTGTTTTGTTTTGTTTTCTTGAGACAGAGTCTTACTCTGTCACCCGGGCTGCAGTGCAGTGGTGCGAACTCGGCTCACTGCAACTTCCGCCTCCTGGGTTCAAATGATTCTCCTGCCTCAGCCTCCTGAACAGCTGGGATTACAGGTGCCCGCCACTACGCCCAGCTAATTTTTTGTATTTTTAGTAGAGATGGGGTTTCACCATGTTGGCCAGGCTGCTCTCAAACTCCTGACCTCAGGTGATTCGTCTGTCTCGGCCTCCCAAAGTGCTGGGATTACAGGCGTGAGCAACCGCGCCCGGACACAAAAGTAGGTTTAATTCTACAGAATTAAATTGTGAAGGCCAATTTAAAAAATTAAAACAATAGGAACAGGAAATGTTCTTATTAAAGAAAAATTCCTGAAATGTAATACTAAATCAACTGTGTACTGTATAATATCAAAACCAAACTATACCAAAAGTCCTCAGACAATTAAACTCAATAGGTCATGCGTGTTTAACCATTTGACAGGACATTAGAGAATGGTGTTTAACTAAAATTGAGAGAACTACAGTGAGTAAGAATATTTTCCGTTTTCTTTCAGTAAACAGAAGAGCTGGGGAGGTCTGGGTTTTTTTTTTTAACCTAAATCAAAAACAAATTGTAAATACCTCCAAAAAAATTAATTTGTTCAGGGAAATAATTAAAAGACTGCTTCAAAACTGTATTCTTTGCTGATTCCAGGCTAGAAAACTGATGAGCAGATGGCACCAATGTAAGTGAATCATTAATGATCTATAAAACCAAATACTATCACTAATGTAAAGAGGCAAGCTTAGATCAACAGTTATGAAAATCTCTATAAGCACATGAAGTTAGAGGATTCAGAGCTTTCTGAATGAATGATGAAAAAAAGCAATTATAATCTACCTTTGATGACCACTGGTAGAATTATTTAAGCTATCAATACTTGCAACTAAGATGTTATTAAAAGGTAGGCAAGAATCCTGAAACGTTTCTAAAGCCAAGTTCTCATTGAAAGAATAAGCAAGTTTTCAAATACAGTCATATGCTGCATAACAATGTTTTGGTCAACAACAGGCTGCATAAATGTATGCTAGTGATCCTGTAAGATTATAATGGAGCTGAAACACTCCTAGCCCCAGTGACATCATAGCCATTGCATTACCCTTTCATATGTTTAGAGATGTTGAGATACACAAATACTTACCATTATGTTACAATTGCCTACAGTATTTAGTACAATAACATGCTGTACAGGTTCATAGCCTAGGAGCAACAGGCTATACCATATAGCTTAGGTGTGTAGTAGGCTATACCATCTAATTCTGTGTACTCATACTCTACAATGTTCACACAATGACAAATCACCTAATGATGCATTTTTCAGAAAGTATCCCTGTCCTTATGCACAGCCTGACTATATCATTTAATTTCTTCCTGTAACAATTTAAGCTAGAATCATGACGTGAAAAGTAGGAAAACAGTAATATTGGAGAAAAAACTTTAATGCTTAAAAGTGCCCTCATCCAGTACAGAGAGAAATACAGATAACAAGTGCTCACCAGGCCCCGCAAAAGTACATTAAAAAAAAATACATTCTGGACCAGGCACGGTGGCTCACGCCTGTAATCCCAGCACTTTGGGAAGCAGAGGTGGGTGGATCACGAGGTCAGGAGATCGAGACCATCCTGGCTAACACGTTGAAACCCCGTCTCTACTAAAAATACAAATTAGCCGGGCATGGTGGCGGGCACCTGTAGTCCCAGTTACTCGGGAGGCTGAGGCAGGAGAATGGTGTGAACCTGGGAGGTGGAGCTTGCAGTGAGCGGAGATCGCGCCACTGCACTCCAGCCTGGGCGACAGAGCGAGACTCCGTCTCAAAAAAAAAAAAAAAATACATTCTGAATCTAGGTTTCATAAATAAGTATATGTAAAAGAGGTAAAATAGGATAACATGTAATAGCTTAATATAAGTATTCATTACAAATTCTATAAAACTATATTAACACTCAAGATAATATCCTTGACAAAAAGATACTTCAACTTCATTCCATGACTCAACCTTCTCTTTCTATACAAAGTCTACTACTGTGATCTGGCAAAAGAGTTACTAGTGAAATCCATAGTGCGGCCCAGACACAGAGAGCTGGCTGCATAAAAAGGAATACCACTATTCTAATTTCCCTCTCTAGCTGGCTATCAGTGCCAAGCCCTTACACAGAGGGAACTTATGAGTTGGAACAGATTCAGAACCCAGCCACAACAGATGTCTCTCCTCCTTCACTTGCTTATAATAAAATGCCATGGAACTAATTTTGTGGTGCCAAGTCTCCCATTTACATTCCAAGAGGGAACTTTTTTCTCCAAATCATACAAATGACCAAGGGCTCTATAATCCTAAACTTAGACAATTTTTATAAAGTATCCTATAAACGTCTAGGAGTGTCTATTACTTAAACATTTCCTTAAGTGGGGACTAAAATTTCTGTAGTGTCACCAAGTTATTCTCTGTTATAGTTTCACAGAGAAAAATTACTTACTATGAAGCAGAATCATTGAGCTGATATTCCCTGGATCTGCTGAAGCAAGCTTGTACCCCACCATCTCGCCATAACCGTTTAATCACTCCTGCTAGTTCTGGAGTCATGACTCCTTCTTCAGCACTGCCAGCTAAAACAAATAATTGCCGGGCATCATCCTGAAGAAAGCAGTTAAGAAAGAGACAGATGACTCTCCATTTCTTTAAGACTTGATGACAGTCTCTTTAAAATATAGACACATTACATGTTATGTTAAAAGAGGTGTTGTTAGAGACCTTTTCTGACAGGCCAGCATGACAGAATTTATAATTAAGTCTTTCCTTATTCTCATTTCACTACAGTTTTAAGTCCAGAACTGAGCTGAGGAATGATTTTACTTCCCCACCACTCCTCCACACACCACCATCCCCAGAAAAGATCATTTCTGGCCAGCCCACAAATCTCCATCCAGATTGCTAATAATTTTTGAGAGAAAAAAACTGGTTTATGAGACAGGATTATGTAAAACATTCCCGTTCTATTAAAGGAAGCCTACACTAAAAATAGAAATAAAAAGACTAGCACATAAGAGGTAAAGTCTAAACACCTCAAAGGGAGTAAAACATTAATCAAGTTTAAGAAAAAAGTATTCTCTTCTTTGCCTTCAGCCCAGACAGTAGAACAAGAAGAGGAGATGGAGGCACTTAAGGAGTCTAGAAGCCTAATGGGGGAAATAAATCCCTCAGGGAAAGATTCAAACAGTCCCTAGATTTCCCTAAAGGAATAAGGAATAATAATAATGTTCTGAGAGAGGGAAAGGAAGGGAGCAGGAGGAAAAGAAAGTAACCATAACTTCATGAGTCATAGCCATAGTTTTCTTTATTTCTTTTCTTTTCTTTTTTTTTTTTTTTTTTGAGACGGAGTTTCGCTCTTGTCACTCAGGCTGGAGTGCAATGATGTGATCTTGGCTCCTTGTAACCTCTGCCTCCTGGGTTCTAGCGATTCTCCTGCCTCAGCCTCCCAAGTAGCTGGGATTACAGGCATCTGCCACCATGCCCAGCTAATTTTTCTATTTTTAGTAGACAGGGGTTTCGCCATGTTGGCCAGGCTGGTCTCGAACACCTGACCTCAGGTGATCCACTCGCCTCAGCCTCCCAAAGTGCTGGGATTACAGGCGTGAGCCACTGGGCCCAGACATAGCCATAGTTTTCTAGGTGGTTATAGTTTTTAAACATAAAATATGTGAGGGAGAGGACAGAAATGGATTATGAGATTTTTACTGTTTTCCTTTATTCTATCCATCCCTACTTGTTGGTTTAAAAATAAACACAGGTCTCACGGGATGATTTTCCCATCCATATCTAATATTTATCTACCTTGAGAGATTCCAAATAACTATAAAAATAAAAAATTTAAAAAGTATATAACGTGTAAAGAAAAAGTAAAGGAGAAAGGGGAGCAATCATTTGTATCTTAAGTAGTCATCAAGACAAATAAACTAACAAGCAAAAGTCATTTCAGACCACAGGTGAACTCACAACCTAAAACTCCAAAGACTTGTGAATTACCAGAACTTGTGCATCCACCTTAGCAAAACAAAACCATCCATGGTGCACTCAAATTATTTTTGCCAAACTCTGGGTCTCCAGCTCTAATGGTTTTTACCTAGTAATATTTCCTCCTTTATGATCCTTTCCTGTATTCTTTCTAGTAATATTTAGGCTCAACCCACTCTCATTTAGCTTCTGAGATCAGGCGCATTCAGGGTGGCATGGCGGTAGACTAGGCTCAACTCTAAGACACCTTAGCTGGTCGGGCACGGTGGCTCACACCTGTAATCCCAGCATTTTGGGAGGCCGAGGCGGGTGGATCACAAGGTCAAGAGATTGAGACCATCCTGGCCAACATGGTGAAACCCCATCTCCACTAAAAATACAAAAATTAGCTGGGCATGGTGGCATGTGCCTGTAGTCCCAGCTACTCGGGAGTTTGAGGCAGGAGAATTGCTTGAACCCAGGAGGCGGAGGTTGCAGTGAGCTGAGATGGTGCCATTGCACTCTAGCCTGAGCGACAGAGCAAAACTCCATCTCAAAAAAAAAAACAAACAAAAAAAACACCTTAGCTAAGATCTATATGCCCCTCCCTTTCTTTTCAAAGATAAAATTTTAAACAAATGAATGAGAAAAGTTGAAATATTAGACAAATTGGCAAACATACTCAGCAGTGAGCATGTCCTTGTACATATGCAAGGTATGGTGCTTTATCTAACATTTGAAGTCTTCATAATCCCCTGGTTCTGAAATTTGACCTATACCCATGCACGTATTCAAATAACCTTATTAAGCACTACTTTTAAAAAAAAACAGAAAAAAACCATGACTCTAATTTTAGAAACTTCAAAAGAGAGGGAATTATTACTACTTTTTTTGCTGTCCTGACTCTTTAAATATTCTTTTAGGAGCAAACACTTTTTTCTTATCACTTAATTTCTTCCACTGACCTGCTCTTGCTTCCCCACAATAAACCCTCTCTAAAGGTCTATAAAGAGGTGCCTCTTGGCCGGGCATGGTTGCTCACGCCTGTAATCCCAATACTTTCGGCAGCCAAGGCAGATGGATCACCTGAAGTCAGGAGTTCAGACCAACCTTACCAACATGGAGAAACCCCCGTCTCTACTAAAAATACAAAAAAATTAGGCGGGCATGGTGGTGCATGCCTATAATCCCAGCTACTCGGGAGGCTGAGGCAGGAGAATCACTTGAACCCAGGAGGCAGAGGTTGCGGTGAGCCAAGGTCACACCAATGCACTCCAGCCTGGGCAACAAGAGTGAAACTCTGTCTCAAAAAAAACAAAAACAAACAAACAAACAAAAAAAAACAGAAGAGGCCCCTCTTTACAATAAACTTCACACCTCCACACTTAAGCAGATGTGAAAAAGGAACCTATTCCACACTCAGCTCTATTTTTTTTCCATTCACACTCTCTAACCAACTATAAAAAACTAGAGTAGAGGCCGGGCACAGTGGCTCACACCTGTAATCCCAGCACTTGGGGAGGCCAAGGCAAGTGGATCACCTG
The DNA here is from genome assembly GCF_029289425.2 of Pan paniscus. Lineage (NCBI taxonomy): Eukaryota > Metazoa > Chordata > Mammalia > Primates > Hominidae > Pan > Pan paniscus. The sequence goes on from NC_073249.2 coordinate 117,728,190, forward strand.
AGGTCAGGAATTCAAGACCAACCTGGCCAACATGACGAAACCCCATCTCTACTAAAAATACAAAAATTAGTCAGGCGTGGTGGCGGGCGCCTGTAATCCCAGCTCCTTGGGAGGCTGAGGTAGGAGAATCACTTGAATCCAGGTGGCAGAGGTTGCAGTGAGCCAAGATCGTACCGTTACACTCCAGCCTGGGTGACAAGAGCAAAACTCCGCCTCAAAAAACAAACAAACAAAAATACTAGAAGACAATAAGAGAGGAGCTATAAACATAAAACCTTACACACAGAAGGAAAAATAAAAAGCAATGTTTAAAAATTATAATATACGATTACAGACTAGGTTGTGTGGACACCAGAAAGCTGGATGATTTAGGAGGCCTGAGAGGGACTAATGATGTCAACTGCATCTGGTGACACAAGAGTATTAGGATACAAAGATTAATGACAATTGATTTGATAATGGAAAGAAATGGGGCCGGGCGTGGTGGCTCACGCCTATAATCCCAGCACTTTGGGAGGCCGAGGCGGGCGGATCACAAGGTCATGAGTTCGAGACCAGCCTGGCCAACATGGTGAAACTCCATCTCTACTAAAAATACAAAAATTAGCTGGGCGTGGAGGTGCGCGCCTGTAATCTCAGATACTCAGGAGGCTGAGGCAGGAGAATCGCTTGAACCTGGGAGGCAGAGGCTGCAGCCAGCCATTGCATTCCAGCCTGGGCGACAGGGCGAGAGTCCGTCTCCAAAAAAAGAAATGAAAGGGTAGGGAGATAAATAAAGGAAGACAGACGGCAGGGAATAAAATTAAAGAGGGAAAGAGAAAAGGGACAAACTAAAAGAATAAATAACTGAGACAGAGAAAAAACCAACAGAGAGAAGGAAGAGAATAAATACAGTACTACTGACCAGTTACCAGATACAACAAATACAACAGAGAAGTAGAGTTAGGTGATAGGGAGAAATGAGAAAAGGGAGGAAGAAAAAATAAGACCACAGATAGAGCTGGTATAAAGAAGAAAAAGAGGAAAAGAAGGAAACAAAAGCAGGGGGTGAGAGAAGGAATAGGAAAGGGTAAGACAAGGATAAAGGCTTTATTTTTGCTTGACTGCCAAACTTCCCTGCTCAGATGCATAGAAAAATAGTCTCTATGTGATATATTTCACAAAAATATAAAAGTCACATTCACATATTTTCTTATTTTTTGATAGAAGTCTCTCATTTCACAATCCCTAATCCAGCTCCTCTTCCTTTATGCCATTTCTAAGACACTTTCTAGTCTAACACTATCCAACTGTGACTACCCTTTCAGTATTTCCCCTCAACAATTTCCTATCTTTTTATCAAATATAAATTCGCATTTGATAAGTTGGGAGTGGCTTATAAGAGTTCCTAAGCAACTTCATAGACATATAGGTTTTGCCTTTCCAGGCAGACCTCCCAAATCATTTCCTTTTATTTCGCCATGGCACGTAAGTATGACACTCTGAACACAGCCAGTGAGTCCCTTAGATGTAGGAAATAATTCTATAATTTCCCAGCCTTCTCTGGATTTTAGCTGATAATAACATCAAAGATCTCCTGCCTTCATATTGGCGCCCTCCCCAATGGCATAAAACATCCTAATTACACATGCTCTAATTTTATAAACTAGATCTTCAGGGTCCACTAAGTATTATTATAATAATACAACTTTTTAAATAGCTGACATGTGCAAGGCATTAAAGAATTATACTAGGGCATGTTATACTCCAATTCTATAGCCTTAGGTTCCATGTAGTATACAGTATTCTTGAATATCTGACTTAGATATTCAAGAATTTGGACTTAGTGCTCATGTCCTTACAGAATTTATTCTGGGAGACTGATTTTGGCCTTTAATCTGTACACCTCAGAAAGCAGAGCTACATATCATGGCAACCTTTCTCTTAGATTATTTTAATGTACTATTATCTACTACTATAAAAGTCAACAGTGCTGTTAAAAAAAAAAAAAAGCAATTGAATAGAACAGTTATCCCAGAAACCTACCGTGCACCCACAGAATCCCATTTCCTAGGCTCCTCTTGGGGTGGTTATATCTAACACCTGCTAAAGTAGATTGCTAACATTTCTCAAGTGAGCACAAAGTACTTTGCTACATTTCATCTTGTTGCTTAAATTCATTTCCCTAAAACATGAAGCAAAAATTTTGCTTAACTTAACTGTATCTGCTGAATAAGAGCAAGTGAAGAGGAAATGAGAAACACTTACTGCCCTGGCAGCTTCCCCAAAGTCAATCTTTAGCCGTCCCATGGCTCTTATGATTGCAATGATGGACTGTATAGTATTGCTGTAGACAACTACTTTATATTGTTTACATTCATCCTCTGAATAGCCATCCTCATGAATGATTCTTTAAAACAAAGAAAACCACAAGTCAATACCATGGACCTAAAATGAAAAAGATACTATGGACTTTATATGCATTAGGAGAAATCCTAGTCTAACAAAACGCTACATTCCAACTTACTTCATCTGTTTCACAATGGTACTTTTGCCAGATTCTCCAGCACCTGTAAGAAAAGAAAACCAGACTTTGAATTTCTCGGTAATCAACATAAAAGTATAATATCAACATGAATGATAACTCTAGATTGATGAAAACCACAGGTCCTAGGGAAAATTTTGGTGAGGCTTTCACGTCTATCAAGAAAATGTATGGAGCTTCTCCACTACAGCATTTTGCTTTCTTTACATAACTCAGCAACCAAGTATAATTTATTGAAAGTGTCCTAGGGCTTGCTTGGTATCATTTGTGTAAAATAGGCATATCCAAGGACAGATGGCAACATAAACTTTTGGAGGAACTCATTCACTGCATAAAACATGATATAAACACTGAACATGGGCAAAAATGAAATCATTATTTTTTGGTCTATGCATTTTTATTAATTCCTCTGTTGCTGCCTGCCTATACCACAGAAATGTTCTGAGAGCAATACTACCAGTCACAGGACTAAAGATGTTTCAAATAGAAGCAGAGAAGGCATTGTTCCTATCAATTTCTCACCATATGTCATCTCAAGACCACCCTGCCCTCCTTAGCCAGCTGGAATCACTTTAAACAAATGACCACAAATGTCAAGCTAGCCTTCTGACCTCCTTGACAAATCCACCTGCTAGATCTTCCCTAGTCAACTCATTTTCCTATCTTCCAAGATGCCTATATCACACCACCTCCTCTCTCTCAAATTTTATAAACCCCCTCCCACTTCTGACTCTCAACTGATGATCCTACCCTACTTTTCCATAAAAATTAAAGCAATCAGAAAAAACTACATTTTCCCACAACGACATCTACCAGTCTATCTGTACCTCCATTAATATTCTCTACCTTCATCAATGGATGAAAAGTCTCTGCCAATGTTTTAAAATCAACTTCTCCCCTTATGCACCTTCATTTTACCTACTCAAGGTCATGGCTGCTGCAATTTCCCATGATATTTTCCACATCTCAAATATGATCAGTTTTTTCTTTCCACTGGGTCATTCTCATCAGCATGCAAACTTACTATACTATTTTCCATCTTTAAATCAACACACATACACACCCCTAACTTTCCTTGACCCCACACATTTTCTTCTAGCTACCACACCATTTTCTCTATCCCTCTTTGCAGCAAAACTCCTCTAATGTGCCATCTATACTCAGTGCCTCCAATTTCGTACATCCAATTCTGTCCTTCAGCTATGCTAATCAGGCTTTCATCCCCACCACTCTAATAAAACTACTTCTCAAGGTCTCCAAAAACTTCCATCTTGACAAACCCAGTTGGTCAATTCTTGGTGCTCATCTTAGCCTCTCAAGCAGAATTTGTCTAAGTTGAAATATTTTCTTCACTAGGCAGGCTTCTAGCCAACATACCCTTCAGGTTTGATTCCTACTTCACTCCTCAATCTCCTCTCTCCAGTTTCTGAATTATTATTATTATTATTATTTTTTTTTTTTTTTTGAGATGGAGTCCCGCTCTGTAGCCCAGGCTGGAGTGCAATGGTACAATCTCGGCTCACCGCAACCTCCGCCTCCCAGGTTCAAGCAATTCTCCTGCCTCAGCCTCCTGAGTAGCTGAGATTACAGGCGCCCGCCACAACACCCAGCTAATTTTTGTATTTTTAGTAGAGACAGGGTTTTTCACCATATTAGCCAGGCTGGTCACAAACTCCTGACCTCAGGTGATCTGCCCGCCTCAGCCTCCTAAAGTGCTAGTATTACAGGCGTAAGCCACCGCACCCAACCCAGTTTCTGAATTCTAAAGGTTATATTGCTTCAGGGCTCCCTCCTTGGCCCTTTTCCCTATCTAAACTCATTCTCTAAGTTATCTAATCTCATGGTCTTTATTTTTTGGAGACAGACTCTTGCTCTGTCACCCAGGCTGGAGTGCAGTGGCGCAATCTTGGCTCACTGCAACATCTGCCTCCCAGGTTCAAGTGATTCTCCTGCCTCAGTCCTGAGTAGCTGGGACTACAGGCACGCGCCACCACACCTGGCTAATTTTTGTATTTTTAGTAGAGACGGGGTTTCACCATGTTCGCCAGGCTGCTCTCGAACTCCTGGGCTCAAGCGATCCACCTGCCTCGGCCTCCCAAAATGCTGGGATTACAGAAGTGAGCAATCGCACCCGGCCCTAATCTCATGGCTTAAACACTATTCAAAAACTGATCCTAACAGTTAACATCTAGTGAGTACCCTCGGCCACACTGTTCTAATCACTTTGTTTGTAATAACTAATTTAATCCTCACAATAACCCTATGAGGTAGACATTATTACCCCCATTTTACAGATGAGATAAATGATGCAGACAGATGTCAAGTAACTTGCCTATAATTACACAGTTAGTAAGCGGCAGAACTGAAATTTGCATTCACAGTTTGGCTCCAAAGCTGGTGTATACTGCCTCTATACTAATGATTTCCAAATTTAGATCTCTAATCTTGGCTTCTAACCTTGGCTCCAGATTCATATATCTAAACCATCTACCTGATATTAGATTTCTAGTAGGTATTTAGATTTCACAAACCTAAAATGCTCAAAACTGAGACACTGATTCCCCAACTCACTCTCACCTCAAAACAAACCCTGCTCCTCCCTCAGTCTTCTCATTTCAGTAAATGGCACCAACATTCACCAGTTGCTCAAGCCAAAAATGTTAAGTGACATGTGACTAACGTGCAGATAAGACAAGGATGCCAGTGCCAATCTGTATATTAAATATTAGTAAAGCTTAATTTTTTTAAATAAAGCAATATAAATAGTTAATATAATAGTTTTAACAGTTTGTTCCTGAACATTGGAAACCATAGGCCTAGATCACTGCAAAAGCTTCCTAAATAGTTCAGTGCTTCAGACCTCGACTTTTCTAAAGCCAGTTTGCCAGTCAGTAGGTGGAATAAACTTTGTAAAATGTAAATTAGATCTTGTCACACGATCTTCAATTATACTCAAAATCCATGGGCATTATGGTGCAATATACTCTGGCCCCTGCCTACCTCTTCACCCTCATCTCTTGTTACTCTCCACTTTGTCCTCACAGCTCTTGTCAGACCAGCATTCTTGCTTTTCCTCCAACATACCAAACCGGTTCTTACTGAGTTAGGTCCTGACTCTGTCTTTCCTGTCTTTGCGTTTACTGTTACCTGAAATAAGTTTTGCAAGATTTTCTTCCTCACAGGAACAGCCTTTTCTGACTAATCTATCTAAATAGCTCCCACCCCGTCAGTCTCTCCCCTTATTCTGTGTTATATTTTTTCATAGCACTTACCACTTCTTTACATGACAGATTAGCTCATTTCTTATCTTCCCCACTAAAATATAAGATCCATGAAGGCTTATTCATCCCTGCATTCCCAGGGCCTTAAACTGGTCATGACATAAATTATCTACTCAAATAAATATTACTAAACAATGAATAATATTTAGTAACCATGATTCTTTACTAAATATTTCTCAACTTTACTAACCAAAAGTTCATTAAAATCCAAATATAAAAATTCTAGACAACTACATTCTTACAGAATCAAAAGGTACATTTATATATGATCTTGTCTTATTACATAATCGATAATCAGGGGTAGTACTAAATAGTTAATATTCAAATAGCACATAGTGACTTTCTTAGGATGCTGTTATAAAAAGGTGAATCCTCTCATTCATATCTAAAAAATCCAATGATTCTACTCTGGGAAGAAAATACAAATGCATACCAGTTATATTTTAAATTGCTTAAAAGACAGAATTCCCAGATTATCCATAGTAACAAGAGCTACTAAATTAAGAAAAGTTGAGATTAACGAATTAATGTGTACCATTCTTTTATATATTGAAAACCACATTTCCATCATTCATGTGAGATTATCTTGAATGAAATAATAAATCCATTAATCTCAGAATCAATTTCTACCTATCTCATTAATCCTACCCTATGGATGCGCTGATTAAAAAAAAAAAACAAAAAACCCTCTGTTGCCCTACCTCTCTCACATTTTTCCAAGGCTCCCTGAGAAAATGTCAGTTTGCCTTTCCCTTTATTATCACACTAATATCTTCTCCCGAGCTTCCAGTTCCATCTCAGGGGCGCTATTTTTAAAACCATCAGTTTATCTAATAATTCTCCAAATTATTGAAACACTTTCTATAACCCTTTCTTATTAGGTCTGGGCTCTTCACTTTTACCTCAACTCTCTGTGCTCCATTGTTCTAGCAGTAAGCTCCCTTTTCAAAACATCTCATTGTTGCGTTTTCCCCAAGCTGCTTCCTATGTTCCATCTCCCTACCCCACAACACATGTGGTGTTCAGAACTTCCTAATTTTATCTGCATCTTTTATCTATCTTTTTTCAAAAATGTATCACAAGTTTAAGGAGAGATTCAGTTGCCCATCTTCAATACACCAGGGAAGTAATAGTTGAAATACAAAGAATGGGAAGATGCAAAGGATATTGCAAAGACAGCATCTATGGCTTCAAAAGGGAGGAACTGAAGAGGACTCTGTATGCAGAAGGGATGGAACTATGCAGGGGGTTAGGATACACAGGGGAGAAAAAGTTGGAAAGGTCCCAGAAACAGGAGGGAATAGGATCCGTTCAACATAGAAGCTTTATCCTTTAAAGGATATCCTATATAAGTAGGAGAAAAGGATGAGAGGTGAAGTCACGGAGATTTTTGAGAATAAAAGGAGGAAGGAAGCCATGTTAGTCTCATTCTCAATAAAAGAGGCAAGGCAATCTGCAGAGAATAAAGGGAGAGGATTAATTTAGAAAACTATCTGGGGACAGGGAATGGTTGGTTCACACCTATAATCCCATCACTCTGGGAGGCCAAGGCAGGAGGATCACTTGAGGCCATGAGTTCAAGACCAGCCTAGGCAACATAGGCAAACCTCATCTCTACCAAAAAAAACAAACAACAAGAATAACACAAAAAATTAGCTGGGCCTGGTAGCACACACCTGTAATCCCAGCTACTTGGGAAAATCTCTTGAGCCCAGGAGTTCAAGGTTGCAGTGAGTTACAACTGTGCTACTGCACTCAAACCTGAGCACAGAGCAAGACCTTGTCCTGGCAAAAAGAAAAAGAAAATCATCTGTGTTTATCTACAGTTTGGATACATAATCATCAACACTGTTAGACCAAAAAAAAATTCACCAATATGTACTCTAATGTAGAATCACTGTATTTACCTAAACATGGGGTTTTGTTTGTTTGTTTTTTGTTTTGAGACAGAGTCTTGCTCTGTCACCCAGGCTGGAGCGTAGTGGCGTAATCACAGCTCATTGCAGTCTCAATCTCCCAGGCTCAAGCAATCCTCCTCCCTCAGCCTCCTGAGTAGCTGGGAGTAGCTGGGACTACAGGTGCACACCACCATGCCTGGCTAATTTTTTTTTATTTTTAGTAGAGATGAAGTCTCACTATGTTGCCCAGGCTGGGCTCAAACTCCTGAGATCAAGCAATCCTCCCGCCTCACCTCCCAAAGTGCTGGGATTACAGGGGCGAGCCACTGCACCCAGCCACATGTTCTTAATTGTATTTTTAAAAAGATCTCTGAGCAGGTACCAGAGCATATGCTCTCCACCCCTCAATAACATATATTACATTATGGGTATGCAGAGTGAGAGATGGTGATAATTTCTTTGCAAGATAATTTTTAAACAAGGCCCCAAGTGATTGGAATTTGGAACTGCTAAAACAAATAAACCATTATCACATATGAGCAAACTCATTCAGCTCACATACAGACTGATTTTAAAAATTAACCCTGACAGATGGCTAATTCTCAAAAAAAAAAAAAAAACACTATCCCCTGAGTCCTTCTCTTTTTTTTCTTTCATTTGACTAAAGCCAGTCCAAAGAAGGTACATGAGTATACTATGTGAATTTCTATTTCTGTGCCTTCAAGCACAATGAATTTCCTCATCTGAATGGGGGTCAATAAAAAATGCTTAAAACAGTGCCTGGCACATAGTAAATGTTCCATAAATGTTAGCTAGCTATTATTTATGAATGCCATTTCCAATGTTGAGAATATCACCAAGTAACGTTAAGGCCTCGCAAAGTTTTATTTAGTAATAACAACTTGGATACTGATGTTGGTTCAAAATTCCAGTAAAAATGGTGTAACTATTCAGCAGTGGTTTCATAATAATAAAATCCTAAATCGAATCTGAATTCACACACTTAAACTGCAACTTATAACCTAAAAGTTACGGCAAACTATAATATATCAGAGCATTAGTCGTTTTCTTCACCCTATCCTGAAGAACAAAAATATTCTCTTCCTTAAATGTATTTTCAGCCCCAGATATTCCTGTCTACTATTGCCTCTCCTTTTCATCCATTTATACCTCTATAGCTTTTCCCTGAACCTTCCTCACAGGTCTCTCTGCACCACTACCACCTGAGATAGCAGTTATTCCAGGGGTACCTGAAACATCTCCTCTTCCTTTTAAATACTGGTTTCTATATAGAAATCTTAAAAATTTTAATAACAGGATTATAATTAGAGTATAGTCCCTCTTCCAGAGGTCTGGACAGCCAAGTCCCAGTATGGCACTATTTTTAGATAACCTTCTAGTCAGTGCTAGACCAAGACTCTCTCTTCTACGGGCCCCCATTATCAGACATATAGGAACATATGACCAGAATAGGCACAGACAGCCCCTCCCTCATGGCAGGCTGAAAGCTTGATCAGCAAATAAAATTGATTTTTTTGCTAACTTATTCTCACCTTTCATTTACAACAGGAAAGAAAAAAGAATTGTGAGTATCTACAACTAAAGATCATAGGAGTAAGTCCATTCTATTTCCAATAGGAGTACCTACTGCTCCCGGTTGATTCCTTTTAGTAACAGGTATAAGTATGTAACTCTAAAAATTCAGAGTAAGGTTATAAATGACATTTCAGGCCAGGTGCGGTGGCTCATGCCTGTAATCCCAGCACCTTGGGAGGCCGAGGCGGGTGGATCACCTGAGGTCAGGAGTTCGAGACCAGCCTGGCCAACATAGTGAAACCTCGTCTCTACTAAAAATACAAAAAATTAGCCAGGTATGGTGGCGGGCACCTGTAATCCCAGCTATTCAGGAGGCTGAGGCAGGAGAATCGCTTGAATCCAGGAGGTGGAGGTTGCAGTGAGCCAAGACCGCGCCCTTGCACTCCAGCCTGGGCAACAAGAGCAAACTCCATCTCGAAGAACAAAAAAGAATGACATTTCATTCAAACGGCTTTTCAAGGTACTATACTTAATTTAAAAACCAGTTGCTTCTTAGTTCAATAAAAGAAAAGGCTAGAAGAATAACAGATAGGAAAAACATCACTGAGCAAATAAAAAATTTTTTTTTCAACAAACACGTCTCCTACATGCCTGAAAATGCTGAATATGGTGACTTCAAATACAAATAAGTTTATGGACTTTACGGTCTGGTGGGAGAAGTTACAGATCTATTTTTCTTGTGAAATTACTAAGTTTCCTTAGCCTACAATCTCAAAATAGTTTTTCAGCCAGCCCACTATCCCTCTAAACATGACAAGCCTCTACATATGCTATAAGCATCCGTAAAACCCCTATTCAACTCAGACTTCAACTCCTTGCTGAAGCCCTCCTCATTCTTTCTGAACAGTTATCACTTCCACCCTGGTGGCTGGCATAGATTATTCCCTTTGACCATCAGTTCAAGAGGTTAATTTCCAAAACTAGCCCCCAAACTGTCCTTCCCAGCCACCTCACTTCATTTTATCTCTAGCCAGCTCTGGCTACTGTAAAAAAATTATTTGACTATATTCCTAGCTCCTAATCTCCTTGCTTCTCATAAGCTGCTAATTGGTTTTCTTGATTTTGATTAAAATAGTAATGAAACCCTTTCTGCCACAACCTGAAAACCCTTCCATATCTATGTAATTCTCCCTCAAGAGCACCCTGACCAGGCTCAACCTGGCTTTACAGGGTAATGTCATACACTGTTACATTAGTACTTGGTCAAATTATTATAATTATTCGGGTTTGTGCCTGTTTAGGACTCCACTAGCCCTAAGCTCAAAGCCCAATCCTTGAAAGCACAAAATTGCTATTTCTTTTTGTGCACCCCCCGCCAATCTAGAGCAAAATCTAGGACAGATTAGGCACTTAATGACTATCTGTGAAATGAATGGCTTGAGTTTCTATAATATTCAGTGGTTGCTTAATAACATTAATCACAATGCCAGATGCAATGGATGGAATCTTCAACGTAGGTAGTTAACAGAAACGGAAGATTTCCATTCCTATGCTATCTTTATTCAGCCTCACACCCACTCTTGGCCCTTCAACTCTCATCCCATGACTATACTGACAATAAATTTGGACTCACTCACTAGCCTCACTCCCTTCTAACCTTACTCTCAAACCCTTGTCCAAGCTCCCCTGCACTCATCATCTCATTCTATCCCTAACACCTAGAAGGGTATATAAAACATAGTGAGCACTCATTTATTATTTGTTCAGTGAGATTATGAATGAATTATCTTTTTTTTTTTTTTTTTTGAGACGGAGTCTCACTCTGTCACCCAGTGGCACAATCTCAGCTCACTGCAACTTCTGCTGCCCGGGTTCAAGTGATTCTCTGTCTCAGCCTCCCAAGTAGCTGGGATTACAGGTGCCTGCCACCACGCCAGGTCGATTTTTTTTTGTAGTTTTAGTAGAGACGGGGTTTCACCATCTTGGCCAGGCTGGTCTTGAACTCTTGACCTCATGATCCACCAGCCTCGGCCTCCCAAAGTGCTAGGATTACAAGCGTGAGCCACCGCGCCTGGCTATGAATGAATATCTTAAGGATAAAAGAAGGCAGTGAGTTGTAACTGGAAGAGAGCTAATGGTTTTTCTTTGAAAAAGATTCTTCTAGGAAGCAATCACATACCGATTACCAAAAAGGCTTAAAGGGCACATAAGAAAATTTTGATAAAACTTAATTGACATATTAGAATTTCAGAACATCCGCCTGCCCATAATCTCTTCTATAAAAATCCCTACTTCGTTACCTCAGTGGGAAATAGCCCACACGATCTAGGCCACAACCTTTCCTGTGACCGAATCGAGGGTAAATACCTAACACAGGAGTCACCTGGTCACAGGCTGTTGGTGGCCTATGTGACCTAGCTCTAAAAGATGAGCAGGACCAACTGGATTATCTGAGGAATCTGCACTAGGAGATACATGTGGAAAAAAACCTAGGCTACCATTACAGAGCTTCATGCACAACAAGGTCACAAAGGAAAACATTCAGAGGAAGGTTGGTCTGGAGAGAAGAGAACAGAAAAATATGCAGTGAGACTTAAAGGAGAGAGCTCACAAAAAAAGAGACATCAAGTAAGTGAGGAAACAGAATGAATGGGGGAAGGGCACCTTTGTTTTACAACAAAGGTTGTTGCCCCAGCTTAAAAAACAAAACAAAAAAAAAAAACGGATGGGACCAAGGAAACAGGGAAAGAGACGGGAACAAGCAAAGGTAAGAAAGCAAAAAAAATAAATAAATAAAATAAAGGCAGAAATAGTGAAGCCAGCAAGAGGCAGAAACAGACAAAAAAGAGAAAACAGTCTGGCCAGTCTCAGAGCTGCATCAGTTCTTGCGGCCTGATTCTCCAGCTCTTCCTGTATTCCCACAAACACCTTTCTATATTCTAACAATAACCTATCAACCCACCAACTTTTGGTCCTAGTTTGAATGAGTTTTCTTTTCCTTGCCACCAAAAAAAAAAAACACACACAAAAACTGAATGGAATAGGCTTTAAGGACATGAGAATTACCTTTTTTGCCTTTAAAACTTTAGGTTGTTTTTTATTAAATAAATATTGGATACATAAAAGGGAATACTTATAGCATATGTGTAACAAAAAATCTGTGTACCTATTGTCCAGCATAAAAAATTAAACATTACCATTTATCTTTGAAGCAACCTGTGTGTCCCTCCCAATATCAGTTACTGTTTCATTAAACATTTCCAGAGGGTAAAACATGTAATGACAGAGGGGGAGATGTTTTTTAAAAGCCCTAACAACTAAAATATGTCCATAACTTACATGGCACTATATGGTTTGTTCTGAGTTTCACATCCTTCACCAATTACATACATGGACAATAATCCTATCATTTTACAAGCATCATAAACCATAAAGCAGAAAGTTAACAAGCATTTTACATTCATAAATCATCTAAGGAAGGGTTGGCTTGAGTTTTTTTTTAAAAAAGGCAGCTCACTCAGCTAAGCAGCTCTCCTCAAAATGTTATCATTTAAAGGGGGAGAAGTACGTAGAGTTCCTTCCTTGCCTTTGATTGCTTAAGGGAGCAGTCATTTGTGAGCAAGGACAGGGATCATCCTCTGGCTGCCTCAACGTTTTTTGTTTGTTTGTTTGTCTTCTGAGACAGTGTCTTGCTCTGTCACCCAGGCTGGAGTGCAGTGGCATGATCTCAGCTCACTGCAACCTCTGCCCCGCCCCAGGGCTCAAGCAATCCTTCCCCCTCAGCCTCTGGAGTAACTGGGACCACAGGTGCACATCACCACACCGGCTAATTTTTATATTTTTAGTAGAGACGGAGTTTCACCACGTTGCCCAGGCTAGTCTCGAACTCCTGAGCTCAAGTGATCCCAAGGTGCTGAGATTACAGGCGTGAGCCACTGTGCCCAGTCTCAGTGTTCTAATTTTGGACTTTGGTAAGTTTCCTTCTCCTTATTTGAAAGCAGGGCAGCAAAAAGCCATTTGGATGCTAACATTAAATTACGTAGTATTTATATATGACATGACTGAAAACTATATTTATTTAGAGTAAAAGGGAACAGAACTGACACAAGCAACTGTAACCCACAAATAATCCAAATATTTCATTTTAACCCATAAAGATAATTATTCATTATACTGCAGATGTCCTCCAAAGTTAATTGCAATGCTAAATCATTTATCAAAGCACCTATATCCCAAAATTGTAAAATTTTGGGATTTAAAATGTTGAAATCATATTCCTCCCTACCTAGGGCCCTCTAACATCGATAGCAGCATAGGGCACGTTTCTACAGGTGTATTTAATCCAATGTAAATCAAACTACACTTTTAAAATTCACCAACAGCAAACACTACAAACTGAGTTGCCAGATAAGGATGCCTACAATTTCAATTTCCTTTACTATAATAAATGCTCACCAAAGCTGTTCAGCCAAAACCCAAAACAGTCTGGATTTCACATATGTATTTACTTCTACTTAACCTTTTGTTACAGCATGAATTAGTGGTGGAATGGCAAAAAAAATAAAAAGGCAGGTAATAAGAAGGAGAACAATGCAGTCTCTAGATGAGTTCCCCTAAATTTTATACACACACACATACCTTGGTATCCACAGGGGACTGGTTCCAGGACCCCCCCTAGGATACCAAAATCCACCAATGCTCAAGTCCCTTACATAAAATGGTGTAGTATTTTCATATAACCTACACACATTCTGCTGTACAGTTTAAATCCTCTCTAGATTACTTATAATACCTAATAAAATGTAAATGCTATGTAAATAGTTATACTTTTTTTGTATTATTTTTGTCATATAATTTTTCCCAGTATTTTTGATCTGCCACTGGTTAAATCCAGATGCAGAACCTACTCCATACGTGTGCATACATATTTTGTGTATGTATATATACACACATATATTCACATATACACATACATACATAATACAGCTTAAAATACAGCTACCAAAAAACTTCACATAAACACTCTCCAAATCCTCTGCATACCTTTTCAGGCTCACCTTCTACACTCTTCCTGTACCAACTCTTCATTTCAATCAAATCTATTTGCTCACTCATGTTCTGAGTCTTTGTGCTTACTATTATTCCCTTTGTCTGGATATGCTTCTCTCCAGCCTCTGCCTTAAGAGTTCCTATCTAACTTTCATGCCAGCTTCTCGCTTAGTAAAATATTCTAAAAGGAAGAAACTTAAAAAAAAAAGTTGCTATTTAATTTTCAAAGCCCATTTCAAATGTCACCTCCTCTGGGAGGGCTTCCCTGACGTAAATGTCTCTCTCTCTCTTCCTCCTTACAAAATTGGCTATTCCTTCTGTAATCACATTTTATTACCATAGTTTACTTGCATATCTTCCCTACTTGAACTGCTTAAGAATTCTGTATATTTCTCATTTCTATCTCCAGGCTAGAAACTAAGTTAATAAATGAGCCTCCCACTGAACAGTGCAACAATGAAAACCAAAAAGCTTAATAAAAACTAGCCTTGACTAAATGCAATGGTGTATCCTGGATTGGATCCTGGAGCAGAAAATTAGTGGGAAAACTGCTGAAATCTAAATAAAATGTGAAGTTTAGTTAACATTAAGGCACCAATATTAATCCCTGAGTGTTTACAAAGGTACCATAGCTATGTAAGATATCAACATTAAGGAAAAACAGGTGTAAAGTATATAGGGACTCTGTACTATCTGCAACTTTTCTGTAAATCTAAAATTTTCCCAAAATTAAAACTTTATTTTTTAAACATTGAGTAGTCTAGAAAAAGTTGAAAGAACTACTTCAACTTTTGCTGGGGACATGAATGTGGATTTTAATTACAAACATAATAACAAAAATAGAGTAAGAAATATGCTTTTCTTCTTAGAAGCAGAAGGAGAAAAGAAGCAAATTATTTTCAATACCCTGGAATGAACCAAAATTAAGACTGCACTATCCTAACACATACCTCAGGACTACATTACCTACATAAGTCATGGTCGTAGTTTTATCATTATATCAAACAAAGCCCTGTTTTGAAGTTAATGATTCCCAAGTTCTAACTTCAAGAAATACAGGAGAAAATGTTCTGTTAAAGATATGTCACTTTAAAACAACCCTTCAATAACTTACAAGATCCTAGGCAAAACTCACTTTCACATCAGCTCTTTAAGAGCAGTGAATCAGGTCAGAGGCAGTGGCTCACACCTGTAATCCCAACACTTTGGGAGGCTGAGTTGAGAGGATCACTTGAGCCCAGGAGTTAAAGACTACCCTGGGCACTGTAGAGAGACCTCACGTCTACCAAAAATTTAAATTAGCCTAGCATAGTGGTGCATGCCTGTAGTCCCAGCCACTCAGGAGGCTGACACAGGAGGATCACAAGAGCACTGAATACAGAGGACTTTTGCTGTTTCTCAAATGATTTTTTTTTAAGAGACAGGATCTCACTCTGTCAAATTTTTTGTAGAGACAAGGTCTTGCCATCTTGCCCAGGCTAGTCCTCCGGCCTCAACTTCCCAAAGTCCTGGGATTACAGGACTTTGCCCAGCCGGTACAATTAAAATATATAGAGTGCATGTTTTGATCATGGCAAGGCAAGCCTGACTCAACAGCTACTACAGCTAGAAAAAATTCAGATTATTATACTGAGCAGCAAAATAATAATTATCATTATTATGACTTAAAATACTATCTACTTCCAAGGTAAGCAATAAGAATTCTTTGAGATGTAAAATACTAACATTATCCAAGAAACAGATGTTTTGTATTAACATTAAAAACATTTATCCATCTGAAAACATGACTTGGCAACAAAAAGAAGCCCTAACAGCAATTAGTAATGGATCAACACAGTAACATCTCAGCTAATCCTTAACAATCTTTCTTAAACTTTTAGGTATCTAAGTCTAACTTGGAAATCAAAGGAAGTTCAGATCTGAAGGCTAGCTCTTCCTGAAACTTGTTTCTAACATCACTAGACCACTATTCAGGTATAAGTCAAACAAATTTAGTCTTTTAGGTATCTTTCTTCTTTGCTTAGTTCACATCAGATACATGAATTTGTTACAACTTAACAGAAAGTCATGAAAAATAGGATATTTCACTTACATAAAGCATTGTATCTATCAAAACTAGAACAATTAAACAGTGATCCTAACACTATGTTATTCAGTTCAAACAGCTTGAATTACAGAAATGATACAGCTGATTACTAAGCCGGTAACAGGATCACCTGGACAAGATAAATGCTTAAAGATAACTTTAACTTGCTAAACACCAAAAAAGAATTATACCAAAAGACAATTAAAATTGGAGGGGAAGTCAAATACTGAGTGATTTCTTTGTATTTTCTTTTGAACATGTACATTAGGGGTACTTCATGAATTTATGTTTTTCAGGTTTTTAACTTCAGTTTTTAACTATCTTTCTAACCAGCTTTATGATGTTAAGCTAACTTCAATCAAACTCAAGAATAAGAGACATAACACAAAAATAGTTACCTTTATAACTTGCTAAAATATTCCATCTGGCTAATAATATTAAGTTCACAGACAAAGGACCCCTGAGGTTCAATTTAAATCCCTCAGTGGTAAAAAGAAAGGAAAATGAAGCTCAGTGATAAGGACTAATCTCTCAGTTTTCATTCTCTTTGCCCTGTATTAATTGCATGGTATCTCCTATTTCTGATGTGAGTTACCAGTTCAAAGAGATGTGTTTTATTATTGCTAGTCTACTATATTTTATTGGCTAGAAAACAAATTTTAAAAATGAACTTCAGTAACGTGAACAAATTTAGTGCAGACTGCTCTAGACATTTTTTCTTTCTCTTTTCTTTTTTTTTTTCTTTTGAGACAGAGTCTCGCTCTGTCACCCAGGCTGGATGGAGTGCAGTGCCACAATCTCAGCGCGCTGCAACCTCTGCCTCCTGGGTTCAAGCAATTCTCCTGCCTCAGCCTCCTAAGTAGCTGGGATTACAGGTGCGCACCACCATGCCCAGCTAATTTTTTGTATTTTTAGTAGAGATGGAGTTTCACCATGCTGGCCAGGCTGGTCTCAAACTCCTGACCTAGTGATCTGCCTGCCTCGGCCTCCCAAAGTGCTGGGATTACAGGTGTGAGATACTGCGCCTGGCCGATATTCCTTATTATGAAGACCTGCATCCCTTCTTTCCCACTCCCTTCAACAAGTCCTATTCCCCTGCCATAAAACTAAACTAAAGGTAAAAACAAAGCATGGATAGCTAAACTCTACGAGCAATCTACTTTGCCAAACGTTTTTACCTACTCTCTAACAAAAACTTAGAAGCAAAATTATTAATAAGGAGCAAAAACAGTGTTTTATTTCTTCTCTTAGCTTTGGATAATTTTCTGGTACTCATAAAAGTAGTAAGAGGAAAAATTAGCACAAAAAAAAAGCCAGGGTGATGATGAAGCACAGACCCTGAGCTGGTTATATGCATTTTAAAAAATTCATTCCTAAATTAAAATCAAAGGTAATTAAATTCAGGTTACATTAACTATTCTGAGTTGAATGTGTTGATAATGGGACTTTAAAATCCCGTACCCTACTTCAATTTAATTTTAAATTTTGTTTTTGTTTTTGTTTTTTGAGACAGAGTCTCACTCTGTCGCCCAGGCTAGAGTGCAGTCATGCCACCTCAGCTGACTGCAACATCCACCTCCCAGGTTCAAGCGATTCTCATGCCTCAGCCTCCCAAGTAGCTGGGATTACAGGTGTGTGCCACCACGCCTGGCTAATTTTTGTATTTTCAGAAAAGACGGGGCTTCACCATGTTGGCCAGGCTGGTCTGGAACTCCTGACCTCAGGTGATCTGCCCACCTCAGCCTCCCAAAGTGCTGGGATTACAAGCATGAGCCACCATGCCTGGCCTAATTTTAAATCTGAATTTAAGTTTTCTCTCCCAACTATACAAGATGGTAATATTGAGAATGAGCAGGCATGTTCTCATGAACTAATGAGAAAATAAAGCAGTGATATGTTTAGTTCCTCAATACTCCCATGTCATTCCATTATGTTCAACTTATATTTAGTGAGTGCCTACTAGGTGTCAGGCACTGTCATCTCTTTATTAAACATTAACTCTCTGGCCATGCCTTTAATAGAGAATTTGACCTACTCCAGTCCTTGAAAGGGTCACCTTATAAAACTCATGATACCCCATCAACTCTGCTATACCCAACCATACACGACTGGATTGTGGTTGGCAGATGACAAGGCTGGGCCAATCTGATACTCTTTACCAGGAACCGGGAATGGGATCCTGGGAGCCTGCATCAGATAACATGAAGCACTTGAACTACCGGGTCAGGCGGTGCGTGAGCCACAGAAGATGTCAGAGTAAACAAAAGTTGAAGACTCGGGGGAGGCCATTCTGCTCTAGGAGAAATAGGGGAGAGGGTGGGGGTTGGGTATCACAGTCCATGTACATACAACCTACCTGTATTTCATTTCTTACCTATTCTTGAATGTCTAACACCTATGAAGTTGCCTACTTTGTCCTTTCAATATACCTCTCTTTTACTTGTGACTTGTATGAGTGGTGTTCCTATTCCTTATGGGCAAAAACACTTTAGCATTCTATTAAGTCCCGCAACAGACAAAAAGATGAGAAATACTTAGTCCTCCTGCCCTAAAAGACCATATGGTTAGGACCAGGTAAGTATATAAATAACCATATATAAGGCAGACTATAAGTGGCATAAAAAGTACTATGAGGTTTCAAAAATAGAGGATCATATCATATCCAATTCAGAACATCAAAACAGTTTCACCAATGGCGAGGCATGGTGACTCACACCTGTAATCCCAGCCTTTGGGAGGTCGAGGCGGGTAGATCACTTTAGGCCAGAAGTTTGAGACCAGCCTGGCCAACATGGTGAAACCCCGTCTCTACTAAAAATACAAAAAATAGCTGGGCACGGTGGTGCACGCCTGTACTCTTAGCTACGCAGAAGGCTGAGGCATGAGAATTGCTCGAACCTGGGAGGCAGAGGTTGCAGTGATCCAAGATCATGCCACTACACTCCAGTCTGGGCAACAGAGTGAGACTGTCTCGGGAGGAAAGAGAACTAAATAGTAATCATAACAGACAGTAGTCTGAGATTTTTAAAATGTATTTACTAAGAAAAATAAAATATTAAAATCCTAGGTCAGTCTACCAAAAACAAGTTTTTAAAAATTTTTCTGGTCCTTAAAGTCCAAAAATCTGGAATCTAGTAATGACTGAGTCATAGGACTTCGCAACTGACTGGTTGTAAGAGATGAGAGTAACAGAGGAGTTAAAAACAACTGCAGTTTTCAGCCTAGATGATGTTGAGAATGCTGGTACTGAAACAGAAAAGTTCCCAACAGGTGGATTTGGGGGTGAGGAGTGAAGGCAAGTTCTATACTGGATAAACTGACTTGAGGTAAGTAGCAGGATATAGTTCATTAATACACTGGGAGAAAAGCAGAAAGAGAAGCCATCTCAAGTAGAGAAAACAGATTTTTCAAAAATTCCAAGTAAAAAATTGTCCTCTAAAAAAGGAACCAAAAGACTCTTCACAATGTTTCAGTTTTTTCTTCCGCGTTTTGAACATTCCATTTTTGCACAGCTACTGATTTTCCTGCCATCTGTCTCTCTATATTGTTTTTTCCTGGTTACAGATGAGCGACTTTTAAGAATGGAAGTTAGAGGCCTATAATCTCAGTCTATAATCTCAACACTTTGGGAGGCTGAGGTGGGCGAATCATTGAACCCAGAAGTTCAAGGCCAGCCTGGGCAATATGGCAAAACCCCATCTCTACAAAAAATTAGCCAACGGTGGTGGCATTAGCCTGTAGTCCAAGCTACTCAGGAGGCCGAGATGGGAGGATCGTTTGAGCCTGGGAGGCAGAGGTTGCAGTGACGTTGCAGAGGTTGCATTGAGATTGCACCACTGCACTCCAGCCTGGGCGACAGAGCAAGACTCTGTCTCAACAAAAAAAAAAAAAAGAAAAAGAATGGAAGTTAATGGAAGGACCTGATGAAACACACACAAACACACACACACACACACACACACACACACACGCACTCCTTTCCCCAGGAGAAAGTATGCTGTAGAAGAAACCAGGGAAGGAAGAGAGACAGGATAGGAAAAAAGGAAGTATCTGCAGAGGCCTAAGAACTCCCTTTTCCTTCCCAAGAAGCTAGAGGATGCAGAAGCTCAGCACCACGGGGGAGGAACAGCATAGTGCTTCAGGTTTTACTAACCATCTCTAAAAGATCTCTAGACTACGAATCAATTTTATTAGAGACAACTGCCTAAAAACTAAAAGACTTTTTTGTAATAATGCATATAAGTTTAGTATGCTAAAAATTATTTTTTAAAGAAACGTAGTAGCAGCGCTTATTAGAACCTTACATGCCCTGTGAAATCTAGTATTAAGCACCCTACTCTATGGCCATCAGTGTACTACAGGAATAGCGTAGTCAGGGAAGATTACATTATTTTAATTCCTGAAAAGGGCCGTATTTTCAGACTGCAAAAGTGATTAATGCTTCTACATGTGGCTTGTCAATTATCCCAGCACCATTTGTGGAATAGGGTGTCCTTTCGCCACTTCACATTTTTGTTTCTTTGTCGAAGATTAGTTGACTGGAAGTTATTTGGCTTTATTTCTGGGCTCTCTATTCTGTTCCATTAGTCTATATGCCTGTTTTTACACCAGTACCATGATGTTTTGGTGATTATGGCCTTACAGTATAGTTCAAAGTCAGGTAATCTAATGCCTCTAGGTTTGTTCTTTTTGCTTAGTCTTGCTTTGGCTATACGGGCTCTTTTTTGGGTCCACATGAATTTTAGGATTGTTTTTTCTAGTTCTGTGAAGAATGATGGTGGTACTTTAATGGGAATTGCATTGAATTTGTAGATTTGCTTTTGGCAGTATGGTCATTTTCACAATATTGATTCTACCCATCCATGAGCATGGGACGTGTTTCCATTTGTTTGTATCATCTATAATTTCTGTCAGCCGTGTTTTGTAGTTTTCCTTGTAGAGGTGTTTCACCTTCTTGGTCAAGTATATTCCTAAGTATTGTTTGTTTGTTTGTTTTTTGTTTGCAGCTACTGTAAAAGGTTGAGTTCTTGATTTGATTCTCAGCTTGGTTGCTGTTGGTGTATAGGGCTACTGACTTAAATCTAAGACCCAAAACCATAAAAATTCTAGAAGATAACATTGGAAAAACCCTTCTAGCCATTGGCTTAGGCAAAGACTTCACAACCAAGAACCCAAAAGCAAATGCAAAGACAAAAATAAAAATAAATAAATGGGACTCAACTAAACTAAAAAGCTTCTGAGCAACAAAAGAAATCAGCAGAGTACAGACAACCCAGAGTGGGAGAAAATCTTCACAATCTATACATCTGACAAAGGACTAATATCCAGAATCTACAAGGAAATCAAATCAGCACGAAAAAAACAATCCCATCAAAAAGTGGGCTAAGGACATGAATAGACAATTCTCACAAGATATACAAATGGCCAGCAAACTTAAGAAAACATGCTCAACATCACTAATTATCAGGGAACTACAAATCAAAACTACAATGTGATATCACCTTACTCCTGCAATAATGGCCATAATAAAAAAAAAATAGATGTTGGTGTGGATGTGATGAAAAGGGAACACCTTCACACTGTTGGTGGGAATGTAAACTAGTACAACCACTACGGGAAACAGTGTGTAGGTTCCTTAAAGAACTAAAAGTATATCTACCATTTGATGCACCAATCTCACTCCTGGGTATCTACCCTGAGGAAAGAAGCCATTATACAAAAAAGATACTTGCATACGCATGTTTATAGCAGCACAATTCACAATGGCAAAAATATGGAACCAGCCCAAATGCCCATCAATCAACGAGTGGATAAAGAAAATGTGATATACACACACACACACACACCCCTCTACACCCATGGAACACTACTCAGCCATAAAAAGGAATGAAATAATGGCATCTGCAGCAACCTGGATGGAACTGGAGACGATTACTCTAAGTGAAGTAACTCAGGAATGGAAAACCAAACATCGTACGTTCTCACTCGTAAGTGGATGCTAAGCTATGAGGATGCAAAGGCCTAAGAATGATACAACGGACTTTGGGGACTCGGGGGAAAGGGTGGGAAGGTGGTGAGGGATAAAGGACTATACATTGGGTACAGTGTAGACTGCTCAGGTGATGGATGCACCAAAATCTCAGAAATCGCCACTAAACTTATTCATGTAACCAAACATAACCTGTTCCCCAAAAACCTATTGAAATGTTAAAAAAGTGACTAATGCATTTAAATAAAAGACACAAAGAATGATACGTGCTTATAAAACACAAAGCTTTTTTTCCCCGAAACACAAGATGCATCCTCACATGAAATGTAACTGGCCATGAACCTTATCCCAAGCAAATGGCAAACATAATAAAGGGTATAATCCCATAGGAGGATATAATGTAATGGCATGTTTACCAAAGGGCAGTCTTATTCTCAATAATAAGCATATTCAGCCAATAATATGCAGCAATTTAAATATAATTAACTGTATAATATAGAGTTTAAGTAAATTAGATGATTCCAGTTCTCTGCATGCAACTGGCTTTTTGCCATACTACCACCAGCAAATCCCAAAGAACAAAGTTTTTTTTTATGTTTTCTCAGAACCTGCTAAAGGAAACTATCAAGAAACAGAAATACAGAGAGCAGATCATTCAATAACTTACAAAACTAAGTATCTTCATTAGTACAGTGATGAGTAAAAAAAAAATGGACTAACATTTAATTCCTTTCACCACAAAAGGATATTAAAATTCTTTGAAGATCTTTGAAAATAGTATATTAATATGAAAAATAATAAAACAGCTGTCTGAAAAACCTCTGAAAAAAGTAGCTAAAATGGTAATTCTCACGATCATCATCATCAATAGAAGTGACCACTTACTATTTTTTATTTGCTAGGCACTAATGTGAAGCATTTTACATGCATTATCTCATTTCATATTATGAAACATCATCTCTGCTTTACATATGTAAAAATTATTATTCTTATGGTTAAGTTACTTGCTCTGGGTCTCAGAGCTAATAAATGGAGGTAGAACTTAAATTCAGTTTTGTGTGAATCCAAAAGCAGTGCTCTTATCCATTATACCAGTGCTTCCCAACCTTTGTCATATGATGGCACACATTAAAAATATTTGTAAGGCTCATTGGGGTGAGCTGAAAGAGCTTGGTGAAAAAAAATTTTCTTGCTTGCCCTGGGGTCAAAAAAAAACAAAAACAAAACCCGCACACACAAAATTTCTTATTATGAAATTATGGCATGAAAAAAATACAAAGTATTACAAATGATATTAAATATTAAATTGGTATAAATTTAGTATTTATACCAAATAAAATTTTTTCAAATTACCAAATTCATGGTAGGGTAGGCACAGTGGCTCACACTGGTAATCCCAGCACTTTGGGAGGCTGAGATGGGAGAATCACATGAGGCCAAGCATTTGACACCAGCCTGGGCAACATAATGAGACCCCCATCTCTAATTTTTTAAATAGTAAATAACCAAATTACCAAATTCATGAATTATACAAGAGGAAATCATACCAAAGATGTTCAAATGTAATTTCAACTGTTGTAAAAGTTTGAACTTATAAAAATGATTTCAAATTTCAATGCTATAAAAAATTTGTAAACAGCACACCTATATGCCATCCTAAGCACTGGAACATTGGTTGGGAAGCTTTGCATAGTATTTTTTCAATAGAATGTCATAATTAAACACTAATTTGATATACCAAGAAATTCCCAAGAACACTTTTTTTTTTTTTTTTTTGAGACAAAGAGTCTCACTTTGTCACCCAGGCTAGAGTGCAGTGGCGCCATCTCTGCTCACTGCAACCTCCACCTCCCGGGTTCAAGCGATTCTCCTGCCTCGGCCTCCCAAGTAGCTGGGACTACAGGTGCACACCACCACGCCCAGCTAATTTTTGTACTTTTAGTAGAGATGGGGTTTTGCCATGTTGGCCAGGCTGGTCTCGAACTCCTGACCTCAGGTGATCCACCAGCCTCGGCCTCCCAAAGTGATGGGAT
This sequence comes from Pan paniscus, assembly GCF_029289425.2. Classification (NCBI taxonomy): domain Eukaryota; kingdom Metazoa; phylum Chordata; class Mammalia; order Primates; family Hominidae; genus Pan; species Pan paniscus. The sequence goes on from NC_073249.2 coordinate 117,752,586, forward strand.
TACAGCCAGGAGCCACCATGCCCAGCCCTTTCCAAGAACATCTAAACGAAATTCAAACCAAAGGTTATCAAAGGAAGAATTACAATACTGAAGTGTCTGTAAATAATCTGGCCCACACTAGCTGCTTAATTTGGTATAATTTCCATAATACCTACAATCTGTAACATTCATTTTGACTTAATAAGAATAGCTAATCTTCATGGAGCTAGTACTATGTGCCAAGCTGTGTTCTGCTTTACATTATTACCATATTTAATCCTCACAGCAATCCTAGGAGTAGCTCTATTTTCTCCATTTTAAAGATAAGAAAACTGAGGCCAAGAGAAATTAACTTTCCCAAGGCTATAACTAGTAAATGGGAATTAGGATTTAAAGCAGTCTGACTTCAGGACCCATGCTATTAATCACCATGTTAAACTACACCCCCATAAGAAAGAAAATATATCATGTGTCAGGAGACACAGGGTAAGTAGATAGATCTCAACTTAAACTAAGTTCCATAGTGATAAAGTAAAAATGACTTGCATCTACAGCAAAGGAGACATTATCCAGGAAAAAGAAAATTGTATACTGTTTTGGGTACATTTTGCTTATGGAAATAGCATAGAAGATAAATTTAATTTCCTATGTGTGTTATGATATGGCTCAAGCAAGAACATATGTTTCTGCAACCTATTTGAATTTGTGGATTTAACTTGCTCAAGAATATTTTTAAAATCTTACTTAAAAAAGAATGAAGTTGGTAAAAATTAAAAGCAAATATGTTTAGTACTTTGATTTTCACTTACTGCTTTTCAAGTTCCCTAAGTCAAGTGTCTAATTTTGTTTTTAATTAAATGCACTACAGATAAAATCCTGAACAAAAATTCTTCTAGACATCTGGACAAGTTCCGCCTATCCAAATTCTGCCTGCCTAATCCTGCATCTTGGAAGAAAGTCTCAAAGTTTCCAACTACATTACAATAAACTGATGTCCTAAGGGTATCTCTGTTGGTCAGTGTAAATCAAATCACTCACAGAAGATGAGAATACATCTTTACTTTCATAACCAATCGATCAATAAAGAAAATGCTGGCCAGGCACGGTGGCTCACGCCTATAATCCCAGCACTTTGGGAGGCCAAGGCGGGTGGATCACAAGGTCAGGAGATTGAGACCATCCTGGCTAACACGGTGAAACCCCGTCTCTACTAAAAATACAAAAAATTAGCCAGGCGTGGTGGCGGGCGCCTGTAGTCCCAGCTACTTGGGAGGCTGAGGCAGGAGAATGGCGTGAACCCGAGAGGTGGAGGTTGCAGTGAGACGAGATCGCGCCACTGCACTCCAGCCTAGGCAACAGAGGGAGACTCCGTCTCAAAAAAAAAAAAAAGTTAACGCCCTGAATGTTATAGTTTATATCAAATTTCTCAAAGGCCCCAAGGACCAGTGTTCAACATTTGCTGGCTCAGGCTGGTTAACAGTAAATATTTAAGGAGCACCTACTAGGTACCAGGGACCATGCATATCCACCTGTTATACAGACAGTCGCAGTCTAGAACTACAATTTGAACTCGCATCTTCTGAAAGTTCAGGTATACAAATCGGAACCTTAAGCTCCAATACATAACTTTCCCTTTATAGTATATCCAAAAAAGCTATTACCAGAGCTTCTGCAATCTACAACCAACCAAATATGTTCACACGAAGAAACTAACAGGGGCACTTAGAATGTACAAAATAAGTCTTGGGTTACAGTGTACATTCTGTTCTCTGGAGCTTTATACCATGAAAATTTAGCATTTCCCCTAAAGTGACTCCTTTTCCTCAAAAATCAATTGTTTTAAAAAGTAAATTTCTATTGCTTACAGAAACCCCTACTCCTACTTATTCTTCTCTAATGGAAATACTACCCTAGAAAATATTGGAAAATAATGGAAATACTACCCTAGAAAATCTTCACTAATAATGAAGAAATGTGGCTTGATTTATTAGTAAGCTAATGCCAGGATTCTTTGTATGATTTACTGAGCCTCTCAAAAATTTTGAAACTCATGTTGAGTAAAACACATCCGACTGTGTTTTTAAAAAGCCAATTAAAACGACTATCAGATAACATAAACAGTAATTCCTGAAGTCAATGATTTTGCTTTGAAGAGGCCAAAAAGGATAAAACAGCCACCAGAAGTCTACCATAGTCTTTACAGTGAATATGTCCAACTCTGTAACTTATCCTAAGGTAACTATTCCAACTATACATCATCTATAGCAACTGTTCAGCACCCTCCAATGTGTAATCTCTTGTTCACTAGATCTTCTGCTACAAACCTCAAAGAAATCATTCTTTAAATTTCTTCAGCTCACACCATTTCCCATCCTTTTGTAAAAACAGAAGAAGACGTTATAAAACTTTGAAAATAAAAATGATAGGAAACAGTGGAAAAGTAGAGATGGCCTCTGCACCCAAGCTCTTTTCCTTTATACCTGATAACTTGTCATTTATCTCACCTACCTATCTTTATGTTCCTGGATAATCCAGGGTTCTTCCAACAGTTCAAATGGCTCTCTTACTAACAAATGTCAACGTCCTTATGTGACCATTCTGTTCCAGTCTCTGTACCATCCATTCAAGCCTGCTAGCTTTATCCTGCCAAAGAACCACGACGCTCCAAACTCACAAACCATTATACAAGCCCAACAGATACTCTATGCCGTTCTCGTTACCAACACGCTCCAACCCAATGTAAAACCTTCCTAGTATCAACTCTTCCTTTATGAGCTTTTCCCATATTCCTACTCCCTCAACATCTACCGGCCCATACTCCCAAGTCTCTCTGCTAAACGCAATTCCAGCCCGGAGTCACACCCTCTACAGCCTAATTCCCGCAACCCCAAAACCCCACCCCCCTCATCACGCCCTCTGGGGCCTCAGCTAGGAACCCCAACACCCCGCCCCACGCCCGGCACGCCCTCCAGATCCCTTTAGGGTCCTTTCCGTCGGCCCGACCAGACCCCGTTCAGGCCTTCCAAGCGCCTAGGCTCTCCCGACCACCACTCAGTCCCCGCCTCCAGCCCCTCACCGAGTAGCAGCAGCTTCACTTCTTTGGCCGCTTTTTCCCCGTCCTCCCGTAAGTTGCGGTCGATCATCTTGCTTCGCTCCACTGCCGCCTTGTCTTCGGCGCTCAACGTGCAGCCCATGGCGGCGGCGGGAGAGGGGACACGGGCCCGGACTCACTCACACCACGGAAACTGCAGCTCGGCAGGCTGAGGCACCGTCTATTGCTGGGCGGTGGCCCTCTCCGTCAGCTCCCTTAGCGCCCAGAAGAACCGGATATCCGACGTTTACGACACTTCCGGCGACGCCCCGCAGCCTTCACCGTTTAAACCACTCTCCTCAGGGAGAGGAGTTGAGACCGAAAGCGGAAGTCACGGGGAGCTGGCGGCTGGGTTGGGCGGCGGATCTGCAGAGTTTCGAGGTTCTGTCAAGTTCGCTGCCCGCCGCCCAACTTGAAGCCTCATTTACCTTTCGGCTACCTGATTTGGATAAATGGAGAAAAACCGGGGCCTCTAACTCATAATGCCCTCCCGCGTTCAAGATGCCAGTTTTGGGGCGGAGATTTCTAAATCAAAGCCTACATCCCGCGCGGGAATATCTGCTGGTAATTTCTCGCCTGCCAGAAAACCCCTTTGATCTCTGGCTGTGGAGACTCGGGACCCCTACCCAAGTATGGGACACTGCCTCCGTTGGGGTTATCTCAGGTCAATGGAATGGGAACAAGCTATCCGGCCTGGGCGCCGTTCACGTCTCACATCTGAGATCGTAACACCGACTGTGCTTAGGACCTCAGCAATAACTTTTTGCCGTCTCTGGCCCACTGACTCCTCTCAAAATGTCCCCTGGTCCTTTTGCTATTCACGTATTTCTGTGGGCTTGAGATTTGCTTAACTCCTATATTGGCAAAAGTCCACTTGAAATCGCTAGCAGATACTCGATAACCTGAAAGGTAAGCCTGTAGTTCCTCCATAAAATTTCCATGCTGCCCTTCTCCCCAGTATAATTCAGATCTTCCTACCTTAGGGTCTTAGAACTAAAACCAAGATAAGTCAACTTCAATTCCACACCCCGAAACAAACCAGTGCATCCTGTGAATCTCCTACTAAAATTTCCTGTTGTGATAACATGCAAAAGGAGAAGTTCTAGAAAAATTTGCCTCTCAGCCCTAGTATCACCTGAAACTTAAGTCCACTGTGAAAGCCCCAGGCAGATAGCATCTTTCACTAATAACCCTGGATACTGCGTGAAGGTAGTCCTAAATCAACTTTTCAGGCAAATAAGCCCACAATTACTATACGTTCTAGCGAAGGGAACTCAGTCCCTAAAACCTCTCCCTGTGATTGTAAATTTCTTTCTCTAATAGAATCTGAACTTGAGAAAGTAAGGTCCCAACAGAGAGGTTTATATAGTGATGATTCATTAATTAGAAGGATTTAATTAGAGGATTAGAGCCACCTTAAAAAGCCTCGTCCACCGTAACTCTTAGCAATGCCAATTCTTCAAGGTTTGAAAAGTCCCCCAGTCATTCCCAAATGACTGTTAAGAATGAAAGGGACTGCTTTTCCATTATCAATACTTTTGGGGAAAAAGGGCAAGAGGAAAGGGAAGTAAAACCAGTATTTATTGAGTACCTATTTGCCAGATACGGCTAGGTGCTCCCACATCCCATCTCTTAATCCTCACAACAACCCTGTGAGGTAGGTAATAATGATCCCCATTTTTACAGGTGAGGAAGTAGGCTCAGAGAAATTAAGCAGCTTTCCCAACTTCACACAGTGAGTAAGTACATCTATCCGACCCCAGAGTTACCCTTTTCTATCATGCCCCTGTAGGATATTGCCTGAGGACACCTGACAGCAGAAAGTCTAAGGTTTTCATCTAGGATTGGGAGTTACCCCAACACCAGCAGGATGCAGGAAAAAGTAACTGACCGGATGGTTGCCTCAATCTGTTGATTCTTCAGTGAGTTAGCTCAGATTTTGTCCAGGAACAGCTTTCAGAGCCAAAGATTACGTATTGAACTTTACCAAGGCATCTGGTGACTAGAAAACTCCTGGAAGGTGGTCATAGCAGAAATTGTTGGGAAAGTTCTCAGCATAATAAAAGAGAAATTTTTATTTCCTTCATGATCCACTCCTACAGGGAAAAATAAATGGCAAATGAACCCATGTATGTCAAACTCTGTAATAAACACCAGTGAGATCACAGTGTCAGGAAATTTCAGCCTGAATTAAAGATACCCTTGCTCTTAAAACTTTCTTCTTTGATGTATGTGAAGGAAGGGCTGGAGGGCAAAGTCAAAGGAAAAGGCAAAATAAATTAACAAAATGGCTGCCAGGCAATGCCCTCCCCTTCCTCCTCCCACCACATACACTCGCCTTTCCTCCTTCCATTGGGCTCACACTGCCACCTCCTGGCAATTCTTTGGATCTAATAGCTGATCAGTGGTGTTTGAAAGAAGAGTTTTTTCCCTGTCTAGGAATGATTGATTCCTCTGTATGCATTTATTTTAATAGGGAGGAGAGGTGAACATGTTTTTCAATCACAAAGGACTCTCCTCCCTATATATACTATGTTTTTAGGGAACTTCCTCAATGTAATAGGCACTAGACTGGTATAATAATCTAGTGGTAGGAAGACAACCTAGAAATTTTCCTAGAACAAAGGGGGAAAGCTGTTTGCCCAGTTTCATTTAATTTTTTTTCTTCATTAGAGAGTTTCATTTACAACCCCTATGCTTTCCACAATCTGCAGGAAGCTTCAAGGTATGCATCTTGCTGCCACGGTCTGAACTCTCAGAAGTTAGAGCCATGGACATATTCTCCAATATATTTCTCAAGCACATTCTGTAGTGCTTTATCAAATCAAAGTTCTTTGTGAAAATATAAGGTATCTCATCAACTTAGACTATGAACTCCTTAAAAGCAATGACCACACGCCCTGTGTGGGTCCCAGGGACTAGTGGGTGTTCAACTATTATGCACTGAATTGAACTAAAGGAGTCAATGTTGATATCAGTATAAACTTTTATCATAAAAATTATTTATTAGCTGTTTAAATGGGAGACTATCCCACTCCCACCAGCCCATTTCCCCTTTTGATGCTCAGTGAGCCAGGAATTTGTTCAAATAGAGACCACACCTCCCTCTGGCCCTGCCTTGACCCGTTAGTGTTACCTGATTCAATTGAGGGAAGTAGGATGGACAGGTGGTCCCAGATGGGTGTCCTGTCCAGTTTGCAGTTATTCCCTGTTTGTTGAAAATACCACCACCAATACCAACCAACACAGTTCCTACAGTCTCAATCAATGAACAGCCAAGACCAACTCCCGTGCCCTCTCTCCAACCCAGTGCTGCAGATAGGAGAGAGATTTAAGTCTTTGTCACTGAAGCTAATTTTGAGAGCGATGAATGGGAGTAGGAAGGCATTTAATGGATCATGGAAACCCCACCCTTCCCATGCCCAACCTTAAGTCTCTTGTACCCGATTGTCCAGGGGACTGGAGGTGGGTCGCTGCCATGAGGAGAGAGATCAGGGAGGCCAGTCCTGGAAAGAAAAGATTCGCAGTATTATTGATCAGGCTGATTACCTGGCCTCTCTGTTTCCAGCTACTTTACCAATTCAAATGCTAACCTCCACCCTCGCCAGTCTGACCCCCAGTCATTCTAATTCTTCCTCCTAAAAGAGAGGAAAGCCATCCTGCCTTATTCTTGTCTCTGCTAAGATCAGGCTCTACCCTTGATCTCCTGTGTGCAGGAGAGAGACAGAAAAATAGAACAGAAGGGCTTTTCCTGAAGAGTGGGAGAGAGAGAGCTGCAGTCAGCTTTCCTATCTTCTACTCCATGTACCCTAATTTCTATTTTGCCTTGTTTCTGGCCAAACTCAGTAAAGGAATACACCCTACTGGTCCTCTCATTTTAAGGAAATCTCAGGTATAAAACCAGAAAAATGATCTATTAACTCAAGTGGAAACACTTGGCTATAATTTAGTTCTTTTTAAACCTAGCAAGGAAATGAGAAAACATGGGTCATTTTCTTACCTTGCTTGGGTGCAATTACTGCCCTGGACAATTACACTGAAAAATAAAATATCCTAAATGGCCCCTAGAATAACTCCAAACCTGGCCTGCTGCCCTGTATCCTCCAACTCCTACCCTTAGAGAATTCCCTGCTTCTGGAAGCATGGAAATTTCACCAATTGAGAGGTTTCACCTCACCTTTGTGACCCTTTTCTCTCGTCACCGTCTCACCATACCCAGGTTCCCTCCCCTAGCAGTCAAAGATCACAGCCAAGTCCAAGGCTTTTGCACACGTTCATCCTGTTGACTCTGTTCCTGACCCAGGAAACACTAAGCAAAAGCTGTGTGCAGAGACCCCAGCCTCAGCCCTAGCCAGCTGGGAAAAGGTGATCCCACAAGGTGGTCCTTGCAATCATAACTGGCCCCAGCCCCATATCCCTCCGAGTGTCCAGCGGCCCATCATGACTCCAGCCGGGGTGAGGTGGCAGGACGGAGGTAGCTGTCTGACATGATGATGTCGCTGGTGAGTTGCTGCTCCAGGAACTCAGAGGTCTCCTCAGCTATCTGGCCTGGGATTCGAAAGTCAACAGCAGGTGGCTCCTGCTTGGGGCTGGGTAGGGGTCGGGAAACCCAGGACTCAGAAGGACAGCCAGTCCCCTGGAGGAACTGCAGGAAGTTCTCCTCAATGGAGCCCTCCCGGCTAGGCAGCCTCAGCTCCTCCTCTGGAGCTGGCTTGAAGAAGCAGACAAACTGCTTGCTGAGCTCCCCCCGGATCTGCCGGTTGAGACATCCATAGAAGAAAGGGTTGGAAGTGAAGCAAAAGTAGCCAATCCAGGTGACCACACTCTCCACCTGCCCAGTTGAAATGGGCTGAGCACTCAGGGCAACATAGAGGTGGAAAGAGAAGTAGGGCAACCAACAGAGCAGGAACTGTCCCCCCACAGCCAGGAGAACCACTGCTGCTTTCCCTCCCCCAAACGTCCGGTGTGGGGTGGTCTGGGGGGCCCCCGAGCTGGTGACCATCGTGGAGCGGCTGCTGAGAGATTCGGAGCGTTGCCGGGGTGTCTCCATCCACGTGGGCAGTGGCCCGTGCTGCATGGCAGCCACGCGGGCCACTCGGAACATGCTGCAGTAGACCACGAGGATGAGGAGCAGGGGCAACAGAAAGTAAAGGACAGCAAAGACCACCACAAAAAGCTGGCAGTAGGCACTGTGGCTCCATTGGAGTGAACAGCCTGGGGGGACACTGGGAGCTCCTTCCTCCCAGGAGACCCTTCCCAACACTGGCACAGAAGCCATGGCCAAGGCCTTCACCCACACACCCACCAGCACAGAGGCCACCAGCCCCAGCGTCATGCGCACCTCGTAGCGCATGGGGTGGACCACGTAATAGTAGCGCTCCACATTGATGGCTGACACCGAGAGGATGGCCAGGCTGACAAAGCACACGCTCAGAAACAAGTAGAGGCGGCAGGCCACCTCCCCAAAGAGGGCGTGGTCAAAGAGGGCGGAGCTGGAGAGCATGGCCAGGGGCATGAGGGTCAGGGCAGCCAGCAGGTCCACCAGGCAGAGGTGGAAGACGAAGACAAATTTTCGGAGGGCAGGCGTCTTGGCGATCACGGCCATCACAGCGGCATTGCCAGCCACAGCAGTCAAGTCCAGCAGGAGCATGAAGAAGAGGGCCACAGATTCCGAAGCAACATCCCGTAGCCCCACCTCCGGGACCCCACTGGCAGTAGAGGGACCTGGGGTTTGAGGGACCCTCCCCAAAGTGGAAGAGTTCCCTGATGACTGGGGGATGGGTGAGGACTCCATGGGGCCGAAAGAGGGCACCCAGGGTACCTCCTGTCACAGGCCCATCCCCCATCCTAGTCCAGCGACCCTGGGATGGCGAGCCCAGGCCCAGGCTTCCTGGTTTCGTAGGGGGCACCTCCCACTGGAGCCTCTTGGGCAGGTTTGTCTGCGTACAGAGCGCCAGGCCAGGCAGCTGAAGGATCAGAAGCTCATCCCCTTTCTGGCCGGAGGTAGCTCCAGGGTCTGCCTTGGTGACTGCTAAGAAGCAGGAGACGTGGGAGGTGCAGGAGCCTGACCCACTCAACACTCCGCTTTCGGAATGGCCTTCACCTCTTCCTTTTCCATCTCCTTTCTGCCATTCTTGTTCTCCATACCCTTCTACCCTTTCCAGAACTGTTAGCCGGGGATTCTAAATCCTGTTTCTCCTTCCCAGGGTCCTGCTGATCTCTGGGATAGTGCCTCAGTTTTAGGGTTCCTTATGTAAATTTCCTGATTTCTTGTCTCCTCAGAATGGCAAGAGCTGCTGGGGAGTAGAAGGAGCACAGAATTTAGTTTCTAGTCCCAGTTCTGGGCATTACTAACTCTGTGAATCTTCTGAATTTCAGTTTCCTCATAAATCCATCTGTAAAATGAAAGGAAGAACACTTGCTTCACAACTGTGTTTCTGGATCCTGCGTGATTTGTTAATAATAATACTAATGACAAGCAGTAGCATTGATACGGCGTTTTCCACATGCCAGACCCTGTTCTCAGCACTCTACCTATATTAACTCATTTTATTCCTCACACAACCCTATGAAGTAGATAATATTTTTATCTCCATTTTGCAAGAGATGAAACTGAGGTCTAGAAAGGTTAAGTAACTTACCCAAGGTCGCACAGCTAGTAAGCGGCAAGGGCTGGGCACCCACCTGGGCAGTCTGGCCCCAGGTCCAGTACTCTTGCCCACTGTGCCATGCCATATGTGAAGGTGCCCTCCGTGCCGGCTGGACTATAATAGGCATCCAGTAAATAGTTGTTGAATTTCAGCTGTCTCTAAAACTGTCTCTTGTTGCCCTAGGGTTATCATCTGAAAAGGGGAGCTGTGCTTTAGGCTCTTTTGACATCACTACTCCCAGCACAAAGAGCTGCCACTTTGGGAATGTTGAGTAGGAGCAGTGAAAACAAAATGTCCCATCTGGAAGGAAACTGGGAGGCCAGCTCATCCAGCCTCCACTGCTCCCAAAGCCAGAAGTTGCTTCAAGCTGCCCTTCTCCACCCACTCATGAACTCTTCAAGGCCACTGTGCCCCTCTTGTGGGAAAGGAGCTGCTACCAACCTCCTGCTCCCCAGATCCCCGAATCTCTGATCTCTGGAGCTGACCCTTGGAGGATCCCTGACCAAGAGCTGCATTGGTTCTAGACTGTTACTACAGTCACAGAACAAGAAGTAGGGAGGAGACACTGAGGTTGCTCAGTTTAAAAACCCATCATTTCTATGGCTGCAATAAAGAGGATCACATGGCAAGATGGGCCCCACTCTCCTCCACAGTTATAGCCTTACAGTCACCTTTGGTTTTTGGTGTTTCCATAAACCTTACACCAATCCAACTTCTAACATGCTATACATGCAATAGGTGCTGGATACAATTTTGTGAATTGAATCAAACTCAAATTGGTAGTTGAATCCCTGCCCCCTAGGACAAACTCCAAGAACACTCAGTCAGCCAGCTGTGTGCCAGCCAAGGGACTCTCTTGTGGAAAGGATAGCCGGGGTTCCTGGACTTGAGGAAGCCCTAACTTTGGGCAACTGCCTAGAGACGTGCCTCTCTCTAGGGACACAGAAAGCTCATTTCACAGTTAAGATGCCCACAGAGACTTAGAGTCTGCAGAGAAGTTGAAGAGCGGGCACAAAAGTGAGACATCAGCTTCTCATTAGAGTCTACCAGGAAAAATGCCTGAAAGAAATGCTAGGAGAAGCATCCTTCCTTCTTACTCTCCATGCTCTGATTTACCTATCCCTTCTGTCTGTGAGTGAGGCCCAGAGGATGTGGTTCAGAGTCCCTCCCTGGTGGCTGAAGGAGGAGAGGCCCACCATGTCTGGATGGACATCAAGAGTCCCAGACGGAGGGAAGCAGACCTGGTTTCCACGTGGAGCTGGAGGGATGCCACGAAGCCATGATGGAGCCCTGAGCAAGAAGGCATTGGACATTGCTCTTTTTCATAGCTCCCTCAAGCTTGCCAGTGTCTCCACAGTGACTCCTAAATGCCAGGATTCCAATTTACCTCTTAACAGACAGATCAGTGTATCTGGCTAATGGGCACTCCCTCACTAATGGACTGGGGTTATGGAGGGGTTATGGGTTTCATAGGTGAAACCCAGGGAGCCTCACTCCTCTCCCAGGTCATATCATTATGCCTACTCCCCCAACAGATGCTTTCCTTCCCCCACTACTTACTTCCAACAGCACCCCTCTTACCTCCAGGACCTTCAGTACCTAGAAGGCTTTGCCACTAGGGCCTGAGGTCTGGGCCTCTAGCAGGGGCATGGTCAAGTTACAGGATGCAAGATGTGCATAAGTGCCCAGCCCAAGGCCACAGAGGTATTGGGATTCACATGCACCTGTTTTCCAGATCCAGAGCTTCCATCCCAAAGACCTGAGCCTGGCCTTCCTTCAGACAAGAGCGTGCCCCTCCTAAGCTAGGGAAGATTTCCAGGGAGCTACAACACCTCTCCTCAGCAGAGTTGCCCACGCCCAGGACACAGTTGCCCATCAGCCTGTATGCTGAAGGGCCCATTCCTAGAATGTGGGAGACCCATGTCCATGACATGGAGCAAGACAGATGGAGAATGCTGTTTGTCTGCAGGATGTGGGTATTCCTGCCGGCAGGAGATGATCAACCCCCCAGCTCTGGGCTTCAGAGATGCCCACACCCCAATACCGCCTTTGGGATACCTGAGAGCCCATCTCCTGATCAAACTGCTCACCAGAATGTAGGCAGGGCTGGTCCTTGGAAAGCCACCCTTCTGTGGGGATACCTTGGCACTCACCACCAGGCTCTGGGTCTGGCCCCCATTCCTGGCCTAGTCGGCAACTCCTACCTTTGCTGAGCAGTCCCGGCTCCCATGTGATAGCTCCTCTCAGCTGATGCTTCTCCAAGGCTGCTGAAGCCTGAAGCACTGCAGTGAGCGGTGAGAGGCAGCCGGCAAAGCAGAGTGCTCCGAGAGCCTCTGGGTCCTAATGGCCTCCTGCTTCCCACCCAGCCCCTCAGAGTCACTTCTGGAGCAAAAAGGTGGGCACCAATGCCCCAGGCAAGGTGCCTGGCAGTGAGCTCAACTCCTCTCACTTCTCTCAGGCTGCTGGATTGCGTCTCAAAAATTTCGTGGGGCCAGGAAATGATAGGTAGGGGAGACCCTCTTGACCAGCCTGATGAAGTAAAAAAAAAGTACATGGAGTCAGAAAATCCAGGTTTAAGGCCTGGCTATGGCACTTACTAGCCGTGTGACCTTGGGCAAGTTGCATTTTGGCCTTGATTTCTTAGCAGTTCAAAGAGAAGATAGGCGAGATGCATGGTTCTGTGTGACATGAGAACCAAGGTGCTGATGCAGGCAGGTCAGCGCAGACCCAGGGCCCCAAGGCTTAGGCCAGGGAGGCGGCTGAGGCTCCAGGGGATGGTCCAAGGTTTGGCCCCTTTGGAAGCTGCCTAATGCGTATGGGGGACAGGTTTAGGAGCAGCACTCAGGTTTGAAGGGCAGCTGAAGGCTTTGTCTTAACCCTGCCCTTGCCTCCCAAAAGCACATTACTATTATTTGCTTAGATTGTATGTTTATTGGAACTGGGGCTGTGAGGGCTGATGGAGATTGGCAGGGAGGGGGCAGGAGGATCTAACATCCCCCCGAGCCACCATGGGAACCACCACAACACTGCTTCCTGAAGGAGACAGAGTGGGGGCCAGGGACTCAGGAATGCTCACACTGATCTGGATTTGTGGGACTGGACAGAGCTAGGTAGCATCAGCCACTGAGCATCGCCCATCTGTGGCATGATGGGCCTTCAGAGACGCAATGAAGGGGCATGGCCTCCCTCTAGCTATGAAGAAAATGATCATTTACCCGGGTACATGACTGATACCCAAGGATAGAATCCTAACATTGCCAAGCTGTAGGACATCCTACTGGCCAAGGTATCCATGTTTCTGAGACCCAGAGAGATAAAGAGATTGCTCAAAGCCACATAGCTCCACATGGCAGAGCCATGAGTCTAAACAGGGAATTCAGGCATGATCCCCTACTCCAGAGCCTGCTTCCCTGAGACTTGCCTATCTAGGGACTCCTTCTGCCTCTAAGAAGGAAAAAGGGAATTCTGGAATTGTTTACCAGACCCAACCCAAAGAGCCATAAGAACAATGAGTTACCCAAGGACCTCACTGGGACAAGTTGGCTGCCCCAAGCCCCAGGTCAAAAACAAAGAGGCCACTGACAAACCAAGAGCCGATGCAGCAAGTGCCGCTGTCACCAGCCACCACTTTTTGAGCTGTTATGAGTGTCAGGCCCTTTACATACAGTTTCTTTGATCCCCACACCAATCTATGAGGCAGCCATGACTTGCCCTATTTTATAAGTGAGGAACCGGGTGCTGGAGGAGAAGTGACTTTCCCCAAATCACACAGCTAATAAGTGCAAGAGCTGATATTTGAACCCAGATCTGTTTGAAGTCCAAGTATTTCCTCCTCCTTCTCCCTTCGTTCCGTGGCCTCTCCAGTGGCCTGACACAAGACTGTGGACTACAGCCCTAAAAGGTATCTTCATAGAAGTAGTCACTGCCTTCCAGAAAGCCTAAAACAGACCTCAAAATTAGGCATACCTGAGTACAAGAAATTCAAATGGAAATACCAAATTGAAAACCTGTAGACAGCAAAGTGATTTTTAGGAAGCCCTGTGCTGTTGTGTTGGCAAGATTAATTTGGCATCAAGCAGATTGTCTGGGATTAGGTAAAGCCTGTCCCTGCTCAGCACCCACATTCTTCCTGCAGGGCCCCAGCCCAGACTGGCATGGCCCCTTCCAAGGGATTCAATAAGAACTGGAGCAGACCTGGGCCCACTGGAACAGGATTTTAGAAAGAGCGCTAGACTGGAGTCAGAAAACCTTGGTCCCAGTTTGGCGCCATTCTATTGGTTGGTGGTAAGACCTTGGCCTGTGAGTTGGCTGTCTGTGAAAATGGGCAAAATTCTTCACTTCCAAGCTTATCTAATAGTGGTAGGGAGCCTGCAAAACAAACATAGCCTGCCTCTCCAGCTTCAGGGAGCTAGCACAGGTAATCACAGTTCATGTGGTGGCCAGCAGGCAAGGCGTCCGTGTCCTGAAGCCCCTCCCAGAGAGCTATTGGGAAAGGCAGTACCAAAGAGGCAGCATGTTCCAGCTGTTGGAACCATCTTGGCTCAGGAGGTCGGCGGGGGAACTGCTTATTCTAGCCTGTGGGCAAATAATAAATAATAATAATAATCATGCTGGCTGGGCACAGTGGCTCACGCCTGTAATTCCAGCACTTTGGGAGGCTGAGGCGGGCAGATGATTTGAGATCAGGAGTTCAAGACCAGCCTGGCCAACATGGCGAAACCCCGTCTCTACTAAAAATACAAAAATTAGCTAGGCATGGTGGCACATGCCTGTAATCCCAGCTACTCAGGAGGCTGAGGCAGGAGAATCGCTTGAACCCAGGAGGTGGAGGTTGCAGTGATCTGAGATCGCACCATTGCACTCCAGCCTGGGCAATAAGAGTGAGACTGTGTCTCAAAAAATAATAATAATAAATAATAATAAGAATAATGCTACTAGTTCTTGAAGGCCCACTTTGGGAGGCACTTCTTATGCTGTATCTTATTAAATGATCTCAGTCAGGGTGTGGAGTAGCTACTGACAGCACACCCCCAACCCCACCTGCCAGTCCCTCCTTTTAGTAAAGCTTAGCACAATGGAGGGGGCAAGAAGACCAAGATGGAGAAACTGAGTGTGATCCCCCAAACCACATAAGAGATCCATGGCTCACTATGCTGTGCACACACCCAGGAAGGGAATCCTGTTACAGGACGGGGACCAGGCCCTGTTTCCAACAGTGGCACCCCTTCCCTTGGTATCATGGCAGGGCCCTTCCTGCTGAGGACTGATCTTTGCATCCTAGACTTGCTCCCTGGTACAGTTTTACCCAACCCTTGTGCACCAGCACCTCGTGACAGGGTCGTGTCTGCCCATCCACCCTTTTCTGCCCCAGGATGAGACCTGGAAGCCAATCAAGTTTATCTTTCATTCATCCATCCACTTCTTCAATAAACATTGAAGACTTCTTATGTTGCCACTGCCCCCTCCCTAGAGCCCCTTGCCTGCTCAGTGGCACCCACTACCCTCCTTCTCTGCCTTGTGTCAGAATCTGCTCTCAGGAAAGAGGTTGATAAACCCATTTGCACTGATAGCAGCTTAATGTGTTCTCTCCCAGGAATATTAACAATTTAACAGGGAACAAAGAGAAGAAGCAGAACGTTGGGATTCCAGCATCGACCAGGGATGTCCCTGAGATCCCACAACATAGACTGCCTGTCAGCCGCCTACTCCCTAGCCAGGCCTCCCCCGCCAAGCTGCTGGCATTGTGTCCTCTTGGCATCCACCTCCATCCGCATGGGCACCCAACCCCCCCGCCCCTGCCAACCAGACAGCAGGCTTACAGCTGGGACCTCCCCACCACAGCTCAGTTCCTGGCTTCCTGGAGCCCCCCTGTACCAGCACCAGCCATGCCTGCTTTCCAAGCACCCACCTCACCCTGCCCACCATCTGGGAGCCAGGCCGAGGGGCTGAGGAGGGAGGCAGAGGAAAGCAGAGGTGAGAGCCCTTCCATTCTCTTTATTCCCCCACTGTCTGGCCTACACCCCCTGCCAGGAGCTGAGATCCAATGGTATATTCAGCCTGCAGCTGCCACTGGTCATGTGAGCCCATTGCTAGGTTACAGGGACCCAAAAATAAATCCTTCCCAACCAGATTAGAAACTGGGGGCCTCGGATGAACCAGGCTCAAAAGAGTGGCAGGAACACCCACAGTGCGTGTTTAGGCCAGGGCTGCTATGGACCAGGGCCCTTCCCATGCTGCCCACCTCCTGTCCATCAGCAGGGGCTCAATGCTGGAACCCCACAGAAAAGTCCCAGAGAGCTCCTGGGTCTCCTATTTATTAATAACACAATAAATAGGTCTACAGGCTGAGTGGCCCTTCCTCACTAGCAATCAGGGTCATATCCTCTGCATGTTCTTCCCATCCAACCTTCCCATCATCAGCCTGTCCCTCCACAGGCCCTGCCCTACACCCAGTGCATGGGCAAAGCAGAATTAGTCATTTGCCCTGTGGCCTGGGGGCCATCTGCCCTAACAGTCCTTTTCCAGACTCGGGAAGGGAGCTCTGGCAGTAGGCACAGCACTAGGCGTATTCGTGTGAGTAGTCTTACACAATCTTTTCTGTTAGTCTCAATGATTCCATTTACAGATATGGACACTGGGGCTTAGAGAGGTTAAGTGACTTTTGCAGAGCCACACAGTTGAGCAACTGGGGTTCAAACCCCAGATCTATACTATGGGGATGAGGCAAGGAAGAAGACAGGGAAGCACAGTTATGGAAAGGGGAGTTCCCCAAAACCCTTCCCTGGGGCCTGAAAACTTGGCACTTTAATTGCTCTGAATTGGAGGGGAGTTATCTCCCCCTGGAACTTCTTTCACATCCTCCAAGCCAGGACGCAGCTTACCCAGGCCACGTACCTCCTTCCCCATGGCTTTGGGCTCTGTCCCCTTCTCTGGGAAATACTGTCCAGGACCTGGGTGGGGTCATCCCCGGTGCAGAAGCCTGGGGAGGCAGACACAAATCCCCACTGCTCAGCACAACCCTGCTTCAGAAGCTTGACATAGGGCCAGAGTAGCAAAGCTGAAAGGATCACAGGAGGTCAGGTGTCTAACTCCTGATTTTACAGATGAACAGGCCTAGAGTGGAAAGGGAACTTGCCCAGGGCTAGGCTACACAGCTAGAGGGTAAAGGAGGTGCAACCAGAACCCAAGCCTCCGGAGTCCTGCTCCTTTTTTCAGCTTGTCATTAATGGTGCACATCTGGGTTCCTGGGGCCCTTCCTCAACCCACCATATCCCTAGGACCTCCCAGCTGTCTGTTTTCTTCAGCTCCTCCTCCCCAGCAAGGTTCTGAGAAGGCCCAGACACCCCACTTACCTCTGTACTGTCCTTGTCTCCCCATTTTGAGTACATTCCTATGGTCTCCTGAAGCCTGGGAGCACCCTATTCCCACCTCCTTCAGCTCCTAGCAGCCCAAACTGCAGGCTCTATGTCACTCCACTCAAGACATGTTTATTGAGCAACTACTATATGCAAAGCTCTGTATAGGAAGTGAGGAAGAGGGTTACAAAGATTAAACAAATACAGACTTGCCTTCTTGGTGCTTATGTCTAGGATGGGGACAATGCAGGCTGTAAGTGTCAAGGGATGGTGAAATTGCTGGGGAGATTCAAAGGAAAAAGTGAACTTACTTCCTCATGAAATCTAGGAAGACTTCATGAAGGAAGTGGCATGGGTCTTAAAGGAGGAGTAGGATTTTAACTGTGAGTAACTGAAAGAGGCTGAGGACAGTAGTCTAGATGGAAAAAGAAGGCCTACCAAAAATATGGAAATAGCAAGTTTAGGAAATATTAGGGCACTGTGAGTTCTCCAATTTGACTGAAAAATAATCTGGATGTAGGGAAGAAGTGAGAATAGAAAGGTAGATTTATGGGACTGCGCCCCTTGCAAGCCAGGCTGAGAAGCCAGACTGAGAAGTCAACATAGCAAAATGTCTTGAGCAGGGAAACATAAGGCCACAGATGTGCCCATCTCCTATCTTTTTTTTTTTTTTTTTTTTTTTTAAAGATAGAGTCTCTTTCTGAAACCCAGGCTGGAGTGTGCAGTGGCGCAGACATGGCTCACTGCAGTCTCGACCTCCCAGGCTCAAGTGATCCTCCTGCTTCGGCCTCCCGAGTAGCTGGGACCACAGGTGTGCCACCACACCCAGCTAATTTTTTATTTTTATTTTATTTTATTTTATTATTTTATTTTATTTTATTTTATTTTATTTTATCTTATTATTTTATTTTTGAGATGGAGTCTCGCTTTATCGCCCAGGCTGGAGTGCACCGGCACGATCTTGGCTCACTGCAAGCCCCACCTCCTGGGTTCACGCCATTCCCCGGCCTCAGCCTCCCGAGTAGCTGGGACTACAGGCGCCCACCACCACACGCGGCTAATTTTTTTTTTTTTTTTTTTTTTTTTTTTTTTAGTAGAGACGGGGTTTCGCCATGTTAGCCAGGACAGTCTCAATCTCCTGACCTCGTGATCTGCCCGCCTATAGTGATGGGAGTCTCGCCATGTTGCCCAGGCTGGTCTCAAACTCCTGGGCTCAAGCAATCCTCCCACCTTGGCCTCCCAAAATGCTGGGATTCCAGGCCCAGCCTCCTGTCTTTTGGTGGGTCCTTTGATAAGTATTTACTGAACCCACAAGTTCCAGAGCAAGGGGCTGAATCAGAGACGAGGGATTTTCCTTGTCATTCAGGCCCAGAGGGAGAAATAAAAATCCATATAGGTCATCAAGGAGATAGTGCATGTGAATGTGTGACAGAGTGCACTCAGGAGAAAGGGGAGGTCACAGATGAAGTGATACAGCATCAAATGACTCTCATGTTTCTTAGGTGGGGCTCTGAGGATCTTTGGCCCAGGTACTCATGAGTGACCATGTCCATTCTTCGGAGAGGAGGGGAAAAGGTGGAGTGGTAATTTGAGTGCCAGGAAATTCTCCCTATAGAGTAATGATATCATAAGAAGCTGTCCAGCCTGTCCTGAGAGGACATGGCATCTGGACTATCGGCTGGTCCTTCCACCCTGGAACGCCCAGTTCAAGGCCTACTTCTTTGGCCCTGGCCTGAAAACAAAGAACTGGGCTGGGTTTCCCAACTGAGAGCTCCACAGAGCACTCCCAGCAGTGCCTGGTGTCTGACTCTGGGGGGCACCCCTGCTCTATGTCTCTGGGTCAGTCGCCCCTAACCATCTCATCCTCAGCCAAGCCAACCCCTGCTGAGCCCAAGGGAATCTGACTCTTCCCTGTCCAGGCTGGACACCACTGAGCACAATGATACTGGTCCTGTGACCTCTTTCCCAGACATCTCCTTCCCTCCAAAGTCCTCTCCCTGCGTTCCTGCCCCACCTAAAAATAGCCCCCCCCCCCCCGACTCTTATGCCCATTGGTTGAAGGGAGGGACAGACTTCCAGACCTAGAACTCTCGGGGACTCCTTGGGGATCCAGAGATAGCTTGTGAGTGGCCCCTGGGGTTTCTGGGCGCCCGGGAGGTGGTCAGCCCTCACCCACATGCCTGGGGACCCTACTGCAGAATGGCAAGTGGAAGCTCAGTCTCCTGGATGGCCTCCCCTGGAGGGGTATCCCTGGAGGATGTAAATCAGCATTGCACGAGGCAGGGGTTCCTAGAGGGTGAGGTCCTGGGTGGGAAAGAGGACCCAAGCCGCTCCATTTCCGGCCCCCAGACTGCCTTGACAGCCGGAAACCACAAGGGGGCAGTGTTGGCCACAGAGCTGCAAAGAGTTGACTGCAGTCCCCGGTGACAGGCTTCTCCCCGCCCAACTGCCACCTGCCTTCTCCCTCCTGGAGACCGTGGTCCTATGGTGGTCCTGTGGACCCTGACCTTTTTACACCATCACAGTCGGCTGGGAGGACCAGGCGAGAGGGCCCTGGCTCGTTAAATAAAATCCCTCCTACTCCTAAGAGCTTATGAGGAAGAGATGGGCCGACTGGTGTCCCAGAAGGAGGCCTGAACCGGCGGTCCAGCGTGCATCCACATTTAGTGGGCAGTACGCTTTGGGCTGCTCTCCAGCCCCTGCTGGAGCCCCGGCTTTTCGGAGCCCCAGCTTCCAATGAGGGATTGGGCCACGATTTTAGGCATTCTCTAAGGTCCTTTTCCGCCCTAGAATTTGAGCGTCTGAGTCAGCCGCTGCTGTCCTTGAGTGGCTTCTCTCTCCAGGCCCCGGACAGCTTCAGAGGCTCAGTCTGGGTGGGTGGAGGGATGCAGGAAACAGCAGTGGGCATTTCTGATCTCTACAAACCAGGCCATTATTCTGGAAACCACAGTCATGAAGAGGTGCAGTCCTAGG
This sequence comes from Pan paniscus, assembly GCF_029289425.2. Taxonomy (NCBI): domain Eukaryota; kingdom Metazoa; phylum Chordata; class Mammalia; order Primates; family Hominidae; genus Pan; species Pan paniscus. Next base: position 117,772,634 of record NC_073249.2, read on the forward strand.
ACTGGGAAAAGACTGAGAAAGGAATGACCAGGGTCAGCTGGATCTCAGGAAGACCCCTCTCATGGGCTCCATCTGACTGATTTGTGTGATTGTGTGAATGGCAGGATGGCTGGAAGCTGGCTGAAGAATGCCCTGTCCCAGGCCGTGGAGTTATGTTGAGCTTCCTTGAAGTAGAGGCTGCAGGAAGCCTAGACGTCCCTCCTTCCGGCCCTCCTTACTCCCAAATCCCCACAACAGTCCCCTTCTCTCCTCCCCACATTGCTGACACCTGCTTCTAGCTCCCTGCCTGAACCTGAACCTCCACCCACAGAGAGCGGAACCCATAGCCACAGTTCTAGGAGGGGATCCCTGCCTGGCCTTCCTATCCCTAGCCTGTCCTGCCCAGCCCTGTCCCTCCAGACCAGCCTCTGCTCACACCCACATAGCCCTGCTCCTGTGCCTCTGAGGCACTCTCTCCCAACTCCTGTAATTTCACACCAGGCCCCTGGACAGTGTGTGTCCAGCACCTCCGCTTCCCTGATCAGACATCTGATCCAGCACCTGGGGCCTGACCCCCACAAGCACAGGGTGTGTCCTGGTTCTTCTATCTCATCTCCTTTCTTCCTTGATGGCCCCATTTTCTCACTTTTCCTGTCTCCCTTATTTGGTTTCTCTTCTTTGATCTGTCGTCTGCTCTCTGCATCCTGTTCTCAGAACTCTCTGAGTCCTGGAGCCTCTTGGCCATGGGCCTCTGCTCCTTGACCTCTCTGTTTCTTTGCCTCAGTGTACACCTTTCCCCCTTCCCTTTCCATCTCTCTCTCCATCTTCACTTCCTCCTCTGCAGTGCATACACTGAGTATCGGATCCATCTCTCCCTGGATGAGGGTATAAATAGCAGAGGGAGGCTGGGCTAGAAGCCAATTGTGCTACCAGCCTCTTCCTTGCAGTCCTGGGCTTAGCATTCAGGACCAGTAGTGGGAAGGGTCCTGGGCAGGGCTTCAGGGGTAGGGAGTTGGAGGGTTGCAGTTGAAGGCCACTGGATGAGTGACAGACCCAGGCAGAGAGAGGGGTGCTACCGCAGCTGGAGGGAGTCCTGAGCTTCACGTGCAGGCCAGGCTCCCCACCTAATGTGCGTATGAAGTCGCTACTTCTGCTGCTGGAAAAGGAGCTCTGGGTCAAATGACCCTCCCAAGGGCCGCTGGAGGGCCCTGTCTGCTCCTCTGGTACGTAGATGCATGGGCCCAGGTGGCTGCCAACAGACAGCAGCTGGGGACTGGAGTAGAAGTGGTGCCCTCAAGAAACAGGCCGCACTCTCGCTCCAGCCAGCTCCCTGGCCTAATTAGAGACCGGAACGGCATTGATCGTCCCTGAGCTCATTATGTCACAGCTGGGGAACAGCTGGCCAGTTTTTTCCAGGCCATTAGCTGCGCCATGAAGTGGAGAGTGTTGGGGAGAGGGGGGTGGCGTGCGAGCAGGATCAATACCCCATCTGTCTGGGGGAAAGCAGCCTAGTGGCTGCCTTCTCTGGCACTCTGGCTGTGCTTCTCTCCAGCGCTGCTACACTAGCTGAGCTCCTTGGAGTTCACACACAAAAGCTCTACTCCTTCAATCCTGGAGCCCAGAGAGATGGACTCATGGCTTCTGGGCTGGCCCTGACCTGGCTGAAAGGGACCCTCGGAGCCTTCTCTCAGAGAATTAAGAAGGGCAAGAAAGAGGCTCAAATTACCTAGCTGGTCTCAGAGGGAACCTCAAAAGTGCAGCTCCTCTCCACCCCCATGGCAAGATGACACCTAAGGCAGCTGTTTCTGTTGGCCCTGGGCCCACCTCTCTGTGCCCCTGGGCTCTGCCGGGTTTGGTTTCCTGTGGGGTGGAGAGATGGCAGGGGATCCTCTGGCCCTTGGGGAGTGTGGGATACTGGAAGGAGGTAGGGAAGAGACAATAGTTCTGTCTTTCTCCCGCTCCCTGTCCCGGGCCTGGGCAAGCAGCAGCTTAGCTGGGCAGCACCCGAGCAGGGGCAAGGCTCTCCACACGGTCTGACCTGCCGTGTGGAGGGAGAAGGACAGCAGAGAAGCCTGCTGTCAGAGGGCAGTTCAGTAGTACCTAATGAGCTGGATTCTTACTTACAGGGTTATAAAGTGTGAAGGCTAGAAAAGACCTCCAAAATATCTCGAGCCTCACTCCTCATTTTACAGAGGGAGAAAGCAAGCTCTAATAAGCCTTAAGCTCTGCTATGCGTGGCTGATTCTGCTATCGAGGGCTTCATTTTAGTTCTCTCTGTGTTTCTCTCATTTATTCCACATTGAGGGTTTTTTGGGGGGGGGTGGTTGTTTTGTGCGTGTGTGTGTGTGTGTGTGTGTGTGTTTTGTTGTTGTTGTTGTTGTTGTTGTTTTGAGACGGTCTCGTTCTGTTGCCCAGGCTGGAGTGCAGTGGCACAATCATGGCTCACTGCAACCTCCACCTCCCAGATTTAAGCGATTCTCATGCCTCAGCCTCCCAAGTAGCTGGTACCACGCCTGGCTAATTTTTATATTTTTAGTAGAGATAGGGTTTTGCCATGTTGGCCAAGCTGGTCTCGAACTCCTGACCTCAAGGAATCCGCCTGCCTTGGCCTCCCCAAGTGTTGGGATTACAGGTGTGAGCCACCACTCCCAGCCCCACATTGAGTTCTAATGTAGCTCCAAGGTGTCCTGGGCACATGTCCTCAGGCCGCTGGTGGAGGCTTCACTCTCCAGGAGAGGTGTGGGGACTGCCGGGCTCCCTTCCATCCTACCTCCACTCTCCAGCCCTGCACCCTCACCCTCCAGCACCACCATGGGAACAGCACCAATCACTGGAAGTCCTATTGGGTCCAGCTAGCTGCTGGGTTCCTGGGCAGTTTCCTACCCACTGGACAGAGGCCAGGCTATGCATAGCACCGGCCGCTCCCCAGACTTCCCACCATGGCCTCCATTCCCAGAATCAGTGGTGAATAGAACACAGAGGTCAGAAGGCCTGAATTCCAGATGTGAGCTCTTTCTAGGCCCAGGCCCAGGTCCAGCCCCTGCCCTGAAGAGCTGGTAGACTCATACATCCAGAAGTGTACAAAGGGCAGAAGGGCCCTTACGGCAGCACAGCATATTCCTCATGTTACAGATGAGGAAGCTGTGTCCTAGGGAGCAGAAGGATTTGCTCAGGGACATCCAGTTGGTTAGAGGCAGGTTTCAGATGAGGTTTCCCAAATTCCAGATAGTCAGCGTTGGTTCCATTCCACCACAGGGCTTCGGCTCCAAGTTCTGAAAGCCACTGATTAAGGTCTAGTGGATCACCCTTGACTCATTTAACATGCTCAGCAAACCCAACAAACACTCCTTACAAGCCCAGGGTGCACTCTCTTCCTCAGGACTCTCGGAACAGTGAAGACAGCTGGGGCCATCAGAATGCGCATCGGGCACACCACTGCCACCAGAAGTAGGCTCCTCTCGGGTGAGCCTGTCAGTTTAGGAGCAGCTGCTACCCAAAGCATGGAGAAGAGACCCCTGGGCTCTGCTGTGCCTGATGTTGATCCATCTGTCTGTCTGGATCCAAGAGGTGCTTAGAGCGGAAGGAGCCTAATGGTAACTTGGCATTGCTGGAACTTCCTCAGGCCTGATTCACAGGGGTAGAGTGAGTTGGAAGAAACCAAGTACTGCTCTTGCTGCTGGCATTGTGAGGAAAGGGAACGTGTGCCTGGGCTAGAAGATGACATGGCAACCGGACTGGAGATAGAGAGGGCACTCAAGTGAGTTCCCAGGGCCAGCTTTCCGAGGCCATGGGCTGGGTAGCCTCTTCCTTGTTTTCTTCTCTCTTGGCTCCAGAACAGGGGCTAAGATGCCAAACCCCTGTGGCTCCAGCTAGAATGTGGGGGCAGAGGGCAAGGAGTTGTTGGACAGTCTGGAGAGGCAACCCTAGCATAGGGTGCTTCACGGGCCAGAAATCTGGGAGTGGAGATCAGTGTGGCTGACATAGGAGAGGAGAGCCCTGAGGAGCCAAGGACACAGGAAACAGAACCCAGAGGCAGAGGAAAAGGGCCCTGGAAAGGGAGGTGAGGGAGGTGCCGTGACAAACCATATCCTGTGTCAAAATGTCCATGGGATGGAGGGGCATCGTGAAAGTCCTGACTTTATGTCCCGTGGGTGCCATTTATTAGCTCTGAGGATGGTCAAGTCCTGATCCATGAGCAATGCAGAGAGCAATGTTTGCCTCACAGGCTGCTGTCGCTCTAAGGCTCGTGTGAGAGAATGTGGATGAAAGTCTTCGGAAAGTGCACAAGCAGGTCTGATTCTCATCACTGCTGTCTATCAGTTCATCTGCAGTGTGTGGCATTAGGACCCTGATTCCGAAGTTGCTAGAGAATGGTATGTATCATAATGCTGTGTACGCAAGTATTTTTGTCAGGAGTGACAGAAGCAAAGGGGCTTTCCTTCTAGAAGGGACTACCCAGGCCACACGAGCAGATGTTTATGAATCTATAATAGCATGCATCCATCCCCACAGGGTCTCTGCTCACAGAGAAGGCGCCTGAAACCGAGGCTTCCAGGATGTGTGTGTGCACACACATGAGCACACATGGACACAGATGCATGCACTGTGGCCATCCCTGGTGGCTTCGCTGTCAACTGTGCCTCTTCCTAGGTGCCGGCCTCTTCCATTCTCAGTCTATAAGCAAGTTCTTACATCTCTCTGAAATGGCAGCTGAATGAAGAACTGAAAGAGATGTGGGGACTGAAGGGACAGTTTTACATTCATTAGTTGTAGTTTTCTGGGAGAAGGGAGATACTACTAATGATTTATATTTGCAATAGTGTTTTTAATAAGCACCATCACATACATTATTTAATAATTTAAGCCACACGGCACTCTTGTGAGATTATTACTATCGTCAGGCTCAGAAAGGTGAAACGCTTTCTTACAGATCATCCAGCTAATAAGTAACAAAATTAGGACCGAATCCATGTCATTTATTCCAAATCCTGTTCACCTTCTATGATGCTTTGCTGCTTCTGACCTCTTGTTAACTTCCAACTCTTATCAAGTGTCTCTCCTACAGGAGTCCAAAGGCACAGGTGTTCTGTATGCTGTGGATGTTTCTTTCATTTGTTATTTTGAAATTATTTCAAATCAACAGAAAAGTTGCAAGAAAGATACAAAGAACCCCTGTTCCTGCATCCCTTCCACCCAGTTCCTCAACCTTTTTTTTAATTTTGTTTTTGTTTTTTGAGATGGGGTCTCACTCTGTCACCCAGGCTGGAGTGCAGTGGTGCGATCTGGGCTCACTACAACCGCCACCTCCCAGGATCAAGCCATCCTCCCACCTCAGCCTCCCAAGTAGCTGGGACTACAGACGTGCACCACCACACCCAGCTAATTTTTGTATTTTTCTTGTAGAGGTGGGTTTTCACCATGTTGCCCAGCCTGGCCTCAAACTCCTGGACTCAAGTGATCCACCTGCCTCAGCCTCTCAAAGTGCTGGGATTACAGGCGTGAGCCACAGTGCCCGACCCTCGGTTTGTTTTGTATGTGTTCTCTCTCTCTTTCTCTCATATGTATACATCACATATACGTAATTTCTGATCCATTGGAGAGTACACTATAGACATGATGCCCTATTACCCCTTAACACTTCAGTGTGTATTTACCAAAAACAAGGACATTCTCCTACATAACCAAAGTACAACATCTCAATCAGTAAAGTAACATTGACACAGAACTGCTGGCTAATCCAGAGACCCCATTCAAATTTCACTAATCCTTTTTTTTTCTTTTGGAGACAGGGTCTTACTCTGTTGCCCATGCTGAAATGCAGTGACATGATCATGGCTCACTACAGCCTTGACCTCCCAGGCTCAAACGATCCTCCCACCTCAATCCCCTGAGTAGCTGTCACTTCAGGTGCACACCACCATGACTGGCTAGTTTTTTTGTATTTTTTGTAGAGATGAAGTCTCACTGTTACCTAGGCTAGTCTCAAACTCCCGGCCTCAAGTGATCCACCCACCTCAGCCTCCCAAAGTACTGAGATTACAGGTATAAGCCACTGTGCTGGCCTCACTGATAATTCTAGTAACATTGTTTTTAGGTCTAGGCATTAATCCAGGATCATGTGTTCTATTTAGTTGTCACGTCTTTTTAGTCTTCTTCAGTCTGGAACGTTTCCTATCTTTCCTTGTCTTGAACTTAATATTTTTGAAGAATCCAGCCTGGAAACTTTGTAGAATATCCCTCAATTGGAGTTGGGCTGATGTTTCCTTATGAGTAGTTTCTGGTTATGCATTTTGTCAGGAATACTGCAGAAGTGAGGCCATGTTCTCAGTTCATCTCAACAAGAGTTACACAATGTCAAGTTGTCCTATCCTGTTACTGGGGATGTTAACTTTATTATTTTTGGGGTGGTGGGGGGGAATGGGGTTTCACTCTGTTGCTCAGGCTGGAGTGCAGTGGCATGATCTTGGCTCACTGCAACCTCCGCCTCCCAGGTTCGAGCAATTCTCCTGCCTCAGCCTCCCAAGTAGCTAGGACTACAGGCCCATACCACCACACCTGGCTAATTTTTGTATTTTTAGTAGAGACAGGGTTTCGCTATGTTGGCCAGGCTAGTCTTGAACTCCTGACCTCAGGTGATCTGCCCGCCTTAGCCTCCTAAAGTGCTGGGATTACAGACATGAGCCACCGTGCCTGGCCTGGAGATGTTAACTTTTATCGCTTGGCTAAGATAATGTCAGCTAAGTTTTTCCACTGTAAAGTCAACTAATAGTATTGTGTACTCATCAATCAAGTACTTGTGGGGAGACACTAAGATTGTGTAAAAATCATGTTCCTCATCAGACTTTCACCCCCTAGTTATAACATCCACTGATGACTCTTGCCTATATCATTTATTATTTTTTTATTTTTATTTTTATTTTGAGATAGAGTTTCGCTCTTGTTGCCCAGGCTGGAGTGCAATGGCACGATCTCAGCTCACTGCAAACTCCGCCTCCCAGGTTCAAATGATTCTCCTGCCTCAGCCTCCCGAGTAACTGGGATTACAGGCACCCGCCACAACACTCAGCTAATTTTTGTATTTTTAGTAGAGATGGAGTTTCACCATGTTGGCCAGGCTGGTCTTGAACTCCTGACCTCGAGATCCACTCACATCAGCCTCCCAAAGTGCTGGGATTACAGGCATGAGCCACCACACCCGGCCTCTCCTACACTGTTTATTACTGTGATGGTTACTAGATGGCAATTTTCTAAATGCAGCTTTTTTTCTATATACATCAATTGGCATTCTAACATAAGGTAAAGCCTGCTCTCTCTCCCCATTTATTTATTTATTTATTCATTCATTCCTATTTTACCGTATTTTAGTTGTAACCTGATACCAAAATTATTTATTTTGATGCCTAAATTGTCTCAGATTTGGCCTGTGCATGCCCCTTCAAGTTGGATTCCCCATCCTTTCCATGTGTTTCTGTCATTATCTGAGCACTTCCTCACTTTCTAGCACAAGATATTCCCAGCTCATCTAGTAATTTCTAGGCTGATCAGTCCTGGTGGAGGGTTTTTTTTTTGTTTTTTTTGTTTGTTTGTTTTCTAAGTAGAAAATAGCATTTAGAAGCCAAAATCTGGGTGCTTGGTGTGCTCGCTGCCGTTGGGGCATCATTGCTTCTAGTATCGTTCAGAGAGGGCACATAAATGAGTTCCCTCATTTGTATACATGGGACTAGATTAGATATGTACACACACACATTTACATATATTAAAATCATGAGTTCAAATTAATTACCCCAATTCTGATTGAATACCACAGGGTTTATTCTCTTTCCACATACATAACTCCTGTCACTAACTATGAGAAATATAGCTCCCATCATCCTTAACCTACTATGTGTGTGCTCAGTTCCTCTGTTTGTAATCAATCTCCTAGCCACACAGGCCACCCTCTCTGCCTCAAACTCACCACACATGCTGTTTGAACCAGCCAAATCTTGGCTCCAGCCACACTGACCACACCATCTGTGCTGGCTGAATCCTTAATCCAGATCAAAGGAAAGGGGAGAGAAAGGACACATTATATAATTTTTAAGGATTTAATTTATTGCAGAGTATTTATTCACACACTGAATTGAACTCCAACTGTCATTTAGAGACACTCGTCTTATAACCCAAATGTTTGTTTCAATAATAGAGCATATAGTGTTTCTAATAGAGTAAGAGAGACAGTATTTATGAAGTTAATTCTAGATTAATCTGAGAAACACATTATGTGCATGTGTATGTGTGTATATATATATGTATATATATACATTATAAATTTTTTAAGCTCTCTCAAAATCTGTTTTCCTAACTTATATTCACGCTAATTTAGATGATGAAGTAGAGGCCCTTTGCCCAATGGATAAGTTTAGGAACAGAAACTTCAAATAATATGTGTCACACAGACTGATTGATTGGTTTTTTATGAAACCGTTTCCTTTTACCTCCTAGGTGCATAGCCTGACTACATTTCCTAGCCTCCCTTGTAGTCAGGTGTGGTCATATGACAGAGTTCTGCCCAGTGGAATATGGCAGAAATGATTAATGCCACTTCCAGAGCTGGTCCATAAAACCTTCCACACAATCCTGCATGCTTCCTGTCTCTACCCCGTCTGCTGACTGGAAACAGGGAATACAGAATCCTCCAATAGAGGATTCCAAAACCTGTAACAGTGATCAGAGCCACAAGGTGGATCGTTCTGGGTCTCTGAATCATCCGGTGGGAGGCCATCAAGTGAACACCTGCATTAAACTCTTATGCGAGGGAGACGTTAACTTCCATTGAGGTAAGTCAGAGACCTGGGGGTTATTCATCACATAAGTCAGCTCACCCTAACCAATGCAAAAAGTAAATGAATTGTCCAAGTTTACCCTTTAGAAGTTACAAAGCATAATGTTGAATGTGACCTTCTGATTCTTACATGAGATCTCTTCCCATCCGATCAGACCAGGTAGCATGAACTTAGTACTTTGGGAGGCTGTTACCCTATCTTTCCACAAGCAATATTTTCCTCTTTAGCCCAAGTATAACATTAGCCCTATCTTTTCTCCCTTTCCCTTTCCTAAGGGACCTGTGACCTAGGTTTGCTTTTTCATGGATTTATCTTTATCAGATGAAAATATCTGGTTTGTCTAACATCTGACCTCCAGCAGAAGATGGCTTACCAAGCCTATAGAGATGAGTCTCACCAGCAAACGAAGACAGCCCTTCAATTTCCTACAAGTGGACTCTGCAATTGACGTGCAGGTGGTGGCAGGGCCCATAGTCTGGGGATGGGCCAAAATGCCTAGGAGGCAAGTAGATTCTTCCTCTATACTCAGTAGACTAGCAACAGTTACCACTCCCGGGAAAAGACACCCCCACATCTTGTCTTTTCACAGGCTAATAACTACTTGTTCAGCAATTTAGCACGTCCCAGGCTGCTGGAAACTAACATCTTCCTGAAGAGGATGTCCTTCACCCTTCTCCCTCCAGGCACGACAAGTTTTCAAGACCAAGAGAGTAGAGAAGTCAGGTAAAGTGCGAGGGAAGATGGGAAACAATGCAATAATATGGGGGAAAGGAAAACCTGAAGATGTGGCCACAAGAGGTGTTGGGCGCTTTCCAAGCCTGGGACTCCAAGAGAACACTGCAGTCCAGTTTCAGAGCTAGAGTCACAAAGCTGACTCTAGAGCTTTTTCTAGAGCTGGGCAAAACTCCGAGGTCATGATGCCTAACTCTCTCATTTCATAAAGAGGGAATGAAGGGCCTGAGTGATTAAGGACTATGTCCAAAGTCACAGAGGCAGTCACGGTAGGACTAAAGTCCCGGACCAGTGCTCTCCAATGCTCTTTGTATTTTCTACTCTTGCTTGCAGGCCTCATAGGAAGCACTCAGTTCAAGGAGTTGGAGTAGCAGATGTAATTAGGAAGCTAAGTGCTGGAGTATGTGGTCCCTGAGGATTCATCTCTCCATGCCCTTGGCCAACCCCTGTCCTCCCTGAAAGCCTTCCCCTGCTTCTCTGAGAAGCCAGCTCCCGTCACCCACTAGGGACAGACACAAACATTCTGTCTGGGGTGAGTCTCTCAATTCCAAAGTGAAGCAGGAGTGGGAACATCTCCACTTAGAACTCCAGAGCATCTGGGAAGGGAAAGTGTCTCCAGGCTGGAAACACATGGAAATTTCCCTGAACCCAGAAGCATGCTTGGAATAGTTTCAACTGCCGCATCACCACCCCAGCCCAGCCGTGTTAGCGAGGCAAGCCGCAATCAGGGAGATAATTAGCTTGCTGTTATTTATTCCCTGCGCTAATCAGCAGCCCACTGCTTGCACAGTGGAGAGGGCTCCTGCCCCCAGAGCCATGGAGGTTCTCAGGGATCTTTAGTTACCCGCCAGGAAACAAGTAGCAGAAGACAAAGGGCTGGGAAGAGGGACAGAAAGGGAGGAGGAGACCTAGACCCCAAGATGCAGTGCTGTAGGCTTCTCTACCGTGCATAGAGCCCTTGGGAGAGGCGGTCCTGGGATCACCAGGGGCCCAGGGCAGCACTGCACTCCTCTTCATTTTGTTCTTGGGGTTGGGCTGTGGTCAATAAAGGGCGGCTGGCGTTCACCTCCCTGTTCTGCCTCACTGCAGTCAAATTGCCTTTTTCCAAGGCGACTTTCAAAAAAAGATGACATTTATCAAAGCCTGCTGAGTGTGACCTTGGTGGGAGGGAGAAAGGGCGGGTGTGCTGTCTGTGGAAGCAGGCAAAGAAAATGAGGAAAACCTGCAGGGAAGGAAATGCTTTCAACCCTCAAAGGTGTTAGAACAATCATGGGGAGATGACTCCAGGTTTGGGACAGCCACTCCATGTGCAACTGCACTCCCGCCTGCCCCCTTCCTAATCTTCACCAGCAACTTCTCACCAGCAGTCCCTGGTTTTCCAGCCCAAACAGTAGACTGATGGTGCTCCATTCAAATAACAATGTCTAGGAAGGCCTCGGGCCAATTATTTGATAACTTCATGAAATATAGACCTGGTGTAGTAGAGCATGCCTACACAGTCCCAGACTCAGGAGATTGAAGCGGGACGATCACTTGAGCCTAGGAGTTTGAGTGAGTCTGGTCTGGGCAACATAGTGAGACCCTGTATCTAAAAACCAAACAAAACAAAAAATTAGATCAGTAGCACTTCTAGAATGCCGATATAGGACAGTCTAAGAAGCTGCCATGTGGTTGAAAGGCAGAAGGCAGGAGGAGGTAGGGGGAGCTGGAAGACTCCTCCTGAAGCTGTATTTGTGTATCAAGTACATTTTTTAAAAAACATAGATTATGCATCTGTTTGGAGTGGCATGGCTAAAGCCCACCTCATGCCCCCAGCTACCCCTTGGCCCCACTGCTGCATGTGGTACTAGAGTTGGAAGTGGTCATCTGGTCAACTTCTGGCCCTATGCAGGACTCCCCCACAAGCTTGCTCCCTTCTCTGTCTTCCTAAGCTCTTTACACATGGGCTCTTATATTACCTGTCACCATTCATTGTGGCCATCTGTGTCTTGGTTTCCTTCACTATATCACGGCACTTAAGGACAGAAACAGTTTCCTATGTGTCCATCTTTGGGGGTTTTGTTTGTTTGAAACAGAGTCTTGCTTTGTTGCCCAGGCTGGAGTGCAGTGGCGCAATCTCAGCTTACTGCAACCTCCACCTCCTGGGTTCAAGCGATTCATGTACCTCAGTCCCCCAGTTAGCTGGTACTACAGGTGTTGGCCACCACACCCGGCTATTTTTTTTTTTTTTTTTTAGTAGAGACAGGGTTTTGCCATGTTGGCCAGGCTGGTCTCCAACTCCTGGACTCAAGTGATCCACCTGCCTTGGCCTCCCAAAGTGCTGGGATTACAGGCGTGAGCCACCCTGCCTGGCCTATTTGTTCATTTATTCTATCACACACCCCCATTCACATATAGCAATAACTCCTGTGAGTGTATAGTAGAAAAGTGGAACATAAAGATAAACAGAAAGGCTGGGTGCAGTGGCTCACGCCTGTAATCCCAGCGCTTTGGGAAGCTGAGGCAGGTGGATTACCTGAGGCCAGGAGTTCCAGACCAGCCTGGCCAACATGGGGAAACCCCATCTCTACTAAAAATACAAAAATTAGCTGGGCATGGTGGCATGTGCCTGTAATCCCAGCTACTCAGGAGGCTGAGGCATGAGAATCGCCTGAACCCAGGAGGTGGAGGTTGCAGTGAGCTGAGATTGCGCCACTGCACTCCAGCCTCGGCAACAGAGTGAGACTGTCTCAAACAAACAAACAAACAAACAAAACCCCAAAGATAGACACATAGGAAACTGCACTCCAGACTGGGTGATAGAGTGAGACTCTGTCTCAAAAATAACAATAGTAATAATAAATAGATGAATGGACATCTGTGCAAAGTCGTCATCCAGCTCCTACTTGAGTGCTTCCTGTGATGGGAGTTCACTACCTCAAGATGGAAAAGATTCATTATTGGACAACTGAAATGTCAGAAGATGTTTCTGTACATGCAAAGGAAATCTGTGTCTCTGACACTTCCACCCAGTAGTATACTTCTGCCCTTTAAAGGCCCAGAAGAGCACAGATTCTCAACCTAGGTGTCCATGGATAGGCTTTATAAAGTCCATGCCCCCAAGAAATGTGCATAAAATTGTGTGTGCCTTGCCCATGTGCTTCGGGTGGGGAATCCATGGGTTTCACAAAGAGACGTGTATTACCAAATTTCAGAACCATAGTTTGTTTATTCTCTCTTTTCATGAAAATCTATACTAGATAAACAGGCCTCAAAATGCTTTCTTTTTAATATATTTCCTGCTTACTTTTCTGAAGAAAGCAGATCCCCAAGGTGTTATGTATCTTGAGCAAAACTAACTGCTATTCTTACCACAGATGATGGAATGGGGATTAGTCCACATACTGAAATTAACCTTGTATGGGTGGGGGACACAGGAGGCCAAAGGAAATGCCTTGATAAGAATTCTGCCCCCAAAAGAGTGCTCAATATTAGATGGTGGCAATTTGACTCATTCAAAGCCTGTTTTTTGAGGAAGTAAACTCCCTGATGGAAATGAAAGAAGGTGGATGACTTTTGGTTATGGGCCTCTTTCTGCCATTTCAAAACACGAGTTCAGTTCTCCAAGTCTTGGAAGCACTAGGACCACAGTGACTACAGCTAATAAGGCAACTCACCAGCTACCATGTGGAGTCCTGCAGTAAACCTTTCTTCCTAAAGCCTGTTAGGTATCATTCTTCTTTGCAGTTCCAAAGATTCTGACTAATGCACAATGCTTCAACTTTCAGAAATGGTTATGATAAATTCCTCCCAAAGTAAAAATCTCCCATTGCTCGGTCATCTCTCATATATGAGCTATCAAAGTGTTCACATCTGTTCTCATTTAATCCTCACCAAAATTCTGTAATAGTGGTGCTTAAAGTTGGAGGTATAAAGAATCACCTTAGGCTGGGCATGGTGGCTCACGCCTGTAATCCAGCACTTTGGGAGGCTGAGGAGGGTGGATCACGAGGTGAGGAGATCGAGACTATCCTGGCTAACATGGTGAAACCCCATCTCTACTAAAAATACAAAAAATTAGCCGGGGTGGTGGCGGGCGCCTGCGGTCCCAGCTACTTGGGAGGCTGAGGCAGAATAGTGTGAACCCGGGAGGCAGAGCTTGCAGTGAGCCAAGATCCCGCCATACCACTGCACTCCAGCCTGGGCAACAGAGCAAGACTCCGTCTAAAAAAAAAAAAAAAAAAAAGAGTCACCTTAAATACAGATTCTCAGGCACCATCTCCAGAGTTCTAGGAAAGTCTGGGGTGGGCCTTGAAATCCTCTTTTGAAGTTCCTTGGAGATTCTGATGTACACAGTTTGAGGCCTAAACATGGAGAACATGGCCCTGAGGGGTGGTGTTTCCCAAGTGTCCTGATGCTCAAAACACTTCCCAGGCTCCTCCCATGAAGATTCCAATTCGGTTGCTCAGGAGCTCTAGAATTTGTACTTTTAATAGTGCAGGTATTATAACTTCCATTTTATATGTGAGAAAACTGAGCCCCACTGTAACTCGTCCACAGTTACACAGCCAGATGACAGGAGTCATATAGTTTGGATATTTGTCCCCACCCAAATCTCATGTTGAATTGTAATCCTCAATGCTAGAGGTTGGATCATTGGGGCAGATCCTGCATGGCTTGGTGCTATCTTTGTGGTAATGACTTCTCATGAGATCTGGTCATTTAAAAGTGTGTGGCACCTCCCCCAGCCCCTTGCCCCTGCTTTCACCATGGGAAGTGCCTGCTCCATGAGTAAATGCTCCCTGAGGCCTTCCCGGAAACAGATGCTGCTGTGCTTCCTGTACAGCCTGCAGAACGGTGAGCCAACTGGACATTTTCTTTACAAATTATCCAGTCTCCGATATTTCTTTATAGCAAGGGAAGAATGGCCTAATACACGGGGTAAGACTGGAATCCAGCTTTCTTGGCACTTAGTCCAATTCTCTTTCTATTGGCCACGAAGTACATACCCTACATAGAGTCCTTAACATAATGAGCAACTGACAGATATTTGCTAAATTGTGTAGAATCCACATATCTTACCTTCTAAGTCCTAGAGAGAAGAAACTATTTCTAAAGCGTATTTGCATCCTGCTTCACCCAGCCTCACCACAGGCATGTAACACAGTGCTCTGCCCTAGGGGCTCAACAGATGTGTGTGAGTGAATGCATATGAATGATTATTAGACTGTGTACCACTCCATCAACTACCTCTGGCTGTGCTCCAGACTGTAAATGAGCTGCCCAGAGCTGAACTTTAGACTCCGGCTATGGTCTGACTCAAACTAAGTACAGCCGGAGCACCTTTGCCTGTGATTTTTAAGGAACTGCTGCCTGCTCTGGGGAGTCAGACCTTGCCCTTCCTGCTGGTCTGGGGTGTGCCCTCGCAGGAACTGACTGCTCTGTTACTGATCCTGGGTCCTCTTCACTCCTTCAGCCCCTACTGTGGCTTCCCAATGACTTCCTCATCCTAGATTCCCATTCATCAACACTTAGTACTTAGCTCTGCCTGTAACCTTGGCCTGGAGCCCCAGAAGGCAGGCTCTGGACAGTACAGACTACAGATGGAACTTTTCCTCAGTTCTATCTGCCTTGCACTATCCCTGAAAATGTTATGATGCATTGAAAAGAACCTTGACCAAGGATGCAGGAGACAGCCCACTCCTACCTCTTCACATTTATAGAGAGCCTACTTGGTGTTCTAGTATCTCCTAGATTCCTGAACTCAGTAAATCCTCACAACAACCCCATTAGGCAAGTATTCTTATTATCCCCATTTTATAGGTTAAGTAACTAGCTCAAGTCACACAGTGGGTGGCAGAGCCAGGATAGGATCCCAAAGAGCCTAGCTCCAGAGCCTACTCCCTTAACCACAAAGCTACACTCTTTCTCTAGGCTTCTAACTCAGTTCTGCCATGAACCAGCTTGTGAACTTGACTGCTATGGCCTCTTCCAGCACAGGCGGGTAGTCTAAAGTTCTCTCATTATAGGTAAGGGCTAGATGAGCTAGTACTGTGATTACTCTGAGAATTTGCTAAGAATACTCTTAAGTGGTTGAAGAGTAGAAACTTCAAAGACAAATGAGTAGCTATGGGCTCAGAAAGCATGATTAGAGGAGACAGATCTGTAAACTCAAATAGTAATCAAATGGCTGCAGATCACGAAAAGAAACTTTTAACTATAAGCTAAACATTGAATCTAACTATAATCCTTCCCTAAATCATAAAAGTGCTGACTTCCTAAACTAGAATATTAACTTTCCAAATATAAGACAAACTAGTCAACAATTTATATATGGGCCTGGCGCAGTGGCTTATGCCTGTAATTCCAGCACTTTGGGAGGCTGAGGCGGGTGGATCATTTGAGCCCAGGAGTTTGAGACCAGCCTGGCCAACATGGCAAAACCTTGTCTCTACAAAAAAATTTAAAAATTAGCTGGGCATGGTGACACATACCTGTAGTCCCAATTCTTTGGGAGGTGGGGGTGGGAAGATCACCTGAGCCCAGGAGGTCAAAGCTGCAGTGAGCTGTGATCACAACACTGCACTCCAACCTGGGTGACAGAGTGAGACTTTGTCTCAAAAAAAAAAGAATTCATATATGAAAATTAGCTTAGAAGTCTCAACATTAGCTAGGATTTAATTTTAGATATAAAGCCTTTAGAAATCAAAAGAGAGGATTGCATGTACAGGAAAAGAAAATATTTTCACACTTACGACAAAACTTCTTAATGAAAAAAATATAAGATTCCTTTTGGAGGACTTCCTGGTTATCCAGGCCCCCATGGCAGGAGCTCCAAGGTAGTCTTATTTGTAACAAGGCCTTGGAACTATAGTCTTCCATCTTTGGGATATTGGGTCAGCTGTAGGTGGACTGTGGTGGTGAACTCCATCCCTAAGGGCTAAAATAACATTTTGAACCATGAATTTATTGTTCAGCCATACTTCAAAGACACATCTATCTGATGATGACCCAGTGCAGAGTTATTTTGAGATATCCATATGTAAGTGTTAAAAGTCAAGAAAATGTTCATGACTTAGCCATCTAGAATGATCACCACTTTGGTGGCAGGTTAGTCCTGACTGTAGTGCATGAGCTATAGATTAAGCAGATGTCTTCAGATTTGTTTGACAAACCTGAAGAGCCCGGGACATGGATAGGTGTCCATGGCATGCCTCCACCTACATCAGTGAGCCCTCAGCTGCCCCTAATTGGTATGTACATTCTTGTGGTTTCTGCAGATCAAGTGGAGCTTCCAGGAAGTGTGCAGAGTTGAGGTGGAAAGAGAAAAGACTGGAAAAAGGGACTCCGATGCCGGTTGTCTAAACAGAGGGAGTATTTGCCCCTGGACATTGAGTAAATCAATGTGTGAGCATTTTAAAAGGTTAAAAGGTCAGTGAAATGATTGATGGTTTATGGAGGTGGGGGCAGGAGGATGGCAAAAGGAGTTCTCAAGAGTGAGCACTTTCAGGAACAAACCGAACATGGAACCGTGAGTGAACTGCTAGATACAGAAAGGGCTCAATCCAGCCAGGCGCGGTGGCTCACGCCTGTAATCCCAACACTTTGGGAGGTCCAGGAGGTCAGGAGATCAAGACAACACTGGCCAACATGGTGAAACTCCATCTGCACTAAAAATACAAAAAATTAGCTGGGCGTGGTGGCCTGTGCCTGTAGTCCCAGCTACTCGGGAGGCTGAGGCAGGGGAATCACTTGAACCCAGGAGGCGGAGGTTGCAGTGAGCCGAGATCGCACCACTGCACTCCAGCCTGGAGACAGAGCAAAACTTTGTCTAAAAAAAAAAAAAAAAAAAGGGCTCAACCTAGTGGTGAGGGCTAAAATATTAGCCATTTAAGCAATTCATAACAAAAGACTCATCTTTATTGCTACCCACCCCCAAAATAGCCTAATTTTTAGAGGCCCCCCCTTTTTGGAGACATCCAAAAAATACAAAGTTGCTAATATGAGTAATACTATTGGGATCTCCACAAAATACAAGAATACTTAAAATATTTAAATTTAAAAATTTTTTTTGGAGACAGAGTCTTGCTCTGTTGCCCAGGCTGGAGTGTAGTGGCATGATTTCGGCTCACTGAAACCTCTGCCTCCCAGGTTCAAGCAATTCTCATGCCTCAGCCTCCTGAGTAGCTGGGATTACAGGTGTGTCATCACACCAGGCTAATTTTTGTATTTTTAGTGGAGACGGGGTTTCGTCATGTTGGCCAGGCTGGTTTCGAACTCCTGGCCTAAAGATCTGCCCTCCTTGGCCTCCCAAAGTGCTGGGATTACAGGCGTGAGCCACTGTACCCGGCCAGAAGATAGCTTCTTAATAGGGTGTCTTCCCTCGGCATTCTCCGCTCTAAGTCTTTTTTCTTTTCTTTTCTTTTCTTTTCTTTTTTTTTTTTTTTTTTTGATACAGGGTCTGGCTCTGTTGTCCAGGCTGGAGTGCAGTGGCATGATCTTGGCTCACTGCAACCTCTGCCTCCTGGGCTCAAGCCATCTTCCCACTTCAGCCTCCCAAGTAGCTGGGACTACAGAAGCATGCCACCATGCCTGGTTAATTTTTGTATTTTAAGTAGAGACAGGGTTTCTCCATGTTGCCCAGGCTGGTCTTGAACTCCTGAGCTTAAATGATCCACCTGCCTTGGCCTGCTAAAGTGCTGGGATCACAGGCATAAGCCACTGCTACCAGCCTTCTCCACTCTGATTCTAATGGCTAGTATTAGCTATTAAGAAAGCAAAAAATACTTGTAGTGTGGAGAAAAGGAATTCATCCAGTCTCATAAACTGGGAGACATATCCAACTGCTTTTGCTCAAGTGCTGAGCTAACCAAACAACCTCTCAAATTGTATTTAGGAATACTGAGTTGGTCCATTCCAGCAAATGGAAATACATACTCACTAAATAACCTGTTGCTATTTATCTTGCCCAGATCTTCTTTTGTTGTGAATTAATAGTTGTTCCAGTCTAAAGAGCACCTGTGGGAAAGTTATTATGAGTCAATTATCTAAACCAGTGCCATCACGAAACTTTCTGTGACAATGCGTTGTTCAACAGGGTAGCTGGCCACATATGGCCATAAACATTTGAAATGTGGCTAAGGAAACTGAAGAAGTGATTTATATTTAATTTTAATTAATTTAAGTAGCCACAAATGCTGCTGGCTACCAATTAGGCAGCACAACTCTAGATCCTTGCTACTTCAAGTGTGGTCTCAAAGAAGCATTGGCATCATCTTGTTAGTTTGCTGGAAAAGCAGAATCTCGGGCCACACCCCAGTCCTGGTGATTCAGAATCTCCATGATTATAAGATACCCCGCTGATTTGTCTGCACATTAACATTTTAAAAGGATATGGTTAGTTTATATTTTTATTTATTTATTTATTCTGAGACAGAGTCTCTGTCACCCAGGCTGGAGCACAGTGGCATGATCTTGGCTCACGGCAACCTCCACCTCCCAGGTTCAAGTGATTCTCATGCCTTAGCTACCCGAGTAGCTGGGATTACAGGCATGTACCACCACGCCCAGCTAATTTTTGTATTTTTAGTAGAGATGGAGTTTTGCCATGTTGGCCAGGCTGGTCTCGAACTCCTGCTTCATGTGATTTGCCTGCCTCAGCCTCCCAAAGTGCTGGAATTACAGGGGTGAGCCACCGCACCCAGCCAAAATGATTACTTTTAAAAGGATATGGATTAGCTGAAAAAAGAGACTGATTGAGGAACATATCTGTGGTGACCCTTCCAAATTGTAGACACCCACTCTTGAAACTGGTATCCATCATAAGGGGCCTTTTTCTTTCTATCTGTCTCTCTCCCACGCCTTGGACACAGCAGAAAGAGGAAAGGGAGGCCGAGCATGGTGGCTTACACCTGTAATTCCAGCACTTTGGGAGGCCGAGGCAGGCAGATTACCTGAGGTCAGGAGTTCGAGACCAGCCTGGCCAACATGGTGAAACCCTGTCATTACTAAAAATATAAAAATTAGCTGGGCATGGTAGCAGGCATCCGTAATCCCAGCTACTTGGGAGGCTGAGGCAGGAGAACCACTTGAACCCAGGAGGCGGAGGTTGCAGTGAGCCAAGATCATGCCACGGCACTGCAGCCTGGGTGACAACAGCGAAACTCAGTCTAAAAAATAAAAATAAAGAGGAAAGGGAGAGGAGAGAGCCTGGAACAACACTGGGGTGAAAAGAAAGTATGCAATATGCAGATGAGGGGTGGGGTGAGAGGAGCATATGTTTCTCAGGAATATTTGTACAAAATAAAATGATGACATTTCTTTAATAATTATTGAAATGGGTGATGGGTATATGGGAGTTCATTGTACTATTCACTTTTGTGTATGTTTGAAAATTCTCAAAATTAAAAAATAGATGTAACTTCAGAGATGATGTGTGTGATAGCCAGCCTCCAAGATGGTCCCAATGATCCTCTCTTCCTGGTATTTGTGCCCTTGTGTAGTTCTTCCATATTGAATCAGGAATTGCATATGTGACCAAAGTGGAGGTGATATCCATCACTTCAAAGAGCCAGCTCACTGTGACTTCTGTCTTGCTGTCTCTTGCATCTCTTGCTCTGAGGGAAGTCAGCTACCGTGTTGTGAGGATACTCAAGCTGTCTTGTGGAGAGACCTTTATGGATAAGAATAGAGGTTTCCGGCCAACAGCCAGCCACATGAATTTAAGTGAGCCTCTATGGCCCCAGTGAAGCCTTCTAATGACTGTAGCTCCATCTAACGCATAACTGCATGAGAAACTGCCAAGCCAGAACTGTCCACCAAACTGCTCTTGAATCTGACCAACAGACACTGTGAAAGGCAATAAATGTATATTGCTGTAGGAAGTCACTAAGTTTTGGGGTAATGTGATTATGCAGCAATAGATAACTGATGCAATGTGATTTCAAGATTCTTCACACCTTGTCCTCCAAAAAGATTACCCTCCTCATCTTTTCAATGATGCCTGAAATGAACAGAACAGAACATCTTTCTCTTTTTTCTTTCTTTCTTTTTTTTTTTTTTTTTTTTTTTTTTTTTTTTTTTTTTTTTGAGACAGGATCTTGCTCTGTCACCCAGGCTGGAATGCAGTGACACAAACATGGCTCACTGCAGCCTTGACCTCCAGGGCTCAAGTGATCCTCCGACCTCAGCCTCTCAAGTAGTGGGCACCACAGGTGCGTGCCACCATGCCTTTTTTTTTTTTTTTTTTAAGAGACAGAGTCTCACCATGTTGCCCAGGCTGCTCTCGAACTCCTGGGTTCAAGCAATCCTCCTGCCGCAGCCTCCCAAAGTGCTGGGATTACAGGTGTGAGCCACTGCACCTTGCAGAAAGACCTTTTCACACTATGCATAAGATTAACACGCTAATACTCCTTGAAGAGATAATATATTCACTAAAATTCATGGTAAAACATGTGACAGATATAAATTCTTTCTTTTTAAAACTCTTAGCAAGCTAATCTACTGAGACATTAATTTCAGTCTTGATCTTGCTGTTATAAGAGACTGGAACAAATAAAAAGGTAATTTCTTATGGTCCACCATCTCAAGAACAGCTAACATCTTGAATGATAAGGTCTAGGCTCTTCCTGCATCTCTCTCTTTCCTCACCCCCAAACCCAAACAACATACACTAGTAACAGCTTCTTGTTGTTTCAGGGGCCACCCTAAAGAAGAAACCCCTCCACCTCCACCACTGGCCTTCATCTTGAGGATTAGGTAACAGAGAAACTATGTTGCAATTGCTCCATAAGGGGAGTGGGGAGCTGGCACTGGTTTAGGAAGAAGGCAAGTGGCCAGACCTAAGGGCTGAATGACTTCCTCCGGGCTGGGAAGGGTTTCGGAGTTTCCAGGAATGGAAATTGTCCCTGGCTTGTATGCAGTCCGTGTGTGTGTGTGTGTGTGTGTGTGTAGCAGGTGGAGTGGGGAGAGGTGCATGAGGTGTCTGTAAAGGGGTGTTCTGGGGCCTGGGCTCACCAAACACCCCCTTTCCCCTCACTCCTGCGCAGCTGGCTTGCAGGCTAAGGAGCTGTGCCCTTCAGTGGTACCTCAAGGGTCATGAACTAGTAGCATCAAGACGGGGGTGGGGTGGGGGGAACCCCTCCCCCAATTTTTGAGACCCCACAGCCACAGAGAGAAGGGAGGGGGAACCTCAGAATGTGACTAATGAATTTCCCGCCAACATTGGCAGGCGGGAGCTGAGCCAGATTTCTTTAATTTGCGAAATTAAAAGACATGTGACGCCTCTTGCCCGAGTAGGTGCAGCGAATTCACTTTAGTTAGACTTTTCCTGAGAGCCGGTCTGTGTAGCGAGAAGGGTGCTGGGAGATGGGGGAATGGGGGATGGAGGAAGTTATAGCGGAGCCTAAGGGGCCAGTGCCGCTCTTCCTGCCAATTTTCGTCTTTAGCTCAGCGTCCGGAGCTCGCTGGTTGAGGGAACGACCCCGCGCGCGTCCGCCCGGCCGGCTCCGACACAAACACACGCACGTGCGCCCCGCCCCCGCCGCGCGCACGCGCCCCGAGGCTCCGGCGGCGGCGACGGGCGCGCGCGCGGTGCTCGCTGCCCCCACGCCGCTCCCTCCGCTGGGATCGCTGCGCCTCCGGCTCCCCGCACCGATCCGCGCCAGGCCTGCGGACCTGGAGGCAGCGACCGCGGTCGGTGGGCTCCGGCGGGCTCAGCGGTCGAGGCGGTGGCAGGGTGAGCGGAGCGGGGCCCCGCAAGTCCCCGGGAGGCGACGGTGCCGGGCGCGGGCCCCTGCGTAAGGCGGGCGCAGTGACAGGCCGGCCGGTGAGGCGCCGCCGGGAGAGGCCGCGACGGAGCTCCCAGACCGGCCATGGGCTGAGACACGTCCTCGCCGAGCAGGTGCAGTGACCGGAGGCCCCGGGGGGAGCCCGCCCCTACAGGCCCCGGGGACCCTCAACCCCGACCGGACGCGTCCTACCCAGCCCGGTGCCCTGTTGACCTTCCCTCAGCTCCTCCCAAAAGGCACACCGACCCCACCTCCAAACCCTGCCCGTGCCATCCCTGTGACTCCCAGCAGTCCCTGCCATCCTGTGCATACCTGCAGCCTGCACCCCTGTGACCCCAGCCCAGTAGGCCCTCGGGCCACCTCCTCTTCGGCCGATATTTACAGCCCACTGCCTGCACAGTGCCTGGAAACTACCCAGCATCTCTCTCTCCTAGCCCAAAGGGGGTGGAGGTAAGGGTGGGAGGGGAAGTGGGAGAGGGTGTCCTTCCCTCTGGAGTCCTTGGTGACCACAAACCCATCCTCTTTCTCTCAAGTGACCCTTCCGTACCCCACCAGAACATGCCCGGGTGACCTCCTCCCAGATCTTCCTTGTGGCCTTCCTCGCCCACTCCAGTGACACTATGCACCCCCACCGTGACCCGAGAGGCCTCTGGCTCCTGCTGCCGTCCTTGTCCCTGCTGCTTTTTGAGGTGGCCAGAGCTGGCCGAGCCGTGGTTAGCTGTCCTGCCGCCTGCTTGTGCGCCAGCAACATCCTGAGCTGCTCCAAGCAGCAGCTGCCCAATGTGCCCCATTCCTTGCCCAGTTACACAGCACTACTGGACCTCAGTCACAACAACCTGAGCCGCCTGCGGGCCGAGTGGACCCCCACGCGCCTGACCCAACTGCACTCCCTGCTGCTGAGCCACAACCACCTGAACTTCATCTCCTCTGAGGCCTTTTCCCCGGTACCCAACCTGCGCTACCTGGACCTCTCCTCCAACCAGCTGCGTACACTGGATGAGTTCCTGTTCAGTGACCTGCAAGTACTGGAGGTGCTGCTGCTCTACAATAACCACATCATGGCGGTGGACCGGTGCGCCTTCGATGACATGGCCCAGCTGCAGAAACTCTACTTGAGCCAGAACCAGATCTCTCGCTTCCCTCTGGAACTGGTCAAGGAAGGAGCCAAGCTACCCAAACTAACGCTCCTGGATCTCTCTTCTAACAAGCTGAAGAACTTGCCATTGCCTGACCTGCAGAAGCTGCCGGCCTGGATCAAGAATGGGCTGTACCTACATAACAACCCCCTGAACTGCGACTGTGAGCTCTACCAGCTGTTTTCACACTGGCAGTATCGGCAGCTGAGCTCCGTGATGGACTTTCAAGAGGATCTGTACTGCATGAACTCCAAGAAGCTGCACAATGTCTTCAACCTGAGTTTCCTCAACTGTGGCGAGTACAAGGAGCGTGCCTGGGAGGCCCACCTGGGTGACACCTTGATCATCAAGTGTGACACCAAGCAGCAAGGGATGACCAAGGTGTGGGTGACACCAAGTAATGAACGGGTGCTAGATGAGGTGACCAATGGCACAGTGAGTGTGTCTAAGGATGGCAGTCTTCTTTTCCAGCAGGTGCAGGTCGAGGACGGTGGTGTGTATACCTGCTATGCCATGGGAGAGACTTTCAATGAGACACTGTCTGTGGAATTGAAAGTGCACAATTTCACCTTGCACGGACACCATGACACCCTCAACACAGCCTATACCACCCTAGTGGGCTGTATCCTTAGTGTGGTCCTGGTCCTCATATACCTATACCTCACCCCTTGCCGCTGCTGGTGCCGGGGTGTAGAGAAGCCTTCCAGCCATCAAGGAGACAGCCTCAGCTCTTCCATGCTTAGTACCACACCCAACCATGATCCTATGGCTGGTGGGGACAAAGATGATGGTTTTGACCGGCGGGTGGCTTTCCTGGAACCTGCTGGACCTGGGCAGGGTCAAAACGGCAAGCTCAAGCCAGGCAACACCCTGCCAGTGCCTGAGGCCACAGGCAAGGGCCAACGGAGGATGTCGGATCCAGAATCAGTCAGCTCGGTCTTCTCTGATACGCCCATTGTGGTGTGAGCAGGATGGGTTGGTGGGGAGATTCTGCCCCAGGAGAGGTAATGCACCCCTGAAGGATATGAGGGGATGGAAGAGAGGGCTGGCTGCCCAAGGGAATGGATTCCTCCTGACCTCAAGGGAATTGGTCCCAGGTACAACAGAGAGCAAGACCCCAAACAGGGCGTGGCTGCCACGATTTTCAAATGGGGGTATATTAATCCTCAGGCAAATGCTACACCCGTACCCAAAGCCCTGCCAATTCTCAGTGTGGTAGAGGAAGAGAAGCATGTCTGAGTTGGATGGGAATGAGGAAGGAGTGAGGGGAAGAACAGATTCCCTAAACTTTCATGAGGTCATCCCTAGCTCCTTAAGAGAAAAACATTTAGAAAAAAAAAAATTTTTCTATCTCTGCCCACCCACACCTGTGATGTTGTGTGTGTTGGGGGAGCTTCCACAGGAGCCACACTGGGGAAAAGCTGTAGTATCTTCTTTGTTTAGGAAGTCAAACTTCACAGCTGGGGAAGTTGAAAACCTTTGGAAAATGAGTCAGGAAAAGGCTGAGACCTCAATCGGTAACAATTCCCCAAAGCTGTTGTAAGACTTTGCATTAAAGCCTTCCTTTTTCCTGATGTGCCCTGGGTGGATGGATCTTTGCAGGAGCCTGGCCTGCTGCCTTTTAGTTACAACAGCAATGTGGGATGTGGTATCTGTGCCTTGTCCTGGGACCAATGGCACAGAGGGTTATAGCATGAACTGAAGGGTCCATGTCACAGCATAGGTGCCAGCACGAAACTTGTAGATGGGGGGTGAATTCCAGATAGGCTAATTCCCTGGTTGGTGAAACCCTTGGTTAGTATTTGATTCCCAGCATCTGTGTGTCAGGCCAGAGTGGGGGCTGCTGAAGGCAGAGCTTTTATGGATGCCTGCCACAGACGTGGTACATGGGCCCACTTCACGCTAGAAGGATGAAGGTAAATCAGCCTCTATTATGTAGCATCCAGCTGGACCTACCTGATTCTCAATGTATGCCATCTCTTCATCCAGTCTCCTTATCAAGCTCAGGTGGGATTCTGAATTTTCCCTAATATGCTGCTCTGTAAAGGGAGGAGTCCAAGAAAGCCTGGCCCCAGCTGGCTTAGAGTAGGCTTGGCGATAGTGAAAATCCAGTATATATCTCCTCTGTGTGGACAAGGTTGCCTTGCTCCTCTCAGAGATACCACCTCTGCTGCAAAGTCAAAGCATGGGGTTTTGACATCAGAAGGGTTGGAATTAGGTGGTCTCTACCCCAGAATGGCAATTTGGAGTGCAGCTTCAAGTTCTGCCCTCTCCACAGATTCCAGGCAATCCTGAAGCAGAGATAATCAGTAGTACTAAACTTTCAGAAGGGGAGTTCTGCCACCCCATTCCTCCATCGAGAGGTCTTTGCAGTTGTGGTTGTGAGGCCAGAGGAACTTAAGAAGAATGAGCTCAACATTCCATTCCATCCAAGGTTGCAGAATACTTTGAGTATGGAGATGACTGATCCCTTTAACCTTTCCCTTTGACTATACTGCATGCCCTGTGAGTGGCTGCTCTGAGCTTTGGCGGGGGATGAGCAGGGTGAAGGTGAAAATGTTCTCTGATGTTGGTTTTTCTTAGTGTCTCTTCTCTCCCACGTTTCTAGTCCATTGGAAGTTCTCCAGATCCTCTAGATTTCTGACCTCTTTTTACATTCTAAGAGGTGTCATTTACCTGTGGGTGAGGGGCTTGGAGGGCCTGACTATTAAGCTTCCTATTATGCTTCCTATTATGATTGGGGAAGGGGACTCAACATCTTCCCCTTGTCTGGTCCTGGGAACTCAAGACTGCTGTCCATCCTTTATTAGTAACCTAGTTTTGTTGAGAGAGAGGTGCAGCATTTCCCTCAAGTACCTGCATGCTCATAGGTATGCATGCTTATAGGTATGCATGCACACCAGCACCTTGACTTCCACCAGGACAGTGAATCTGTAGTCCCCATTAATGACACTCTCAGAATGGTCTCCACCAATGTGCACAACTTCATGCACACAATTGTATTCCTCTTTAGGAGAGACAGTGACCATGCCAGGCTCTTCAAATACACACTCCTGTATTTTAATTTCTGAACTCCCTGAAGCTTCACCCACATCTCCATGGCACTGAATCACTTTTCTGCCCAGGCTGGAGTTAGAAGAACCATGGGTTGAAGGCCGTGGGAGAAGAGGTGGTAAGGAGCTACCTGGTTCTTCGGACTCCTCAGAAACCTCCCGTGAAGACTATATATACGAGCAATATATGAGCAATTAAGATAGAACTAGGTCATTGAAAGACTCAGAAGGAAACTGGCAAGGGGCTAAGTAGCTGTGAGCTGCTCTTCCTGTTAACTGTCCTCAGGAGAGAAAAGTTGTCTTGATTTATTCCAGAGACTCCTGAGAATTTTGTTACTGGAGCTATAGGAACTAGGACTCCCTCCTCAGACTCATCAGGAAATCTGGGAAAATCTCATCTCCATGCTGCAGTCTCCCCGCTTGGCACCATCTAGGGCTCTGAAGATCTTTAAAGTGAGCGTTAAATGAAGCAGGCCTTCTGGGGCATCGTGATGGAGCTCCTGAGGACTGGGAGGGCCGTTTTCTTCATAATTCCTACCCAGTTTAGGGAATGAGAAAAGGCCCTGTGGCTCTTAAGTCTCCTGATTATATCCACTAGTTTGGCCTTGAGTTTGAGACACCTGGTAGATGTACCTGGCTGCCCTACCAAGAGATTTGATTTGTTTCTTCCCATGGTTTCAGGTGATAGAACCCAAAGGTAGCTTTTTAATTGGAGAATTGAATAATCAGCATATGTAAGCGCACTAGAACCCTGTGTTGAAAACTGCCAGGTGTGGGTATAAGAAAAGGCCGAGAGATCACCACCTCCTCTTACCCTACCCCACACCCATAAACCAGACATGTCTCCCAGGAAGCAGGTGTCCCTGGAGACAGAGGATGACAGGGCTCTACAATCTGTGTAATTATTATTATTATTATTATTATTATTATTTTGTATTTATGGGGCCCAAGAAAGGGGCCAGGAGAGGGTACACCCCAGCTGGGGAGAGCAAAGCAGATGGATCCAGTTTTCTGTGTGTTCTTACCTCTGTACTTCCTCGTAGCTCTGCTGACAAAGCAAGCAGGCCTCCCGTGTCCAAGACCCCATTCCTCCCACTTGTGTACACCTAGGCTGGCAAATCTTGGAGCCTCTGGGCTCTGAAAACTAGACAATGATCATTAAACCTGGCTTGAGTCTCTGTTCTGGCACAATCTGACTGGTTTATTTTTTCAGCCTGTGGGTGGGGTTCACTGTACCTCAGAAGGGTGTGTCCTATCTAGGAAGAAAATCTTTAAGTGCTATTGTACGGACATGGGTGAAATATACATCTAGGCATTAAGATGGACCGGGGTCAGCAAACATTTTCCCTAACGAGCCAGATAGTAAATATTTTAGGCTCTGCAGACCACACAGTCTCTGTTACAACTCAGCTGTGCTGCTATAGCTTGAGTGTAGCCACAGACAGGACAAAAATGAATGACTGTGGCTGTGGTCCAAAAAAGATTTGACTTATGGACATTGAAATTTGAATTTCATATTTTAACATGCCTTTTGAGTTTTTCCAAGCATTAAAAAATATATAAACTAGGCCGGGCGCGGTGGCTCACGCCTGTAATCCCAGCACTTTGGGAGGCCGAGACAGGTGGATCACAAGGTCAGGAGATCGAGACCATCTTGGCTAACACGGTGAAACCCCGTCTCCACTAAAAATACAAAAAATTAGCCAGGTGTGGTGGTGGGCGCCTGTAGTCCCAGCTACTCAGGAGGCTGAGGCAGGAGAATGGGGTGAACCCAGGAGGTGGAGCTTGCAGTGAGCCAAGATAGCGCCACTGCACTTCAGCCTGGGCAACAGAGCAAGACTCCATCTCAAAAAAAAAATATGTTATATATATATATACACACACACACACACATATATATGTATATATATGTATATATATACACACATATGTGTGTATATATATACGTATATATGTGTATATATACATATATGTGTGTATATATACATATATATGTGTGTATATATATACATACGTATATATATGTGTGTATATATACATATATATGTGTGTGTATATATATACATACGTATATATGTGTGTGTGTGTGTATATATATATATATAAACTATTATTAGCTCACAGGCCACATAAAACCAGGCAGTGGGCTGGTTTGACCAACAGACCATACTTTGCTGACCCCTAAGATTCTCAAATGTCACTGAAGCTTTAGAGTTTAGAAATCCCATGACTTGGCGCTCGCTGAGGCTTGTAGATAATGAAGTCTTCCTGGATCCCTAGGGCAGAGGGTTGCCTCCCTGCCGAGTTCTCTTAAAAGTCTGGATCAAGCCTACTGACCATACCATGGAAAAAAATGCTTGGATTGGGTTTTAAAAAATGGTGGGCAGCAGCTCACTTTCACAGAATTTTATTATCAGTATTTTCATGTTGTAAATGGTAGCCATCTTAGGCTAAAAGTATATTCACCTAATGGGCAGGTTAATCTTCCTTGACAGTTTAGTGTGTCCTAGGCATTGCGTGGAACAGAAAAATGCAGTCCCTACGTTTTGGTACAGATTCAGCCTACCAGAAATTGGACTGGACTCTAAAACTCTAACCATGATGATTCTTTGGCTACTCTCTTGGTGATTCTAGAAGGGGGTTGTCGTGGCAGATTCCAAAGAGGGAGAGGAAATGATACAAGGAAAAAAATTAAAAGAATGCGAATTTGAATACTTACCTAAAGTCTTGACCGAAGGGCAGCCCTCCTCTGTTTGGAAAGTTGTTTTTCACTTCAGGAGGAACAACCAAGGTGACGAGGGGTGGAGCTACTGCACAACCAGCCACATCAGACAAGTCAACCTTGGCAGTCAGTGAAATGACAGCTGTTGATGTCAGAGCACTCCCATACTCTGCATTTATATAGTTTTTCATCTGCAAAGCAGTTTTTCTATGGCTGACAATTTGGCCGACAGGATGAAGCTGATAAGGAGAGCAAGTCTGATGAGGACTACTTGGAGTTTGGAGTTCTCTCTTCTGTTTTGGCCTGTGCCAAGCCCGAGGAAGTCCATGGCTGCATCTCTTCAACACCCCCCACCCACCCACCACCCACATCCTCACCACCTCCCCACCACCTCCCCCAAACCACAAGAAGTTCCTTAGATTCTGGCCAAGATGTGCAATTTTGTCTGCCATGCCTTGCAGCACTTACCCTGGCTCCTCTTAGGTAGCACTTGCGGGGAGGGAGGAGGCTAATATGACAGTTTTCTTTGAGAATAGATAAGAGTTCAGTGCATTGGTTAACCTGGCCTCTCTTCCCCCCAGTCTCTCAACTCCTTCCCTTTCTGCATGCACTTCTTGCACCACTTATCTTGTATCACCCAGGAAACCAGTGGGGAAGCTTCACTTTCTCCACCCACATAGCAGAAAAGGCTCAGGCCCCTGCAGTGGGACGGTTGGCTTTTCTGGTCTAGCCACAGTCAGCCTGTGCTGAATGCTTCCTCTCCTGGGGCTTGAGAGAGGAAGGCTAAAGCAGCTGCCAGTCAAGCCCCTTCATCAGGCTTCTACACTCTTAGGTGGAAAATGCAAAATGGTGAAGACACTTAGACCTGCCCTGACGCCTCCAATCTAGTCAGCTTGTTTACTCTCCCTGGTTGGAACCATGGCCTGAGAGAACCAACCTGCAGTGAGCCAGGACGTGGAGCCCTGCAGTGGGACTTCTGGATGCCCTTTGGCACTGGCATACATTAGGCAGGAGTCATTGCCTCCAAGGCTGGTGTATGCGTGCATGTGCGCACACATACAGGTTGGCAAGTACTGGAGTTGGATTGTACTTTGTGCTGCATTTCCCTTACCTCCCACTGCTCCCTCACTTGGTCATAGTTTGCTTTTGGGGGGCCTGAGCAGAACTGAGCATCCTTAGAAAGCACCATGAGATAACTGGGTATCTGCTTTAAAGATAGGGGTGCTAGGGGGCCACTCATGTATACTCAGTGAGACAGAGTTGGCTCCTCAGATGCCACTGAATAGCCGGAAGTCGTTCCTTAATCTGCTTCCAACAGAGGTTAAAAACTCATCTGGGAAATCCTAGCAATAGCAGGTGGATTATAAACTGAGATTGTTATTCTGTGATGCATCTGGTGACTAGCTGAGACTCCTGAGTGGGTGGGTAGGGGGAAGGTCCCCTCACTGGAGGTAATTTCTGCCTACATGAAGGGGTTAAGCCCAGCGCCATGCTGGAGACGGGCTACTTCAAACCACCCTCCAGGGCAGTTCTGCCTTTCAGCTTGTCGTCTTTGTGCAGTGCTGGTGAGAACTGCTGAGGCTCTGCACACAATGCCTGACTAGTGTTTCATTCCTGGATCCCAGGACAGAAAAAGCAATTAAGATAAAAAACGAATATTCAAGCCTCTGCACTGCTGTTTTGCTGTTCCTGCTTCTTTGCATCCACTCCAGGCAGACTGCTGCTGCTCTCAGACAAATGGAATGGAAAGTATTCTTCCCCAATTTAAAATTTAAACAGAACTGCTTTCAGTGTGTGTGTGTGTGTGTGTGTATGTGAATGCCAATAAAGCACTTGGAGGAGGAGGGGACTGATCCTATTCCAAGAGCCTGAAATGGGGAAAGGGAAACCAGGCTGTGGACCCTGGGAAGCCAGGGGTCCCTGCTCTGCATCTCCAATGCCTGAGGCAGGTGTTGCTCATTCTGTGGCTTCGGTAAACAGAGGGTCTGTGGCGATGCTGTTTGCTCCAGTTGCTCCTCCCTTCCTAGCTTGTCTGCTCCACTTTTCCCTCAGAAGGGCAGAATTAGGAGAGATTTAGATAGACTTGTGACCTGCAGCTCCCTACGAAGACCAGCTCCAGGAACTTCAGGCTGGACCTAGGGAGGAATTGTACTGACTCCGAGATCTGCAGTCTGCCCTGTGATTTGGGAACACCAGGTAGGCAGCACTTACGGCAAACTTCACTAGTCATGGCCGTGGTGGCATTTCTGGCAGGAGTTGGTAAGAGCTGACCTTGCATCTGGAAGGAAGAAATGTGTCCATGTTTTCTTATGATGGCCAGAACAACTCTCTGAGACTTAGATCCCCTGTCATTATCCATAACTGTTTATTGCCTAAGAAGCATAAAGCCCAAAGCCTGGCTCAGTGAAAGAGAAGGACAAGAACATAATAATACCACCTGTTTACATGTGTTTAATGCTTTGAATTTTCCAATTCCTGTTAACATTCATTCTCTCATCAAACCCTCACAACATCCCTGTGAGGTAGGTCAGGCAATAAGTGGTTTGCCCACAGCCACACCAGTGATAGGGACGGAGTAAACCCATACTGCAGGTTTCCCAGCCCCCAAGCTGATGCACCTTTCATTTCATGTTACACAGGATCTTTGTGCCAACCAGACACAGGAG
The DNA here is from genome assembly GCF_029289425.2 of Pan paniscus. Taxonomy (NCBI): domain Eukaryota; kingdom Metazoa; phylum Chordata; class Mammalia; order Primates; family Hominidae; genus Pan; species Pan paniscus. The sequence continues at coordinate 117,804,514 of NC_073249.2, forward strand.
CATCAAGAGCACTACCAGAAGCCTCCCTGCTCTCTGAGCTTGCAGAAGGGACCCAGAAATGCTGGGCTTGAGGCATCAAGACCAGGGATGCCCCCTGTAGGCCAAGCCAGGTAAACAGAAGGAAGGGCAGGAGTACTGGAAGTTCAGGCTCAACAGCCACCCCTGCCACCACCATAGGTCTCAGCCTAGCATACACTGTGTTCCCTACATATCTTGACCTTTGTCAGGTGCAAGTCTTATTAGTTTACTGAGAGGACTCAGTGCCCACTCCCAGACGACAAGTCACTGCAAGGCGTGGCTAGCAGCAAGATTCCTGACTTCCTTCCCACAGTGCCTTCCCATTCTGTTACACTCTGCAGCCCAGGAAGGAGGGGGAAGGTGAGGGCTGACTGACTCAGCCTGCAAGTGCTTAGAGATCTGAAGCTGAAAGGCCCCAGCACCATTCAGCTAATGATTATTATTAACTCTGAACAGGCTTTAGCACAGCGGCCAGCTGGCTTAGGGAGGATGCCTGAATCTCCCACAGTGAGGTTTTCAAAACAAGACCTGGCTAGGCACGGTGGCTCACGCCTGTAATCACAGCACTTTGGGAGGCCGAGGCGGGCAGATCATGAGGTCAAGAGATCCTGGCCAACATGGTGAAACCCCATCTCTACTAAAAATACAAAAATTAGCTGGATATGGTGGCACGTGCCTGTAGTCCCAGCTACTCGGGAGGCTGAGGCAGGAGAATCGCTTGAACCCGGGAGGCAGAGGTTGCAGTGAGCCAAGATTCTGCCACTGCACTCCAGCCTGGCGGCAGAGTGAGACTCCGTCTTAAAAAAAAAAAAAACAAAAAAAACCAGACCTACAGCAGCCATGCACGGGGGTGGAAGGGTGGGACGATGAGAAAGAAGGGATGGGCCAGTGAGTGCGGAAGGGCAGCCTGCCTTGTGAAAGGGTGGGGAGAGAGGAGGCCCAGGCTGGCAAGTGGTAACAGCCTACCACTTAAGAGCCAAGAAGGTGAGGCTGGAGGACTTCCCCAGATACAGAGCTGCTCCCATTCCATACCAACCCCAGCCATGATGGGGCTCAGAGGAGGGGTGGTTACAGAAAAGACGGGGGCTTGGGAGGGGTATCTGAACCCAGAAGGGTAATCTCATTTCCATTCAGATTTGGATACAGAAGCCATCTATATTTCTAATGTCCTCAAGGTTGAATCTGAATATAATCAAATTTGGAATATAATCAAATTTGGAATATAATCAAATTTGGAATCAGGACTTAGCTTGATATGAAAATTTGTGCAAATAACACGCAAATTTTTAAAATCTAAGCACCCTGCCCTGGCTTTTTTTTTAAAAAAAAAAAAAAGGCAAAACAGGCTGACCACTAGCAGCTTTCCCTAGCCAGGGAGCAAGGACAAAAGGGCAACCATGTGCTTCTCCTCCAAGGCGTTTGCTTCCTTGCTGAGGAGCCAAGTGAATACCCCAGACATGAGCAGAATAAGGGAGGTGCGGGGAACAGAGGATGGCGGAGGAGGGAACACACAAGCAGGAGCCCATGCAGCTGGGAGCCACTGAGATCCCAGCTGGAGGAAGAGTGCCCTGGCACTGAGGACTAATGGCTGTCCAGCTGCTGCCCCAGGATGTGAGGGCAGGTGGTGATGGAGGGAGAAATGGAAAAGGGGGGGAAGGGAAGTCCCTCCACAATCCGGCCTGCCAGGATGAAGGGCTCCTCCTGGTGACCTATTCCCTACACTGCAGTCAGACCAGGCTAAGCAGGAGACCACCAGTGCCCTCCTCTCTGCTCTGTGCCCCTGCCCTCCAGGCCTGCTGGTCAGAAAGGCGACAGCTGGGGCCCCTTCCTCCTGCAGAATATAAATGACTCCCCCTTCCTCCCAGGGCTGGGAATAGACATCAGATGGCACAGCCCACGCAAACTGCCGGCTGTCAGCACGCCTGCCCGCCCGCCCACCAGCCCCCGCACCACCTGGGAGGAGGCAGCACCTCAGGCAGGCTCAGGCTTTACGGCATTGCCTGCTTGCTCTTAGAGCAAGCTGGTGAACTTTGCCTGGCCCTCCTACCCTGCGGCAGGTAGAATGAGCCTCTCAGCACTGGCTGTGATGAGGAAAGAGGAGATGCAGTCCCTGGATCAAAATCACCGCAGGTGAAATTCTCCATGCAGCCCCAGTAACCGTTTCTTCTGAGTTCACACCACACTGGAGAGTTTGAGAGGAGGGAGGACAATGAAAGAGACAGGAACAATACCCCTCTGCACAGCAGGGGCCTCCTTTAGATGCTTGTCCTGGAGATGCAATCTCCCCCAGGAGAGGCATAATGAGTTACGTGGAGAGGACACTTCTGCCCTTGCTGTCCCCATTCTTGTACTATTGAATCAAACCAACCTCCTTACTTCTAAGCTACCCGGAGAGGAGGACCTGAATCTTCAGAAGACCAAGGACATCCACAACACTAACATCTAGGAACACCTGCCCCTGCTCCTGGGAACTGGAGCTCCAGCGCCTACACCCCAGGCTTCCCAGAGTTCCCTGTGAGCTATGTCTACTTGCCTCAGCAGCACTTTCCTGGCTCAGCTGTTGTCAGGCCTTGCCATGATCTAGGGAGATCCTATCTTCTCAACTGAGCCCAGACCACAGCTCAGCAGTCTAGCATCCAGTCCTCACCACCGAGGGCAGCCTGGGGAACTACTTTCAGCTGCAGCAAGGAGGGTGGTGGTCTCTGGAGGGAAGAGAGTCCAGCCTTCATTTGCCAGCTGGCACCAAACTCAGCCCCCTCTTGGACCAAAGAGCTGGGAAGAGATGACAACTGAGGAAAGCTTAGATAACAAGGGAAGACGGGTAACCAGAGAAACTTTGTTTTCTTTGGATCAGAAAAGCCCTGCCCCACTTCCTTGGCCCTTATGAAAAGCTTCAAAAAAGCTCCCAGAAGCTATGTGCTAAGGCAAGAACCTGAGCCCTAAGAAGGGCAAAGCATGAGATGCCTGGGGCTCCTTTGCCCTGAGAAGTGATTTCGGGGGAGGGAGCGCACGCAGGCCCTGCAGCCCTCAAGCCCGGATCCTGAGGTGGGCTGAAGGAAGATCTTAGCTGGGCTAGGCAGCCCAGCCAGGAGCCTTCGGCTTGGTTAAGCCAATGCCCTCCTGCTTCTCCAAAAGCTTTAAAGTGACTTTAGTGCCTTTACCGTCTTAGAGTCCAGAAGACCCTCACCTGAGTCCCTTCTTTCCACAATCCCTGACCCCCTGTGCCCTGGCACAGGGACCAAATCAGCACAAATTTCTGAAGGGCCTCAAGGGCAGAGCTGTCCCTCCAGGGGAGTAAAGGGAGAGTAAAGAACTACCCCCTGAGTCTGCTAAGTGGTCCACGTGGTCCACAGCTAGGAGAGTGTTCTGAGACATCGACCTGACAGACGCTGTATATTAGAGAAGGAAGGGACTTAGAGATTGTTTAGAAACATTTCACAGATGAAGAAACAGTGGTCTTAAGACATGGAATGTACCTAAGGTTGTACAACAGAGCCTAAGAGGACCACATCCCATAGATAAGACCCATGGGCTCTCTCCACTACATCACACTGCTTTCTTAAAAGTAACCCAAATATCCATGGATGCCATTCATAACGTACAGGAACCCAATTTTTCATCAGGCACACAAGCAAGAAATGACCACCAGCACATCACTATCACCACCCAAAACTCTGTCTCTCATCAAGTAGAGGCTTCAGGATCAGGCTCTCCATCACCTTCCACTCATACCCAGTACATCTCCCCATTTTGACCCACTGAATTATTCCTCAACAATAGCAGCTTTGGTTTCTGCAGTCCCTGGACCAGCCAAGAAGTGCGAAAACCTGACCACTTCTTAAATAGATCCCTTATAGATCACCAAAGGAACCATGATGTTCAAGGCAAGTGTCCCACCTAGATTCAGAGTTCGCAGGAACTCACATTTCCATTTTCTTCCTCGGCAAGTAGGATCTGGAAATCTGGTGCATGATCACCAGGGCTGGATAGACGGGCAGTGCCAGGCACAGGTACCAGGCTGCACCTTTGATCTGGGCCTGGAACCATACTGAGTACATGCCCAGAAGCACCGTTACTGTAGCCATCAGGTAGACCACCAGTCCACACGTCAGATGGTAGAGCTTGAGGCGAGCCACCCTTGAGACCCTGGCTGCCCGGGGACAAAGGAGGCAGAGCCCACACAGTGCCTGGACAGCAGTGGCCAGCAGTGTCAGGGCTCCCACCCAGCTGTGCCAGGACACCAGATGAGGCAGCTCACTGCGGGTCCTGCTGGAGATGATGAAGCCCAGGCCCAGAGCTGCACAGAGGATGGCTAGGGTCTGCCCTGCCCAGTGGAGCCGGATCCGTGCTTTTCGGGAGCAGAAGAAGAACAGGGAGTGTTCAGGTGAGAAGAGTAGGATGGCTTCAGCCATGCAGAGGCAGAACTGTGAACATAGGAGAGAGCCAGTAAGCCTCATGTCTGGCTTCGAGGCCTGAGAAAAAGGAGGTGCTCTCATACATCCTAACAAAGAGGACAAAGGGTAAGGGTTAAATAAGTTCAATCAGGACCACCAGCCTCACAGCTCAACATTTCTGGGAACATTTGGGAATCAGCACTTGAGTGCACGTCTCCTCATTCAGGTTGACATCTCCCCATCCCAACCTCTACAATGACTCCCATTTCTTGACCAGTGGAGCAGCAAATGTTAAACTTCTTCCTGAACGTTGGGGACAAGTCGGGAGATGACCGGATAACACCTCTCCCCCCTTCTCCTTTCCGGCCCCAATGGAGAAAGAAATTATCTTCCATGCCCTCCCGCCCTTTTCAACCATCTGACAACTGCCTATGGCCCAGCCCTCCAGGTTTCCCAATCCCATAGGCTGCAGGGAAAGATGAGCCCTAGATGTTTCCTCCACCTGTCTTAGCCTTAGAAAGGCTGAGCTTTCTGAAAGCTGGGTGCTTCCCTGGGAGAATGAGGTGAGGCATACCCAAACAAATCAGATAGAAGCCTAAACTCACCGCCAAGGCCATGAATACAGGGTGCCAGGAGAAAAGACCTAAGAATCAAAGAGAACAGGCTGAGGGCTTGGTACCATTGTTCCTGCCCCTGTAGCTAGGTGGAACCCAAAGAATCTACCCACAGGAGAAAAGTACCATCCCCAATCCTAATCGGGCACAGGAACTAAGGACAAAGTGGAGCAGCCAAGGAGCCCCAGGGTGGGCAACCAAGAGGGCCTCCTTATCCACACACATACAACAGTTTGGCCCGGGTTCCCCGTTCAGCACCTCTCAGCTGGCAGCCCAGTCCTCTGCCCCTTTTTTTGTTTTTTGGTTTTTTTTTTGGTTGTTGTTGTTTTTTTTTTTTTTTTTGATACGGAGTCTCGCTCTGTCGCACAGGGTGGAGTGCAGTGGCGCAATCTCGGCTCACTGCAGCCTCCACCTCCCGGGTTCAAGCGATTCTCCTCCCTCAGCCTCCCAAGTAGCTGGAACTACAGGCGCGCGCCATCACGCCTGGCTAATTTTTGTATTCTTAGTAGAGACGGGGTTTCACCATGTTGGCCAGGCTGGTCTCGAACTCCTGACCTCAAGTGATCCACCCGCGTCGGCCTCCCAAAGTGCTGGGATTTCAGGCATGACCCACCGCGCCCGGCCTCCTTCACTTCTATCCTCCATCAGGGGACCTGTTTCTGAGGAAGTAGTTCGGTCTGTTCAATCGTCTGCCCTTCCCCCACAGCACCCAAAACCCCATTATTCCAGGATCCCTGGGGCCCCGCCCCACCAGGCCCTCAAAATCCCTCCACTGTTTCTGTCTCCCCTTTACTGCTGGGGTCCCTCCTCCAAGTCTCCCGGGGCTCCCAAGCGCTGCCCCTCCAGCATCTCCACTCCGCCCCCTTCCGCAACCCCGCCCCGCACACTCACTGGTTCCTGGCCGGGACAGCGCTGTCAGAAAGATGGTGAAGCCCAAAGCTACCAGGTGCGCCAAGATCCCACTGCCTCTCCGCAGCCAGCGGGTCAGTCTCGGCTCCCCAGCTGGAGCGGGAACCAGACCTACCTCCAGGGGCTGCATGGCCGTGGCCCGCGGGCCCGTACACTCCAGCTGCCCGAACACGTCTTCCGGGTTTGCGATCGCGGAGGCGGTGGCGGCTGCAGGAGAGGCTCCTCCCCGGGGACGCCGCCGGCAGTGCGGCGGAGTGGCCCACAGCGCCCTCTGGGGGCTGGGGGGGAAACGCGAGTGCCCCGGAGAGGCCCGCTCCCGCGAGAGCCCGGAGGCAGAAGGGGACCGAACAGTTCCCAGCCCACCTTCATTTGTATCTGTGTGTCTGTCTACAAGGGCCTAAATCCCAAGCAGCCTGTGGAAATTACTTTTGTGGCAAACGATTTCAGTGAAACCCCAAATCACACACTTGGTACGCTGAACCAAGAGTGTGAAACAAGTGTTTGGAGCCGATTTCTAGTAGTACTGGATTTCCCTGGCTGTGCACTGTCTCCTGTCACCTCATTTTGTCTTGTTCAGGGAACAAGCTTCCTCCATGCCTAAGAGCAAGGAGAATAGGAAATAGGAAAGGACATCGCCAAAATATAGTGCCTTCAACCTGGTGGACCAATGGAGGGAAATGCAAGTCTCCTCTCGCATCTGCACGGGAGTGGTCCCCAGCGAGATAAATGGAATAACTAGGGCACTCCCAGCCCTGCCGCCTCCTCAACAGCTGCTCAGCCCTGAGGAGCCAGGTGATCCTGAAGGACCAAGGCCTCCCACACTCCTGTGGCCTCCCACACCACCAGTTCTGCAAGTGATGATGCCTTTTCCCTTCCTGCCTCCAAAAAAGGGGTGGTTCAACCCAAGAAGGCCTCCCTGGGAAAGGTTCTACCCCTTCCTTAAAGGCAAACCCACAGGCAGGGAAGGAAGGCTGTCCAATAGAAAACAGGAACATCCCAACAGCAATGACCAACCCAGCTCAAGCTCCCTAAGTGGCTGAGAAAATGAGGCTGCAGGAACAGCTGAAGAAAAGCAGACAATAATTCAGGGAGGGATGGATGCCTAGGGTTGCTGAAGGACCAGAAAAGGGTCACAAGCCAATTCCCAGACCCTCAGGGCAAGGATCCTAGAAAGAGCCAGAAGTGCAGCTCCCCCTCTCGAGTTTCTCTTCCCAATGGGACCACAGTCGTCTCTGGTGTCAAGACTCAGGAAGCCTTACTCATTCAGAGCCACACGCCTCATCATCCTGTCTGGAAAGACTACCCCAGTGACACAAACATTTTTCACACTATTGAAAATGACAAGATGACAATAATAATAATAATGAGCATAAGAGACTTTTGCAGGCAAGCTATGGGAGCTGGAGTCTGGCTGCCTATCATCTCAGCCTCCCAGGGTAGGGCTGGGGACAGTAAGGACACTCATTTTGTTATTTTTTTCCTTCCTTTTCTATGTTTCTGTTTTTATATTTTCATAGCAGCAACAGAACAGGGAGACAGTCTTGAGGTATTTTAAAGAGCTTTTTTTCTTAAAAAAAATAATATAAAGTTATAAAAAGCGGCAGCAGCCTGGGGCCCGGATCTGGAGGGGAGGAGGTGCTGGCGGCTCCGTTGCAGTGGGCAGGCACTTTCTCGTTAATGGGCTTTTGACTGCAGGAAGACAAGAGGCGAGAGAAAGGGTCAGGGTGGGGGCCTACCAGCTGTCCTACCCAGTGAACTGTGTGCACTACAGAGGCTAAAGCTTGATTTCCTTCTGCTGGCCTGGTGAGTAAAACTGAGCAAGGGGGAAGATGAATGCCAGCTCACCAGGGGCAGCCTGGGTAGTGAAGCTGGAGAACACACAGGGTTTATGATCAGGCCCACATCTAACCCAGGAGAGCACCCCCGTCCCACCTCCAGTAAGTCCCTCCTGGCAGAGATCATATGGAGAGCACATGGCACACTACACCAGGGCTCCCACCAGAAGAGGCAAATAAAACTGGCTGCAGGCTTTACTGGAAACCCTGGAGAACTTGCCTGTCACCTGCACACCTGGAGGTGGGCACATGTGCATAAGTGGACATGGGGTTGTGTGCCTGCCCTTCAAGGCCCTGATGCCCAGAGGAAAAACCAGTGAGACCAGCCCACCCACCTTGCTGCTCGGCATGTTAGGCTGTGACCCAGGGACTCAAACTCCCTTTCCTTCAGGGAACAGAGGTAGCTCCAGTACCTGGAATGAGGGTCACAGCCAATTCAGAAAGAAGTAGCCCTTTGATTATAGCAAAAGCAGGGGTGGAGGGGTGCCGCATCTCCTCAGCCCAAGGGAAAGGGTTAGGGATAGGGGAAGGTTCACCAGGCAAAAAGCTGGAGACACTTTGCTAAGAACTGACCTACCTCTTCCTAAAGAAAACAGTCCAGGAACTCTCTCAACTTCCCCTTCCTCCCTTTCCCTGCACAAACACCAATGTAGCATCTTCTCTGTATCAGGTACCCCCTGTGTGCCCCACCCTCATCAATCTTCAGGGAGCCTGGCTGGTACCTTCAGTGTAGAGCACTTCTCCTCAAAGGCCAGGGCCGGGCCTGGCTTCTTGCGGCGCACAGAGCAGGCCACATCAGCAGGGGCACCAGCCTGACAGTGCTTGGCCTTCACTGGCCGGCAATAAGTGGCCAGGTTTTTCCGCTTCTTGGCCACCTCCTCCTCAGAGAGGCAGTTGGTTGGCAGGGCCTTGGCTGGGTGTCCGGCTGCTCCCTGGTTCTCCAGCTGAGAAGCCTTGACTGGTGTGGGGAGCTGATGAGGGGAGCCACGACAGTCCAGGGGCCCTGCCCGCTTCACTCTTGGCCCCATTGTCCCATTAAGCCCCATGCTCAGGGCTGTTTTAGTTTTGGCCGAGAGGCCCCTACAGCCAGAGGGTTTCCCTTTTCCAGTGGGCTCCAGGATGCAGGTCCGTTTAAGAGTGGTGGGGCCAGGGGATAACTTCCGCTTTCGAGAAGGGGCCTCCACCTCCACCCCGTCCTTGCCTTTGGATGACTTGCTGGCCTTGGAAGGCGGCAGCTTGCTGAAGGACGGGGATGGCGTGTTGGCAGGCAGTGGTGAGGTGATAGCCTGGCTCCCGCCCATGCACTCTGCCTGGCTACAGGCAGCCGCCACGCTGGGGGAGCCTGCAGGGTAGCTGGGGACAAGGTTGTCCTTGGTGGGGGGCATGGAGGCTGGGCAGGCAGGTCTCGGGGGTGGACCTGGAAGGCGGGGGCAGGTGCCTGTAGAGGATGGGCTCAGGGGAGCAGATAACGGGGAGTTGACAAGGTGAGCTGGAGGTTCAGCTGCCGGTGGGATCTTCCTGCAGCAAAAAGAAAGCCCCACTGTGACTGCCAAGAAACAAGACAGCTTCCCCCAACACAAGACACACTCCAGTCTCTCTGCCCCACCTAGAAATGGTCAGCAGAGCCCCAGAGTTGCTGCCATCTGCTGGGAGATGCTGGAACTGAGGGTTAGGAAGAAGACACAAGGGTGTGCCTGTGGAGAGGAATTAGCTAGTACCTACTAACTAGGAGGTAGCCCAGTAGGAACTTCATTTTAAATCTTGGTTTGGGCATCCCCTATCCCTAGTTACCCAAAAGGTACTGGAAGTGATGGATGAAAGTCTAGATTCACCCCCAGACCACCCTTCCATGCCCTGCCTTAGCCAAACTCTAGGCTGCCAAGTTTTCCCACCTCCTTTTCATGCTACTCCCTATCTGGGGTCCTGCTGGCAAATAGCCAAGGCACACCTACGGGTATACAGGAAAGATCAGGGCTTCTGAAGCCCAAGTATGTCTGGAACCTAGGAATTTCCATTCTAGAACTTCCATTCTGGGTCCAAGACTTACTTCCACATGTGTGAGCTGAGGTGCCGTTCCAGCATGGAGCTGAGTGCTGAGCAGAACCGGTCCAGCCGGCGGCTAAACACATAGCATCCTGGGCTCACCAGCCGGCTCCCAAAGGTGCAGAACTAAAGGCAGAAGGAAGGTGCATGGTTGGCAGGGTCTGGGGTGCACAGACAGCATCTGCACACAGGATCTGGCCTCCTCCCCATGTTGTTGGCCAGGAGTGCTGGGCCACCCCCTCCATAGGCCCCTATTCCAGGTCCTTACCGCCTGTGGCCGTGGGGGCCGGGTTGCATAATGGCAGTCAGGGGGTGGGTGGAGGTCGTCAGATGTCCCCTCCTCCTCACTCTCTTCGCTGGAGGCCTGGGTCCCACCCCGGGGCATGGGGAAGGGGAAGAGGCCTGGGTCCCCATCACCACCACAGGGGCCTTCATCATCCAATTCACTCTCGGAGGAGGCCCGGGACCTGGAAGGGCCAAAAGGGATGCCAGGGGAATGTGACTGTTGTGGCGTCAGAGTAGGGGCATCCTTGAACCTGCCGAGCTCAAAGAGCAGGGCACCAGGGCAGACACCCTGCAGGGCAATCAGAAGAGGACAGAGGGAAGGGAAGGACAGGAGGGAACGACATAGCTCACAGAGTAAGAGACAGAGAGACTGCTCCCAAGGGATTCTCTCCCCAGCCCCTTCACCTCCCAGCCCCTTCCTCCTCAGGGGATAATCTGCTGCAGATCCGCCTCCTCCAGAAAATCTTCACAGTTAAAACTGTACCCAGCTCTGGTCAGCCCAGTCAACTCGCTCAACCCCCTTCTTGCATCACATATTCCTGTGAGCCTGTCTGTGAGCTGAGCCTGTGTTTCGTGTCTGCCCCTTGTGTGACAGGCAGAGATGCATGTGTGTCTCCTTCAGCAAGTCAGGCTCTCCCTGGGGTCCGGCATAGCCTCTGCACGCGAAGGGGCCAGTGAGTGAATACACATAGGGCTGCCTTGCCCAGGAGTGTGACCCTTTCAGCTCCCCAGTGACAAGTTTCGGTCTGTTGGAGGCAGCTGGGAAAATGTTCATATCCTGAGTGTTGGATCTGGCACACTGCCGAGAGGCTGGGGTGCTGTGGTATGCCTGGTTGGAAACAGGGGAGTCTCCTGCTTCCACACCACTGTCAGGAGCCCCAGGAATACCCCCACACTCAGGGCTGAGGGAGTGCCTCTTCCAGGACACTCCCTGAGCCTGTTTCCAGGGGCCCCTGATGGCTTAGGGGCCAAGTACCCCCAGGTGAGGTAGGGGTTGGATTCTAGACGTACCTGGGCAGTGCACAGTATGGGTAGGTCTGCTTGGCACGAACAGAGAAGGTGCTGCTGGGAGCAGCCACCGCTGCTACAACCTGGACTGAGGAGGGGAGCTCCTGGGAGGGGCGCTCGAGAACTTGCTCCTTGCGCCCTGGGCTCTTCTCCTTGGGAGACTCCCCTTTGCGGGAGTTGGCCTTCAGCTCTGCCACCAGCACGTCAAAGTCCTTGGCCCGGCCCTGGACTTCCCGGCGCTGGTGTACTGAGTGGATCTAGAATACAGCAGAGTGGAGAGCTGGGGAGTAGGTATGAACTGAGAAGGGGTGAGGGACGGCAGGGTGCTTTGGCCCGGGCAAGTTGGGGGGCAGGGAGAGAGGTGGGCATATTTGCAGCTGTGTTCATGTGTCTTTGTTTCATTCCCCCATGGGGCCAAAACCCTCCTTTGGGATGGGGGAATCTGGAAACTCCCTCCTTCCCACTGTTCCCACCTTCTGCCCAGGAGGGGCATCCCCATCTCCCCTTCCCTTGGGTGGGCCTAACTGCCCTCCCTTAAGCTGGACCTTCAGTAACATTGACATTCCTCTCTTTGCCCAGGGAAGGAGTGGGCAAGCCCTGTGCTGTCCTCCCTCACCGTGCAGTGGGAAGGGGGTTACCTTGCAGGTCAACAGGCGGGTACAGATCTTTTTGGTCTCTGGATTTATTACCCCACACTGCCTGTTGAGGTCGCACTCCTTCCCTGTGGGGAAAGCACTTCCAATGAACCTCAAGACCATTTCCAGGAGTTTACAGGAGGATCTGGCCGCTTCCTGCCAAGGGCCTGAGAACTGGTACTGAGGCAGAAGAGACTCCAGCCCTCAGCCTGGGGCTGTACCTTCCAGATAAACTTCTGGGCATCAACATCTCCTTGCTGGGTGTGAGAACCATCCCTATCCCAATTTCAGGTGCGCCTTTTGGGACTTCAAGCCCAAAGCAGGGCAACACACATCAAGAAACAAAAGCAGCCATGGGCATCTGGGAGGCCAGAGAAGCCAGCTGTGAGATGTGTCAGGCTGGCGCCCTGGATCTAGGTGAGAAAAGAGTGAGAAAGAACTTCACCTCCTGGGCATGGGCTCCCTCAGCCTTGATCAGGAGACACAGGATGGAGAGAAGCTTCCCAGGAAGCAAGCAGGTCAAGAGGTGACGGGGCTCCTATACCCTACAACCTGTGATGGCCAGGCCCATAAACCTGACCTCCTCCTCATCCAGCCCAAGGACAAAGCAGCCCAAAGGAGTCCCCACTCTACATTCTGGACCCCCAAGACCACAACTACTCACGAGCCATCTTCCGGTGGGTTTTAGCGGGCAGCCTGGTCCCACTGGGCTCCTTTTCAGGAGGGCTGCCTTCAGCCCAGTGACTGGACCCCTCACTGGGGATGATCTCGATGTTCTCTCTGCCAGGAGGTTCTTTAGAAGGGGGAGCCATGGGAGGTTTTCCAGGGGAGTCCTTGGTGAGGCCCCCTGGCTGGCTGAGAAAAGCAGAGGGTGGGGCCACCCTGATTCCATGTCCATCAGGCTTTGGGAGACTGGACATCTTCTCCAGATTCACCACAGGCACGAAAAGGCTACACACAGAGAGAGGGGGTTGGCTGGGGGAGGGGAGGGGAGGCGAGGCCTGGGGCCTGGACTCTAGCCCAGAGCCATCTCTTTCCCAGCCCTGGAATTTGGGTGGGCTCCAGCAGGGGTGTGAAACACGGGAAGAGGAGACCCCATCTTCCCTGGAATATATGGAAGGAAGCTGCAGACAGGACGGCTGCCTCCTGCTGTGAGGAGTATGCCTTGACCCAGGGCTGTCTGTATTGATGTCAGCCCATCCATGGGTCAGGGTCAGGGCCAGTCTTAGAAAGTTTCCAGCCTCTCCTTACCAGAGGTTGTCTTTCTGGGTCTTCTCAGGAGGCTGGTGGCCACGGCTCCGGGACCCCTGGCCCTTCTCCCTGGAGGAGGTTTTCGTGGAACCTGGGGCCCTACAAGCTGGGCCCTGCCCATTCACTACATGGCATTTCTGAGAGCTGGCAGGGGCTGGAGGTGGGGGTGGGGCCCGGGCATAAAGCTTGCTGAGGGGCCCATGTCTTCTTTCTGTCACCAGGAGGTGGAAAGAATAATCAAGGTGAGTGGTATCACCACTTCCTTCCCCAACCTAACCCTGTCCATAGACTCACATGAGAGAATCTGAGTTTCCATAAATTAGATTGTAAACATGCCTCCTTCCCATTTGAATCTGAGCCTTTAAGACTCAAAATTCAAGACCCAGCTTCCTGAATTTCTTAACTCCTCCCGTAATTCCACTGGATGCTAGAATTTTGTTCAAACAATAACCCGACTCCCCACAATGCTCTGAAGCCACCCCCACAACCTTCCTATCCTCAACACCACCCTCCATTACCCCACGAGACCTCCCAACTGACCCTGTCCTCAGAGTTCCATGCTCCACCTTCCCCTGTCCCTTTATCTCCTCCCTAGGGCTCCCCTCACCGCAGTGCTTCTGGAAAGCTTGAGGCTTCACCACTTGGCTGCAGTGGTTACACACAACCAAGTAGAAGTCATCATGGGCAGGGCAGTGCCCGAAGATGGACATGTCTGCAATGACAGAAGCCCATGTCACTGGGGCTGAAGATCCCAGGGTTTCTCTGGAAGATCGGAGAGCACTCCCACCCCACACTCAGAAGGCACTTCACCTCCCCGCTGATATAACAAGCTCCATGCTGAATGCTTCCAGCTTCCAGAGTTCAATCTAAGCAGTCCCAAAGGGTATACGCTTTCAGGTGAGTGGGCAATCACCTATGATTATGATCTCCAACGACAGGTCACAGGAGCCAGAACAACCGGCCAACTCGGACCTATCAAAATGAGGGTCCCCAGACAGCTGCTTCAAGCAGCCACCTCCTTCTGTAGTGTGGTGGAAAAGTGGAGCGTGGTCCTGTCTGCCCTGGGTCCCAGCCCTAATGTGTGTCGACTCCCACCTTCTTTAATGAGGGTCATGGCATCCAACTTCTTCATGTTTTTGCTACTCTCCTCCAGCTCAGCCCCTAGAGGAGAAACACAGCTCAGAAGGGTCAGGGCCAGTTTTAGAGAGTCTCCAGCCTCTCCTTACCAGAGACTGTTCTTCCCAGAAGACAACCCAGAGGTTGTCCCCTTTCCAGAAGCCCCAAGCAGGGCCTGCAGCTCAACAGTATGAAGCCCACACTCCGTGACAAGCTCCTGGTGCTAGGACCACTTGGGGAACCTTTCAGTGGGTCATTCTCAAATGCCCATCTTCCTTCACCTGCTGCATCTGGACTAAGATGGCCCCACTAAGAAGAATCCATCCACCTTTCTTATGGGACCCTTCACTTCAAGGTGCAGTTTAGGGTTCCACTGCTAACTAGTTGGGTGATTGTGGGTAAGTATCATCTCTTTTCTGGGCCTGCTTCCCCATTTAAAGAGGAAACCGTCCTTAACCAATGTTTCTATAAGTCCCTGAGTCTCTTCTTGAGATTTCTCGATGGGTCCTTTCTGCTACTATGTGGCATCCCAAATAGATACTCTCCCAGGTCCCCACCCCCATGAACTCAATTTTGCTCCACCTGGGTTACCATAGCATTGTCAAAGTTACACCCAGCTTCTCAGGTCCTGCACTGATAGGATGGTCACAGAGCAGAGAAACTGCTGTCTTTGGTCCTTGAGCATCTTCAAAGTCTCCTTGGTCAGCTATGCAAGTCCCTCCCCTTCTTAGAGGGCCTTTGGGCAGGGGTTGCCCTTGTACCTCAGTTTCTGGGTTAATGACAAAAACATCTTAGCTGTGCAAAGCAGCTTTTTCCCCATCCCCCTACCTCTCTCCTCCCCCCTCCCTCCTCTACGCCCCCTCCCTGTCCCTTGGGAAAAAAAAAAATCAATTCTGAGTCACCAAACCCGTCTGACTCCATTTCCGGTTCTCAATGCACCCAGACCCTGACAATGGCCCCATCCTTGCCCACCCAGCATGGGGCAGCCCCAGGGTGGCCTGGGCTCCCACTTAGGTCTGCTCTCTGATGCCCATTAACAGCTATGCTCCTTTATAGGATGAGAAGATTGTTGACAATCTTATATAATATCCAGATTATGAGGGGTCGTGGGTTAGGCACGCAAGAGACAAGGGGCAGCTCCCACTCTAAGTCCGTTAAATGCAAGTGCGGGGAATGATGGATAGAACGAAACTGGGAGTCGGATGTCTCAGAGGAGAACAAGTGTCATTAGAGACCCCTCCGTGCAGTCTCCTCCTCCACCTCTTCTCACTTGCAAACTTCTTCAGGGGCGTGATGCCTGCTGTCACCCCGAAAGGCCACGAGGCCAGGTGCTCCCTGGGGCCCAGAAGACAAAGATCAGAAGAAGGGGCTGTAGGCCCGCTCACTAAGGCACTCAGGGGCCTAGAGAAGGTGAGAGTAAGAGCAGAGAGCCAAGAGGCAGGGCAAGAGGCCTGGGAAAGGACAGTGGGTTGGAGGCATGGATGGATGGACCGAAGGATGGAGGGAGGGAGGATAGATGGATGGACGGACGAACTACCGCGGAGAGGGCGGGGGTCTAAAAGCACTGCAGCTGCAGGCAAATGCCGAAAAGGAGCAGGAGGTGTGGGGCAAAAGGCGAAGGAACAAGGGGGGTGAGGAAGGGGGCACAGAAGTGGGGTGCGTGGGAAACACGTGCAGGACTGTTGCGGACAGGGAAAGCTGGAGGCAGGTGCAGGAGGGGCGCGAGCTGAGGGGCAGCAGGCAAGGAGAAAGATAAAGGCAAGCCTATATGGGGGCAGGTATTAGCGACTGGCAGAGGCAGAGGTGGGCAGGGTGGGCTGCGAAAGGTGAGCCGGCGCTAGGACCCGGAGGCGCGAAGGTGACGGAGCGGGCGGGCACTAGGACCCGGCGGGTCCTTTGTTTGGGGGGCCGGGGAGCCGGACGGCGGCTCCAGTCGGCGGCTCCCCTCAGCTGGCGGGGGCCCGGAAGGGGGGAGGGGAGATAGTGATGGGGTCCCCGGACTTTAGGGTGGCTTTACTCACCGTCAGCCGCGGGCAGGTCGGCCCGCTCCACCCACGAGCTCCAGCTCTGTCCCGCGAAGTCATCGAGACTCGGCACCCGCCGCTCCAGAGCGGCCATTGCTGCCGCCGCGCGTTCACGCACCGCCATCACCGCCGCGGACGCGCGCCCGCCCTGGCGCCGCCGCCGCGCGGCCCCCTCCCCCTCGCCCCGTCGCGGGCACGCCTCCCCTCCTCCCCACCTGCCTTTCCAGCGCAGTCTTTGCGCAAGCGCAACACAGGTTGCCTGTTCTCCGCGCCCCCCCCCCGCACAGCCTTCTGGGAAGTGTAGTCGTGGAGCGGATGCTATTGCCTACCGAGCTTGCAGCAAGAGTCCCTCCGAAATGCACAATTGCAGGGGGAAAAGAGAAGACCAAAGCTCCAGGACCTCTTCTAACCCTTATGCACACATTATTTGTGCTACCACTCCACTCTCCCAAGCTCACTGCATCTCTCCCCAGCCCCAAACCTCTCTGCCCAGACGCCCCTCTAAGCCGTGCGTCCGCCAGCTGGCTGGCGCCCCTTCCCGGGCTGGCGGCCACGAAGCGACTCCGCTCCCCTGTAGATCGAATAGGGTAGGTGCAGGGAGGTGGGCGCTGTGAATCAGAAGGGCAAGGGGAGGGAGTCTGTAGGAGGTGCTGAAGGACACAGGGGTGGTGTGGGGGAGGGCCTCGGCTCCCGTGTCGTGCCTCCTCTGTGGGAAACCCACGCTGCCCTGATGCAGAGCAGAGGGTTGGCATGGCGTTGTCTGGATTTGAGAGAACCTGGCCAAGCTGACCAAGATCACCTGTCACGATGACAGGATGACAGAAGGCTGTCTCCGAGCCAGAGCCAGCCCCGGAACTGGGGTGGCCCCGAGGCAGCTGGTGTTTGCAGCATCTCTGCTGATCTGTCTCTCTTCTCTTGAGAACTGCGATCGATACCCTGTACAGCCTCTTCCCAAACCCTGGCTGGACCCTGACTCCATCCATCACTTTGCCTTCTTTTTCTAATGAATACTTTCTCTGCTGGAAGGGCTGCTTCTGAAGCCTCGGCATAGGGAGATTTCTCATCAGAGCTGTCATCTTCCTTGCTAAGGTCTGGAAAGTACCTTAATCATCCATTTCTTTCATCTTCTCAGCTGATAACATTTCTTCCCACCCTCACACAATCAGACAAAAGTCTGCCTACTCCATTTCCCGCCCCCCCGCCCCCCGCCGCCTTCGCATTAAAAAAGTAATACTAATCCTTTTTCCTCCTCAACCTCTCACACCTCACCCCCGACGCTTGACCCTTTAGCTAAGGGGAAAACAAGTTGGGGAGCAAGACCTCAGATTTTCTTCTCCTTTTCATCCAGGGAAGGTGTAAGTACTTCAAGAATAATCTCTGAGGGCAGGGAATCTCAACCTGAGACCCACAGATGATCCCTAGGGCATCCAGGAATCAGGTAAAAATTAAATGTTCGATTGTACCCAAGGTATTTTTCTAGGGGATGTAAATGTAGTGTGTGATTCTCTGAAGAGGGATAGAGGTGCAAGTTTGTTCAACAAGAAGCTGATAGTTAAGAAAGTGAAGCATATGGCCCTCAACTCCTGACAGGAAGCCTGTTTGGGTCACAGATGGTAGGAGAGCAAATGGAAACAGCTTTGTGGAAGCCACTATCTCTCACCTTTTGAGTTTGCTCCAGAATTGCTAATGAGTCCCAGTTACTTTGGTCTAATTGGGTGCCACCAAAAGAGGAGATGTCACTAGACCAGAGCCTGCTAGGAATAACTGCTCTCCTCTCTGCACCCCAAGTAACAGAGTCTGACTTTGTTGCTTGGGGTGCACAGTGGAAAGCAGTAGAATGATATCTTGGTGAAAGTCCTGATATTGGTTCAAGAACTTAAAGCAAGGGAGAGGAAGAAAAAATAAATCCCCGGAAGGACTCCAGTCTCAGATCCTTCATGGCAAGTACTTGCAGCACTGTTTATTCAAATATATAATAACAAGCACCAGAAAACAACATGCAACATTCTCCCCCCACCCCTGATCTGCAATCCCAGAAGTAGGAGGCTCATGACTATGATAGTGAAGGAAACTCATGTCCAGGAAAGGTCCTAGGTGGGCACCCTGGTGTTGGGTTAGAGTCTAGTGGGACAAAGGGCAAGTACCCTGCCCATTAGCCTCCTACAGCAGCTGGAGAAACCAGACACCTTCTTCTACCTCAGGCCCCACTTTGCAAAGCAGTGATGCCAGCCCTGGTTGGAGAGAACATGAGTCCTATGAGGCACTTGGCCCTGCCCAGCCCTCTGGAGGTAATGAGGTGAAGTAGCCTTTCCTCTTAGGGTGGCCATAGAGAGTGAGGCCATAAGCCTAAATCAAGGCTTTCCTGATGGAGAACAAGAGAGCCTCTTGAGAAGAAAGAGAACGAGCCTTCCTTGCTCTAAAGAGAGTCCTGGGCTGGGAGTCCTTGGCAGGAGTGAATATAATCTCCCCCCACCCCCTGCCCGCAACTGCTTTCCCTAGCTGAAGGCCCAGTTGCTAACTTCAGCCCCCAAATGAGAACACTACCCAGCACATTTCAAATAAATTATAAATACAGACACAGAATCCAAACAAAGATCCAGTAGAAGCTGCTCACAGACCCCCACAGAGGCCGGCTTGAAGAAAAATGAAGGTCGCCCCTTTGTTCTCTGTGTCTCTGGAGCTGTAGGCAAAACTGTCCCCCCTTGTCCTTGAGTAACCATGGGGACAGCTCATGACAGAGAGTTTCAGACTTAAAAACCCTCTCACCCCATCTCCTTTCTTTCCTCCTCAAATATCTTCCCCAAAATCTTAAACAAACAAACAAAAACTAATTCTTTCACTGAGGGACTCAAGCATTTGGGGATGTAAATCTCACCCTTTCCCCATCAGGAGGAAATGACTGGCCTGAAGTCAAAAGTCCTGACTCCTAGGTACCCCAGTAATGCACATGTTACTATGGATGGTGTTTAGAGAGGTGAGGAGGTTGAAGGGGGTTGACTCAGTCCTGAGGAGAGATTGGCACAGGGCACATTCACCTTTAGGATGCTTAGTGGGCCAATTGGCACTGGATTGGAAAGTGGTTGGATTCTTCCCTCTTCTTCCTTCCCTGGGAAGCCCTATGGCCAGGGCAGATTGAGCTGGGTAGGAAGCAAATGATCCTTACCCAGTTAACACTGATTCTCAGCCTTGGGGCCCAGAGAGGGACTGAAGGAGGTATCAGGAAGAGGATATACACTAAAGACAAATATGGAACTGGGTCCCAAAGTGAAGAAGCACCAATAGCATCGGCCTGCCCTGGACTTGAGAGGGGATAGAGACTGGGAGAAATAAGGACACAGGGGAGAAATGGGACGGCAAGGGAAGAGGGAACATCCTGTTTTCAAGATGAGAAGGAGAAATATGAAAGAAGGACTAGAGAAGGAGCAGGGGAAAAAACTGAGCAGGGAATAAGGAAAAAATGGGCCCATCCATCCTGGGGCTCTGCGGCAACTTAGCCTCATGATGGTCCTTTGGCCCTTCCTAAGCCCCTGTCTGGCCCCACAGGAATAAAAGGAAGGCCTGGACAGACTTCAAAAAGGATCTCAAATGCCTCAGATGCGCGATGCTGGGGAAGGGAGATGGACAGAGAAGTAAGGGGATTAGGAGGCAGGTCCTGACTCCACATGTTTGAGTCCCAAGTGTGAGACCAAGAAGGAGGACAGGGAGGAAGATAGGGCGTTTCTAAAGTAGAGTTTAGAGTGTTGGTGGAAAGTGCCCCAGCCTGGTGGGTGGGAGGATTGAGGGGATAGAAGAAATTGATTCTGCCAGCAAGCTTACTGGCTTTACTTTCTCGAAGCTGCAACTCAGTTGCAATTTATCTTGCTCCCAGCTGAGTCCAGGAAGGCCTCATCAGGACCCTCTGAAGGGCTGTTTTCTAGGCTGGTGGACCTCTCTGGTTCACACATGGTGGATTCTGTGGGCAGGCAGAGGCCAGAGAAGACAGTGGAAGGCACACTGAGTCATGGGATGACTGGAGATCAGACACAGGGACTAGATGACAGCCACTGAGGAGGGGTCGCCAAACCACTATTGGGGCCTCCACACAAGGGACCAGAGGGGAAGGCTACTAGCTGATTTCCCTTCCCCCTAATATTGTTGAAGCCGGACAGGTTGACAGAAAGGTGGCTGCTAGGAACCAGTCTCAGAGCACTGGTTTCCTGCCCCCAACCCTCACCTGCAGCAGAGGCTGGTTCTGAGAGACTGTAAGGGTACAAGTAAGACCCCAAGTAAGATACCTGGGTCCAGGCACTGGACAAGAAGCACTGAGCTCCTGCCATTCATGGCTCCAGCAAGAAGGAGGATAGGAAGCCACTGAGAGGGCTGCCCAGGTTTCCAACAGCTGATGCCTGCCCATCGTCTCAAAGCTCAAAGACCAGAATGATGGGGGAGCGGAATTGGAGGAGGAGGAAGAGAAAGGTCCTGGAAGCCGGAGGTGGTTGAAGAGGTGCTGTCCAGTTCGGGAATAGCCAGGTGGGGGGGCTGCTTACTGCTTCTCCACTGCTCCCTGCTCAGCTGCACTCTCCTGGCTGGGACCCTGGCCCTGGTCCTGGTCCTGGTCCTGGTCCTGGCCCTGGCCCTGTCCATGCCACGGGGTCTCCTTGAACACAAACCAACAGTTCCCGGCCCACAGGAAGAAGTTGATAAAGCCAAAGAGCTGCAAAGACATCAGGGGAATTTGTGAGAATAGTCAGGGGGTCATTGTGGGAACAGGGAGGGGGAGTTCCTATTGCAGTGGGGGTGGGGGCTTGTGCAGGGAAGAAGCACAGAGGACTAGAAAGACTAAGACAGAGAGCTCGGTATAGAGGCAGGGCTCAGGGCCATCAACTGTTTAGGGAATCCCAGGTGAAAGTGTCTAATTCTGTCCACACCATGCACCCAAGCTGTAGCTTGGTCACTAGCAGAATCTGGCCCTTTAGAGGAGCATCGTGCAAAGCATAGCAAGGAGCTAAGCAAGAGTCAGCCCTGGGGCGCCTCCCACAGCACGCGTGAGGCCCTGTTCGGAGCACCTTCCGCCAGGTAGGTGTGGCAGGAGCTGTCCAAGGTGCTCCTTCCCTATGATCAGGCACCTAGCCAGGGCTATGTTCAAATAGTTATTCAACATATTTTAAAAACCTCACAGCAGGAAGTACTTAGAGGGAAGTGTACTGATGTCCCAAATTATCTTTGAAATGCACTAAAAACAAGACGGATTGATGGATGAAGAAGTGAATAAATATGTGATAAAGCAAGTCTAGTAAAAAGTTAATGGCACAGTCTAGGTGGTGAGTGCATGGGTATTCACTGTAAAATTCTTTCAACTTTGTTGTATCTGTGAACATTTTTACAATAAAATTTTTTGGGGGGGAACCATCAGCAGGGTTCCAGCAAGTTCCAGACGTGTGTTCCTGGTGTGCCAGCCATTAAACATTTCAGATGTGGGAACAAGTCATCTTCAGAGCAGGGCTGAGGTGGCTGGGATGACGGGCAGCATTTGAGAAGCTCAAGACCTCAGCTCTTTACCAATGGATATGGACATATTTCAACATTCTAACAACTGGGATGGCCAAATCCATATGCATCCAGCAGACCCACTACTGCTCCAAAGCCCCTTTCCAGGCTGGAGGGCTGAGTGACAGTAAGCCCCTTCCCACTCATGCTGGGTCTGCTCGCAGCTTCAAGCTCAGCCACAGCCCCAGGCTCCCCTTTATGTGCGCACACACATTGTGTAGAACAGGCAGGAGGAGGGGAGACATCACAGAGAGCATGCCTAGAGGTGGGGAAATGAGAAGGGAATTGGAGGCAGAGTGCAGAAGGAGGAAGGAACAGAAGGCTAGGTGGCTTTTGGGTTCCCCTCATCCCAAAATGTCCTCTCAGGGTCAGCCAGGAGCCAGCAGCCAGCATGAAGCGCAGTGAGGGCACCAGCTCCAGGTGCAGGGGACACCAGCTCTGGGACACCCTCTCTTTCCTTTCAGGACCTGCTAGCTGGGACAGGCCTGGGCAGCAGGGCTGGTGCTGCTTCCTGCAGTGGCCACAGGTCTCACCACGGAGATGTTGGCCAGGCCCATAGAGGGCGTGGCCCCGGCACTGCACACTGCTTCCTCTCCATGGCACACGGACATGGCTGCTGTCAAGCTGGATGGTCGTGTGGCCCCTTTGACATCGGTCAGGCCCTTGCCCCAGGCAGCTGCAGCTACCAGCCAGAAGAAGGTGAAGGAGACAGTCACACAGAAGTCCTGGGAGGAGCAGAGGGATGGGAAATACACTCAGAAAGGCCCCATGATTCCCTTGCTTCTTTTCCTCTTGCCATGATACTGGCAATCCCAGGGTGCCAGGACAGTTGCCTCTTCCCATCCTACCCAACACCTAGAACCCAGGTGGTCCTGAGGCATCTGTTCACTGCCCCCAAAGGAGTCCTGCCACTCAGGCTAGCCCTGCTAATGCCCTCAGATCTAAGATCTGGCAACAGTGTACCAAGGCATCGTTGGTCAGCCTCACCCCAAAACCCACTCATCCCAAGTGGAGCCTAAATTCCCCACTCTTCCCTCCCAGCTTTTTCTTTGATCACCATTGCTCAGATACAAGTGGCAGACTGCAGGACGCAAATGGGGTCCCTTAAGGCACCCCTTCCGCCTTGCATGCCTGGGATAGGAAGAGAGTAAAGAGGAATAATATTAATAATCACTAATGCTTATTGAGACTAACTATGTACTAGATACATGCATTCTCATTTTTTCACATACACACACAAAACTATGAAGCAGGTATTATTTTATCCCCATTTTATAGTTAAGGAAACTGCGATTTAGAGAGGTTATTTAACTTGTCCGAGATCACACAGCAAGTAAGGGGCCATGCTGGGATCTGAACCCAGGCAGTCTTAACTCCAGAGCCTGCTTGTGTATGGTGCTATTGTGCCTCCTGTGAACAGGAGCAAGCAACGGGAGGTTGATGGAGGCAGAGGTTCCACCATGGGGGTGGAAGCCGCCATGTTTGTCCTCTGCTCCAGTTCTGACCTCAACCCCCTCACAAACATCTGTTTCTCCACCCCATTCCTTCTGGCCTGTGCTAACTCACCACCAGCGGGAAGCGTTTGTTCTCTGTGTAGAGGTTGTGGAAGCGCAGGTAGATAACTAGGGCAGCCATGGTATAGAAGAAGGAAAAGATGCCAAGGGTCACGAAGAACTCGGCGGGTGCAGAGAAGTCCCCCATGAGGTGCATGGTCTTGGAGCTGGACTCTTCATCGCAGAGGGGCATCTCATATTGGATCCGGTGCAACCTGCAGGTGGCAGGGGAGGCCATCCTGAGCTCAGGCAATCCTCTCTCTCCCTGGCCCAGAAGTAGTCCTGTGCTAGTTCTCAGCAGGGGACTCTTACAGAGCCAAGAAAGGGGTCATGTAGGGAGGCAAGTTTCTGGAAGGAACCTTGCAGTCAAGATGGGAACTTCCCCGAAATTTCCAGTAAAACTCTACCTTCCCCTCAGCTGCTCCCCCACCCACCCCACTCATCTACCCTGCCCAGACATGGTGACCATGTATTCCCAAGTGTCTCCAGGGCCCTTTAGGTCACAACTGCAATATATGTAGTTCTTCTCTTTCTGGTAGCCAAACCACTAGGCAGATCAGCTTCATTCTGCCTCTGGAAAGTGCAGGCCCAGAGTGGCCAAGATAAGGTTGGAATCACCCATTCTCAGGCTTTATTGGGCTTTCCAATGAGACAGTGGACAAATTAAAGAGAAAAACACAGCCTATTATATATGAGACAGTTAATATAACTTGGGTGCTGATACTAGAAATTTCTGAAAAGGTGAGCCTCATCCCCATTTTCCCCTGAACACCTGGGCTCCCTACTTCCTAAGCTCTCAAATACCCAGAAAAGAGTTCACTTCTACCTCCCTGTCAAGGTGTGCCCACTTGTATCCTGGTCGTACTGGCTGAGGATCCCACATCAACTCTTTAGGATGTAAGTACTAATAAGCTTCCCTACCTTCAAGGCAGAGAGGAGGCTACTGAGGGTCAGAGAGACCTGTCCAGCTTGTCCAGGTTCCTGTAAGCCTCCATCCCAAACTGCATTGGCTCTTTCTGTATGAGCTGGTGTGACCTGCCATGGGTTGTCCATGGACTGGAACATTATTATAACAGTGATCAATCTGTATTTCCCTTACGTTTTGCTCTGGTCAATGTGTCTGAAATTGCTAAAAAGCAGAAAGGATCTAAGTTTTGTCATTCTATTTGAATCTGGAGTGGCACGCAATGAATGGTTTTTAGGTTTCTGGAGGAGGAAGAGACCAAGCAGGTCCTGCCAGTCAAGTGAGAGACGATGTGCTGGGTTGGAACCAATTCTTGCTCACCTGAAGGGATAGCCAAATGCAACGATGATGGAGCTCACGTCCTTGGCTTCGTTGTTGCAGCGAACCATTGCTCCTGTCTCCCCGCTGTAGGAGCCACAGGACCCGAAGGCGAAAATAGCAAAGAGCTGAGAGAGAGTGAAGCCTCTTTGAGAGTCAGAAGGCCTCAACTGGCCAAAGTCAAGAACTAACCGTGACTCCCCGCAGGTGCAGACATTAAGTGCGGGAGTGGGGGAGAGTGAGGATCCCCTTTAATCAAGTTCTTCCTAGGTAGAAACCCATGGCTTCCATTTGTCTTCCAGCCTCAGGCTGCTGGACCAAATAGCCAAATGAATACAAGGTTGACTGAGTGGTGTCTGCAAGGGAGATGAAGAGGCAGGAAATGGACAGTTGCCAGATCTCTCCATTGGGCATGACTTGGGGACCACAGGTAGCCTCCTTAAGATGACTAACACAAAACCTCTGCAATTCAGGCTTTAGGAAACTTCTAGCTTACAGATAGACTTGAATTTCCTTCCCAAGGGAGAGACACACTCAGAAAGATTCCCCTGCATCAACCTAGATCAGACATGCCTAGAATGCTTTTCATTTCTCTTTTAAACTAGTCATCTAATCTTGTTTCCTAGTTGCTAACTTCCAGTGGCTTCCTGCCTTGGTGGAGGTATAGCTGGAGGGGCCAGCTTCTACCAAGCCACCCCAGATGGGCCATACTACTGTCCCATAGTACTGACAGCCTAATTCCTCCTCCCCAAAAGGCACATGGCCTTCTAGCAATAGTGCTGGCTGGGCCAATGTGACAATCTTGGCTCAAGCCCAGAGAAAAGTACCCTCCACTTGCCTTATCAGTCTCCACTGTTTCCCCACTGGTATTTCCCTTTGTCATCTGTTGTTGCTGCCATTTCTCAGTGTTAAGATCCAGAGGTGTCTCGGGTCACTCGAATTGTTTTCTTCTCCACCTTTCCTCACATTTTACTACACCTTCTCTCTCAAGTGAAATAAAATTTCCTCATCCTATGATTTTCAGATTTCTTTCTGGGAAACACACTTTGGTTAGAAAAGGAGGTGAGAGGCCAGGTGAGGTGGCTCACACCTGTAATCCCAGCACTTTGGGAGGCTGAGGCGGGTGGATCATTTGAGGTCAGGAGTTTGAGACCAACCTGGCCAACATGGTGAAACCCCGTATCTACTAAAAATACAAAAATCAGCCTGGCGGTAGAGTGTCGCACGCCTGTAATCTCAGCTACTTGGGAGGCTGAGGCAGGAGAATCACTTGAACCCGGGAGGCGGAGGTTGCAGTGAGCAGAGATCGTGCCACTGCACTCCAGCCTGGCAACAGAATGAGACCTTGTCCCTCTCCCGCCCACCGCCAAAAAAAAAAGAAAAGAAAAGAAAAGAAAAAAGAAAAGGAGGTGAGAAATTGAAATGTCTTATCCTCCACATCATCTGCTCAGATTGGATTTCCTGTGCACTTACCTTTGACTTGTACACAATGTCATGTTCTTATTAAGCAATGAGCTTATTCTCTTAATTGTTCACTTTCTGTATGTTTCTTCGAGACTCAGTGTCTTGGACATTAAGCACTTGGAAGACAGCTGATCTGTATGTCAGCCCTGCATCCAGAGTCTAGAATAGAAGCTATATGCACTTTATTTTGCCAATGCTTGTTAGCATTATGGAGTGAAAGGAGACCTGAACTAGGAGTATGGAAACCTAGGTTCCAGACCTGGTCCTGTCACTAATTAGCCAGGTGAGCTCTGATAAGTCACTCTGCTCTCTGAGTCTGTTTCCTCATCTTTTTTTTTTTTTTTAGATGGAGTCTTGCTCTGTCGCCCAGGCTGGAGTGTAATGGCGCAATCTTGGCTCACTGCAAGCTGCACCTCCTGCGTTCACACCATTCTCCTGCCTCAGCCTGTTGAGTAGCTGGGACTATAGGCGCCCACCACCACGCCCAGCTAATTTTTTGTATTTTTTTTAGTAGAGACGGGTTTTCACCGTGTTAGCCAGGATGGTCTCGGTCTCCTGACCTTGTGATCCGCCCGCCTCAACCTCCCAAAGTGCTGGGATTATAGGCATGAGCCCAGCCTGTTTCCTCATCTTAAATGGAGGGGTTTGGAGTAGATAATCTAGAGGCCCTTTCCAGCCCTGGAACTCTCTCACTCTCTGAGAGTAACACTGTCAGTGTACTCTTGACTGGGCTTGCCAACAGCTGTGCTTTGCCCCTGCGAGGTGTCCAGTGCCACTGCCCCCGGCTTGCAGCGCCTGGCCTTGCAGATCTCCATGCTGGAGCCATTGACCTCTCTCCAAATAATGGGCACCTCTCTGTTTTCAGGAGGTTTATTCCAGACAAATGAGAATTGTCTCCATGTTTAAAGATATCTGGGAAAGAAGACAGTAAAACCTCCCTCCAATGCCTAAATACCCTCCTCTCCTGAATTAAATGATGAAGACTGCAGTAGAGCCCTGTCTGCCCGCCTTCTTCACAGAGGTAGAGAAGAGTCACTCGAAGCCTCTGCATCATTACCCTTTACTTACTCAAAGTGGCCTCACCATTGTAATAGTGGAACTTCTCTAACTTTTCCTCATAGGAATTCGCTAATCTTTTGTCAGTTCTGTGGCCATCTGATTCCTCTTAGAAGTTTCTTTATTCCTCTTAGCTTCTGGTGCCCAGAACTGGATGTGATTAGGGTGTCACATTCTGGGAAGGGCAGCACAGTTGGAAATATTTTTACCCGTTGGCAGTTAGTCAGTGAATGGCTCCTTATAGGTTCCTTAAGAAAGCAGGGGCCGGGCATGGTGGCTCACAGCTGTAATCCCAGCAGTTTGGGAGGCCAAGCAGGAGAATGGCTTGAGCCCAGGAATTTGAGACTAGCAACATATAGGCAACATAGCAAGACCCTCCCCTACAGAAACTACAAACAAAAAATTAGCCGGGCATGGTGGTGCCTGCTAATAGTCCCAGTTACTCAGGAGGCTGATGTGGAGGAATCACTTGAGCCCAGGAGTTCAAGGCTGCAGTGAGCTATGATCATGCCACTGCACTCCAGGCTGGGCAACAGAACAAGACCCCCATCTCAAAAAAAAAAAAAAAAAGTAAAGAAAAAGAAAGTAGGTACTCAAAACTTGGGGGCAGTGAATGGTCAGTTATGGAGCCTTCTCTTCACCAGCACTCTCCTGAAAGGCACTCCTGAGCATCTACAGAAAGATAAAATTTAAGAGCATGTACTATGCCTAGCATGTACAGTGCCTACTATGCATGGTTCTAGGCACTATTATCTAGTAGTGAACAAAAGAGAAAAAAGGCCAAGCATGGTGGTTCATGCCTGTAATCCTAGCACTCTGGGAGGCTGAGGTGGGAGGATCGCTTGAGCCCAGGAGTTTGAGACTAGCCAACTTTTTATTTAGCCAAGAAAAATTAGCCAGGTGTGGTGATGCACATCTGTGGTCCCAGCTACTCTGGGGGCTGATGTGGGAAGATCTCTTGAGCCCAGGAGGTCAAAGCTACATGATCACACCACTGGACACCAGCGTGGGTGACAGAGCGAGACCCTATCTCAAAAAAAGAAAAAGAATAACAAAATCTCTGTCCTCATGGGGTTCATACTCTAGAGCTGCACTATCCAAAACAGTAGCCCCTAGCCAAGCTTGATTATTTAAGTTTAAGTTAATCAGAATTAAATTAAATAAAAAATTCAAGCCGGGTGCAGTGTCTCAGACCTGTAATCCCAACACTTTGGGAAGCAAGGTGGGAGGATCACTTGAGGCCAGGAGTTCAAGACCAGCCTGGGTATCATAGCAAGACCCGATCTCTACCAAAAAAAAAAAGTAGTCAGGCATGGTGGTACATGCCTGTAGTCCCAGCTGCTGAAGTGTGTGGATCACTTGAGCCCAGGGGTTCAAGGCTGCAATGAGCTATGATCACGCCACTGCACTCCAGCCTGGGTGACAGAGTGAGACTGGATCAAACAACAACAAAAAAGTTCAGGCCGGGTGTGGTGGCTCATGCCTGTAATCCCAGCACTTTAGGAGGCCAAGGCGGGCAAATCACTTGAGGTCAGGGGTTCCAGACCAGCCTGGCCAACATGGCAAAATGCCGTCTCTACTAAAAAAAAAAAATTCAGTTCAGTCACGCTAGGCACATTTCAAGTGCCCAATAGCCTCATGTGGCTAGCGGGTACTATCTTAGAGAGCACCGATTCTAAAACTTTTCCATTATTACCAAAAGTTCTGCTGTGTCTAAACGACAGTCCTGAGGTTCTGACAATCCTGAATCATGCTTTCGGATTCCTCAGAGGGCAAAATACACCCACAATAACTTTAGTATTTATTGTATTCTGATTCTTTTCAAGTCAGGGATCTTACATGATAATTTTTTATTTACCAAAATATATGTTTAAATCTGAACACTATACAGTCGGATGGTACCAGAGCAAAATGAGAACATCTGAGGGGAATCACAGGTTCACAGAACAGCAGAACAAAAGGGACCTCAAAGATTCTCACGCCCAATCATCTCATGTCACAGAGGGGGACTGTGAAGCCCCAAAAGATTAAGTCACTTTCCCAAAGTCACATTTAGTTAATGTGAGAGCCAGGCTTAGAATTCACATCTCCTGATTCCCTGTCCAGTGCTCTTTCCATCTCATTTGCTCATTAACTCAACACTGATTGAGCATCTACCTTGTGCCAGGTGCTGGAGATATGAAGACGAATAACACCTATCTCCTGCTCTTGAGAATTCACATCAAGAAAGGAGCGTCATAGCAAAACAAACAAACAAAAAATAATAAAAACAAACACTGCATCCCAGAGTTATTGAGGCTAAAGAAGAGATCTCTACCATGTGCATTGAGGATTACAAGGAGGGAAGGAGTAGCTCTGTGCCTTGGGGTGCAGAAGCTCAGAAAGACACTTTCTCCCAACCCCCTCCATGTCTCCTAACCCTCCATCTTTCCACTCCAGATTTGCTTTCTTCCCTAACTTTGCCAAGTGACTGAGACACAGAGAAGAGAAGGAAAGAACTAAAATCACCCCTGTCACCAAGCACAAGGCTCTGAGATGAGCAAACTGGTTATAAAGAGCAGCCAAGGAGAGGTAGAGGACCTGAGACAAGGGGGAGTTCTAGCATTCTGGTGCCAACCAGCCTTTCTCCTCTTGGACCTCCATTGCTGGGACAGCGACGGTCATTTTCTGCCCTCCGCCTCCTCCTGCTTCTGCATCTCTTTTGCAACCTTAAATCTTTCCAGTTTAAGGATGAGGCTCCCCTTTGGCACTGACATGCTCGCTGGTGATAATCCTGTGACAGTCCTGAGGACACTAACATCACCAGTTAGCTCAGAGCACAAGGAAGACAAATTCTCTCCCCAGGTCCTACTCCCACGCTTATCTCATTGTTTTTTGTTTTGTTTAGGCGAGGTGGCTCATGCCTGTAATCTCAGCACTTTTGGAGGCTGAGGTGGGAATATCACCTGAGCCCAGGAACTTGAAGCCAGCTGGGGCAGCACAGCAAGACCCGATTTTTACAAAAATTTTTTACAACTTAGCTAGGCATGGTGGTATGTGCCTTTGGTCCCAGATACTTGAAAGGCTGAGGTGGGAGGATTGCCTGAGCTTGGAAATTTAGGCTGCAGTGAGATGTGTTCGTACCACTGCACTCCAGCCTCAGCGATAGAGCCAGTCTCTATCTTAGAGCCTGTCTGAAAAAAAAAAAGATTTGATATTTACTCACTCAAGGTTCCAGAGCTAGAAAGCAAGAAAGCAGAGGGGACTCAATTTAAACCAAAGCCTATCTGACCTCAAAAATCTGTCTCTATCTTTCTTTTTCTTTTGTTTTATTTTCCTTTTTTTTTTTTTTTTTTTTTTTTTTTTGAGACAAGGTCTAGTTCTGTCACTCAGGCTGGAGTGCGCAGCTCATTGCAGCCTCGACCTCCTGGGCTCAATGATCCTCCAGCCTCAGCCTCCCAAGGAGCTGGGACCACAAGCATGTGTCATCACACCCAACTAATTTTATTTTTTAATAGAGACGCGATCTCCCCTTATTGCCCAGGCTTGTGTCAAACTCCTGGGCTCAAGCAATCCTCCCACCTCAGCCTCCCAAAGTGTGTCTTTTTCTTAAAAAGAAAAATTTTTTTAAGATACTTCTTTTCTTTTCTTTTTTATCTTGAACTCCTATGATTTGATGTCCTTTTCTTTTTTAAAAAAAACTAGTTCTCCAATAATTGGTCCATGTCCAGGTTATTTTTGCTAGCTTAGTATAGACTTAGTGAGACTCCAGAATTGGAATTGAGGTGAGATTAATTGATTTCTCAATTAAAAAAAAAACACTCTAAGATAAGCTCCTGACAAATAAAAGAATAACATTACTTTCTTTTCACAAAGATTCCAGTAAAATCTTTGCTTTTTGGTAATAATGACAACAAAAGTTCTCAATTACCATTACAATAACTGCAAGCTTTGTGTTTTCTTTTTTCCTTCTCCAATCAGGAGCATTTGATCCCTCCAAACAGGAAATGAGTGAAAAACTCAAATGACATTTCCACTGTCATTTCTGGTGCTAATGCCTGTTTACTTTTTATGTTACCTCATCTGCAGAGCTTCAAAGCAAGTGAAACTGGCGCTCTGAATTCAGGCTACCTGGGATGGCAATGAAAGCAAAGCACGTTTCTTTGTGATGCTACCCTGTGAATGAAATCTGAATTCAGAGTCCAGCCCAGGGCCCAGGTTTTAGCATTCTGAGAGAAAAGGGTCTCTGTTTTGCATAACCCCCTTTCTAAGTACTTGAAGATCATAAAAGTCTATCAGATCTTAATTCCTAGGTCATTAGTGCTGACCCCAAGACTGCATCATTTCCCTGGGCATTGCTTTGTACAGGCTTTACAGAAATGTTGTGGGTATTTGGAGTGCTGGGTGGAGGGAAGGATGGCAGGATTGAAGAAGGAAGCTTTTCAGAATCCCTCCAAGGGAGAGGAGTCCATGGTCTAATAACCTCATTGTTTCCCTTATCCTTTGACAGTCTGTCTCAAATTCTGTTGGATCCATTTGTCTAATTTAATGGTAAAATTGCTTATAATGGCTCTTCCAGTTCTGGATGCCAGTCACTCAGAGCCTTAATATCATTTTTATATGGCTCCCTCTGGCACTTGAGTGGTGGATCAGAACAGGGAAGGGGCCAAAGGCAAAAGAGCTCAATCAGCAATTGGCCTAACCACTCTTGAGGCAGTAAGAAAGGTGGAGAGTCCCCACCAGGTCCCAGAGTTTGCACTTGGGAGCTCCCAGGCTGGCCCGATAATCCCAAATGCACTTTTGCCCCTGGGTTCCAGATTTGATTATTCTCATCCAAACCATGATTTAAGAACTGGTGTCACAGTGCTAATTCTTGTCTCCAAAGCCCTGTAGAACTCAATCCTCCTCAGTATTAATGGTAACTTATTCCCTAGCTGAATTCTGTACTGAGAGCACATTAATTAAGTTATTCACACACCATTTGGTATGTGGATTGTCTAATTTAAAATCTCTTCTGCAATAGTGCACTAAATGCCCCCTACAAGTCTTTATGATTTGAGAAATTGACTGCACCTGTCCACATTCCTAATTTATACCCAGGAGGCCTTAGGCACTGGCCTAGTGAAGCAAGATAGTATTTCCACTAGACTGTAACAGGGGAAACTGAGGACCTGAGCAAGTGACTTTTTCAAGGTCACAAAGTAAGTCTAACCTAGGGCCATATTCTGGCACACCAAACTATTTAGAGCATAAGGAGACCCTAGGAAGGTTCTGATCAACATCTAACTAGTGTTGGAAATTGAAGTCCAGAGAAATGAATTGCCCAAGATGACATAGCTGGAAAAGGCCAGTCTAGGTCTGGATCCCAGGGCCCCAGCTTCTCAGATCAGTGTTCCATTTTATTCTACATGCCACATTTTAGCCATGCCGTGATTTTTATTCTTATTTTTTTCTTTTATTTAATCATAGAACCACAAGCTCCGTTCACTCATTCATCCACTCCCTCACTCATTTACAGGAACTCAGATTACTCCAGTGACCTCAAAAGGGAACGGCGAGCCGAGAGCCTGTCCCCTGAGCCCAGTACTTGCAGGATCATCCAGGCCCTGGTGGGTTTGGGGGCAGGACGGTTTCCATCGCCTGCTTCCTTCCCTCCTTTGCCCTCTGCGGCTTCCCTCTTGGTGAAGAGCGGACCTCGTCCCCCTCGTCCTTCTCCCCCCTCCCGTCACCAAGGAGTGGTATGTGCAGGATCAGAGTTCTGGAAAGGTTACACCCGGGTCCTCTCGCCCGGGTGAAATGTGAGCGCCCTGGGCAAAGGCTCCTTGCACATAGAAGGACCGAATCCGGGACTCCGCATGCCTCGCTCTTCACCCTCCTGCCACTAAGTCCGGAGAAGCAGCCCCAGCCCGCCCCTCCCCCGCCCACCTGTCGCCGCCCCCCACCCTTCCGCCGTGGCCCGGCCGCAGCACCTCCCCAGCCCCCACCCTGGCTCCATTGCTTCAGGTCAGCGTCACAGCCCAGGTTCCCGAAATAGCCCGGGGCCGGGGCAGCGACTCACCCACTGGAGAACTTTGATGAAGCCCAGCGGCTCCTCCAGCCGCCGCCAGCGCAGCCCCACGAGTAGGCGGTCCACCTGCGGAGACACAGCCGGCCGGGGGGTCAGGGCAGTGGGGAACCCTTGGAAGGCGCTGGTCCCCTTGCCCCACTCACACGCGGTCCGGGGTGGGATAAGTGTGCAGCCCGACATCTAGGTGGAGAGGGGCGGGTGAGAGTCCGGGGCGCGCAAGGACTACCTGCTGGCGCGGCGACTTGTCCGCCGTGCGGCCGGCGCTCTCGGTCGAGGACATGCTGGCGCGGCGAGCGCTGGGCGCGGCGTGGGGGCTTGGCTCTCTGGCCGGGAGGCGGCGGACACCGCGGGGGAGCGGGGAGCTGCAGGTCCGGGGCAGAGCAGGCGAGCGGGGCCGGAGCGCGAGCGGCCGTCGGTGGGCCGGAGTCCAGTCTGGCTGGCTGGCTTGCTGGGACGCGGGGGCGCTGCTGTTCGTGCTCGCAGAGGCTGCGGCCGCCGCGGTGCCCCGCCGGCAGCAGAAAGCCCCCGACTCGGATTCAAACTTCTGTCAAACTCGCAGCGAAGTTGGCCGCCGAGTCACGTGGCGTGCGCTCCCGAACCCTCCTCCCGCCCCCTCTGCTCCCTTTCTCCGCTCGCCGGGCACCTTAAAGGGACCAGAGGCCTCCGTGGTTAGTTCCGCCGCGGGGGGGGGGGGGGGGGGACTCCGGGTCCTCCTCGCCGAAGCCTCCGGGACCGGTCCCCACCGAGACACCGCGGCCGTCGGAAACCCTAGCCAGGCGCACCTGGACGCACAGGCTTCAGGTTTATCCTTCCCTATTTTCCTGGATTGCAAACTGCCCAGCGCCGGTTTTTCTCCTCTTCCATACCAGAATATCCAGAACGTAAAAGATTCTCAAAAGGCACGATCAGGGCTGTGAAACAAGGTTCTAAGCCTCACGGTTAACATACCGCCAGTACCGACAAAAGGGCGATAGAATATAAGCTGCTGATTTTTTATCCTGTCTAGCTAGGTATTGTTTTGATTTTTTTTTTTAACAACAAAAGACATTTGTATGTTAGTGATTTAAAAGTTATTGGCCAGGCTTGGTGGCTCACGCCTGTAATCCCAGCACTTTGGGAGGCCGAGGCCAGAAGATCACGAGGTCAGGAGTTCGAGACCAGTCTGGCCAACATAGTGAAACCCCGTCTCTACTAAAAATACAAAAAATTAGCCGGGTGTGGTGATGTGCGCCTGTAATCCCAGCTACTCAGGAGGCTGAGGCAGGAGAATTGCTTGAACCCGGGAGGTGGAGGTTGCAGTGAGCCGAGATCGCGCCATTGCACTCCAGCCCTGGCGACAGTCCAAGACTCTATCTCCAAAAAAAAAAGTTATTAATCTTTAACAAGTAGAAACTTAATCTCCTTTAAAATGGTCATTACCATTTAAATGAGAGTGAAAAAAGGTCTTTGAGGAATGAGGCGCAAAGAATATATTGAAACGTACTGAAAAGTTGACGTCTGGCTAGGCGCGGTGGCTCAAGCCTGTAATCCCAGCACTTTGGGAGGCGGAGGCGGGTGTATCACTTGAAGCCAGGAGTTCGAGACCAGCCTGGCCAACATGGTGAAACCCTGTCTCTATTAAAAATACAAAAATTAGCAGGGCGTGGTGGCACGCGCCTGTACTCCTAGCTACTCCGAAGGGTAAGGCACGAGAATTACTTGAACCCGGGAGGCGGAGGTTGCAGTGAGCCGAGATTGCACCACTGCACTCCAGCCTGGGCAACAGAGCAAGACTGTGTCAAAAAAAAAAAAGAAAAAAGACAGACAGAAGTGGGGAGAGAGAGAGAGAGAGGGAAAAAAAAGAAAGAAAAAGAACGGGAAGGGAAGGGAAGAAGGGAAGGGAAGGGAAGGGTTGGGTTGAAGTCGTTGCATTTTGATAACTGTAACTTGGTCTGTAACTTTTGAAAAGCATTTGGCAGGGGTGAGCAGTTGAGAATATTCCACACTTGGTTTACGAGAGCATAAATATAAGTAGTAAAAGGTTAAGTGATTTGTCCAAGGACAAATTCCTGTGCACTGGCTTGTAAATATGTATCCGTCTCATCCAAGTCATTCTTGCAGGTCCCCCCACCCGCCCCAACCGCTCCCCTCAGCACATCAGAATGAATGCCTTTTGAACAAACATTTGGCTATTATCTATACAAGTCGCTTCCCTATTGAGTAAGTGCCTTCCCAAAGCCTTGGGATTTAGAGAGAGAGAAGGTGAGGAAGGCAGCTCGGGCTGGATCAGGCCACATGGACTTGAAGGAAACTTCTCCAGTGGATTTCCATGCAAATCTAGACTAAGCAAGGAACAGCTTAGCCCAGTCCCCAGTCCACAGTTTAAAAATTGTTGTGCCGTCTTAGGTTCCTGTTCTGTGGAATAGGGATAATAATTTATGTTCCACTCACTTCACGAAGCTGTCATAAAAATTAAATAGTGTGATATATGTGAATGCCACACTACACAAACACAAAAACATACATATTACCAATGTCTTCAACAATATACATACAGAATACAACACAATCAAAAAAGAATCAGAATAACACAACAAAAATCCACTTACACACCAACCAGCCTTGTTAATCTTTAACTCTTTTCTGTTTATTTTCCTTAAATCCATTCTTTAAAAAAGAAAAAAATGCATAAAATTGAAAACCTGTGTATCACCTCATGTCACTCCCTCCCTCCTTCCTCCCCAGAAATATCCATTATCCAATTCTGAATTTGTTTTTTTATCAGTCTCATGCATGGTTTACTACTTTTTCTATGTATATAACTATAGGAGCAATACCTAGAAACCCATCAGATGTAGTATTGTTTTTCAAATTGCTTTAAACTTTATCTAAATGGTATCATGCTTTAGGTAACCTTCTTCAACTCACTTTTTTACTTAATGTTGTGTTTGTGAGAGTCATCTAGCCTGATGCCTGTAGCTTTAGTTCATTCCTTTTAGCTATATAGAATTCTATTACATACATATGCATACTGCAGTCTATTTATTCTCATATTGATGGGCATTTAGGTTGTTTCCAAAGATTCTCTCTTACAAACAGCGCTGCACTAAATTTGTACAGACCTCCTTGTGCACATGTACATAGATTTCTACACAGCACTGAATTTCCAACTTTGTGTGTGTGTTTGTGTGTGCACACGTGCGCTAAACCACAAACCCTGGTAAGAAATAAAATTTTACAACCTGACCCACTATATAAACTGGAACAAAAGTTTTGCAAAACACCCTCATATTTTCTATTCCATTTCATTAAAAAAAATTCTGGTCACCTGGAGGCAGATCCAGGTTTTGTGGAGCCTAAAGTTAATACAATTTGAGGGCCCCCTTTAAAAAGAGTACAAAATTTTGCCCAGGCGCAGTGTCTCACGCCTGTAATCCCAGCATTTTGGGAGGCCGAGGCAGGTGGATTGCTTGAGGCCAGGAGTTCAAGACCAGGCTGGCCAATGTGGTGCAACCCTGTCTAAAAAATCAGTCGGGTATGCTGGTGAGCACCTGTAATCCCAGCTACTCTGAAGGCAGGAGAATTGCTCGTACCCAGGAGGCAGAGGTTGCAGTGAGCCGAGACCGTGCACTGCACTCCAGCCTGTGAGTCAGAGGGAGACTCTGTCTAAAAAAAAGAAAAAAAAAGAAAAAGAAAAAAGAAAACGTACACAATTTTGAATACAAAATTAGTAACCAGGACTTGGAAGATGTTTTGTAAGGGTGGGAGGCTGAAGCTTCAGCTTCATTAGTTCCAGGATAAATACCTCTCTAGGTAGACACACTGGAATTAATTTGATGATTCACTAAGAGCAGGACTCTACCAGCAGCTTGATAAACATTGCTCTATACCTAAAAGTGAGCCACCTCAGTCATAAGATGTATACATTTTCAACTTTGAGCTTTGACAAATGTATACACCCATATAATCACCACCACGACCAAGATACAGAACATATCAAGCATTCGCAAGAGCCCCTTCCTGCCCTTTTGCAATCAATCTGTAGGCAACCACTTGATCTGCTTTCAGTCATTATAAATGTTGTTTTTTCTAGAATTTCAGATAAATGGAATTTACAGTATGTAGTCTTTTGTGTCTGGCTTCTCTCACTCAGCATAATATTTCTGAGATTCATCCATACTGTTGCTTGTAGTTTGCTCCTTTTTGTTGCTGAGTAGTACTCCCTCATAGGAAATATGATCCATCACAGTTTGCTTATCCATTCATCCGCAGAAGTACATTTGGGTTGTTTCCTTTTTTTTTTTTTTTTCTGACTCTAATGAGTAGAACTGCTGTAAACATTCTTATATGGGTTTTTGTGTGGATGTGTTTTTTATTTCTAGGGTAAATACCCAGAAATGGAATTTCTAGGTTATGTGTAAATGTACGTTTAACTTTATATGAAAGTACCAAACTTTTTTCCAGAGTGGCTGTAGCATTTTGCATTGCATTGTTTTTCACCAACAGCGTACTCCATTGTTTTGCATCTTCTCCATAACTTGGTATAAGTTTAGTTTTGCTTTGTTTTTAGCCATGCTAAAAGGTATGTCATGATAACTCATTGTGGTTTTAATATGCATTTCCCCAGTGGCTGATAATGTTAAACATCTTTTACTGTGCTTATTTGTCTATCTCTCTCTCTCTCTCTCTCTCTCACACACACACACACACACACACACACACAGTTTATTTTATCTTATTTTTTGGAAACAGAGTCTCGCCCTGTCGCCCAGGCTGGAGTGCAGTACTGCAATCTTGGCTCACTGCAACCTCCACCTCACAGGTTCTAGCAATTCTCGTGCCTCAGACACCTGAGTAGCTGGGATTACATGCATGTGCCACCACACCTAGCTAATTCTCACTCATATATTTTCTTTGGTGAAGTGTCTGTTCAAATCTTTAGCCTATTTTTAATGTGGATTGTTTGTTTCTTACTATTGAATTTTGAGAATTCTTTATATATTGTGAATGCAAGTCCTTTGTTGGATATGTGATTTGCAAATATTTCCTCCCAGTCTATGGTGTCTATTAATTCTCCTAACACTGTCATTTGGTGAAC
Organism: Pan paniscus; assembly: GCF_029289425.2. Lineage (NCBI taxonomy): Eukaryota > Metazoa > Chordata > Mammalia > Primates > Hominidae > Pan > Pan paniscus. The sequence continues at coordinate 117,842,650 of NC_073249.2, forward strand.
TCTTATTTACCAATTTTTATGTTGACAGATCATGCTTTTGGCATCCTGTCTAAAAAACTCTTTGCCTTTGGGAGGCCGAGGTGGGCGGATCATGAGGTCAAGAAATCGAGACCATCCTGGCCAACATGGTGAAACCCCCTCTCTACTAAAAATACAAAAATCAGCTGGGCAAGGTGGCAAGCGCCTGTAGTCCCAGCTACTCAAGAGGCTGAGGCAGGAGAATCGCTTGAACCCAGGAGGCAGAGGTTGCAGCAAGCCAAGATCGCGCTGAGAGGTGAAGCCAGCTGGGCTTCTGGGTGGGTTGGGGACTTGGAGAACTCTTGTGTCTAGCTAAAGGATTGTAAACGCACCAATCAGCACTCTGTAAAAATGTACCAATCGGCACTCTGTAAAATGGACCAATCGGTGCTCTGTAAAATGGACCAATCAGCACTCGGTAAAATGGATCAATCAGCAGGATGTGGGTGGGGCCAAATAAGGGAATAAAAGCTATCCGCCAGAGCTGGTAAAATAAAGCTGGCTGCTGCTAGGTTTTTGTGTCTTGGCTAACTTATGAGCTGTAACCCTCACCACGTGGGGCTGCGAAGTCAGTGAGACCAGGATGCCACCAGGGAGGAACAAACAGCTCTGCACATGCCACCTTTAAGAGTTGTAACACTCATTGTCAAGGTCTGCCTCTTCACTCCTGAAGTCAGTGAGACCAGGAACCCACCAGAAGGAAGAAACTCTGGAGACATCTGAATATTAGAAGGAACAGACTCTGGATACACTACCTTTAAGAACTGTAACACTCACCGTGAGGGTCCATGGCTTCATTCTTTAAGTCAGTGAGACCAAGAACCCACCAGAAAGAAAAAATTCCGGACACAGCACCACTACACTCCAGCCTGGAGACAGAGTGAGAGTCTGTATCAAAAACAATAACAAAAATTGATTTCTAAATGTTTATAGTTTTATGCTTTATATTTAGACAGCTTGAGTAATTTTTTTGTATAAGGTATGAGATTCAGGTCAAGGTTTTTCTCTGTTTTTTTTTTAAGAGATGGGAGGTCTCTCTATGTTGCTCAGGTTGGACTTGAACTCGTGGACTCAATGGACTTTGACTCCTCGACTCAATTGCTTCTTCTGCCTCAGCTTCCTGAGTAGCTGTGACTAGGTCAGGGTGTTTTTTCTGTTTTTGTTTTTGACAGTCTTGCTCTGTCCCCCAGGCTAGAATGCAATGGCGATTTTGGCTCATTGCAAACTCTGCTTCCCAGGCTCGGGATTATTCTGTCTCAGCCTCCTCAAGTAGTGGGGATTACAAGTGCCCGCCAACACACCCGGCTAATTTTTGTATTTTTAGTATAGACGAAGTTTCACCATGCTGGCCAGTCTGGTCTCAACCTCCTGGTTTTAGGTAATCCGACTGCCTTGGCCTCCTGAAGTGCTAGGATTACAGGCGTTAACCATGGCACCCGGCCTAGGTCAGGGTTTTTTTAAAAAGGTTTTATGGCCAGGGTTGGTGGCTCATGCCTGTAAACCCAGCACTTTGCAATGCCAAGCTGGGCAGATCGCTAGAGGTCAGCTGTTCGAAACCAGCCTGGCCTGCATGGTGAAACCTCTCTCCTAAAATTACAAAAATTAGCTGGGCGTGGTGGCACATGCTTGTAGTCCCAGCTACTCCGGAGGCTGAGGCAGGAGAATCGCTTGAATCTGGGGAGCAGAGGTTGCAGTGAGCCGAGATCACACCAGTGCGCTCCAGCCTGGGTGACGGAGAGAGATTCCGTCTCGAAAAATAATAACAAATAGAAAAGGTTTTACATACGAATGTCCAATTGTCTCACACCATTTTTTGAAGACTATTCTTTTGCCATTGAATTGCTTTTGCACTTTTGTGAAAAAAAAATCAACTGGCCATATTAGTGTAAATATAATTCTGGACTCTATGCTGTTCCATTAACCTAGCTGTTTGTACCTTTGCCAATACCACACTGTATTTAACACTAATTTCATCATGAATGTTAAAATAGAATAAGATTTCTCCATTTTGTTCTTCAAAATTGTTTCAGCTATTCTAGTTCCTTTGCCTTTCAAAATAAATTTTAGGATCAGCTTGTCCACACAAAAAAATTCTGCTGGCTGTTCTCACTCATATATGGGAGCTAAAAAAAGAAAAAAAAAAAACAACAAAAAACTACCAAACAGTTTTTGGAGAAGCTTCATGGATCTCGTGAAGGTAAAGAGTAGTCTGGTAGGCCAGGCGGTGACTCACGCCTGTAATCCCAGCACTTTGGGAGGCCAAGGCAGGCGGATCACTTGAGGCTAGGAGCTCAAACAGCCTGGGTAACATGGTGAAACCCTGTCTCTACTAAAAATACAAAAAGTAGCCAGGCATGGTGGTATATGCATTTAATCCCAGCTACTTGGGAGGCTGAGGCATGAGAATTGCTTGAACCCAGGAGGCAGAGGTTGAAGTGAGCTGACATCACGCCATTGCATTCCATCCTGGGCAACACCACAATACTCCATCTCTCAAAAAAAAAAAGAGAGTAGACTGGTAGTTACCAGAGGCCAGGAAGCAGAAAGGGAAGGAGGAATGAAGAGAGGTGGAGTAAAAGATACAAAAAATACAGTCAGGTAGAAGAATTAATACCCAGTGTTCTATAAATCAGTAAGGTGACTGTAATAAACAATCCTGTTACATATTTCAAAATATCTAGAGAAGAATTTGAATGTTCCCAGCATGAAGAAAAGATAAATGTTTAAGGCAATGGATATCTCAATTACTGTGATTTGATCATTACACATTATATGACTGTATCAAAATATCACATGTACCCTGAAAATATGAACATCTATTATGTATCAACTTAAAAAATTTAAAAATTCTGCTCGGATTTTGATTGGAGTTGCATTAAATCTATAGATCAATTTAGGCAAAATTGACATCATTACTATGTTCAGCCTTCCAATGCATGAACACAATATACCTCTTGATTTATTTAGGTCTTTAATTTCTTTCATCAGCATTTTTCAGTTTGAAGCATATTTATCATATACATGTTTTGATAAATTTATACATAAGTACAGGGGTCTTAAAAAAGTTCACAGACAATGTGCATTATGAAAATACTGTGCATGGATTTCAAAAAATTTTTTAATTAATTTATTATTATTATTATTACTTTTGAGAGAGGGTCTTGTTTTGTCGCCCAGGCTGGAGTGCACTGGCGCATCACAGCTCACTGCAGCCTGGACCTCCTGGGTCCAAGCAATCCTCCTGCCTCAGCTTCACAAAGTGTTGGGATTACAGGTGTAAGCCAACGCACCTGGCCTCAAAACTTTTTTGCACCAAAATAAACTCATACTAACTTGTTATAACCTATCTTAACAGGAGCTAGTTTGAGACACTAAGAAGGATAAGACATCAGTTTGAAAAGAGCCCCTATCAGAGAAACATGAATTCTGCTAAAATTGAAGCAAGAACAAAAATTAAATTAATGGCGAAGCTGGGGTGAGAGAATGATAAAATCATGAATCCTTTATGAAAAGCTTATGGGAACAATGCCCTAAAAAAATCAGCAGTTTACAAATGGATAACTTGTTTTAAAAATGAATGAGAAGATGCTGAAGATGAAGCCCACAGCAGCAGGACATCCACATCAGTTTGCAAGGAAAAAATAAATCTTGTTTGTGCCCTAATTGAAGAGGACCAATGACTAAAGAGCACAAGCAATAGCCAGCACCATAAATGTCTTAACTGGTTCAGTTTAGACAATTCTGACTGAAAAATTAAAGTTGAACAAACTTTCCATTCAATGGGTGCCAAAACTGTTGTTATCTGCAGATAAGAGTAGAGCTTATAATGGAAATTTTTAAAAAGTAGAATCAAGATCTTGAAGCGTTTTTTCAACGAATTGTAACAGACGATGAAACATGGTTTTACCACTATGATCCTGAAGACAAAGCACAATCAAAGCAATGGCCACCGAGAGGTGGAAGGAGTTCAATCAAAGCAAAATGAACTGGTCAAGAGCAAAGGTCATGGCAACAGTGTTTTGGGATGGACAGGGCATTTTGCTTGTTGACTTTCTGGAGGGCCAAAGAATGATAAGTTTTTTTTTTTTTTTTTTGAGACAGGGTCTCATTTTGTCATCTGGGCTGAAGTGTAGTGGCACAATCTCAGCTCACTGCAACCTCTGCCTCCCAGGCTCAAGCGATCCTCCCATCTCAGTCCCTAAGTAGCTGGGAACACAGGTGTGCACCATCACACCCGACTAATTTTTTTAAAATTTTTTTGTAGAGACAGAGTCTTGCCATGTTGCCCAGGCTGGTCTTGAACTCCTGGGCTCAAGCGATCCTCCTGCCTTGATAACATCTGCTTATTATGAGAGTGCTTTGAGAAAGTCAAAGCTTTAGCAGAAAAACGCCCAGGAGAACTTCAGCGGAGTTGTTCTCTACCACAACAATGCTCCTGCTCATTCCTCTGATCAAACAAAGGCAATTTTGCAAGAGTTTCCATGGGAAATCAGTACGCATCTACCTTCCAGTCCTGATTTGGCTCCTTCTGACTTCTTTTTTGTTTCTCAGTCTTAAAAAATCTTTAAAGGGCATCTATTTTTCTTCAGTTAATGCTGTAAAAAAATATTGCATTGACATGGTTAAATTCCCAGGACCCTCAGTTCTTTAGGAATGGACTCAATGGCTGATATTAATATTATCATTTACAAAAGTATCTTGAACTTGATGGAGCTTGTGTTGATAAATAAAGTTTATATTTTTAATTTTTATATTTTAATTTCACTTTTTCGAGTCCCCTCACATTTAACTTTGGGGGAGCCATTATAAATGATTTTTTGTTCATTTGTTTGTTTTTTGATATGGAGTCTTGCTCTATTGCCCAGGCTGGAGTGCAGGGGTGCGATCTTGGCTCACTGAAACCTCCACTTCCTGGATTCAAGCTATTCTCCTGCCTCAGCCTCCCAAGTAGCTGGGATTACAGGTGCCCACCACCATGCTCAGCTAATTTTTATATGTTTAGTAGAGACAGGGTTTCACCATGTTGGCCAGGCTGCTCTTGAACTCCTGACCTCAAGTGATCCACCCACTCTGGCTTCCCAAAGTGCTGGGATTACAGGCGTGGGCCACCATGCCCAGCCATGATATTGTTTTAAATTGAAGTTTTCAGTTGACAATTGCTAGTATATAGAAAAATGACTTTTTTTCTTTTAATCGTTTATCCTAGGCCAGGCATGATGGCTTATGCCTGTAATCCCAGCACTTTGGGAGGCCGAGGCGGGTGGATCACCTGAAATCAGGAGTTCGAGACCAGCCTGGCCAACATGGTGAAACAATGTCTCTACTAAAAATACCAAAAATTAGCTGGGTGTAGTGACAGGCACCTATAATCACAGCTATTCAGGAGGTTGAGACAGGAGAATCACTTGAACCCAGGAGGCAGAGGTTGCAGTGAGCTGAGATTGCACCATTGCACTCCAGCCTGGGCAACAAGAGTGAAACTCTGTCTCAAAAAAAAAATCCTTTATCCTGTGACCTTTATACATTCCTATTTTAGTTCTACGAGGTTTTTGTGTGTGTGTGATTCCTTGGGATTTTCTATGTACACTACTATGTCATCTGCAAATAGAAACAGTTTTATTTCTTTCTTTACAAACTGTATGCCTTTTATTTATTTTCCTTGCCTTATTGCCTTGGCTAGAACTTTCCAGTACAATGTTGAATAGGCGTGGTGAGAGTTGGCATACTTGCCTTGTTTCTCATCTGAGGGGAAAGGTATTCAGCCTTTCACCATTTAGTACAATGTTAGCTCTAGATTTTCTGTAGAAGTCCTTTATCAGGTTGAAGAAGTTTCTCTGTGTTACTTGTTCGCTGAGAGTTTTTTTTGTAATCCATGGATGGATGTTGAATTTCATCAAATGCTTTTTCTATATCAATTGCTAAGAGTTGCTATTACAACATGTAATTGAGACTACTGAAAATAGATTTACATGCAAGGTGTGTAAGGAAGATAAAATGTGTTTTTGGTAAAAGATTATAAGAAGGCATGGGAATGTAAATTTTTGCCTAGTTTAGAGAGGTAAAGGATTGTTTTAAATTAGATAAGATTAAAAAACTAGATAAGATAAAGCTAAAGGCTTAAACAAGTGGTGGAAAGTTTGTAAAAATTAATCTTTCAAAAGAAATTGTGTGTGTGAACATATTGACTAACTTCAAAAAGGTATTATAGGGTTTTTCCACAAATTGAGCATTGGAATAAAAGCACAAGATTTTCTTAAGGCATTGATCTACTCTTTAACAAAATTTATAAAGAGTTATGAAAGTCTTATAAGAATCTCACCTCATGGTCAAACTGGTTAAGATTGGATAGAATTATCTATAAGGTTTCATTAAAAAAATTGGGGTTGACATTAATAATAGACTAATGCAAAGGTGAAATTTAGCTTTCTCTCCTTTGAACAGGATTTTTATGTAGTATTAAGGACAGATTGTTTGGAAAACTAAGTCTTCCCTCTTAATGAGTAAAGGTTTTTGCCTTGTTTAAACTTTTTGAGTCATCATTTTGGCTAAATAAATGACTTATGGTAATCCGGAATTCTATTTCATAATATCAGGTGTTTTAAACCTTTAACATATTTGACAGCCTTCCCCAGATCAAACTTCAGTTTCAAGGCTGTCTTTTCCAACCCTAACTTTTGGGTGCCACAGAGGGCCCCTGGGGCATCCAAAAGAGTTACGTAAACAGGGTTATTTGACATGTTTATTTATGTAGCATTGCCAAAATAATGTTTAATTCTCTTCAGGTTATATTTTAGTGAATAATGTTAACATATGTTCCAGAATTGCATGGGATTTCTAAAATTCTAATGTCTGAGTATGTGCTAGCAATCATAATTAAGGTTACTATGTTAAGTTATTGTCAACCACAGAAATAACCAAATTTCTTTGTCAATTGTGTTTTTGACCCTAACTACCCTGAGGACATTTTGTCATTCACAGACAATTGTTGTCTTGCTTTGATTCTTTTCAAAAGATGGTTTATAATCAGCTATAGGACTTTGACAGGTGCTCTGAAATACAGGTTTCTGATAACTTTGGAGATTGCAACATTGGAATAGAGGAAAACATACAGGACTCATGAAGAGCCAAAATGTTCATGAATATCAAGCAGAATAAGGGTTCACTGAATTGACTGAACTAACAGAAAACTGAAGTAATCTTTTTATAACTTTTTGCTTAAGACATTTCTGATCCTTGTTTTGTTTTTCAGAATCAAGGAAACTTTTATTTTGAGACATTTACAGCCTTTAATAATTGAGTAAATTATACTCCTGTGAACAAAATTTGAAGCATATTTGTTTCTCCCTGCCTGGTTTCTCTATAATTTGGAAACTATTTGTGAGTATTCTTAACTTACAGCAATATAGTAATTAATTTGCGTCAGTGCAATAAGAAACATTTTCTTTTGCAACAGGACACAATTGGAGAAACTAGTTGTTTCACCAAGGCTTTGACTGGAATGATGTGCTTTCCTTTAGGGAATCAAGCTTGACTTACAGAGCCAATAAAACCCCCCTGGGAAAACTGGTCACATGCTTTCTCTACACTGTCCCTGTACAGGGTTCCTAACCTGTGTTGAGTAAAGAAGGTCACTTTCTAACAGGCACAGGAGTCCCATGTTATCTTGAGATCTCAAGAAGAGAAGAATTTACCCAACTCATAGGTATATGAGGGTATAAACCCATGGCTGGGCTTGGCTTTAAAAGGTCTTATCTGAGCTTCCTTGTGGAACAGAGTTCCATCAAAGCCAAGTTTAAAAGCCTATGTGGGCCAGGCATGGTGGCTCACGCCTGTAATCCCAGCACTTTGGGAGGCTGAGGCAGGTGGATCACCTGAGATTAGGAGTTTGAGACCACCCTGGCCAACATGGTGAAACCCCATCTCTACTAAAAATACAAAAATTAGCCGGGCGTGGTGGCAGGCACCTGTAATCCCAGATACTTGGGAGGCTGAGGCAGGAGAATCACTTGAACCCAGGAAGCGGAGGTTGCAGTGAGCCAAGATTGCGCCACTGCACTCCAGCCTGGTGACGGAGCGAGACTCTGCCTCAAAAAAAAAAAATTTTTTTTTAAAAAAAGCCTATGTGAAAAATAATTATTCTTGCTATACTTTATGCAAATAATCAACATAAGTATAGATAATAATCAGTATAAGAGACAAGTATAAGACTAAAGTTTATTTTGCAAACAACTCAGTCCTATCATGATTTGTCTTTAACAAAAATAAGGACTGGAGAAAGAAAAATTATGTTTCAAACTTATACACTTGCCATTAAATTCTAATCTCATTAGTTGTTTTTAAGTTTTTGCCCACATTTTAGACTAATCCTGCTTGTTCCTGTGAACCAACCAGTGATCTCCCACTGCAGCTCAGAAGAAAGAGAAGGGATGGGTAATGTAAAAATCTGGATCAATATTCTAATTCTGGGCAATTCTCCTGCAAATCCTGCCAGGTGATAGAAGTAAATGGGGTGCTCATAACCTGGAGGTTTCTTTGTTTGGGAAAATCAGAACAAGGGAGCTAACCAAAGCCAACATGCACCCAAATCTTAGCAGGCATAACTATGGCCACCAGCTATCTGAGTGTATTGGCAGCCCTGGGATTTTTGAGCTGTCCTTACCCCCTTGTTTCATTTTGATACATGTCTTCTAATAAACCAAATTGTTTATTCTTGCCTAGAGGCCATCAAACTCCAAATGATCATGTAACCGGAGACAATTGCTTGGACAATTGCTCCCTTTTACTGGGGACCCTTAGACCTCTGAGGGAGATCTGACTGCCGTTTTCGCAAAACAGCACCCCCTGTCAGCAGGAAGCAGTTAAGATTGGTCTTCATCCGTATTCTTTTTTTTTTTTTTTTTGAGATGGAGTCTCGCTCTGTCGCCCAGGCTGGAGTGCAGTGGCGCGATCTCAGCTCACTGCAAGCTCCGCCTCCCGGGTTCATGCCATTCTCCTGCCTCAGCCTCCCGAGTAGCTGGGACTACAGGCCCCCGCCACCAAGCCCGGCTTTTTTTTTGTATTTTTTAGTAGAGATGGGGTTTCACCATGTTAGCCAGGATGGTCTTGATCTCCTGACCTTGTGATCTGCCCGCCTCGGCCTCCTGATGTGCTGGGATTACAGGTATGAGCCACCGCGCCCGGCCTTGGACTTCATCCCTATTCTAATGGCAGTTAGATGTACCTCTTCAGAGGGGCGAAATGATAGTGACAGGAGGCAGCCAAATGCCTAGGCAAATTGGGGCAGGTCCCCAGTACAACCCCACCTCCAAGCCAAAGGCAGTTGAAAGCCTGGAAGCCAGGCTACAAGTTCAATCCTCCAACCAGATTGAGAACTTTTCTTCCCATTTGGTGTGCTTTCCTCTGATTGGTCCCCACTCTTCACCTATTTTACATATACCTACCCTTTCCTAATTGTTTTTTTACATTGTTATACCTACTTTAGAGTGGTGTCTTCACTTTAACCTTTTTTGCATACTCACAAACCAATCAGCATGCACTCCCCATTCTAAGTTCATAAAAGGCCCCAGACCCAGCCACACAGGGGACTTCCCACCTTCAGGTAGGGGAACCATCCCACTGTGTCCCCTCTCCACTGAGAGTTCTTGCTTAATAAATTCTACTCTGCTCACTCTCTGGTGTCCGTGTGCCTAATTCTTCCTGGTTGTGAGGCAAGAACTCCGACTTAGCTGAGCTAAGGAGCAGGAAGACTGCTACACTTTCTTATTTAGACTTTTAGTATGGCAAATTAAATTGTTTTTTTTTTTGAGATGGCATTTCACGCTTGTTGCCCAGGCTACAGTGCAATGGCACAATCTCAGCTCACTGCAACCTCCGCCTCCTGGTTCAATCGATTCTCCTGCCTCAGACTCCCAAGTAGCTGGCATTACAAGCATGCGCCATCACACCCAGCTAATTTTTTTGTATTTAGTAGAGATGGGGTTTCACCATGTTGGTCAGACTGATCTTGAATCCTGATCTCAGGTGATCCACCCACCCCGGCCTCCCAAAGTGCTGGGATTACAGGCATGAGCCACCAAGCCTGGCCTAAATTGATTTTTTTAAAGAAAAAAATTACGTGTATAATTAAATTAATATATTTTATTTTGAGAGCAGTGTTAAGTTCACATCAAAATTGGGTAGAAAGTACAGAGAGTATACCTCCTCCTCCCCTGCCCAGCATCTCCCATATCAATGTCCCACACCAATGTAATATATTTATTTGTTACAATCGATGAACCAACAGTGACACATCATCAACCAAAGTTCATACTTTACATTAGTGTTTACAGTATTTTTTTTTTTTGAGACAGGGTCTTGCTTTGTCACTCAGGCTGGAGTACAGTGGCGCAATCTCAGCTCACTACAGCCTTGACCTCCTGGGCTAAAGCAACCCTCCCACCTCAGCCTCCTAAGTAGCTGGGACTGAGCACCATCACACTCGGCTAATATTTTAATTTTTTGGAGAGACAAGGTCTCACTATATTGCTCAGGCTGGTTTTGTACTCATGGGCTCAAGCAATCCTCCTGCCTCAGTCCCCCAAAGTGCTGGAATTATAGGCGTGAGCCACTGTGCCCAGCCAGAGTTTACTCTTTGTGTTGTATATTCTGTATTTTGACAAATGCATAATAAATGATATGTGTCCACCCTTACAGTATCACACAGAAGAGTTTCACTGCCCTAAAGATCTTCTGTGTTCTACCTATTCATCCCTCCCTTCCCCAATTCCCTGGCAACTTATAATCTTTTTACTGCCTCCATAGTTTTGCTTTATTCAGAATGCCATAAAGTGGGAATCATACACTATGCAGCCTTTTCAGATTTGCTTCTTTCACTTAATAATATACCTTTAATGTTGCTCTGTGTCTTTTTATAGCTTGATAGTTCATTTATTTTTAGTGCTGAATAATATCCCATTGTCTGGATGTACCACAGTTTACTTGTCCATTCATCTGCTGTAGGACATCTTGGTTGCTTCTAAGTTTTGGCAATTATGAATAAAGCTGCTATAAACATCCATGTGCAGGTTTTGATTGGACATAAGCTTTCAGCATATTTGGGTAAATACCAAGGGGTGATTTTGCTGGATTGTATGATGAGAATATGTTTAGTTTTGTAAGAAACCATCAAACTATTTTCCAAAGTGGCTGTACCATTTCTTTTTTCTGCACTAACAATGAATAAGAGTTCTCATTGCTCCACATCCCCACCAGCATTAAATGTTGTCAATATTTTGGGTTTTTGCCATTATAATAGTGTGTATTGGTATCATATTGTTTAAATTTGCAATTCCCTGATGACATATGTTGAAGATTTTTTCATATACTATTCGCCATCTTCTTTGGTCAAGTGTCTGTTTGGATCATTTTCCCATTTTTTAATCAGTTTGTTCATTTTCTTATTGTTTAATTTTAAGAGTTCCTCTTATATTTGAATAATACTCCTTTATCAGATAAGTCTTTTGCACATATTTTCTCCCAGTCTGTGGCTTGTCTTCTCATTCTCTTGGCAGCATCTTTTGCATAACAGAAGTTTTAAATTTTAATAAAATCCAACATCATTTTTTTCTTTTACTGGTTATGCCTTTGGTATTGTACCTAAAAAGTCATCATCAGGCCAGGCACAGTGGCTCATCCCTGTAATCACAGTGCTTTGGGAGGCTAAGGCAGGAGGATCACTTAAGGCCAGGAGGAGTTCAAGACCAACCTGGACACCATAGTGATATTCCCGTTTCTACAAAAAACAAAAAAATTAGCTGGGGGTGGTGGCATGCCTGTAGTCCCACCTACTTGGGAGGCTGAGGTGGGAGGATCACTTGAGCCCAGGAGTTTGAGGCTGCAGTGAGCCTAAACTGGACTGCAGCCTGGGCAACACAGTGAGGCATGTATCTCTAACAAAAATAAGTAAAATAAATGAAAATTTTAAAAGTAATCAGCAAACCGAAGGCCATCTAAATTTTCTCCTATGTTATCTACTAGGAGTTTTATAGTTTTGCATTTTACATTTATGTCTATAATCCATTTTGAGTTAATTTTTGTGAAGGATGTAAAGATTGTGGCTAGAAACATTTTTTTGCATGTGGATGTCCAGTTCCAACACTATTTGTTAAAAGCCCATTCTTTCTCCATTGAATTGCCCTTGCTCCTTTGTCAAAGATTATATTTCTGATTATATTTTTGTGAGTCTACTGATTTTTTTTTTGTAGAGATGGAGGTCTCACTATGTTGCCCAGGCTGGATTTGATCCTCCAGCTTCAACCTTCTGAGTAGCTGAGACTACAAACTTGCACCAACACCATGCCCAGCTGATTTTTGAATATTGAGCCAGCCTTGCATTTTTGTCATGGTGTGTTATTCTGTATATGTGTTTGCACATATATATATGTACTTTAAATATTTGTGTTATATATATGTACTTTATATATTTGTGTTATATATATGTATTTATATATTTGTGTTATATATTATGTATTGCTGAATTGGACTCTCCAATATCTGTTGAGGATTTTTACATCTATATCCATGAGGGCTATTGATTTATAGTTTTCTTTCTTTGAACTATCTTTGTTTGGTTTTGTTATCAAGGTAATGATAGCCCCCTAAAATGAGTTAGAAAATATTCTCTTCTTTTGTACTTTCTGAAGAGCTACTGCTTTTTGAAAAGCTCAAACCATACTGTAGCCAAACTAACTGTATACTCAAGGTAACATTACTCGTGCCTTTTTTAATCTACAAAATTATTCCATAGCAGATATTTTAATTATTGAATATTCTGCCTGTTAGGAATATAGGCACTTCCAACTACAAAATGAGATTTACCACTTCCCAAATTTGTGTCCTATTGGTTTTGTTGTTGTTGTTTATTAGATAATCTTGGGAGACACTAAAGAGTTCTTGGACTTTTGAAAATGACTTCTGTTATCTAGAATCCTAATTCTCTAGGATTTGGACTTACAAATAATTTGTAAAGGCCTAATAGATTTCAAAAACCACTTAATCTTCATATATGCTTCAGAAGAAGAAAAAATATCTGTATCACAGTAAAATCCAATGGCTCTTATTATAAGGAAAATCATGACTATTGTATGAAACAAGGATTTAAAGATTTCTATTATTTTTTAGAACCAGTGAGACAGAGAAAGCATTTTGTAAACAAAGGCATGGTAGTGTGAAATACTGCAGTGTATTGATGATCAGCAAATACTTCTATTTGCCCTGAAAATCAGATGTATGAAAGTGTAGCAGTAGAAAATAAAATTGGGCCAGGTGCAGTGGCTCACGCCTTTAATCCCAGCACTTTGGGAGGCCGAGGCAGGCAAATCACGACATCAGGAATTTGAGACCAGCCTGACCAACATGGTGAAACCCTGTCTCTACTAAAAATACAAAAAAATTAGCCAGGCATGGTGGCACACACCTGTAATCCCAGCTACTCAGGAGGCTAAGGCAGGAGAATTGCTTGAACCCAGGAGGTGGAGGTGGCAGTGGTGAGCCAAGATCGCGCCACTGCACTCCAGCCTGGGCAACACAGCGAGACTCCTTCTCAAAAAAAAAGAAAGAAAGAAAATATAATTGGAATGGCAGTTGGGGGTAACGGCCTTGAATGATAAGCCCCTGGACTTTATTTACTTTTAGGTTTTGAGCAGAAGAGATAAAATAAGAATAGTAGTGAGGAATCCAAGCTCCAGAGCCAAACAGAGCTGGATTCCTAACCTGGTTCTGCCACTTAGGAGCTGTGTTTCCTTTTCAGGAGATTTGATTCCTCTAAAGTTTTTTTTTCTAATCTACAGAATGGAGCTAATGATAGTATCTATTTTAAAATGGCTGTTGTGAAGGTTAAATATGATAATGTATGTAGAGCCTGGTGCCTGAAATATAGCAAACACTCAATAAATATTAGTGACTACCTGATTAGAGCTGTGCTTCAGAAATATTAGTCTGACAGCAGTATGTAAGGTGATAAAAGCAAATGGCTTTCCCTCTTAAAACAGAACCAGAGCCTTCCAAGGTTGGCACCAAGAATATTTCAGAAAGCAGAATCTCTAGGTGGGATGATATGTCTCTAAAATTGGATTAACAAGATTTAGAGGCTACTCTGACTGAAGGTGAAGGAAGAGGAAGTCGTCATTGCATTATTGTTTTCTGTATTACGATGTTCCAGTATACTGTGCTGTTTTTAAGCACTGAAATTCAGGTATTTTTGTTGGTGTTATACCATTATTTTACACACTGGTCAGCAAATTTATTTACTCTTCTTCATTCTCTCTTCAAACCCTCCTTCCTTCTGCCCAATTCCTACCCCCATCACTGACATCCTCACCACAAGCCCTCCCACTCCCTTTTTACCACCCAGTCTCAGTAACTCCGTACCGCTTCCATCCTCTGCTACACTTATTTTTTCTTTTTTTTCTTAGGAAAAAGGCTGGGCCAGGCACAGTGGCTCACACCTGTAATCCCTCCCAGCACTTTGGAAGGCCAAGGTGAATCTCTTCAGGCCAGGAGTTCAAGACCAGCCTGGCCAACATGGCAAAAACCACATCTCCACTAAAACTACAAACAAGACACTTTAGCCTAGGTGACAGTCTCAAAAACAAACAACCAAAACAAACAAAAAAAAAATGAAAAAAATTAAGACGGAAACGTTAATAATATAATTTTGCTTCAGTATAGTAACTACTCACTGAAAGAGAAATCAAAAATGGTTTTATCAGCCAGGTGCAGTGGTTCATGCCTGTAATCCTAGCACTTTGAGAGGCCAAGGCGGGTGGACTGCCTGAGGTCAGGAGTTTGAGACCAGCCTGGCTAACATGGTGAAACCCCATCTCTTCTAAAAATACAAAAATTAGCCAGGTGTGGTGGCACATGCCTGTAGTCCCAGCTACTCGGGAGGCTGAAGCAGGAGAATCGCTTGAACCTGAGAGGCGGAGGTTGCAGTGAGCCGAGATCATGCCAGTGCACTCCAGCCTGGGTGACAAAGTGAGATTCCACCTCAAAAAAAAAAAAAAAAAAGGTTTTATGTGTGAAAGAACATTGAAGGCAGTTATAAAAATAAAGAATGTCATTAGGATCATCAAACATTTTCCTGTATTGTAAGATATTGAACTATAAGATATGATATAATAATTAGGGTCCCAAACTGTTTAATGAAACAGAAAGAAAGATTTTGTAGTTTTATTTTGCCTTCTTTTGGTGTCAGCACCAGATACCAAAATACTGTATTTTATTTCATTAAGTGTTCAGGATTTATAACACTTAAAAAATCACTGCTCAGGAGGCTGAGGTAGGAGAATCGCTTAAGCCCAGGAGGTCAAGGCTGCTGTGAGCTGTGATGAAGACACTGCATTACAACCTGGGCGACAGACAGAGACGGGCTCAAAAAAAAAAAAAAAAAAAAGTGAAATTGCTGCTTATTTACATGCCTTCAAGCAAAATCCTTCTTGTTATTACTTCTAATCTAATCTGCTCGAGCCAGAAAACCAGATGAATTCATTAAAATTCTTTCAGTACATACACCCAACTCAAAAATGTTTAAACTATAAATGTTATTTATTACCTCCTGTAACTGAAAAGTCCAATAATTTTTTAGTCATGACTGGTTCCAGGGGCTCAAAGTATAACATCAGAATTGAGTTTGCTCTTTCTTGCTCTCTCTCTCTCTGCTCAGTTGTCTCTGTTTCTCTCTCTCTCTTTTTTTTTTCTTTTAGACAGAGTCTTGCTCTGTCACCCAGGCTAGAGTGCAGTGGCACAATCTCGGCTCACTGCAACCTTCACCTCCCAGATTCAAGTGATTAGAGTGCCCCAGTGTCCTGAGTAGCTAAGATTACAGGCGCACGCCACCATGCCTGGCTAATTTTTGAATTTTTAGTAGAGATGGGGTTTCACCATCTCGGCCAGGCTGGTCTCGAACTCCTGACCTCATGATCCACCTGCCTCGGCTTCCCAAAGTGCTGGGATTACAGGTGTAAGCCACTGTGCCACGATTTTTTTTTTTTTTGAGACAGAGTCTCACTCTGGTCACCCAGACTGGAGTGAAGTGACAGGCGATCATGGCTCACTGCAGTATCGACCTGGGCTCAGGTGATCCTCCCACCTCAGCCTCCCTAGGACCACAGGTATGAGCCACCACATCTGGCTAATTTTTGTATTGTTTGTATAGAGACAGGGTTTTTCCATGTTGCCCAGGCTGGTCTCGAACTCCTGGGCTCAAGCAGTCTACCTGCCTCGGCCTCCCAAAGTGCTGGGATTATAGGCATGAGTCACCTCGCCCAGCTGAATCTATTTCTATCTTTCTGCTCTTCTTTCCTCTACATTGGCATAATTTTCCAGCAGGATCTTCCCTCAGGGTATCCCATATGGATCTGGGCTTACATCTTAACAATCTAGCAACCCCAGCAGAGTTGCAGGCAAAGTTCTGGGTAGGGCTCGCAATCGCCCAAATTGGGCCACTTGCCCATTTCAGCATCAATTACTGTGGACAAGGGACTGACTGGATCTTGGTCATGTACAATTCCTCAACCTTATGGGTGGTATCAGCCCTACAAAACCCACAAAACCGAAAGTGAGAGAGCTAGTTTACCCAGAGGAAAATCAAAATAGTATTATCCAAAAAAAAAGAATTGTGAACAACATAGGTTCACTACACCAGATAATTTAATCTGTTAGAACTATATCTAGAATCATAGCAAATTGGCTCTAAATGAAGATCTGAGAATGTTTCCCATTAATAAAGTCCAGGAGCTTTGGTGTATAAGCTTTGTGATATCTACTTTGGTAGTTCCAAGTGGTCTTGCAGAGCTGAGGGCAAAGAAATGTTCTTTTGCAGAATCGTCTTACTCTGTCAACTTTTTTTTTTTTATCAGAATCACCTTACTCTGTCAACCTAACTTATTTCTTAGGGTTTATTCTCTGAATAATTAAATTGGACATAAATTACATCTAGAGAAGGTGAGTTTTTAACATAATCTGGCAAGCAGTATTTCTCTTTTACTGAATTGCACTAACAAATCCCTAGGTTGCAAAGAGAATCTCACAGAATACTTAAACCAACTAGAGTTCAGATAGAAAACTCTTTAAGTGCAGAATTAAGAACTAAAGGGATTTGGAGGTGCTTTCCAAAATGCAGTTAATATTTTAAATGAAGAGTCAATTAAATAAATATCAATTTAACACTGTAGTGGACATGACTAATTGTATCCCCAATATTCATTTCCCCATTTTCCTAACAACAGTACCCAGATTTTGCTTAAGGCAAGCCATTTTTGGCAAAATGACTTGGGTAAGACTGACCTTACTTCTGGTTTTAGGGATAGGCTCTAGATGGCTTATGGCAATACTCCTGGGCATGGTAGTTTGTTCAGGGATGGTCACATGACCCAATTTAGGCCAATCATACTCAATTATCGGACATCTGTTTGAGTCATCAAGATCCTCTCTCTCCCCCTCTCTTCTCAACTGGATGTAAATCCACAAGCACATAGCCTCAGAAACTACTGGCAGCCATCCTGCACTGGAGAGAGTTTGCTGAGAATGAAGCCAATCTCAAGGAAGCAGAACAGAAAACCTGATACAGAAAAACCAGGTCCTGGTAATGCTATATGAGCTGCTATATCAAGCCATGCCCTGAAGTCTTATACTTTGGATTTTTCAGTAATGTGCACCAATAAATTCTGTTTAGTTTTTAAAGTCAGTTTGAATAGGATTTTCTGTTACCTTTTATTCAGAACCAATTACAACTGCAATACAATTCTGATGCTAACCACCTGGAGTTAGTGTCAGACTTCACAGGTTTTTTTAAGGTCACAGTCCCCAGAAAGACTGGCTTTATTTCAGATGCCAGCCACAGTTCAGGGATCCCAAACTTCTGACCAACTGACTAAAATTTCAGAGGTTCCCACAATGCCCTCAGGTTCAATAATTCCCAAAAATGATTCACAGAACTCAGGAAAGTGCTATACTTGTGATTATAGTTTTATTATGAAGTATACAAAACAGAGCCAGTCAAATGAGACACATAAAGCAAAATCTGGGAAGCTTCTGATTTCAGATTATCCTTCCCCTTTCCCCTACAGTGACAGGATGCGTCACTTTCCAGTACCCTGATGTGTTCACCTACCAGGAAGCTCCTCTGAGCCTTGCTGTTCAGAGTTTTTACAGGGATTTCCTTACGTAGGAATGAATGATTGAATCAGTAGCCATGTAATTGAGCTCAGTCTCCAGATATGTCAGAGGTATTTCCTCAAGCTCTCCCTGTTTATCCCCTCTGCTCCTGCATTGGCTCAATCCCTCACCACCTCTCACTTGAATGCAGTATAGCCTGTTATTTCTCACTCTTATCTGCGCCAGGTTCCCGCTGCTTTGGCCTCACTCTACCAGATTTCCTGCCTTGAACAAGACCCAGGGGACTGGCTTGGTCTGGAACAGCACAGACAGAATTTCTTTGAATCTATTTAACCTGCAACATCCAAAGATACTCTTGAAGATCCTCATTATCTAAACAGAAAATATACTTAAGGGGGAAATTTAGGTTGTCTGTCCCCATTGCTCCTTCTACCTCTTGGAAAATCTTTCTGTCTTTTAGAGGTTTGTGTCATCTATCTATTCATCTTTTCTCCCTTCCCAGTGCAATTATCTTCCAAATTGTTGGTCATTTTCCCTCATTCTCTGAAGACCTGCAAGCACCTCACTCACAGCCTTCCTGTACCCTCAACTTCTACCATTTTCCTGGGCAACTTCAAGGTCCCTGTGCCCTCTGAGTTTCATGTTCTCATTACCTCTAATCCAATGAATTTATATTCAATTCCCCATAAGCCTGCCCTCTTCTCTTTTCATGCTACAATTGCTCTAGGTTCTCTCATTGACTCTTAAGGTTTTACATAAAACCTGTATGCTCATGACTCCCAATTATTTTTCCAGTCCAGACCTCTCTTCTGAAATCTACACCCCTATATTCAACTGTGTTATTCCTCTACATGCCTCACATCCAGGCATCTCAAACTTAACCTCTCAAAACTTAATTGTTTCTCTTTTGACCCTTACTCTGACAAATCTGCATCTCAGTAAATGATTCCACCAGCCATTCAGTTGTGCAAATCTATCTCCTTCACCCCCTCACTTTGTTACTAAGCCCTATTCATTCTACCTCCAAGATATATTTTGAATCTATTTACTTCTCACCATCCCCAATGCTACCACTCTAATTCAACCCACCATCACCCTTTGCCTGGACTATTGAAATAGTGTCTATCTCGTCTCTGTATTCATTCTTGTATCCTTTCAATCCATTATTTACATAGCCATCCTGACTTTTTAATGCAAATCTTATTTTGTCATTCTTCTACTTAAAATCTTTCAGAGGGTTCCCATTTCTCTTGGGATAATGTTCAAGATCCTTAGCATGGCCAACAAGGCCTTGCATGATCTAGTTCCCATAGTCTTTCTAGTTTGCTCTCCTGTTACTCTGCCCCTCATTCACAGGTCTCCAGTCACACTCGCTTCCTCTCTTTCCTAAAGATGAAGCAAGTTCCTTCATGCTTCAGAGTGTTCATACATAAAGTTCCTTCTACTTTGAACACTTCCTGTGCCTTACTCCCATCTCCATCTGTCCCTGACTGTGTGACAGGAGCTGTGCCCTAAATAAGACACAATTTTCTCCCTTTAAGAAGCTCACAGTGTCACATGAATGGGACATTCATTTAAGTATTAAAAAAAATCAAGCACAGTATAATAAATGCAATAGAAGCATGGCCAGAGGAGGTAATATTTATCTTTGTGAGAGTCAGGAAAGGACATTTAAGAGAAAAGAACCAGCATGTTCCAAGGACAGAGGCAAGAAACACATGAGATATAAGCATTTTGGACTGCTAGAGAGGAAAGGCAAGGAGGTAGCAGAATAAGTGGCTAGAAATTGCCTTGGATGCTGTGTTAAGGGACTGACTTTATCCAATATGCAAAGAGGGTATCCCTTACAAAGGGTTTTAGGTAGGGGAGAGGCATGAACAGATATCAACTATAGTGCTATCAAATTTGTAGTAGTGTGGGAGAATGGCCTGGATAGAAGAAAACAAAGGTACAAAATCAAGTAGATGAATACTGTAATAGTCCAAGCAAGTGATGATGGCAACTGAATTAAGACAGAGGTAGTAGGAATGGAAAGAAGATGAACTGAAGATTTTTTTAAAATTTATTTTATTTTTTTGTAGAGACAGGGTCTATGTTGCCCAGGCTGGTCTCAAACTCCTGGGCTCAAGTGATCCTCCACCTCAGCCTCCCAAAGTGTTGGGATTATACAATGCTCGGCTAGAAGATATTTTAAAGAGGTAGAATAGATAGGACTTGGTGACTGAACAAAATGGATAAATTCCTTGCCTTTATGGAAATTACATTCTAATATGGGAGGCAGATAATATTCAATAAACAGATGTGTACATGATATAACTCCTGTAGGGTTATAAGCTAGGGAAAAAATAGAGTAGACTAAAAGCACAGCAAATCAAAGAGTTATTTTAGATAGGGTGGTCCCCCCGAGGAGGTAACATTTGAACAGAGACCTGAATGGTGTGAGGAAATGGGCCATAAGAATATCTGTGGAACGAGTATTTCTAAAGTAAACAAGTATAAAGGTCCAGAGGCAGCAATGTGCTTGGCATATGTTTGAGAAACAACAATGAAGCTAGTATGGCTGAAGTACAAAAAAAGGAAGGGGAGAGTGGAAGGACATAAGGTCAGAATGTAGCAAGAGGCCAGATCATTAGGGCCTTGCAGACTGTAGAAAGAATTTTAGATTTTATTTTAAGTGTGACATGAATCACTGGAGAGTTCTGAACAGGGGAGTGGCATATCCTACTTTTACACTGTAAAAGGATCATTCAGAATATAGTTGGGGGAGAGTGGAAGTAGGATAGCCAGTTAGGAGGAAGGGATCTAGGTGAGAGATGATAGTGGTTTGGATGAGAGTAACAGTGATCAAGGTGGTAAGAACTAGTCAATCAGATTTGGAATATATTTTGAAGGTAGGATGATGGATGTGCTAGTGGATCAAAGAGGGTATTAGAAACAGAGGAGTCCATGATGATTTCTGGCCTGAGCAACAGGGCGAATGGTAGAACTATTTACTGATATGGAGAAGGCTGAAGGTTTGGGCAGCAAGGAATCAAAGACTTGGTTTGGACATATTTAGTTTGGAATACTGTTAGACATCCAAGTGGAGTAGCCAGTGGAGATATGAGTCTGGAGTTCAGGGGAGAGGTTGCAGATATACATGTTTTGGAATCACTAACATATAGATGATATTTAAAATGACAGAGTTGGTTAAGATTTTCTAAGAAATGAGTATAAGAAAAAAATTAGTAGAAGTCTGGGGATGGAACACTAGAATCCCCAATAATTAAAGGTTGAGAAAAGAAAGAGGATCCAATGAAGAGACAGAGGAGTGGCCACTGAAGTGAGAAGAAAATCAGTATAGGGTGGAGGCCAGGGAAAGACAGTCCTTCAAGAAAGAGAAAATGATCAACTAGTCAGATGCTGCCATTTAGTCAAGTAGGTTAAGAACTGAATTAGGCAACATGAAGGTTATTGGTGACCTTGATAAGCACAGTCTCAAAAAAGTAATGGGGATAAAAACCTCACTTTTAACAAAGAAACAAAGAAAGTGAGAAGTTTCACTACACAAAGAGGAGCCGAGAAATGGTGTAGTAGCTGGAGAGACACATGCAATCAAGGGAAGGATTTTTTTTAAGGGAGGGAATTTGGTGACGCAGGAGATGGCATAGTGTGAGGGCAAAATTGTTGCGTAGGTGAGTTCTGTAGGTATTTGGACATTTGGGCCTGGAGCTCAATAGAGAGGTAGAGGCTGGAAACACAGATTTTGGAATGACTAACTTGTATATGAAAGGGGCAAATGTGAGAGTAGATAAAACTGCTTGGGGAGAGTGAAAAACAGAAACCAAGGACAGGACTTGAGTAATCAAAAAAATTAAGGGAATATGAGGAGAAGATTCAGTAAGGAAGACTGAGAAGGGATGTCTTTTATTTTCTAGTCATTTTTATGCCTATACCACATGCCATATTTTTTCACCCCTCATGCCTGGGAAGCCTTCTCTTCCCTGGATTCATCACAATCTCTCATAGTACTTTATACATATCATCATTAGCACAGAATTTGCTACATTTACATTATATATATCTTCTTCTTCCATCAACCTCAAAGTCCCTCCCCCACCAAAAAACTCTTTATTCATCTTTGTATTTATAACACTTAGCATCATGCCCTGAAACATAGTAGGTGTTCAATGAATGATGCATGGAAGCAGGGGGAAGTTAAGCCACAAATAGAGTATGTAATATACAAGCATTAGAAAGTATGAATATGTCTTTTATGCCTTTCTAAAAGCAGTATATATCTTGGAAAGAATTCACCAGTGAAGCCATCTGGAGTTTTCTTTGTAGGAAGGTTTGAATTATGAATTCAATTCTTCTAAAATATAAAATTTTCTATTTATTCTGGTTTTGGTCTTGGTAAATTTTGTTTTTCACTAAGATTTTCCATTTCATCTTAATTGTCAACTCTAATGGTATAAAGTTGTTTATAGTATCCTCCTGTATTTCTTAATGTCTACAGGACCTATAATGATGTCCCCCTTTTTAATTGCTGATATTGGTAATATGTTTTCTTTCACATTTTCTTGATCACCCTTGGTAAGAGTTGATGAATTTTCATTTCTGTTTTAGAAGATAAATTTTGGTTTTGTTGATTTTCTCTCTCGGATACCTGCATTCTATTTCATTGATTTCTAATGTTTATTTCCTTTCCTTTGTTTTCTTTGCATTAAATTTGCTGCTTCTTTCTCTAAATTTCCCTCTGAGCTTTGAACCAAAGTGACTCATTAGAGAAGTCCCAATGAGCCTGTATTAGTACCCCACCATGCTTAGTCACTGGCTAAAAATAGTTCCTAAGAAGCATGGCCTCAGCTGCAAACACATTGGTTGATCCAGAAGGTCAGCAGTCGGGGTCATCAATGAACTATTCTCCCATAGCAGGAAATCTGAGAGGCCCACTTTCATAACCACCACAGCCCACTCTTTGAGCCCGACAGATCTACTTTTTCACACAGGTTTGGGAAGAAATTTTTCTATGGTTCCCATGGGCCTTTCTTGCTAAAGGAAAACCTGATGACGAAGGTTAGTGTGACAAACTATAGCAACTTGTCTGGGGGCCACAGTTGTTGCCGATCCTCTCTCTCCTCCACTATCTACACCAAATTCCCCTCACCGTCCGTTATCACCTTAGCAGGTCTTGGTGGTTTATGTGGTGGTCTGGGCTCCTGTTAACCATACCCTTCTCAGGCCAGATTTGCTGCATGTGTTCATTCAGCCACATGGAGCAAGAAGGTATCAGGAGATGCCCAAGTGGAATCACATCAGCTCTGCAAAAAGCAGCACTATCTCCTCTTACTGATCAGGGTCAATTACTCCTGTCATGATGGTGACTCCTCTTTTTGCCTCCTGATATCTGGTCATAAGGAGTCTAAAATGCCCAGCAGCAGCCATAGCTTGTAGTTCGATGGGACCCTTGCTGTGATCCCTAATAGGAGCATAACCTCTTTGGGGACTAGGACCTCCAGCCCTACAGATCCCACATTTGTGAGTATGGGAAGCATAAAATCTTCTACTGGGTCATTGATAGTGAAGAGAAGTGGGGCTATTCCCACATCTACTCCTCGGTTAGTGGACCCAAGTATTTTTCCTATTAGGGCCTGCTGTGGTTTGAATGTGTCCTCCAAATTTCATGTATTAAAAACTTAATTTCGGTCAGGTGCGGTGGCTCACGCCTGTAATCCCAGCACTTTGGGAGGCCGAGGTGGGCAGATCACGAGGTCAGGAGATCGAGACCATCCTAACACAGTGAAACTCAGTCTCTACTAAAAATACAAAAAATTAGCCGGATGTGGTGGCGGGCGCCTGTAGTCCTAGCTACTCAGGAGGCCGAGGCAGGAGAATGGCGTGAACCTGGGAGGCGGAGCTTGCAGTGAGCGGAGATCGCGCCACTGCACTCCAGCCTGGGCAACAGAACGAGACTCTGTCTTGAAACAAAACAAAACTTAATTTCTAAATTCATATGTTGATGGCATCTGGAAGTAAGGCTTTTGGGAGGTAATTAGAATCAGATAAAGTTATCAGGGTGAGGCCCCCATAATGGGACTGGTAGCTTTAAAAGAAGAGGTAGAGAGACCTGAGCTGACACACATGCTCCTGCCCTCTCACCATGCGATGCTGTCATGTTATGACACAACAAGAACGACCTCGCCAGATGGCAGCACCATATTCTTTGACCTCCTGGTTTCTAGAACGGTAAGAAATAAATTTCTTTTCTTTGTAAACTACCTAGTCTGTGGTTTTCTGCTACAGCAGCAGAAAACAAACTATGACAGAATTACAAAGGCCTCTGATTTAATGTATATAACAAATCCAGAATGATAGCATCCAATTCTTTCACAGTGTTGCCTCTGAGTGTAACGTCACCCGTGCCTTTAGAAAGTCACTCCAGGCTGGTTGTGATGGTTCATGCCTGTAATCTCAACATTTTGGGAGGCTGAGGCAGGAGGATCACTTGAGCCAAGGAGTTAAAGACCAGCCTGCCCAACATGGTGAGGGCTTGTCTCTACAAAAAAAATATTTTTTGAGATGGGGTCTCACTCTTGTCGCTTGCTCTGTCGCCCAGGCTGGAGTGCAGTGGCGCCATCTCAGCTTGCTGCAAGCTCCGCCTCCCGGATTCAACCCATTCTCCTGCCTCAGCCTCCCGAGTAGCCGGGACTACAGGCGCCTGCCACCACGCCCAGCTAATTTTTTGTATTTTTAGTAGAGACAAGGTTTCACCGTGTTAGCCAGGATGGTCTCGATCTCCTGACCTCGTGATCCGCCCACCTCGGCCTCCCACAGTGCTGGGATTATAGGCATGAGCCACCGCGCCCGGCCTTGTCTCTACAAATTTTTTTAAAAATTAGCTGGGTGTGGTGGCACATGCTCATAGTCCCAGCTACTCATGAGGCTGAAGTGGGAAGATGGCTTGAGCCTGAGAGATCAAGGCTGCAGTGAGCTGAGATGGCACCACTGCACTCCAGCCTGGGCGACAAAGTGAGCTGCCTCAGGAAAAAAAACAAAAACAAAAACAAAAACAAACAAACAAAAAACCTCATTCCAGCCCTTTAAAGTGCCAGATTTTTCTGGATGGTATGGTATGATGGCATGATCAGTGGATGTCATGACCACAGGCCCACTCCCGCTCCTCTTTTACCATGAAGCAAGTCCCCTGGTTGGATGCTATGTTACAAAAAATTTTATGCTTGTGGATCAGGCAGTCATTCTGTAAACCCCCATACTTTAAACCCGTATTTTAAACTCCATATTTTAAACCCTGGCTGAGGACTTGTGGGCAGGAAAAGAAAACCCATACCCAGATTAGACATCCATCACTGTGAGAATGAACTATTGAAACCCCCAGAAGTAGAAGAGACCTAGTATTGTCAACTTGTCACCAAGCGGCCAGTTGGTCTCCTTAATAGTGCCAATATTGGGGACTCTGCATTAGTCTTTGATACTGACAGTAAAGATCATCAGTAGCTAGATCAGCCTTGGAAAGTTGGAGCCCATACATAGCCTCTATCCCTACCACTGTGGCCACTCCATTTATGTGATGGTATTAGTTTCCTAGCGCTGCCATAACATAAGTACCACAAACGTGGTGGCTTAAACAATAGAAATGCATTGTCTCATAGTTCTGAGGCTAGATGTCTGAGATCATGGTGTCAGCAAGGTTGGTTCCCTCTGAGAGCTATGAAGGAGAATCTGTTCCATGCCTCTCTTAGCTTCTGTTGTCACCCTGATCTCTGCCTTTATTTTCACATGGTGTTCACACTGTGTATCTGTCTTCACATGGCCATCTGCTTATAAGAACACTAGTCAGAGTGAATTACAGGTCTACCCTACTCCAGTATAAACTCATCTTTACTAATTACATGTGCAACAATCCTGTTTCCAAATAAGGTCAATCTGAGCTACTGGAGGTTAGGTCTTCAATGTATGAATTGAGTAGGGGGCAATTGATATGATTTGGTTGTGTCCCCACCCAAATCTCATCTTCAATTGTAGCTCCCGTAATTCCCGTGTGTGGTGGGAAGGAGTTGGTGGGAGGTAATTGAATCATGGGGGCGAGTCTTTCCCATGATAGTGAATAAGTCTCACACGGTCTGATGCTTTTATAAAGGGGGGTTTCCCTGCATATGCCCTCTTGCTTGCTGCCATGTATTAAGATGTGCTTTTGCTTCTCCTTTGCCTTCCGCCATGATTGTGAGGCCTCTCCAGTCATGTGGAACTGTGAATCCATTAAACCTCTTTCCTTTATAAATTACCCAGTCTCAGGTATGTCTTTTTTTTTTTTTTTTTTTTTTTTTTGAGATAGAATCTTGCTGTGTCACCAACGCTGGAATGCAGTGGTGTGTTCTTGGCTCACTGCAACCTCCGCCTACTGGGTTCAAGCAATTCTCTGCCTCAGCCTCCCGAGTAGCTGGGATTACAGGCGCCTGCCACCACAACCAGCTAATTTTTGTATTTTTAGTAGAGATGGGGTTTCACCATCTTGGCCAGGCTGGTCTCGAACTCCTGACCTCGTGACCCACCCACCTCGGCCTCCCAAAGTGCTGGGATTACAGGTGTGAGCCACTGCGCCCAGCCTCGGGTATGTCTTTATTAGCAGCATGAGAACAGACTAATACAGTAAATTGGTACTGGTAGAGTGGGGTGTTTCTGTAAAAATACCCAAAAATGTGGAGGCGACTTTGGAACTGCGAAACGGCAGAGGGTAGAATGGTTTGGAGGGCTCAGAAGAAGATAGGAAAATGTGGGAAAGTTTGGAACTTCCTAGAGACTTGTAGAATGGCTTTGACCAAAATGTTGATAATGATATGGACAACAAAGTCCAGGCTGAGGTGGTCTCAGATGGAGATGGGAAACTTGTTGGGAACTGAAGTAAAGTTCACTCTTGCTATGCAAACAGACTGGTGGTATTTTGCCCCTGCCCAAGAGATCTGTGGAACTTTGAACTTGAGAGAGATGATTTAGGTATCTGCCAGAAGAAATTCCTAAGTGGAAAAGCCTTCAAGAGGAAACAGAGCATGAAAATTCAGAAAAGGTACAGCCTGATGATGCAATAGAAAAGAAAAACACATTTTCTGAGGAGAAATCCAATCCAGCTGCAGAAATTTGCATAAGTAATGAAGGGCCAAATGTTAATCACCAAGACAATGGTGAAAATGTCTTCAGGGAATGTCAGAGGTCTTCACCTCAGCCCCTCTCATCACAGGCCTGGAGGTCTAGGAGAGAAAAATGGTTTCATGGGCGGGGTCCAGGGCCTTGCTGCTTTGTGCAGTCTTGGGACTTGGTACCCTGTGTCCCATCTGGGGCTAAAAGGGGCCAACATAGAGCTCAGGCCATTGCTTCAGAGGGTGCAAGCCCCAAGCCTCGGCAGCTTCCACGTGGTGTTGAGCCTGCAGGTGCACAGAAGTCAAGAATTGTGGTTTAGGAACCTCTGCCTAGATTTCAGAGATGTATGGAAATACCTGGATATTCAGGCAGAAGTTTGCTGCAGGAGCAGGGCCCTCATGGAGAACCTCTGCTAGAGTAGTGCACAAAGGAAATGTGGGGTCAGAGCCCCACAGAGTCCCCAGCGGGGCACTGCCTAGTGGAGCTGTGAGAAGGCCAACATCCTCCAGACCCCAGAATGGTAGGTCCACTGACAGCTTGCACTGTGTGCCCAGGAAAGTCGCAGACACTCAACACCAGTCCAGGAAAGCAGCCAGGAGCGGGGCTGTACCCTGCAAAGCCACAGGGGCAGAGCTGCCCAAGGCTGTGGGAGCCTACCTTTTGCATCATCATGACCTGGATGTGAGACAAGGAGTCAAAGGAGATCATTTTGGAGCTCTAAGATTTAGCTGCCCTGCTGGATTTCTGACTTGCATGGGGTCTGTAGCTTCTTTGTTTTGGCCAATTTCTCCCATTTGGAATTGGTGTATTTACCCAATGCCTGTACTCCCATTGTATCTAGGAAGTAACTAACTTGCTTTTGATTTTACAGGCTTATAGGGGGAAGGGACTTGCCTTGTCTCAGATGAGACTTTGGACTGTGGACTTCTGAGTGAATGCTGAAATAAGTTAAGACTTTGGGGGACTGTTGGGAAGGCATGATTGGTTTTGAAATGTGAGGACATAAAATTTGGGAGGGGCCGGGGCAGAATGATATGGTTTGGCTCTGAACCCACCCAAATCTCATCTTGAATTTTGCTCCCTTAATTCCCACATGTCACAGGAGGGACCCTGTGGGAGATAACTGACTCATGGGGGTGGATCTTTCCCATGACAGTAAGTCTTGTGATAGTGAATAAGTCTCACAAGGTCTGGTTTTATAAAGGGGAGTTCCCCTGCACATGCACTCTTGCCTGCTGCCATGTAAGATGTGCTTTTGCTTCTCCTTTGACTTCCGCCACGGTTGTGAGGCCTCCCCAGCCATGTGGAAGTGAGTCCACTAAACCTCTTTCCTTTATAAATTACCCAGTCTCAGGTATGTCTAATAAGCAGTATCTGAACAGACAAATACAGCAATTTAGCCCATAAAAGTGCCCATGATGCTGGTTCCTAGGTGGCCAATGATTAAGCCTAGTAATGTCAACTGACTCATTTTGCCTTCTTGATTGTTTAGTGCCTCTTCTCTTGTAGATACATGAGATAAAAACTTCACACCTCATGACTACCTCTGTATATTCATTCACGTAACTCTATCCCAGACCTCCTTGTCTTTGATTTTCCAGTCCTTTGCCTTCCAGACCCCCTGTGAAAGGGCCAGACCATTGGCTTCTGCCCAATTAAAGTCTGAAAGTTGGTAGGCTTGACACCCAAGAAGAGCTGATGTTCCAGTCCCAGTCCAAAGGCCAGAAAAGACCAATGTCCCAGCTCAAGTAGTCAGGTAGGAGGAGTTCCCTCTTAGCTTTTTTATTCTATTCAGGTCTTCAATTGATTAGATGAGGCTCACTCACATTTGGGAGGGCAATCTGTTTTGCTCAGTCTACCAATTCAAATGTTAACCTTAACCAGAAACACCCTCACAGACAAGCCTAGAATATTTGATCAAATATCTGGGTACCCTATAGTGAAGTTGATAAAAAATTAATCATCACAAACTCCAAACTGCATCTTTCCATGTCTGACAGCTACAATACAACAGAGTCTACAGAAATATATGACTAAAGTAGGGAATGGCCCCTACCATACATCAGAAAAATTCAGACATTTCTACTTTGCTACTCTTCCCAGATCTTGCTGCTCTTAGTGGTAATTGGACTTCTGGATTCTGATGACTAAGCACCACCAGCTGGCCTCTATTACTTGGGAGGTGGGGTGATATAATTCTCACAGTTATTAATAAGCCCAACTCAGTGACTGCTTCTCCAATTGTCAGCCCGGGACTGCAGAAAACTATTTGGTGATGCTGCTATTCCTCTTAACAGAGGACTTCTGATGGCCTTGGTGAACGGTGCATCTTCTTGACCCTTCTGTGGATCATAATCCTCTAAAGGGTCTTCTGCTCTCACATAATACATCAATTGAAAACACTCACTTCCCCCATATGGTAGAAGAATGAATTTTTAAATTATTTTAAATTATTTTAAAATTCATTCTTCTACCATATGCTAGGGTAACTCATTTTTACTTTGCTCAGCATTGGTCATCACTTGTTCCAGATTTCTAAGAATTCCCCAAAAGTGACTTTATGTCTGAGTCTTTGCTAGGGTGTTAAATTCTGTGTCTCAAGAAGTGCCCCCAAGTCAATGAATCTTGATTACTGTTTTATATTTCAGTTCCCTTGATCAAGCAACCTCAAAATCCAATCCCTGAGTGCTCCCTGGCTTGTCTGCATACGCGAATTTATTCTTATTGCTTTTCCTCCTTTGTCAGGCCCAGCTTCTTCCTAGCTGGGTTATGCTAGTATTTACCTCTAGCTATTGGCCTGGAGGGGCTAGGAGAGGAATTTGGGGCAACTCCTGTGCTTCTTTGTCGGAGAGTAGCTCTGCAGTATCTTTCAGTTTGGGGGAAGTACTCACTCTTAATATAGAGAGGCAGACCACTTCTGCAAGTTTTGAAAGTACACAGAGGTCTGCAGAGCAAACATCCATATGGATGTCCACCCAGATGTCCCATCCTTTGTTTCAGTCTCTGGCTTTCCCAATAAGGACCCTGACCTGTTTGGCTGCACATTTCAATGTGTCTGGAATATGTGACTCTATCATGTCTGAAGTCTGTCACTCATCCATGTTAGCTTTTCCATTGCAGAAAATAAATGACTCTTTGTAGGCTACTAAAGAGACCCTCTGTCTTTCACATTTGGCCATTAACCAAGTGTAAGCTTTGTTTTCTCATCCCTTTTCAGAGTATTGCTATAACTTAGCAGTATCTAAGCATCTCCACTGTCCTTGTAGGCATTGTTCCCCCATATATTTCAAATGCCTGAAATTGTAGCTGCAAGGTCTTTAAGTTCACTGGGATATTTTCCCAGGTCAACATGGATGAAAATCTTTAGCAACTGGGTCACCACATTGTGCTAGGAACTACCCAAGCTCCTATACTGTGCAGGATGGCATCCTCTTTGCCCAACAAGTAGTAAGTGAGTCAGTCCTGAAACCTCATCTTATGTCTTCCTGATCTCCCCTAGCACCATCTGTGTTAGTTTGGGTCCTCTGAGAAGCAAAGGCCAAAATGAGATTTGACATGTGTATTAGTTTCCTAGGGCTGCCATAACAAAATACCACAGACTGAGTGGCTTAAACAATAGAAATGTATTTCCTCACACTTCTGGAGGCTAGTAGTCCAAGATCAACGTGTCAGAAGGTCTGGCTTCTTCTGAACCTCTCTCCTTGGTTTGCAGATGGCCACCTTCTTGTTGTGTCTTCACGTGGCCGTTTCTCTTGTGTGCACCTGCCCCTGGTGTCTGTGTATCCAAATTCCCTCTTCTTATAAAACCATCAGTCAGGACTGGATTAGGGCCCACCCTAACAGCCTCATTGAACTTGAGCACTTCCTTAAAGGTCCTAGCTCCAGTCACATTCTGAAATACTGGGGGTTAAGGCTTTAACTTCTGAATTTGGGGCAAGACACAATTCAGCCCATAAAAACATGTAAGAGATCAACTGGCAGAAACATCTATGAAGGATAAAAGGGATGAGAGCAGGAGAAGGTGGGAGATGCTCCAGACTGTGATATAAGTCTGGCACCTATGAAGGAGAGAGAAAAGAAAGGATTGCACAGGCAGGGTCTCAGACTGCAGCACAGTTCTAAGAAAATTTCAGCTAGGCTGATGGGGGGGTCTATAAGCCAAAGTTTCCCATTAGAGTAGTCCCAGATTATGCAGCAATGGGCCTGCATTAGTACTCTTGCCATGCTAAGTCACTGGCCAGAACTGTTCAATTTCTATTTCTTCAGGGGTTTGCAAGAATCAAAGCTAGCTAAACCTCTCTATATCCTTGAGTTAAAAACCTTTGTTATTTAAAAATACTCTACAAAGTGATTGAAGTAAAAAATGACACACAGGGAAGCAGCCAAATCTAAAATGTCTTTTTACATAAACAAATTGTAGTTACTAGAGATAAATGTGGATAAATGGATTTGGGGAACGTAATATTTAGAAAGAGCAAAGGGACCTAAATTTATTTGGAATCACTTTTTAAATTCTCCACATATTTTCTGCCTCACCCAGGAATGTCTGACACAAAGTACTCATATATGATGTTTGCTAACAAATGTGAGTATTTTCAACATTTATCAGGCTATTAACTTTACCAAACCATTTACTTCCAGTAGAATGACACAGCTTCCAATCTATAGTTGAAAAAGTATCTTTACTGCAATACAGTTTGTTTCATCTGTAAAATAATCATGGCAGCTTTCAATTAAGGATGATTTTCCTTTCTTTGCAAAAATGTGCAAAATAGTACCAAAATATTTGAGAACTCTCACTCTATGGGTGAACGCAGAACTTTTATTAATGTCTAAATAACTTACATTTCTCCAATGAGGAAGAGTCCTCATCTCTCAGTATATTTCACCTAAAAAGGTGTAGCCAACAAACTTTTGTCTATTTTATTTAAAAAATTTAAAGAAATACAGTACTTAAAAACATTTTAAAGTGGCTATTTGAAATTCTGAATTTTCTACTTACTCTACTTCTCCAAGTCACACATATATTAATGTCTATGGAACTAGTATGCCTATAGCAATCAATCAATCAATCAATCAATCCTTATCTGGAGGCCATTATCCTTAGCAAACTAATGTAGGAACAGAAACCAAATACCACATGTTCTCACTTACAAGTGAGAGCTCAATGATGAGAACACATGGACACACGGAGGGGAACAACACATACTGGGGCCTACTGGAGGGCGGAGGGTGGCAGGAGGGAGGGGATCAGGAGAAATGACTGGTGGATACTAGGCTTGATACCTGGGTGACGAAATGGTGTGTACAGCAGATCCCCATGGCACACGTTTACCTATATAACAAACCTGCACATCCTGCACATACACCGTGGACTTAAAATAAAAGTTAAAAAAATAAATACTTATTTACTAAACAAATGTATCTAGAGCATATGCCAGGTGCTAGGCTGAACAAGAGAGTACTGACCCTCAAAGAACTCACATTTCCATTATTTTCCTTTTTCCCCCCTTTAACTTAAAAAATTATTTCTGTTGTGGTAAAATATCCTAACATAAAACTTACCATTTTAACCATTTTTAAGTGTACAATTCAGTGACATTAAATACATTCACACTGTTGTGCAACCATCACTACAATCCATCTCCAGAACTTCATTATCATCCCAAACTGAAATGGTGTACCCATTAAACCCATTAACTCCTCATTCCCCTCTTCCTCCAGCCCTAGATAATCACTATTCTACTTTCTGTTTCTATGAATTTGACTATTCTAGGTACCGAACATAAGTAGAATCATACAATATTTGTCTTTCTGTGTCTTGAGATTTCACCTAGCATAAGGTCTTCAAGTCTAATCCAAGTTGTAGCATGTATCAGAATTTCATTCCTTTTTAAAGGGTGAACAATATTCCTTTGTACGTACACACATTTTAACTTCAATTACTTTTAAATAGCTAATTTCTCATTTTATTTCTTTCAAAGACACATTATGCTAGCTGCTAGATTGTTACAATGCACTCTCTTGGGAGAAAAGATTTTCCTTCCTATCCACAATTACCTGCAGCTCCCCTTCATTTATGTTATATATAGCACAAACACATTTACCCAGAGGAGATTCTACATTCAAGAACATTTCGTAAGCAATTCACTACTGTCTCTGACATTGATAGGGTCTGCAGAGCACCATGGAACCCTGGGTGCTCAGGAAATATTATCCTAAGGTACCTACGTAGTAAAATAACTCCGTTTTTTTTGTTTTTTTTTTTTTTTTGAGATGGAGTCTCACTCTGTTGCTCAGGCTGGAGTGCAGTGGTGAGATCTTGGCTCACCGCAACCTCTGCCTCCCAGGTTCAAGCAACTCTCTGCCTCAGCCTTCCGAGTAGCTGGGATCACAGGCGCCCAACACCACGCCCAGCTAATTTTTGTATTTTTAGTAGGGACAGGGTTTCACCATCTTGGCCAGGCTGGTCTTGAACTCCTGACCTCGTGATCCACCCACCTCGGCCTCGCAAAGTACTGGGATTACAGGTGTGAGCCCCTGTGCCTGGCCATAAAAGAACTTCTAAAGAGCAGCTGTAGTGAATTTACGACCAAGACTTTTCCATAGAAAATAACTGATAAGGTGAAAAAAAAAAAAAAAGCTTGTCAGAAAGCTGACAAGAAAGCTAAAAATTACCATTCTTTTCTCAGAAATCTAACAGATCCCAGAGGATTGCTACCTGGAGTTCTTCCTCAGTTTTATTAGTGCTAAACATCTGATCGGCCAGGGATGACCAAACTAAACTCCTACTGAATCCATGAAGGAAGTCAGAAAATAAAGGGTGGGGAAAACTAATCTTGGTTAATACTCAAAAGGCGTATTTTTACATTTCCTGCACCTTTGAAATGCCTTGGTGACTTACAAACCTAATCTAGGACCAAGAATGAACTTTACTGGAGAGATACAGGCCTTGAGAGGTTAAGGACTTGACTAGTGGTATCACATTAACAACTGGAAATGAGATGCTGGCATTTCCCTTTCCAGCATATACTGCCTGATAAATGATTTCTTTCCCCCGACTCCAGCTTTAAGGTGTAAGTGACAAATAGAAATTGTTCATGTTTATGGTATACAACGTGACGTTTTGATATACATATATATACACACACACACTGCGAATAATTAAATGAAGCTAATCAACATAATCCATCATCTCACATACTTACTTTCCTGTGGTGAAAACATTTAAGGTGTACCCTCTTCACAATTTCAAGTACACAATATATGATTATTAACTATAGAACTCATCCACCTTCTCTGACTGAAACTTTGTATCATTTGACCAACATTTCCCTATATTCCCCACCCCCGTGCCAAGACTTCTTACTTGCCTTTCTTGAACAAATACTTGAATTACAGTGTTATTACGAAGCTGCAAAGTTGCTCCTCAAGCAACTTATTGAAGGGAAGCAAGAAGCGTCGAAAAAGAAAGCGCTTTTTTTTTTTTTTTTTTCGGATAGGGTTTGGCTGTTGCCCAGGCTGGAGTGCAATGGCACTATCTGGGCTCAAAGAAAACACTTATTTTTCACAAATAACAGAAAAAGCAGTGAATATTTTGAAGTCTGGATCCTGAACTCTAGGTTATTTAGGTCTGAAACCTGTACTAGGGGGAGGGGTGCAAGAAAGAGTTGATAAAATTACCTTAACCATGTGGAAACTTTAAGACTTTCTTACATACTAACCCCTCGCCCCCCACTTTTCTCAATAAACGAGCCAAACTGGCTGAAACGAAGGGACTCGTCCGCGGCGCCGGCTCAGACCCACTGTAGCCGACTCATTACCGCCCAAACTCCTGGAGCCCTCGACCGGGGATGGAGAACACCGTGGAGGAACCCTAAGAGAGGGAATCCTGCGAAGAGAAGTCAGGTGGTCGCCTTGCCGGAAACGGCACCAAAGTCCTCTAGCTGGGATTACGGGAGCCGGCGAGGGACCTATTATGTCAGGGTTCAGACAACCCAGCTCTGCATGCAAGCCTTTCCAATTGCCAGTCTTGGGGCGGGCTCACATCTTCTCTACAAGGCGAACTCACTACACGCCTTGGGTGCCGATCGTCCCTAGCAACCACCCGCGATTTAAGGCGGAAGTACCTCCCTGGTCCTCCTCCTCCTCCGGGCCAACCAAGCCCTCGTGAGGAAGCGCGTTGGCCCAATCACCTAGGCGGGAACTACTACCAGCCAATAGGAAGCAGGCACAGGAGGGCGGGCTAAAGAGGTCGCGGTCGCACGCGCAGTTGGTCCTTAGTACTGCGGCCGTGTGGGTGAGTTGGCTGCCGGTGAGTTGGGTGCCGGTGGAGTCGTGTTGGTCCTCAGAATCCCCGCGTAGCCGCTGTCTCCACCTACCCTCGCCATGTTTCTCACCCGGTCTGAGTACGACAGGTCCGTGCAGCTGGGGGACGTCGGGTGGGAATTATGGGTGGGCAGGCCCGGGACCTGGCCGCGCGGCCTGGGTTCTGCCGTGTCATGGGGCTCCCCAGGAACCCGAGACTGGCCGGACCTGGGGATGTTTTGCCCTCCTCAGGCGCCCGCCGTCCTTCCCCAAGCTAGACCACATCGGCGGCACTTGTCCTACCGCTGAGTCACCCCTGGGTCCTAACTCGGTGCGGAAGCGAGAAGCTCCGGCTGGTGCTTGGTAAAGAAGGCGTGAGGAGCCGGAACTCCTACCTTGAACCCGGAGAAGGCCAAGGGTCACTCTTTGCTCCGTTCATCTTTTCGTGCCTAGTATGACTGCCTTAAACAAACAAACAAAAAGTTAAACGTGCTTCCTGGAAGAAAAAGCAACTGGTTTGTAGTAGGGCATGCTGCGGTGTATAGTTTCTTCAGAAGCGCGAAGGCAGTCGTAGCTTTGGCTGGATATATTGTCTGGAGTCTGATTTTATAGGAACTGGAATTTAGAATGGTTTTCAAGAGATTTCTCATCATGCCGATTCCAATTGACCAAAATTTTTCTGACTTTTTAAAGGTTTAAAGCAAGTTTTAAAAAACTTTTGTGGTATGAAAATGCTCACAATATTAAGTTGTACATATATATGCTGTAGACATTTTTACTTTCAGTTTCTGTTTTCGTCAGTTAAGTTTTTACATAGCTACTCTTTTTTAAAGTCAGGGAAGGCAGACATTTTCTTTGTACTGAGTGGTATGAGAAGCTGCATTTCCTGTCAAGTATATGCTGATCCTGTCAAAGTTTTACCACCTGCACTTACCACTTTTTCATCTTTTTTACTGACTCATAGAAGATGTGTGTGAAGTTTTGACATATTTCCCCACTGTCCTAAAGTGACTTTGTTGGTCGATATTTAACTTCCAGAACATTGAAGAGAATCATCTTCGGGTGACATAATTTTGAGTTAGGGTGTGTATGATAGAAATTGTTATGCTTATCAGAAAGCATTTATTAAATTTTGTGGCCATTTACTTAACATATGTATTGACTGCTTTGTTACTTATTTTTCTGTCTTCCCAAGACGGCCTAAAATACATCCCTTTTTATTCTCTTAGTTAATGTGCTTGAGTGCTTGCTGTGAACAAGGCACTGTTCTAGGTGCTGGTGCTACAGCAATGGACAAAATCAAGCTCCTTGCTCGCATATAGGAGACTCTTTTGAGACAGTCTCACTCTGTGGCCCAGGCTGGAGTGCAGTGACGTGATCTTGGCTCACTGCAACCTCCCCCTCCTGGGTTTTGTTTGTTTTTGAGACGGAGTCTCGCTCTGTTGCCAGGCTGCAGTGCAGTGGCATGATCTCGGCTCACTGCAACCTCCGCCTCCTGGGTTCAAGCGATTCTCCTGCCTCAGCCTCCCGAGTAGCTGGGACTACAGGTGCGCGCCACCACTCCCAGCTAATTTTTGTATTTTTAGTAGAGACGGGGTTTCACCATGTTGGCCAGGATGGTCTCGATCTTTTGACCTCGTGATCCACCTGCCTTGGCCTCCCAAAGTGCTGGGATTACAGGAGTGAGCCAC
Organism: Pan paniscus; assembly: GCF_029289425.2. Lineage (NCBI taxonomy): Eukaryota > Metazoa > Chordata > Mammalia > Primates > Hominidae > Pan > Pan paniscus. Next base: position 117,879,954 of record NC_073249.2, read on the forward strand.
CGCGCCTGGCCTGCCTCCTGGGTTTAAGCAATTCTCTGACTCAGCGTCCTGAGTAGCTGGGATTACAGGCGGTGCCACCGCGCCCGGCTAATTTTTGTGTTTTTAGTAGAGACAGGGTTTCCAAATCTTGGCCAGGCTGGTCTTGAACTCCTGACCTCGTGGTCCACCTGCCTTGGCCTCCCAAAGTGCTAGGATTACAGGCGAGAGCCACCTCGCTCGGCCTGAGACTCTTAAAGAATTGTTTACAGGTACAGTGGCTCATGCCTGTAATTCCAGCACTTTGGAAGGCAGGATTTGGAGGCAGGATTGCCTGAGCTCAGGAGTTGGAGACCAGCCTGGGCAACATAGTGAGACCTCATCTCTACTAAATATTAAAAAATATCAGCCGGGTGTGGTGGCGCTGACCTTGTCTCCAAAAAAAAAAAAAGAATTGTTTACAGAAGTAACTATAGTGTGAGTCAGAAATATATTAATGCCATTAGAGAAATTCAAATCAATACCATGGAAGTTTTGATGAGGGATTGCATTCAATATGAGACGATCATGGAAAACTTCACAAAGGAGCTGACATTTAAACTAGGTTTCTTGAAAGAGTAGGAATTTAATAAAGACAGTGAGATCAATAGTTGGGGTTGGAGAATATGGGATAAATGAAGGAGGGACAATGGAAAAGCACAGTACATTTTGGGAAAAGTCCAGTCTGACTGGCACATATGATACGTGTATGGGAACAGCAGGAGATAATGGGAAAAACAGGATGCTGCTAGATATTGAATGGTTTTTAATACGAGGCTAAGGAGTTTGGGTCCTATTTCTGTAGGCAACTGTGTGCTGTTAAATAATAATTGTGTTTTACAGAGATTAATTGTCTGAATTAGGGGAAAGTGAGTCAATACCTGTTAGTGTTAGGCTATTAACAATAGTTAGGTGAAAGGTAATAAGGGCATTGAGAAGGAAGAGTGATGTGTTACTGTGGAGGAGGAATTGATATGAATTGGTATGACTTAGCATATAGTTGGATATGGGAAAAGATGGGGAGGAATGAGTCAGATCATTTAGAACTTCGTATGTTGGGAACACTGGTAGATTTGAGATGTTTTAAATTAAAACTGAAATTGGAATGGCAGGAGATGAAGTCAATTTTGCAAGGTGGCTGGATTTAAAGAGATAATATTTCAAACTGGAAAACGTTAAGTGTTAAGTGCTAATAGGATATGCAAGTGGAAATGTTCAGCAAACATTTAAATTAGTTAGGAAAGAGGTAAAACTGGTAGTAGAGATTTGGAAGTAACTTGTGCTTAGCATTCTCCCAGGCTGGAGTGTAGTGGCACCATCTCGGCTCACTGCAACCGCCGCCTCCTGGGTTCAAGTGATTCTCGTGCCTTAGCCTCTCAAGTAGCTGGGATTACAGGTACCTGCCACCACGCCCAGCTAATTTATGTGTTTTTAGTAGAGACGGGGTTTCACCTTGTTGGCCAGCCTGGTCCCGAACTCCTGACCTCAGGTGATCCGCCTGCCTCAGCCTCCCAACGTGCTGGGATTACAGGCGTGAGCCACCACGCCAGGCCAAAAGCACTACTATATGACATGTTACCTGTTGTAAAGTCTGGACTCCATAAACCACGGATTGCAACCATCTCATTCATTTGTTCACATATTTTTTGTGTCCATTGTGTCCTCAAAGCTTTTATAGCTGAGACCATGATTGGTGCCTCTTCTCTGTAGTGATTTCCAGCACACTTGAGCAAGGAAAGGTGGAAAGTGTTAAGTGTTAAGGGGAAGTGTTTAGAGAGGAAAGCAGTCTGACATGTAAGTTATATAAATATTGAGTGAATGAACTAGGTTAGAATTAGGAACTACAATAGTAATTCATACAAATAAGTAGAGAAATGCACCTGTGACTAACTTTTAGTAAAAAGTAATAATTAGGCCCAGGTACAGTGGTTCATGCCTGTAATCCCAGCATTTTGGGAGGCCGAGGCGGGTGGATCACGAGGTCAGGAGTTCAAGACCAGCCTGGCCAATATGGTGAAACCCCATCTCTACTAAAAATACAAAAATTAGCTGGGCGTGGTGGCATGCACCTATAGTCTTAGCTGCTGGGGAGGCTGAGGCAGGAAAACTGCTTGAACCCAGGAGGCGGAGGTTACAGTGAGCTGAGATCGCGCCCGCCTGAGCGACAGAGCGAGACTGTCTCAAAAAAAAAAAAAAAAAGTAATAACTGTGTTTTATAGAGATTGTCTGAATTAGGGGAAAAACTCTTCCTACTTGCTCCACGAGTCAACACCTGTTAGGAGACTATTACAAACATTAGGTGAAAGGTAATGAGGGCATTGAGAATGGAAAGAAGGGTGATAACCCCAAGTATTAACGTCATATGCATGTTATGGGAAGAGGATAAGGAGAAATGCACATTTTCTTGGAAATTGGCTGATAGTTTTGAGGCATGAACTTACCAAAGGAACTGGTAAGTCTATTCAGAATGGATCCAAGTTGATTCAGGATTGAGGCAGAAAAGTCATTTGCTCTCATTTCATCAATTTGGGAAGACTTTCTGGGAGTGAGGCAGAAGTATTCTATATATAGGTTCCATTGCCTTGAGAAACTGTTAATGTACAAAAAAATGCTACAGATTGTTGTGGGCGAAGTAGAGAATAATGACAATGTGCGTATTCTGTAGCTATCTGAGCTAGTTGTCAAGGAACTTGAATTCAGTGTCTACATGACTAGTTTTTATGAGTATAATTAATATATTTTTTTAAATTATAGGGGCGTGAATACTTTTTCTCCCGAAGGAAGATTATTTCAAGTGGAATATGCCATTGAGGCTATCAAGGTATAGTAGCAAGTAGCATAGTTCCTGAAATTTCATGGCTACCTAACATTTTGCTGGCAGAACACTTGGAGTAAATGTGGTTTAACCATTCCTTTAGAAAATGTTCTTATATCCCTTTAAGCAACCACTGTTAACCATTTTTATAACAGTTTCAATCCTATTCCTAATATCTATTTTAAAACTTTTTGAGCAGTTAACTGCTTCATAATTATCTAAATAGTTTTTTCTCAGTGGGGGTGGAGGGACATATTTGTGCTTTTGATCCTCTTAGCTATAAAGAGAGGTACAGAAGTCCAGAATTAGCACCTGTATTACTTTTTCTGTTTTGTTTTCTTTAGCAAATCATGTATCTGACCACCTTTGTATTCTTTATTTTTCTTTCTTTTTTTTTTTTTTGAGATGGAGTCTCTCTCAGTTGCCCAGGCTGGAGTTCAGTGGCATGATCTCGGCTTACTGCAACCTCCGCCCCTCGGGTTCAAGTGATTTTCCTGCCTCAGCCTCCCAGTACCACCAGGCTGGTCTCGAACCCCTGACCTCAAATGATTCGCCCATCTCAGCCACCCAAAGTGCTGGGATTACAGGCGTGAGCCACCACGCCCAGCCCACCTTTGTGTTCTTGTTGGTAAAGTCACCTTAGGGACTAAATAAGAGATTTGTTTTAGTGTTTTTTTAGAGACAAGGTCTCACTCTGTCACCCACGCTGGAGTACAGTGACACCATCTTAGCTCACTGCAGCTTCTAACTCCTGGGCTCAAGCTTTCCTCCCACCTTAACCTCCCTAGCAGCTAGGGTACAGATGTGTGCACCATGCCTGGCTAATTTTTTTTTTTTTTTGGTAGAGATGTGGTCTTGCTATGTTGCCCAAGTTGGTCTCAAACTCCTGGGCTCAAGTGATCCTCCTGCCTCAGCCTCTCAAAGTGTTGGGATTTACAGGTGTGAGCCACCACACCTGGCCTGGACTGGATAATTCTTTGTTGTGGAGGGCCATCTTGTACATTTTAGCATGTTTATCAATTCCTGGGTACTACCCATTAGCTGCCAGTAGCACTCTTTCAGTTGTGACCACCAAAAATGTCTCCAGACTTTGCCAAATGTCTGGTGGGGACAAAAGGGCCCCCAATTGAGAATCACTCTTCTAGATAAAAAGTATATATGAATTCTGTCCTACTCTGTTCAGTTAGGGATTCAAGATCAGTATACTATACATAAAACAATTAGAGAACAACTAAGTGCTAAATTAAGTTTTCTGGCAATGGTTTCTGATTATATATTTGTTTGATTTTTAAGGTATACATACATGTAGTTTCAGAGTTAGAAGGCAAAGTAGTTCTATAAACCTTGTAACAAAAATAGCAATTCTAGAGGCCTGCATCATCTAGGTTCAGCTTTTCAGAGGCAACACTTTAAATTGTTTCAGCTGGTAATGTTCTAGGACTGTACCTCCATATCTCTATAACACAGATGTATGGTTTTTTTTATTAGGCATTATCCATGGACTTTTCATTATGAAAGATGAAGATTTCTGCCCTAACCCCACACCCCTACTCCCCACCACACACAATTGTCTTCTGAGGTGGGGATAGGGTGACCCTCTCCATATATATCATGAATATCATAATTTTGTAAGATCATTAGTCAATAGTTACATTAGTATAACTGTAAATGCTTTTCACAGCTGAGCCATTTTGCGTTTTATAATTATTTTTCTGTTTCTGCACAACATTGTTTTTCTTGGAGTTAATAATTCTCTTCTTAAAAATATTTGCTTAATTTAGGATGATCAATAATGCATTCCAAAGTCTCTCCAGGTTACATGTATCCTCTCAAAACATTCAGGCAAATTAAGTGTCCTATTAAGGATTCCTTTTTTTTTTTTTTTTTTTTTTTGAGACAGAGTCTTGCTCTGTCACCCAGGCTAGAATGCAGTGGCGCATCTCAGGTCACTGCAGCCTCAACCTACCAGGCTCAAGTGATCCTCCCGCCTCAGCCCCCAAAGTAGCCGGGACTACAGCTATGCACAACCATGCGCGGCTTGTTTTGTTTGTTTGTTTGTTTGTTTGTTTTTTGAGACGGAGTCTCACTCTCTCACCCAGGCTGGAGTGCAGTGGTGCTATCTCAGCCCACTGCAACCTCTGCCTCCCAGGTTCAAGCAATTCTCCTGCCTCAGCCTCCTGAATAGCTGGGATTACAGGCGTGTGCCACCACACCTAATTTTTGTATTTTTAGTAGGGATGGTGTTTCACCATATCGGTCAGGCTGGTCTCGAACTCCTGACCTTGTGATCCACCTGCCTCTGCCTCCCAGAGTGCTGGGATTACAGATGTGAGCCACCGCGCCCGGCCTAAGTTTTTGTATTTTTTGTAGAGACGGGGTTTCGCTATGTTGCACAGGCTGGTCTCGAGCTCCTGAGCTCAAGTGATCCGCCCACCTAGGCCTCCCAAAGTGTTGGAATTACAGGTATGAGCCACAGTGCCCTATTAAGGATTCTTAATGAAATCTTGGAGCCTTCTAATCTGCTCCAATCTGGACTGGTTGTTCTCTGGGCCTCCTGCGTACCTGTGGACTTCATTTTCTGTGAGATCATTCTAGGCATTCCCTTTAACTCCCTCTTGTGTTAGGCCCCATGTCATCTTTTTTGATTTATTTGCTCAATTTGGTAGAACCCATTTTCCAGTAGTATTGTAGAAACTATTTATTTATTTATTTATTTTGAGGTGGAGTTTTGCTCTTGTTGCCCAGGCTGGAGTGCAATGGCGTGATCTCGGCTCACTGCAACCTCCGCCTCCCGTGTTCAAGCGATTCTCCTGCCTCAGCCTCCTGAGTAGCTGGGATTACAGGCATGCGCCACCACGCTGGCTAATTTTGCATTTTTAGTAGAGACGGGGTTTGTCCATGTTGGTCAGGCTAGTCTTGAGCTCCCGACCTCAGGTGATCTGCCCGCCTCACCCTCCCAAATTGCTGGGATTATAGGCATGAGCCACCGTGTTTGGCCAGAAATAATTTTTAATTTTCAACTTCTTTTGTTTCTTTTCTTCTTATTAGCATCCCGTTCTTGTTTTATGGATGAAATATCTTGTTTTTCTTCAACAATTTTCTAATTTTTCTTGAAAATTTTTTTCCTTGTGGACATTGTTGCTCATCCCTATAATCTCAGCACTTTGGGAGGCTGAGGGAGGAGAATCACTTGAGCCTAGGAGTTCAAGACTAGCCTGGGCAACATAGCCCGTGTCTAGAAAAAATTTAAAAAATTAGGCTGGGCAAGGCTCACACCTGTAATCCTAGCACTTTGGGACGCTGAGGCAGGAGGACTGCTTGAGTCTAGAAGTTCAAGACCAGCCTGAGCAACATAATGAGACTTTGTCTTCACAAAAAATTTAAAAAATTAGTTGAGTGTAGTAGTGTACACCTGTAGTCTTAGCTATTTTGCAGGCTTAGGTGGGAAGATCTCGTGAGCCTGGGAGGTTGGGGCTCCATGAGACGTGATTGTGCCACTGCACTCCATCCTGGGCAACAGAGTGAGACCCTGTCTAAAATTTTTTTTTTTTTCCTTTTGAACTGGTCAGATTGTTTAGAGCTATGTTTTTCAAACTGCAGGTCTAGACCTATTAGGAGATAATAAAATAAATTTAGTGGTCATGAGGAGCATTTCTTTTGAGACAGAATGTCACTCTGTCACCTAGACTGGAGTGCAGTGGTACGATCACAGCTCACTGCAGCCTCCACCTCCCAGGCTCAAGTGATCCTCCCACCTCAGCCCCCAGCTACAGGCACATGCCACCACACCCAGTTAATTTTTTTTATTTTTTGTGGAGGTAAAGTTTTGCCATGTTGCCCAGGCTGGTCTCAAACTCCTGGGCTCAAGTGATCTTCCTGCCTCAGCCTCCCAAAGTGTTGTGATTATAGGCATGAGCCACCACTCCTGGCCCACATTTCTTTTTTAAGTGACACAGAGCAGTAGATATCAAAATGCCTTGCCCATAGTAGTGATGAGTGGTTTTTTTCCTGAAATTTTGTTTCTGTTATGTATTTATATTTATTTGTGGGTTTTAGTTATGAAATCAAATGTATTCCTTACTGTGGCTTTTGGTCAAAAAGTTTGAAAAACATTGCTCAGGAGAAAACTGCCTCTTCTCATTTCATTCCGGGAGGGTATTTCTGGCTGCTGGCTTCTGAGAGCTGAGTAGGGAAAGAAGGCTGAGGTTCTTAACATTTGGTTTGTAAATTTTTACATATTTATCCCGTTTTCAGTACATTATTCCTGCCTTAGACTGTGCTTGGTGTTCCCAATCCAAAGACGCTCTATTTTACAGTCTCCAGAGAATAAGCCTGGAGTCTTCCACGGGAGTGGGGGAGGTGCAGTCATCTAGCTTTACAGCATAGGGGAGGGGATCTGGGAATCTGTTTCTTAAACATTGAACCATCTTGCAATTTTTAGCTCCTTGTTCATTTCCATTTCCAGAGGTCCTTGTTGCCACCATTTCCTTTTTTGAGGTCCTGTGATAAAAATCAGGTTGTTTCTTTACTTTCTTTACTGCTGGTTTAGGATTTGGATTACCCAGGTATCACTAACCTATCTTCTTTTTAGCTTCAAAGTTTTGTTGCTGTGTCTTCTCCCACTCTCTGTTATAGTGGATTTATGCCTTTTTAGAAGTCCTTTAATCTTACATCAATAGACTTAAGGAAGGCGTGGAACTAATGTTATGTCTTTAGTCTGCACCTTTAACTCGAAACATGAGCATTCATTTTTATTTATTTATTTTTTGAGATGGGGTCTCACTCTGTTGTCCAGGCTGGAATGCAATGGCGTGATCTTGGCTCACTACAACCTCTGCCTCCCGGGCTCAAGCAGTCCTACCGTTTCAGCCTTCCGCGTAGCTGGGAGTACAGGCATACGCCACCAAGCCTGGCTAATTATTGTATTTTTTATAGAAACAGGGTTTCACCATGTTGCCCAGGCTGGTCTTGAACTCCTGGACTCATGCAATCTGCCCACCTCAGCCTCCCAAAGTGCTGGGATTACAGGCATGAGCCACCATGCCCAACCTGAGTACTCATTTTTTTACATAAAATTTTTTGACAGTTCATCTCCTGTAGTTATGCAGGTATCCACTGATTAAGAAAATACATGACAAAAAGCTGGTGTACATTTAATAACACTTCTAAATAAAGTCACAACTCAACACATTTGAAAAATAATATATATGTGTGTGAAATGATCATTGAGTGTGCAGACATGTTAAGCAAGTTATACATAAAGATTCATGGGATTCTTTGGAACTCTTTGCAATGCTCACACTTGGCAGTGATTACTTTGTAGAAATAACTAAATATAATGGAATTCAAAGCAGAAAGCATAGTCATGGAAGGCTTTGATGAGTGGAATTTGGATTGGGGGAAGGAAGAATGTATTCCAGGGGAGACAGCATGAGCAGAGGGGTGCAAGGGTAGGAGATAATGTGGCTTGAGCCAGTGGGCTGGGCTATACCTGAGGGATTTTGTTGGAGAATAACGAGTAGTGAAGTTGGAAGGGAAAAGTGGCATCAGGATATGAAGGCTCTGGAAGTTTATTTGGATATATTATAGGCAGTATAGGGTGATGTTAATTCTTGAGAGAAGAAATATAATGATAATAGCATTTTATTAGATCAGTCAGGTTATAACATTAGAGATACATTGAGAGAGATTAAAGATGAGAGAGGCTATTGAAGTATCTAGGCATGGAATATGAATAACATTTGTTCATATTTGGCAGGCACCATTTTAAGCATTTTATAATATATAATGTGTTTACCCTTCTTATTATTATTGTCATCCTCATTTTGCAGGAAATGGGCATAGAGGAGTAGATGACTGGGAGTTACGTAGAGATAGAGATGAATTCCAGGTATATTGTGGACTTCTAGCGACCTTAAATAATTAATAGTTTTACGTTGTTGGTGGTGATGATGGTGGTGGTTCTTTTCGTCCCTCCCTACCTTCCTTTATTACTTTTTTGGAGGTCAGGTAGGTTGGGGAATATCATCACCTCTTGGGACAGACCAAGGTAGATGGCAGAGGTGAAAAGAGGCCAGGTCCAGAGAAGACATTAAGAGTTTTATTACTTTCTTGCCCACTATGTTTAGAACTTTTGAATCCTCCGTCCTCCAAATATTGGCATTAGAGAGTGGATTTTTCCAGTGTTTGAAAGACTTTGTTGAACTTACTCTTTTGGGGTTCTGGGAATTACATGGGTAAATTATAAAGAAAACATTAAAAATTTTTTAAAAATTTAAGGGAGAAAAAAGAACTTTTTAGAATCACAAAATTCTGTAAATCAGTGTTCTTGCTATTGACAGGAATAGTATATTAATTACTTACAGTATGTTAGGGTGCTCCTTCTCTCTGCCTATAAGATGTGGCCAGTTGAAGTTTCTATCATGTGAAGATTTACAGAGAGCTATCTGGTGAGTATGTGAGACAGTTATTTGACCTATATATGGTAATCATAACATGTTTCTCTTTAGCTTGGTTCTACAGCCATTGGGATCCAGACATCAGAGGGTGTGTGCCTAGCTGTGGAGAAGAGAATTACTTCCCCACTGATGGAGCCCAGCAGCATTGAGAAAATTGTAGAGATTGATGCTCACATAGGTAAGGAGTGGAGGAAAGCTGCTCTGCAGGATCTGGTCTGGGTTAATTAGTCCTCTATGATGTTCCAAGGAAGGTTTATGAAATGAACACGTTATCCCCTTGTTAGCTATTATTTTCCAGGCAGTAGGCCAGAATGCGTAAATGTAGGAGTAGGAGGCTGTTGCAGGACTCATTTATGTTTAACCTACTCCCAGAAGTTCCTTTCCCCTCAAATTTAGACTTGGTAAATGTGATGGTTGTTGAAATATGCAAAGGTTGAGATCTTTGAAGTGACTACAAGTTATAAGAATAATATAGACTTGCCTAGATCAGTCTTCCTCCTTTGTTTTCAGATTATCTTTGTATTCCTTGTTGCCTCTACCCACTTTTTTGGTCTTTAATTCCCCTGCCTTGGCTTCTGACATCATTGTATAATAGTATTACAGGGTGAGTAATTCTACTTATTTATAGAATGGCATTTTATTTGGCTATCCAAATTTTCTTAACCTGTCTAGTCATCTAATTAATGGAGCATTGGCAAAATAATTAATTGCTTGAAGGCATCAGAACCAAATGCCATGGTGACTCTGGGAGCTTGATATTATCTCTTTCATAGATATAGAAACTGAAATTTTATCTTTTAAGATTGGAACATTGTGTCTTCTTTAACTCAAGTCACTTGTCTTTTGAAGGTAGCTCAGTGTCACTATGTTCAACAAATTGAGAGCCTACAATGTGCCAGACCTTATGCTAGATACCAGGATATAGAAAGGAATAAGACATAGTCCTTGTTTTACAGGAGCATACAGTCTAATTGTGGTGGTGGACATGTAAGTAAGTCAATGCAATTAAGTGACAAAAGTATTAAGAAAGACTAGTGTGTTCTTAGTAGGAGTACAAGGGAAGAAATAATTAGTTTTGCCTGGAGTCAGCGGTAGTGGGGCTTTCAGAAAAGGATTCCATGAAAGTGATTTTGAGCTGAGTTTAATTCTGAAAGATAAGGAAGTGTACACAAGGCAAACAAGTGTCTGGGTATAGCAAGGGAGAGCATTCTAGTCAGGGGGAATAGAAATGACTGAAGCCATCGTGGTGTAAAATATAAAATACCATGGCACAAGCAGTTTTGTAGGCCTGGGCCATGAACTGCAGCAGCAGATGAGCCGGTCAGAGAGCGGAATTCCTTTTTTACCACACTGAAGGGCTTCAATGTAATCCTTTTGCAAGGATGGGAAAGGTTTTAAGCAATGAGGTAATAGGATCCCATTATAATTTTAGAAAGGCCATTCTGATAATGATATTAAAGATAGACTAAAGAGGGCTGAAACTGGAGGCACGGAGGCCAGTTGAAAAATTTGTAATAGTCCAAACAAAGAGATGGTGAAGGTTTTAACCAACACAGTAGCCAGAGAATGGAGAGGAAGATAGAAATTGACAGAACTTGTGATCTGATTGATTGTGAGGGCCAAGGAAGAAGACGGGGTCTGGAAGGGAAATGAGTGTGTGATATGTCCAAGTAGATATATTAAGGAAGTTATTTGGCTTTATATGTCTGAAACTTGGGAGAGAAACTTAGGCTGGAGATTTAGATTTGAGCCGTGGCATGCAAAATAACAGTTATAGCCATAATCGTGACAGCTTGGGCCATCAGGCAAACTCTCTCTGATATAACTAGTTGCTTTGTGTTTGGGACAGAGAGGCAAAAGGCTTTTGATTTATTCGAGAGTCCTCCACTGTAGTCCATAGTGAGGTGATTTTCTTTTCCTTGTTTCCCAGGTTGGGGCATTAGTATTTGCTTCGTTTGAAAATGTATCATAGTCTACAAAGAGTGCTAAAGGGATGCTTAGGGATGTAATATGTGGAAATTCATGTTTGGTTAGCTGCTTTTCTCTGGGCTTATTTTTATCGTCTGGACTTCTGTGTCATTGTGGATGGTTTTTTGTTTCTAATATCATTAATACTTGGGTTCAGTGCAGATCATTTCCTATCTAATCTTTTGGGTATAAAATGCCATGGGATAGCTGAATGGCTGCCGTGGTTCCAATCCAGAATTTCAGGATTTCCTGAGTGGATGAAAGAGTTTTACAAGGATTTGGCCACTGGGTCACTGTCGCTTTTACATTGCAGGTTGTGCCATGAGTGGGCTAATTGCTGATGCTAAGACTTTAATTGATAAAGCCAGAGTGGAGACACAGGTAAAATTGGCATTATCTCCTTTTTACCAGGATGCTTGAGTTCCTTGTTTAGTGATTATCTAGCTGCCTGGGCTATACTGCAGGTACCTGTGTCAATATTAGATGTGGTTCTTGGGAGTAATTTTGGGTAGAATTCCCAGTTAGAACTTCCTGGGGCTTGGAGTTTGGCTGTCCAATCATTGCAGTTTTAAAGAGGCTCTGGTCAGTAGTGCTGACAGTGTCTTCCTTTTTTTTTTTTGGCTTTGCCTATATATAAAGCATGCATTGTTTCCTAATTGACTTTGTGTGGGAGCATCATGGCAGGAGGTGGACGTAGTTAAAGGATATTCTCCCCTCAGCTGCCTTTGCTGCCAGGCTTGTAAATAACAGCCCTCCTTTGGTGAGTAATAACTTGTACCAACTGACAAATACTGGTCAGGGATACTGTTTTTTTTTTTTTTTTAAACTTTGTAGCTGCTGCTTGAAGATAGGCTAGTAAGAAAAATACATCACATGGTAAAATTTTTTGTACTTATTTGCAAGTTTGCTGTCTGTACTTATGTAAGAATAAGTCATTTAAACATCAACAGAATAAGCTAGAGTCTTTGAGGGAAAGAGGCACTTTTAGTTTTTGAAAGAGTAAACTTGGTGCTTTGAGGCATAACCCTCTTTTTCAAGGCAGTAATTCTCTTGTCCGTCGTTGCTTAGAGTCCTTGTGATATGTTTATTTCCAGAGCTATTTCTCTTCCTCTCATGTACTCCCAAGTACTCAGGGTTAATGTTAATTAAGAAAACCACATTTGAGCCTTCAGTTTTCAATCCCAGTTTAAAGGGATGTGCGTAGTGAGATGGTGGGCTGCTTTAATGTCCTTATTAGAAGGTTGTACCATGCTTTGCTCTTCTTCTAGAACCACTGGTTCACCTACAATGAGACAATGACAGTGGAGAGTGTGACCCAAGCTGTGTCCAATCTGGCTTTGCAGTTTGGAGAAGAAGATGCAGATCCAGGTGCCATGGTGAGTGTGATACTTCTGTCGAGTTTTCTTATTGTTCTATGGGACTTAGGACATTTGTCCTGTGAACATAACATTCCCAGCCCCTCTCACCTCCTTACTTTATAGCCATTTATCTTAATATCTCTTATTTTTTGGTTCTAGTCTCGTCCCTTTGGAGTAGCATTATTATTTGGAGGAGTTGATGAGAAAGGACCCCAGCTGTAAGTACCATTTTGTAATTTTCCCCCATGCTTTTGCGGGGAATTATTTTAATTTGGGGTGGAGACTGAGAAGATTATTGTAGACTATTAGCCAGGTATTAGCACACACCTGTAGTCCCAGCTACTTGAAGGCTGAGGCAGGAGGATCTCTTGAGCCTGGGAGTTGTTATGCAGGCTGTAGTGAGCTATGATCATGCCACTGCACTCCAGCCTGGATAACAGAGCCAGACCCCATCTCTTCAAAAAATACATTAAAAAAAGATTATTGTAAAAAGGGCTATTGTAGAGTGTGTGTGTGTGTGTGTATGTATATACATATATATATGGCTTCTAATACTAAAGTTTAGTGATTCTATACCGTTTGCACAAATTTGGGGATTCCATGAAGAATTCCCCTATTGGAACCAGTGCTAATTCTGGAAGGAATTAGAAGTAACTTGTTACTGTAGTCAGGGTATGTTTTAGAGCTTTGCTCTGGAATGTTGATCTGATCCTCATCCTCAAATATTTCTAAGATAGGCATAAACAAGTACCTTATTTATACATACTATACTTCTAAATCCCTAAGGAAGGTACTAATTTTCTTAAACAGTTTTTAAAATGTCTGGTTTCTCCAGACATAGAACATCTTTTAGATCTGTGCCTCAATATTTCAGTGGTGTTTCCTGGCTGCAGGGCCAAGCATTTATACTTTGTTTTAGTGAGACGTTTGTTACATAAAGTGCCACCACTCCTGAGCGTTTTAGTCCTCATTTTGGGGGTTTTGCAGGTTTCATATGGACCCATCTGGGACCTTTGTACAGTGTGATGCTCGAGCAATTGGCTCTGCTTCAGAGGGTGCCCAGAGCTCCTTGCAAGAAGTTTACCACAAGGTAATTAAGTATTCTCACAACTCTTACTATTTTTTTAATCATGGTATAATTTACATATAATAAAATGTGCAAACCTTAAGAGTTCAGTTCTGTTTTGACAATTGCAAAACAAGATAAATAACACTTTCATCACCACCAGAAAAATGCTCATCCACATTCCAGTCAATCTCTTTCCCCCCCTGCAACCATGTTTACCACCATGTTTACCACTGTCCATTAGTTTTGTCTGTTGTGCTTTGTTATAAATGGAATTAAACAGTTAGTCAGTTTGTATCTGTTTTGTTTAACACACTGTTTTTGAGATCCATTCATGTTGTTCCAGTATTTCCGTTTGATGGCTGAGTAATATACCATGGTATGGATGTACCACAATATGTTTATCCTCTATCTTCACAGCTTTACTTAGCACTTTACGATTGGCTCTTGAAGCAAGTGGGCATTTGGTATTTTCTTTGTGAGATGGGAAGATTTGGTTTTGGGTAACTCATTGGTGTGATTGAAGGCTGCTCTACTTATTCAGGTGGTTCATACAGGGATGCCTGCTCACATTAGCTCCTAATGGTATTGCTTTTACATGTGGAGGAAATTAGGTACAAAACAGGGTAAATTTGAATTTTCTAAACCATTGGGCTACCTCTTAGATCATTTGGGCATTATTGTTCATTGGATATTACCAATAATATTATCTTCTAAATTAAAAGAGGAATTCAAATGTACACAAGACTTCTATCCCTTTCCCCTTCTTCAAAGATTACTTTGGTTGGTGACTTTATTGTGGCTCACAATAAGGTTTGGGGGTTTTTTTTCCTGAAAAAATGTATTCTACTTATTTGCCATTTACTTGAGTTCTGGAGATACTTGTAATGCACCATACTAAGTAAGATGTTTGACATACTTGCTAAATACTTTTTTCAGTGAGATAAAGGGAAAATCTTTGAAGGAAGGACGGATTGTGTATAATTAATAGGCATCTTCTTGCCTTCTTTGTTTCAAGTCTATGACTTTGAAAGAAGCCATCAAGTCTTCACTCATCATCCTCAAACAAGTAATGGAGGAGAAGCTGAATGCAACAAACATTGAGGTACTTTCTGTTTTATTGTTGGATTTTTTTCGTTTTTTTTTTTTAAGAGATGAGGTCTGGCTATATTGCCTAGACTGGTCTTGAACTCATGAGTTCAAGTAGTCCTCCCACCCCAGCCTCTCGAGTAGCTGGGACTACAGGTGCACACACCATGCCTGGTTAAGGTTTTTTAATTTTTTTAGAGATGGGGTCTTGCTGTGTTGCCCAGACTGGTCTTAAACTCCTGGCCTCAGGCAATTCTCCTGCCTCAGCCTACTGAGTACCTGGGACTATAGGTGAGAGCCACTGCACCTGGCTGTTTTATTGTTTTTTATTCAGATATCATAGCTGGCATTGCTGAAGACTACATAGATCATGGAAATGACATTTTTGTATATTTAGTTCCTAAGAAATTATTAACAGCCTTTGAATAATAAGCAGCTTTAGTAAAGTGGTGCTGGCAGAAGCCAGAATTCAGTGAGTTAAAGAATGAGGCCTGGCGAGGTGGCTCACGCCTGTAATCCCAGCACTTTGGGAGGCCAAGGCAGGCAGATCACTTGAGGCCAGGAGTTCGAGATCAGTCTGGCCAGCATGGCAAAACCCCGACTCTACCAAAAATACAAATACTAGCCAGGTGTGGCGGCACGCACCTGTAGTTCCAGCTACTCGGGAGGCTGAGGCATGAGAATTGATTGAACCCAGGATTCGGAAGTTGCAGTGAGCTGAGATTGTGATACTGCGCTCCAACCTGGGCGATAGAGCGAGACTCTGTCTCAAAAATAAAATAAAAAGAATGAAAGGGAGATGATGAGTGGAGAAAACAATAGTATGCTGCTTTCTCAAGAAGTTTGATTAGTGTCGGCAGAAGATAGCATTAAAGAAAAGGATTGTGTCTTTTTAAGGATGTGGAAAAGTCTTGAAAATATAAACGGAGATGAAACTAGTGTATAGAAAAATGTTGAAAGAGTTGGGCGCAGTGGCCTGTAATCCCAGCACTTTGGGAGGCTGAGACAGGTGGATCGCTTGAGGGCAGGAGTTCAAGACAGCCTGCCCAACATGGTGAAACCCCATCTCTACTAAAAATACAAAAATTAGCCAGGCATGGTGGTGGACGCCTGTAATCCCAGCTACTTGGGAAGCTGAGGCATGAGAATCGCTTGAACCCGGGAGGTGGAGGTTACAGTGAGCCGAGATTGCACCACTGCACTCCAGCCTGGGCGACAGAACGAGACTCCGTCTCAAAAAAAAAAAAAGCTGAAAGAAATAAAAGGAGAGGTTAGGATAGTGATGGAAAAGTTATAGAAGAGGTAAGGCATGGTACACATGAAGGAGTTGGTTTTGAAAAGTAAAATTCATTCAGCATCATATTGAGTACCCATTATATAGCAGGTATTATGCTAGATGCCCAGGGTTACAGACACAGAAAATCCAATTCCTATTCAAGTAGTATACTGTGTAGTGCAGGGAACATATAGATAATAAGAACCTGGGGTGATACTTCTATAATAGCAGTAAAAACAGATTCCTGTGAGTATGTATAACTTAGACTAAAGCATTAGGGAAGCTTCTTGGAAGAGGTGATGTCTGGAAAAGGGAGCAGAAAGGTATTCCAGGAAGATGGGACAACATGTGCAAAGGGTTCAAGATGTAAAAATAATATTGTGGGTAAAGGAAACTTTGAGGTTTTGTCTGACCGCTGAGGTGTGGGATGTATATAAGATGGTGGGGGACGGTAAGGGATGAGACTGGAGAGGTATGGACCAGCTTGGGAATGTCCTTTTTTAGTATGCTAAGAGTAGACAGGAGCAAAGGAAGTAATGACAAGTAAAGATAGGTGGGTTTGGCGGTAAACCTGGAGAGATGTCCCACATTTCCCCAGATTTTTCCTAGTGATTGTAAGGTCATCTGCCGAGGGTAGGTGAATGCAACAGTAAAATTGAGAATGGGAAATATTTGGAAAAGTCGTTATGAGAAGACGGAAGAGTAAAAGGATTGCTGGGCCATATTAAAATCGTAGTTGAGGCCAGTAATCCCAGCACTTTGGGAGGCCAAGGCAGGAAGATCACGTGAGGCCAGAAGTTCGAGACTAGCCTGGCCAACATAGTGAAACCCCGTCTCTACTAAAAAAATACAAAAAATTAGCTGGGTGTGGTGGTGCGTGCCTGTAATCTCAGCTATTCGGGAGGCTGAGGCATGAGAATTGCTTGAACCTGGGCAGTAGAGGTTGCAGTGAGCTGAGATTGCACTCCAGCTGCACTCCACCCTGGGCAACAGCACGAAACTCTGTCTCAAAAAATAAATAAATAAAATTTAAAGGCCAACCAAGGCTGTAATTATATATCAGTAATTAAACCAATCAGTACTTACCAGGATATTTGTTGACCACACTCATGAGAAAATGGATGGTTGGATTAATCCATGGTAGGGGATTGACTAGTTAAGAACAGAAGGTTAGAGAGGACTGGAGAGTATTGTTGGTGAATGTCTCACCCATAGAACCAGCTTTCATAGGCTGCTGGGAAAGGTCAGTCTAAGAAGGACTGACATTTGGGAGCCACTGCTCTAGAGCCCATCTGCTTTAAGTTCTTAGTCCATTAGTTGTTCCTTGGAGCTCCAGCCTCCCTACATGAACTGCTTCCCCTAAGAAAAGGAAAATATCCGGCCAGGCGTGGTGGCTCATGCCTGTAATCTCAGCACTTTGGGAGGCCGAGGCTGGCGGATCACGAGGTCAGGAGATTGAGACCATCCTGGCTAACAGGGTGAAACCCCTTCTCTACTAAAAATACAAAAAAAATTAGCCGGGTGTGGTGGCGGGCGCCTATAGTCCCAGCTACTCCAGAGGCTGAGGCAGGAGAAGCGTGAACCCGTGAGGCGGAGCTTGCAGTGAGCCAAGATCATGCTGCGCCACTGCACTCCAGCCTGGGCGACAGAGCGAGACTCTGTCTCAAAATATATATATATATCCAAGTTACATCTTACATCTTTCTTTTTAAGAAAATCTTTATATGTACCTCCTTCTATCGAGTGTCCTTACTTTCAATGAACTTTTTTGAGATATAATTTATATACAGTAAAATGTACCTATTTTAAGTTTACAATTCAGCGGATGTTGACAAATGTACAACCCCCAGTATCTGTCACCCCAGTCATTATATTGATCCTCCCAAAAAGTTCTCTCATGTCCCTTTGTAGTCTCTTCCCCCACATTGATCTACTTTTTGTCACTATAGATTTGTTTTGTGTTCTAGAATTTCATATAAATGTTTTTGTTTGTTTTTTTAAGAGATGAGGTCTGGCTATATTGCCTAGACTGGTCTTGAACTCATGAGCTCAAGTAGTCCTCCCACCCCAGCCTCTCGAGTAGCTGGGACTACAGGTGCACACACCATGCCTGGCTAATGTTTTTAAATTTTTTTAGAGATGGGGTCTTGCTGTGTTGCCCAGACTGGTCTTAAACTCCTGGCCTCAGGCAGTTCTCCTGCCTCAGCCTCCTGAGTAATTGGGACTATAGGTGACTATAGGGACTATACTTCTTTCACTTGGCATGATTTTGAGATTCACCCGTGTTGCATCAATTCTGTTACATTTCATTGCTGAGTGCTCTTTCATCCATCCTATTTTTTCACCTTTATTGCCAAGTCTCCTCCAAACAGAACCTGTATTATCTCCACTGCTTCACCTCTCATTTACTCCTCAATCACTACTATTTGTTTCAGCTTTTATTATTTCCATGAGACTGCTCCTTGCTAAGATGACTCTTATTTGTCAGATTTCATGGTCACTCTTTGGAACTATCATTTGACTTTTTTGAAGGATTCACCTCAGATTTGACAGTTCTAAAATTAAAATCATTATCTTTCCTAAAAACCATTTCATCTTCCCATATTTCTAATCTTGGTTGATGACACCCCCAGTGTACTTGTCATTCACACGAGAAACCTGGAAGACTTTGACTTCCCTTCCCTTTTACTCAGTCATTTCTTTGCTCCCTTATAAATAACTCCCAAATCAATGTCCCTTCTCCATCCCTACTTCCAGTGCCGCCTTTTGTTCAGGTTCCCATTTTTCCCCTACCTTGTATATTTTCAGAGGCTTCCTAATTAATCTTGCCCTCCTCCATTTCAGTCCATTTTTTCCTCATTGTGCTACTATAGTGGATTTTCTAAGCTATATCTAATCTTAATGGTTCTCCACTTAAAAAATATTTTCTGGCTGGACATGTGGCTCACGCCTGTAATCCCAGCACTTTGGTAAGCCAAGATGGGTGGATCACTTGAGGCCAGGAGTTCAAGACCAGCCAGGCCAATATGGTGAAACCCCTGTCTCTAATAAAAATACAAGAAATTAGCTAAGCACGGTGACATGTGCCTGTAATCCCAGGTACTTGGGAGGCTGAGGCATGAGAATTGCTTGAACCCAGGAGGCGGAGGTTGCAGTGAGCTGGAATCACGCCACTGCGCTCCAGAGCGAGACTCTGTCTCAAAAAAAAAAAAAAAAAAAAAAAAACCTTTTCTGACTTCTATTGTCTGTGAGATAAATTCCAAAATTCTTTTCATGGCATAATTCACTACTTCTTAAGTCATTTGTTTAATCTATTAGAGACGTTGCTAAGCATTTTACATGCAATTACTTCTCTTAATCTTCACAACACTTCTATGAGATAGAAATTCCTATTCCGAAAATCTTATTTTACAGAAGAGGAAACTGGCTTTGAGACGGTAGGGCCAACAGGTAAATGGTAGAGTCAGGATTTGAATCCAGGTCTGGTCTTAGGTCTTATACTTTTAACCACTTTAACGTACTGTCTCCCATGAGCTCTGACCCCCTACTCCCTCTCCTTTTCACGTCATATTCCATGTGCAAGCTGTGGTCTAGCCATACAGAATTACTTTCAGTTTTGCAAATATGTCATGTTCTTTTGTGGTTCTGTGCATTTGCACATTGTTTGCCCTTCCTGTCTTTGACTGACCCATTCTTGCCATGCTTTAATACACAACTCAAAAGTTGCTTCTCCCTGAAGCCTTCCTGGGCTCCTCCAGATCACTCTTAAACATATTCTTAGTTCTATTACAACACTTACCTGACATTGAACACATTTGGCATCTAGCACTTAGTAAATAAAGACTTTCTTCATCTTTGGATCCTTAGTCACAAGTACATGTAACTAATACACAGGTGCTTAGTAATTAATTATTGGTGAAATAAATTGAAAGAAAATATCTGTTCTACCTGCCTCATAGAGATGTTTTTTGAAAGTGAGATAATAAATAGAAAAGTATCTTTCATATTATGCAAATACATTTATTATTATGCAAATGTAAGGGATTATTTTTACTTATCTAGTGATGAGCAACTTCCTGAAGGCAGTCCTTGGCTCAGACGCTATTATTAATAGTATTGATTTGCGTTCCAGTTCTTCTGTAGGACTGTTCCACTCAGAGTTTTCCCAGTTTCTGCTTTTTAGCCCCTGTAATGTTTTGAGAAGGCTAGCCTGAGTCCTATGAGTGAAATTCTTTAGGCCCTCACTCTTTAGATTATTGCTCTTACATTTCTCTGTCCTCATGTCATTGATCATCAAGTAAAGATATATCTTAAGCAGTAGTAACATTTTTATTTATTTATTTATTTATTTGAGACAGGATCTCACTTTGTTGCCTGGGCTAAGTGCAGTGGTGCGATCTCGGCTCACTGCAACCTCCACATCCCATGTTCAAGCGATTCTTGTGCCTCAGCTGGGCCTACAGGCGTGCGCCACCATGCCCGACTAATTATTGTATTTTTAGTAGAGACAGGGTTTTGCCATGTTCACCAGGCTGGTCTCGAACTCCTGACCTCAAGTGATCTGCCTGCCCCAGCCTCCCAAAGTGCCAGAATTGAAGGAATTACAGGCTACCACGCCTGGCCAAGAGAAGCAGTAATAATATTTGTATGTTTAAATATCCTTGGAATGGAACTCATGGTCTACATGGTAAACTAATTGTTTACCTATATTTTGCAGATATATTTGGGACTTTTCTGACATTTCATGTAATTAGAGATATATCTTTTAGGAGAATCTAGAGGAGACTACAAGCTTTGAGAGGAGAACTTTTTTTTTAAGTCTGTTCCCAGATATCAGATGTCTTAAGACGTGCAGCAGTCTTTCTGAATTTTACTTATACATGAGGCAGAGGATACTAAACATCATATAACTGGATTATGCTGATTCTCTCTAGCAACTTTCAAGTTACATTAAATATTAGTACTGAAAATTACTTTAAAATGCCCTACTATATTTAATTTTTAAAAATTATTATTAATTTATTTATTGTTTTAGACAGAGCCTCTTTCTGTCACCCAGGCTGGAGTACAGTGGGATGATCACAACTCACTGCAGCCACAACCTCCCAGGGTCAAGCAATTCTCCCACCTCAGCCTCCTGAGTACGTGGGACACAGGCGTTTGCTACACCCCCTGCTAGTTTTTTGGGGTTTTTTTTTGGTAGACACGGGGTCTCCCTGTGTTGTCCAGGCTGGTTTTTGACTCTCGGGCTCAAGTGATCCTCCTGCCTCAGTCTCCCAAAGTGCTGGGGTTACAAGCATGAGCTACTGTTTCCAGCCATGTGTTTAATTTTAAAAATTGAAGAAAAAAGCCACTATGAGGAAATGACATGTAAAACACAAATCTTTTGAGGCAAATGTGAAGTGGCACCTATTGCTCAGTATTGCCCAAAACTGTGGGACATGATCAACAGAGAGAATGGAAAACCTAGTCATGATAGTTAAATTTGAAATTAACCATCTTCTGACCCTAGTTTTTTATTGTTGTTGTTGCTTTTAAATGTAAATATAATCTGGATTTCCAGTTATTACTGATATCTTCAGCAGTCACAACTGATTTCCTATGCCAGTGTTAATGAAATCTTTTCTTGGCCAGTTCTTTTAAAAAAATGTAACAGGCCAGGTGCAGTAGCTCACATCTGTAATCCTAGCACTTTGGGAAGCTGAGGTGGGCAGATCACCTGAGGTTGGGAGTTCGAGACCAGCCTGACCAACATGGAGAATCGCCATCTCTACTAAAAATACAAAATTAGCCGGGTGTGGTGGCGCATGTCTGTAATCCCAGCTACTCGAGAGGCTGAGGCAGGAGAATCGCTTGAACCCGGGAGGCGGAGGTTGCGGTGAGCCTAGATCACGCCATTGCACTCCAGCCTGAACAACAAGAGCGAAACTCCATCTCAAAACAAAAACAAAAACAAACAAAAAAAACTTTTTTGTTAAGTTTTGCCACATAAACAATTTTAGAGAAAATACCTGACAATAGTTAATGATTATTTGTTGTAGGCAATAATGGTGTAAGCACTTTATATATATTAACATTTAATCCTCACAACTACTCTATGAATTAGCTATTCTTATTGTCCTCATTGTACAGATGAAGAAATAGAGGCACAGAGTGGCCAAGTAACCTCAAGTCACACACACAAGCTCAACTTTTAAGTATTTAAATATACTTCAAATATATTTCTAAAGGAGTCTTTAACAGAAAAAAGTACTGACTCCATGTACTTTGCTGCTGCTTTTGTGATCCCTGTTGAAGTGACTTCAAGAAGTGACAATGATGCCAGGCATTTGGTTAAGTATGATGTGGTGAGTTAACCTTAAAATAGAAAATTTGGTCAATAAGCATTTTTATTTTGGAGCCAGAGAGCTATTTTAGGGACCTGCTGCCTGGAAAGGATATCCTTGGGACAGCAGATCCCTTAGTTCCTAATGAATAGCTGCATCACCAACACAGCTTCTCCTGACCATGGTAGGGCCATCAGCAGGGTAACTCAGCCCAGCTTATTAACCCTTCTGTTTTCTTTCCAGCTAGCCACAGTGCAGCCTGGCCAGAACTTCCACATGTTCACAAAGGAAGAACTTGAAGAGGTTATCAAGGACATTTAAGGAATCCTGATCCTCAGAACTTCTCTGGGACAATTTCAGTTCTAATAATGTCCTTAAATTTTATTTCCAGCTCCTGTTCCTTGGAAAATCTCCATTGTATGTGCATTTTTTTAATGATGTCTGTACATAAAGGCAGTTCTGAAATAAAGAAAATTTTAAAATATTTGTTAATAGACTGTTCTCTTCTAATAGTCTTTTTTTTCTTTTTTTTTTTTTAAGAGATGAGGGCTCACTATATTGCCCAGGCTGGTTTCAAACTCCTGGGTTCAAGTGATCTTCCCGCCTCTGCCTCCTGAAGTGCTAGGATTATAGGCGAGAGCCACTGTGCCCAGCCATTGTAATACAGTCTTTTGTTTGAAATGCAAATGTTAGTGGGCCAAAAGGACAGTGTTATTAATATCCCTATTCTATGAAGATGTCTGTTCTAAAACTGTTTTAGTGATGCTCTATAACAGAATCAACTATATCCATTAATCCCATGGTGTTGATAAATGAACTAGTCCAGCTCTTCCCAGTGGTTAATAGATGTTAACAGCACTGTAAATCCATTTCGGCCCTGTAATTTCTGGAGCAAACGTGTATTTTTGCTGCTTTTCTTATAAGGAGATGCTACTAATTGACTATCAGAAGAACATGTTTTGAGGTCCTCCTCAAAACATTGATGGGTTGGAATCAGCCATCAACAGTGTTGTACCAGTTCTTGGGTCTTGATAGACAATTTGGAAAGAGATTTCCTTGTTTACGAAGTGAAGGACTAAGAAAGAATTAAATTAATGACCTTGGCCTCACTGGCAATCAATTACAAATCTCTATATCAGTAAGAGAATTGTAAAATTCAGAAGCAGTTTACATTAGACTTGGGAATGAATGATGAACTTTCCCCATTAGAGCTGCCATCATATGATTGGTGGAGATTGTTTAAAGAATCATTCTATCTCAGCCTCAAAAATTACCATGGGAAGATGGTATCAGTATCACTACTTAACAGATGAAGAATCTAATGCTGTGTGCCCATGGACACACAAAATTAAGCTGTTGGGACTTGAACAGCTCAAATTTTCTTGTTTCAGATCACCAGCTCTTGAGTAATAGGGAAATCTGGAGATTTGAAAAGTACTTGCACTGTCCACAACATGGCTAATCCATATGTGGATGATGCAGAATTGATTTAATTCACTAACAGGGACCCCATAATTATTTCCTGGGCTCTGGGTATATTAATGTGTAGGAAGTTGTACTATATGTTAATAAATTATGACTATTTGGGTAGGCTGAATTCATACTAAATCCATACTGTAGTTCAACAAAAAACAACATGTTTATATACATTTGGAAACTGCAATGATAAGAAACATTTGGAAGAAAGGGATTTTGCCCTAGAATAACACATAAGGAAAGCAGAGAATTAGAGTATATTGTTACTGAATGTTCCAGAGACTTCTAGTGATTTTAACACTTATTAAGTATAGCATGTTGATGGGGAGATTTGTTTCTCTAAAGATCACTTTGTTTTATTAAATCCTAATAGAAAATACCCTTGAAAGTCCTATCTCATTTATTCCTGTAACAAATTTATTGAGCACCTACCTACTATATGCCAAGAAATGTATTAGCCATCAGGCAGAGAGCTGTTCAAATGGTAGATATGATCTGTGCTCCTGTGAAACTTCTAGTGGGGAGAGCCAAACAATAAACAATATTCCTTTTTAACTCTAGGTTAATGCAGAAATGGATAAAGCCCATGTTGCTTTTGGGAGAGGTGAGTTGTGTCTCTGAATCACATGCATTTCATAGGGGGAAAAATGCCCAAATACTAAGGAGTAGCTCTTAGCCTATGTCCGTTCGCCTCAGCTTAAGTTGTTTTCCCTCCCACTGGCTGGGCAGCTTATTTGTGTTTTACCTGGTAAAACAGTAAATTTCGTACCTTCTATAATTGGCATTCTTCAAAGAGGTAGAACTTTGATTTTTTTGTAGAATATTAAAACAAGCTTTCTTAGGTTAAAGAAGTGATCTTACTACGAACAGCAATGGTTTCATGATGTGTAATTTCTTTATGTTAATCTTTCTGCTATAGAATGTTTCCTGGAGAAAGGTATGGTTTTTAGTAATAAGATAAATTTACTTTAGTCCTGCAAATAAGGTGAAATCTTATGTCCAGTATCTCACAAAGGAGAACTGACAGTGCCACTTTTGTATTTAATGTCAATCTCATTAGACAAAAATGAAATATAGTTCCTAGGGTTTCCAATTTAAAAAGTGAAATAATAAATATATTCACTCAAACATTTTCTCAGTGCCATATGCAAGTTACCATGTCCCGGAAGCTGATACAGTTTGAAGAAGGAAATATATAAGTACTGTAAGCCTGTGATAACTAAAAGCAACATACTAAAAAGTGAAGGTACAGATAATTGGAACAAATTTAATAGCGTTTAAAAGTGTATTTGGTAATTTCTCCAGGAGGTGGCACTGTTGAGTTATTTTTTCTTTTCAGACAGTAAGACAATAGACCATTCATCTTTGTGTCACCCAAACAAAGAAATATTCCTTTATAACCCCCTTTCCTCCCCCCACCTAATCACATGCTACTGGAACTGACTGTCTTGTGATCTACTCCCATAGTTGGCATAGATTTAAAAATAATCTTTTTTAAATTAATCTGATAGTAGTTACGGAAAGGAACAAATTGTTCACCAATTTTCATCAGCTTTAT
The DNA here is from genome assembly GCF_029289425.2 of Pan paniscus. Lineage (NCBI taxonomy): Eukaryota > Metazoa > Chordata > Mammalia > Primates > Hominidae > Pan > Pan paniscus. The sequence goes on from NC_073249.2 coordinate 117,905,359, forward strand.
CTTTTCAGTCCAGTAACTGAGAACTTAAAAAAACTATTCTAGTGATTTTACTATCCTGCTCAGATGGCATTCAAAAACATTTTTCACTTCTCACGTCTTGGAAAAATTTTTTAATTCGTTGTCTTTTTGTTTGAAAGTTAATGTGACTGGAAATATTTTAATGTAAATATCGGGTTGGGTGCATTGTATCATTTTGCTCTACAATGACTATATCCTCATTTGGGTTTATGGCCAGTTTATAATTAAAAGTAATCTTTACTTGCTTTGAGTGTAATGACTTGCATATTTTGTATCTTTCTATTTGCTACCTTTTCTACTGAACAATTTCTAGCTTTCTGAAGGGATGGAGTCAGTAAGCTTAAGGATTCAGAACTGGTTTTACCTGTGCTACGTGTTGTAGAAGTTGTGTGTGCAGCTTCTGCGGTAAAGGGAACAGCGTAGGGGTTTTATTTTATTCATTAGAGGTGGATCGGGGTGCTAATTTAGAGGACATCACATACTGGAACCAAACTTGTCCGAAGCTCTCACTGCAGAGTTAAGGCACTTTGGTAAAATAAATGTGCATCTAGGAAATGATCATGTGTACAGTAGGCATTGGATCATTCTCTTGCCCCCCTTTTACCTGCCCCTAATGCCTAAGCTACATTCGAAGTCCTGGAAAACCTGTAAGTAATTCCGCCTTTGGCCTACCTCCCCTCAGAAGAGGAAGGTGAGAGAGACCAAACGTATGGAAAGACTATTCTTCAGGCTTGCAGGAGTCACGGATGTCCTGATGTCTGTCTCCGTAGGATGTGGCCCACATCAGTTCGCATTCACCTTCTTGCAGCAAGGCAGCTGCTTAGCAGACAATGGGCGCTCCAGTGAGCGGGGTTTATAAAAACCCGAAGCCCCGGTTCATGATGGAGCCCCCTTTTCCAGCTGAGCGAGCTCAGGGATTTCCTGGGTAGGTTTTCCAGGCTCTGCCTCACCGAAGGAATTTTAGGAGTGTCTCTGGGGAACAGGAGGGACGTAACCCAGCCCCAACTTGACGGCGCTAGAGGTGCGGCAAGGGGTCGCTACGCCAGGAGCCCCGGGCTCGGCGGGAAGGTATGAGAAGCTCCTACGTGAACTCCACAAGCCGGGCCCGGGAGACGCCGGGCGAGGCGGGGTTGACCTCAGCAGTCTCTGCCCGGTTCCAGCCAATCAGTCCCGCATCTTAGCATCCGAATCCAGGACCCCCGAAGCCGGAGGCGACGCGAGCCAATGAGGAGTGGGCCGGGGAAGAGGGACAGGCGGCCAGCCTATGGGGCGGAGAGGCCCGGCTGCGCGTATCCAAGGAGCGCCGCGCTCGGCTCGGGGGTGTGGCGCGCGCCGGCGGGGGTGGGCGGGCGCGCCGGGCGGCAGGTGTCGGCGTCGGCGGCATTCGGCGGCGATGGAGCGGCCCTGGGGAGCTGCGGACGGCCTCTCGCGCTGGCCCCATGGCCTCGGCCTCCTCCTCCTCCTGCAGCTGCTGCCGCCGGCGACCCTCAGCCAGGACCGGCTGGACGCGCCGCCGCCGCCCGCTGCGCCGCTGCCGCGCTGGTCTGGCCCCATCGGGGTGAGCTGGGGGCTGCGGGCGGCCGCAGCCGGGGGCGCGTTTCCCCGCGGCGGCCGTTGGCGTCGCAGCGCGCCGGGCGAGGACGAGGAGTGCGGCCGGGTCCGGGACTTCGTCGCCAAGCTGGCCAACAACACGCACCAGGTGAGCGGGCGCCGGGCCCGGGAGCCGCTCGGGTGCGAGGTGCCGCCCGCGTGCCCCTCCCGGCCCGTGCGCCCCGCGACTCCCGGAGGAGACCCCAGCCCCGCCGCGCCCGCGTCCCCCGGGCCGCAGCCCCGAAACTGCGGCGGGCGGGCGGGCGGAGTCGGGCCCGGGCGGCCGGTGGGGCTGTGTTTTGTCACAGGGGAGGCAATCTTAGAGTTCCACCGCAGTCTTTTTTTTTAAGTTGTCAAAATCTCTTGAACATCGTTTTTCGTCTGTATAAATAATCAGGACCCAGTAACGCTGTTAGGCCCCAGGAAGGTGAAGGAGTAATTAACTCTTGAGCGCTTGCAGAAGTTGGGCTGCGCAGAAGCAAAGGTGTGTCCTCTCTGGGTCAGTACTTTCCGGGTGGGAGAGGCGGGAGTTCAGGAGGCCCGAAGCAGCGATCTGGTCACCGTGTTTTAATAGTTAAGGGGACTAGCTTGGAAATGAGATGGCAATATTTATGTGATCTCTTTTACTGCTTCAGATTTGACCTTCTGTCATGGTACGGAAGTCTGACTAGCATGTCTATATCCCGTGGTGACAAGATTTTCAATAGTTAAGAAACGCATTGCACATATTCTGCTTTGAGCCAGCTCTTGGTCAAAAGACTTTCAAAATTATGGGATTTCTGTCCCTGGGGACAAGCAGCTCAACCTTTGCACACTACTGGACTGACAAAACTAATTATTAAGAAAGTCCTGGTTCCTTGCTTCAGCACAACTTGGGCATCTTTCTCCTATTTCTCTAAAATTAACAATTTAATCCTTGCTAGCCATATTTGCATAATGTATTTTCAATTCTATATCTTTTCTCCCTTGCCTGTTTTCCTCTTTCAAAGAAAATGAATTGCACTTGGGGGCAGAGATGGGTGGCCAAGGCTCTGTGCCAGCACTTGTCCTTCTGTAACCGTTTTTCAGCGTCAGCCAAGCCTCAGTCTCCCTTTGGACTGCCTGGTTATCTGGACCATACTTGTTACCTGTAATAGAATTCTCTGATCTGAGGACACAAGACACAAATATTCAGGAATAATTGTGCTTAGTGCATCCCGAGCAGCAGCTGTGTAAAGGTAGCCAAGCTAGTGCTGGAGGGTGGGACAGGTTGGGTAGAATGAGTACTGGGAAGTCTTCCTACTTGATGAGAAAAAAAAATCGAATAGACTTCCTTCTCACAGTGGGGGATTGAGAAAGGCTTTACAACACTAATGCTTAATTTATACTGGACCACTTCCTTCCTTGAGCTAGCTGGACACAGCATTCTTACTCCATATTTCAAATTCTTCTCTCGCTGGTTGACCTAACTTTAGGTCTGCTGCTACTCCTGGATTTAGATTTACTCCTGTTTTTCTTTTTCTCTTTTTTTGTGAGATAGAGTCTTACCTCAGCCTCCTGAGTAGCTGGGACTACAGGTGTGCACCACTATGCCTAGCTAATTTTTGTATAATTACTATTTTTTTTTTGACATAGGGTCTCACTCTGTTGCCCAGGCTGGAATGCAGTGGTGTGATCACAGCTCACTGCAGCCCTGACCTCCTGGGCTCAAGTGATCCTCTCACCTCAGCCTCCCAAGTAGCCGGGACTACTGGTACATGCACCCAGCTAATTGTTCTTTTCTTTCTTTCTTTCTTTTTTTAAGAAACAGGGTTTTGCCATGTTCCCCAGGCTGGTCTTGAACTCCTGGGCTCAAGTGCTCCGCCCACCTTAGCCTGCCACAGTGCTGAGATTAGAGGCGTGAGCCACTATGCCCTGCCTGGATTTATTCCTTGAGTCAGAGTCTTCCTGGTTAGTTTGAATTGATGTGTCATTTGTAATACATTGATTCCAAAGAAAGAGGTTGAAAAAACTGGCTCAGGGGTTCTAAGGCCAAATCTGTGGAAGAGTAGACCTAAAACCACTCATTCTTTGAAGTCCACATGTAAAGAAATTTTCTTCTATTTCTTTCATTTAGGTGTTTGCAATAATTTTTTTTTAGTTTTTCTCTCCCAGTCTTTTTTTCAGTGACCTTATTTAAAATAGCTATTTTGGCTGGGCACGGTGGCTCACGCCTGTAATCTTATCAATGTGGGAGGCCAAGGCAGGTGGATCACTTGAGGTCAGAAGTTCGAGACTAGCCTGGCCAACATGGTGAAACCCTGTCTCTACTAAAAATACAAAAGTTAGCCAGACGCGGTGGCATGCGCCTGTAATTCCAGTTATTCTGGAGGCTGAGACATGACGATCACTTGAACCCAGGAGGCAGAGGTTGCAGCGAGCCGAGATCGCACCGTTGTACTCCAGCCTGGGTGACAGAGTGAGACTCTATCTCAAAAAAAAAAAAAAAAAAAGTTTTTGCGTTTGTTAGTCATCCGTGGTCTCTTCTTCAGAGATCTCATCCTTTCTGTATCTGGTTAAAAAAAAAAAAAAGTGGAGCCTTTGTTTAATATCCTTTACCTTAAAAATGGTTAAGTAGTACTTCTTAACCAAGAATTGTTATGTAGTAGCCTGTTCTTCTGTTTATTTATTTGGTTTTAGAAGTCATAAAAAATCCTGAACTGTATTGAAGAGATCTAGTATTTTTGGACCGTTTATAAAACTGTGTGAAATAAAAGCATCAGCATGACAGAACAACTTTTTATCAGAGATATTGTACTTTGTACAACTGGGGAAGGAAGGTACATGTAGAATCATTTTTCCTACATAACATGACAGGATTCGAGTCCCAAGAAAAAGCAAAAGTTCATGGTTCTCTTATTTCTTTTAACTTGGTCCTGTTTCATTTCAAGCCACATTAATTCACATCATCAATGTATGTGAATGCCCTCCAAATGCCTAGATCTGTGCTAGATGCTGGGGTGCCAAGATACAAAGAAAAGATCATTCAGACTGGAGAATGAAAAGCCTCAGAAGGTTATAGCAAACTACTAGACCTGTGTCTGTGGCTTATGAGGATATATTAGCATTTAACCTGTCTTCTCAAGAAAGCACGGTAAAGCTAAAGCATGATAGTGCGTTTATATTATGGTTTAAGGAGACCGGTGTCCTGATGACCACTCAGGCTTCTCTGTCCATGAAATCCAGCAGGTTTTTCTCTTTGCCCAAGCCTCCCTTTTTCTCTCAAAGGTTTTTTTTCTCATATCATTTCTTTTCAATCTATTAATTTAAAATATATTTAAAGTGCATTGGGTTTATTACACACAGCATATATTTTTTCACATAGAAGTCCTAATGATTAAGTGCTTTATTTTAGAAGTTGAGGCAGGAGAGGAAAACATTTTCCTTTCTAGTTACAGTATTACAAATTAGCTATAATAGACTCATGGGAAAGTGGAAATAAAAAATACTGGCTATTACTAAAAAAACAAACAAAAGGGATGACAAGAAAACGAAGGAGAAAGATAAATAGTTATAACTTTCCAAAAATTAGGCTCCCTAATTTTGTTCTAAGGGTTTGACTTACCATGGTAAGGTGGTATAGCACTGCCTTATCTGGACTGTCTGCATTTGAACCCTGGCCATGTCACTGTGTGATCCTGGGTGAGTTACTTAAGTTTTCTGTGTCTCAGTTCCTAATCTGTAAAGTGAAGATAAGAGCACTTAATTTGTAGGGTGGTTGTGAGAATTAAATGAGTGTGTGTTAAATTATATATACATAATATATACGTATATGTATATTATTGTATAAATATATATTTGTATTACATAATATTAATATATGCATATGTAATATTGTATTTGTAATGAGTTATAGTATGTATTACAACATATCACATTGTGTTGTATAATCTATACATATGTAATAACTCATTAGAAGAATGTCTGGCACATAATTAGCACTCAGCAATTAGCTGTCATTTATAAATGCTCTCTTCCTAGACTCAATAATCTTCCTTTTGCCTGGAACTCAAAACTGTTTTCATGCCACATTTTTAACTGATTCTTTCCTTCAGCTGCTTGGAGTATTCATGACATGTATAACCTTTGTACATGCGTGAAATTGAGCAGGCCTAGAAGACTTTATTGTTGGTTGCTAAGTTGGATTGCTTCAAAACATTTCTGCTGTAAGCACCCCTTTGAGGGTAGGCATGAAACTGTCTTAAAGGAACAGATGAAATGCCTTGGCCAGAGTTGTGGTGGTGGCTGACATAATTTCCTTACTTCTCATTCCTGTGTACAGACCATTTGACAATTTCCTTAAAACTTTTTAAACTTATGATGAATAAAGCCAGGAACTGTTGCTTATTTTCTGTCCTCCCTCTGCTCCTGTCACTAACTACTTCTTTAAACATAACTTCCCAACTTCTACTCCAACTTTAAAGCATCTGGTTCCTTAAATAAACAGGCCCTGTAGAGAGGCCGTGTTGTATGGGGTGTCAGCTCTGGGAAGAATGCGTGTGTTTGTTTGCTGGCGCTGGCAGGGTTGAGTCCAAGCTGACAGGACTGAGTGTGCCTGTCAGAGGCTTCAGGGAGCTGCCGCTGAAGCCCTCGGCCTGTTGTTGTGGATCGCCAGACCTTTGTAACATCTGGAAGTCTGAAGGTCAGTCCTTTAATGCCCCGGAACTTCCTAACTGCCTCATTTCTTCCAATACTTGGCCTCTCTTCATCCTACCTTCCCTAGCACCCCCAGCCGTCTAGCTTATTTAATATTCTCTTGAGTTCTGTTTCTTCCATTCAGCTTTGGATCAAGGAGTAGGAACTCTGTAGGATCTCCTTCTTGGTCCTGGTTGAGCAGAGTGAGCGAAACCCTCACGAAGAGTCCTCTCTCATGCAATGTATAGTCAGACCTTTAGCCCCTAGAGGGATGTTAAAATGACTTATGCATTGGATATTTCAGTAAGAAGTATCAGCAGATTTGATGAAGTGTAATTTATCTGGGGAAAGGTTAGTCTTCATCTGAAGTTTGGTTGGGATGAGAGTAGAAAGCTAGCCAGGTATGACAGATGGCTCCAAGGGAATGCAGTGTTAACAATTAGGTAAGTTCTCTGCTGACTCAAATATTTGGCTCTGTGCACAGTGATTTTTAATTAGAAATCTGAGTCTCATGTCTGCTTGTGGAAATAATTGGAAGAAGGCTTATGTTCTGTTCAATTTCTAATGGCTATTTTCTTTTTGTGATTATTAACAACAATAATAGGCTTTCTATCCTGCTGTTTTGATCAGATCTTTCATGTCAGGGTCACAGATACTATTAGCAGTTTCTTCTGCACTCTGCCAGTTTCCAGTCAACTCTTGTCAACAGGCATTGGGTTCTCAGTGGGTGACTGCAGAGTCTGCGTTCCCCAACTTTGTCCCAGTTGGTCTGTTACCCTTGTGTGACCATCACATGCTGGGCAGTGCTTAGCACCAAGTTGTAATGGTCAGAACGGGGGAGTAACGTTTGTTCTTCTCCCTCCTTCCTACCTAATCCTACCCCTCAATTTTTTTTACAGAAAGTGAACTATGTTTTGAGGCTGCAGAAATGAGGCTCAGATATTTTATATAATTAGGAGCTAATATTAAGGCAGACAAAGCCATCACATTTGACATGTAATTTAAAATACAGCTTTTCTAGAAACAACAAAACTGTGGCAATGGCTCTGACAATATTATGAACTAGATACTGCATTTGTAGATTTCTACAAGTTTCAGTTCCCTTTCTCTCCTTTTGTCATCAGTGTTTTTATTGCATCTTTTACTTCTATTTTTAAAAACTTGGTGAAAACTTGTTCTTCCCACTGTGTGGTCTCAGTGATTTGTATGCAGGTGGATTTGAGGATTAATGGGGCTTGAAGAACAAGCTGATCAATTTCAGTCAGTTCTAGGCAGCTTTTTTGTTCTTGTTTCAATGGTGACTGCAGTCAAAGTTGGGTGAGTAGTATGTTGCTTTGAGATAGTTTGGTTGAATGAATGTTCATGACAGATTCCTCATACCTATGAAAATTTTTAGGTGAAAGATGGAGGCTGTTTTTCCTTCTCTATCCCCAATCTCAATCTCAGGAAACCACAGTAAAAACAAAATCCTTCCACTCAGAACCTGTCGTGTTTTGCCGAGGAAGTTTTCTGTGAATGTAACTTATTTTCTGTTTTGTGTTTTGGTCTCTGGCCCTCGATTCCTCATCTACAGCACAAGAAGTTTTGGACTAGCTTTAAAATTTCTTTCAAAAATTCTATGATTCATATGGGAGAGGCCAGAGGTTGTGATCACAAATGTTTTCCTGGCTGATTCCAAATTTAGAAGCAAACTGTGGCTGTTTGACTTCCCAGTCAAACTTGAACATAGCATGGATTTCACATTTAGGGGTGTTTTACTACCACCTCCAGAACTTGCTTCAGTGAAATATGCGTGTTCTTAAAGATAGCAGGAGTACTTTTTTTCATGTAGTTATGAAAGACATTTTTCTCTTTTATTTTGGGGGTAATATTTTACCGTTTGTTCCTTGTTGGCTGAAAAATCTAATGCTAATAAAAGCTACTAGCTTGAATAGTCCAAAAGCAAACCCAACAGATAGCAGTAAATTCATTTTTCTTTTTCCCTTTCCTATAGTACTCTGCCAAAACTGGGGCTTTTTTTCTTCATCCTGGCTGCCTGTGTGTTTGAAAATAGATGGTCAGCTTACCATAAATATATTCACATGTAGAAACTTATATGTGATTAATTGGCTTGATTTATTTTTATCAGAAGAAAACGTTATGTATGCTCCTTCTCTGGCTTATGAATACTATCCGTCTTATGTTTGCTTTGGATAAGCATTTTAGTCTTCCTGTATGTCCTAAAACGCGCGTGCACATACACACACACACACACACACACACACACACACACTTTCTAATATTGTACTGAAGCCAGTTTGCAAGTCTGGTTCCACAGTACAATTGCTCTGAAGGACCAGGAGAAATTGAACTGGGAAGGAAAATTTGTATTAACTTCAATAATTCCCAGACAAGTTAGTTCAAATCATTTTTATCTAGTATTTGCTATTTGTCACAAAGGATTCAAAACATAAATATGTTGTATACAAAATCTCAAAGAGATGTCTCAATACCCAGATTTCGGTCCTGGCTCTGCTGCTTCATAGCTGTGTGATTATGGAAAATCACTTAACTTCAGTGGTCTTTACAGTTGTTTTTTAAACTAGAGCAGCAGCTCTTAGGATTGTTTGGAGGGTCAAATGAGAAGTTTTATCAACGTGTTTTGTTAGAGGTAAAGTACTATATAGATGCCATTCATTTAGACACTTACTGAGCTGCCTGCCATGTACTGAGTGGAGTCCAGACCTGTGCATAAACAAAGCAAAGCACTGGGGCTATCTTAAGGATTTAGGTGTTCAGAGATGTTTCACTGGGAGTTTGGAAGAAGGCTTGACCACTGCAGTGCAGTGTTCTGGGAAAGCCCTCTGGCTGAAGAGAGAATCAAAGTGGAGGTGATTTTTAGGGAGATCTGTAACGGCACGAAGGAAGTAGGAAAATCCAAGATATGTTCAAGGGATGGTCAACAGAAACTTTATTTTAGGGTGAGGTAGTTGATGGGGAGTATGACTAAGGTTTCCAGGAAAACATATAGGGAAGTTAAAAAAAAAATAGCTCTTTTGTGGGGGATGGAAAGAGAGGAGGGGCATGGGTAGTGAGTTTGGCAAAAGGACTTACTTGTGAAAGAGTTTTAACAGATAGTGCTAGACATGAGGCTAGAGCTGGAGGAACCAGAGGTAGAAATGGGGAGCCAAGAAGAGTTCCCCTTTCAGAGGCCGGCCATTGCTTTGGTCTTGGATGTGAAGGTTCCAGAGGAAAGCAGAACAGAAGGTGAGGCAGACCATCCTTTATACTTGAAGTGCTAACGTTTCCAAAAAGCACTCCTAAACTTCTGGACCTGGTTGAAGAAGAATGTGAGCCAAGGCATGAGGAAGCCAGGAGCTGTAAGACAGTGATGCCTATGAACAGATTTTTCTGAACATTTGTGAACAAGGATAAGGTTGAACTCTTGCTGATAATGTGCTTAATGGTTTGAATCATGGATTATTGGGCCGATTAGCTGGTCAGAGCCCTTTTGCTGATGCGGCTGGCTGACTTGCTTACTGGCCAAGAGCTGGGAGTAGAACACAGATGTCCCAACATGGTGCTGCATTTGGAAGTGTTTCATAGGAGTGTTGAAATCAATGCATTTGCTTTAGGGATAAGGCAAAGTTATGAGATCCCAGTTATAAGTAATATAGTTGTGAATTCTACTCTTTTTCTCAAGGTCATAGTACCCTCAACAGAGCTCAACTAGCCTTTCTAGGCCTCAGTTTCCCGTCACATAAAATGGAGGATTATCATGAAGTTTTGAAGGGAAGATATATGGGAAAATATTTTGAAACCTTGAAGTACCGTATGAGTATGATTTGTATAATTCCTTAATAAACCTGCTGATGTGTCACAGCCCCCACAGGGCCTGCTTGTCAGCCAGGTGATCCTGATAGATACAGCCCTTGAGCCAAACCCTGAGGAGCATGTGTATTAAAGCAGACGGATGAGGCATAAATGCGTTTGGTTTATCACTTGGCAGAGTTGGATGACAGGCTTGGGTGGGGGTGGCAAGAATTAAAGTGAGTCAAGATTGGCAGAAATGTAAGACGTGTATGTAGTGGTTTTCTTCTTTTTTTAAGCCTTTGTGATTATGTCAAACTTTTGTTAATATAATTGATGATGGTTTGAGGCAGTAGTTTGGGGGAACAGGATCTCAGGTATTAGATCTGGATTCAAACTTCAGTGGTGACCATGGACAAATTAACCTCTCTGAACCTTAGATTTTTCATCTATGAAATGGGAGTACTAATACTACCTCTTAGGGTCATTGTGAAGATAGTACAGGATTTAGTGTATATTCTTTTGTTGAGGATTTCTTGTAATGATTTTCACTACAAAGCTTCTGACACATTACCAGTTAGATGCTTAAATATTTGTACATGTGCTTAATTTTTTTCATATCTCTAATATTTCTAGAGAATTATTATAGGTACTCACAAGAACTGCATCTGGATTAAGACATATTAGCCCTGGCTAAGCAGGGTGACTCACACCTATAATCCCAAGATTTTTGGAGTCTGAGGCAAGAGAATCACTTGAGCCCATGAGTTTGAAACCAGCCTGGGCAACATAGTGAGACCCCATCTGTATAAAAAAATTTTTTTAATTAGCCTGGTATGGTAGCATATGCTGGTAGCCCTAGCCACACAAGAGTCTGAGGTGAGGGGATCACTTGAGCCCAGGAGTTTTGAGGCTGTCGTGAGCTATGATTGCGCCACTGCATTCCAGCCTGGGCAACAGAGCGAGACACTGTCTTCCAAAAATACAAAAAAATTTATTAGGGGTAGGTAGTGGTGCACATCTAGAGTTCCAGCTATTTGGAAGGCTGAGGCAGGAGGATAGCTTGAGCCCAGGAGTTCAAAGCTATAGGACACTATGATTGCATCTGTGAATAACCACTGTACGCCAGCCTGGGCAACATAGTGAGGTCCCATATCTAAAAGGAAAAAAAAATGTACTACTTGTATCACTGGACTCAGGATGAAAAAAGAGGAGGGTGGGAGATAGGTTTAGGCAGAGATCATCTATTCAAAATGCCTTTCTTTCTTTTTCTTTTTTTTTTGAGACAGGGTCTCGCTCTGTTGCCCAGGCTGGAGTGCAGTGGCACTATCTCGGCTCACTGCAACCTCCGCCTCTGGGGCTCAAGCAGTTCTCTGCCTCAGCCCCCCAAGTAGCTGGGATTACAGGTGCCCGCCACCACACCCAGCTAATTTTTGTATTTTTAGTAGAGATGGAGTTTCACCATCTTGGCCAGGCTGGTCTTAAACTCCTGACCTCGTGATCCACCCACCTCGGCCCCAAAGTGTTGGGATTGCAGGCGTGAGCCACCGCGCCCAGCCCAAAATGCCTTTCTTGAAGCTATGGGAGATAGAGAAGAAAATAATCAGATTAATAATCAGAAAACAATAATCAGATACCTGGTCATCTGGTTATAATAGCTTCAAGCATATATGGTTAAATAGTTTTTGTTTTGTTTTAAAACAAAATTTTAAATTTTAAACAAAATTTAAAAATTTAAGAGACATGGTCTTTACTGTGTCACCCAGAGTGGAGTGCAGGAGTGTAATCATGGTTTGTTGTAACCTTGAATTCCTGGGCTCGAGTGATCCTCCTGCCTCAGCCTCTGCAGTAGCTAGGACTACAGGCACGTATCCCTGTGCCTGGCTAGTAAATAGATTGAAATAACTTAAAGTTATTTATTTTTATTTATTTATTTTTTGAGACTGAGTCTCACTGTTGTCCTGGCTGGATGGAGTACAGTGGCATGATTTCAGCTCACTGCAACCTCTGCCTCCTGGGTTCAAGTGATCCTCCTGCCTCAGCCTCCAAAGTAGCTGGGACTGCAGATGTGCACCACCACACCTGGCTAATTTTTGTATTTTTAGTAGAGATGGGGTTTCACCATGTTGGCCAGGCTGGTCTTGAACTCCTGACCTCAGGTGATCTGCCTGCCTCAGCCTCCCAAAGTGCTGGGATTACAGGCATGAGCCACTGCACCTGACCAAATTATTTTTTAAAGACTATAATTTAATAACAATTTTTCTTCCCCTTCATTAAGCTTTAATTTGTTAAGAGTTAATGACTCTGGTTTAAGTTGATAGCTCTGAAATAGCACCTTGCATATTTCACCCCTTTCTTTAACTGAGCAGCTGCTGTTAGCTTTGCACTCTACTGATCTCTGTGAAGTTTCAAGAAATATTAGTGAAATGTGGTAGGTACTTCTTAGGAACTTTGCTTGAAAGAATAGCGGACCAGAATGTTGATGGAATTATTTTTTATTATGTGCATATTGCTTTTTTAAACTTTTAACAATTATTTAAAAATAGAGATGAGGTCTTACTATGCTGCCTAGGCTGGTCTGGGATTCCCGGGCTCAAGTGATCCTTCTGCCTGGGCCTCCCAAAGTGCTAGGAGTATAGGTGTGAGCCATCACACCTGGCCTATGTGCATATTTATTTAACCTACTATTTCACCACTTCCTGGCCTATATTAACCCTCTGTTCCAGTTAAAGTGACCTTCTAACCAGTCCCTTCAGCTCCCCATATGGTCTGTTGCTTCTCCATCTTTGTTTTCATGGGTTTCTTCCTGTCTGAATGCCCTTCTAGCCCTTGTTAGTTTTTCCTGTTCTCTTCTATAATTTTGGACTGTGCCATGTAATACAACACTTCTGTCTTGTGTTCAGTTTCATTTATAGAAGTTTTATTCCCTAAATGATAAACTCCTTAAAGGTAGGGCCCAGCTTGTACTATGAGTCCTTCATCACTTTTGCCTCCCACAATGCTGAAGAAAGAGTAGTCATGAAATGTGTAGTCTGGAGTCAGACAGACATGAGATTGAAACCTTGCTCTGCCACTTACCAACTTTTTGACTTTGAGCAAATTACTTAACGCCTCTGAGCCTGCTGCTTTCTTTATAAATTAACAGTGAGTACCTTAATATATAATACTAATATAATAAGTGCTTAGTAAAGGTTAAATATTATTGTTTTTCTTTAATTCAGCAGTTGTTTGTCAAGCACCTATACACATGAGGCACTTATCAGGTCCTGGGAACTGGTGTAGAACACCAGACCTCTGCCTTGATGGAACTTTATGGACCAATAGAGAAAATGGCACTAAATGATATATAATTATAAATGTAGTAATTACCAAGAAGAAAAATAGTAACGACTGGAATAATTGACAGGTCTTTTTTAGTCTGGGGCATTAGGAAAGATTCACTGAGAAATTATTTAAACTGATACTTGAATAGAATTTTGCCAGGAAGAGTATCTCAGGCAGAGAGAACAACATGTTCATAAGGCCTGGGTCTAGAAAGAGCTTGGCATACTCCAGGATCTGGAAGAAGGCCAGTGTGGTTGTAGCAGAGGGAATGGGGGAAGGGGTTAGCGCCCACACCCAAGGGATAAGCGGCAAGCCTTTATGGTTCTCTCGGCTCAGTCAGCTGGCAACTGGAGCATATCTCTTTGTCACTTTCTTTTCTTTAAAATGAACTAAGATATAACAATTAAATGCAAAAATTATGAAATGTAGCTATTTATTGAGAAATGAATTGTTTCATGGAAGTGACTTTCAAAAACTAAGCCTACCCTTTTATAAGTGCCAAAGGTTTTTTGTTTGCTTGCTTTTTTAATGGAAATCTTTCTAATATACTTCTCTGCCTCCTTGGTCAACAGTATGAGCCTAGGTCACTAAGAAGAGAATAAATTATGCTATACCAGGACTGCTGTGGTTTGAATGTGCCTCCCCAAATTCATGTTTTAGGAACTTAATCGTCAATGTAACAGTATTAAGTGGTGGGTCTTTAAGAGGTATTATATCATGAGGGCACCAACTCATGAATGGATTAAGGCCTTTATCCCAGGAGTGGGTTAATTATAATAGGGAGAGAGTTTGGTCCTATTTCTTTTCTTGTTGTTGTTGTTGTTGTTGTTGTTGTTGTTGTTGTTGAGACAGAGTCTCACTCTATTGTCCAGGCTGGAGTGCAGTGTTGTGATCTCAGCTCACTGCAACCTCCGCCTCCCAGGTTCAAGGGATTCTCGTGCCTCTGCCTCCCAAGTAGCTGGGATTACAGGGGTACGCCACCACACCTGGCTAATTTTTGTATTTTTAGTAGAAATGGGGTTTCACCATGTTGCCCAGGCTGGTTTCAAACTCCTGACCTCAAGTGATCCACCTGCCTTGGCCTCCCAAAGTGCTGCAATTACAGGCGTGAGCTACCATGCCTGGCCTGGTCCTATTTTTTTTCTGTGTCTCCTGTGCTTGCTTCCACTTTCTGCCATGGGATGATCCTCTGCAGATGCCTATGCCATACTCTTGGACTTCACAGCCTCCAGAACTGTGAGCTACATAAACGTCTTTTCTTTATAAATTGCCCTATCTTGGATATTCTCTTATAGCAACTGAAAATGGACTAAGACAATGACTCACAGTATTTTAATGTGGTATGACATTTAATACCCACAGGAGCTGTTGAGATATGTGGGGCTATCTTCTCCCATTTCAGATGTCCTGGATTATAAACTTAATGCCATTGTCTGCCTGTTTGCTTTTTTGCTGCAGAAATGATATTCCCTTTGTAATTCCTCTTGTAATATCCTCTTCCTCTTGCTGTTGTCCCTGTCTGTCTCTACATATATCACCCTCAAATTTGATTTGCTTCCTCTCTATGCTGAGAAAGCAGATTTCTAATATTAGACAATTCTAACCAGTTTAATAAATTGAATTAGAGTGATGGTCTGCAAATTTCTCTTAGAAGTCAAATGCACAGATTTTTAATGCATGATAGTGACATCAGAGGTCTCCTTGCTTCTTTTCGGTGAGTATCCGGGTTGCTGAGGCATCTGAATCATGGAGGTTGCTGTTGCCCCTCTCCTTTGAACACTGGCTTATTGTGGAGCAGGGAGCTGATCTCGAAAACAACAAAAACCCAGATACATAGCAGTTGAAAAGCAAACTGAGTGGCTAAATTATTGATGAGTCATAGAATTTTAAAGCTTAGAGAGACTGGAAAGATTGTCATTCTAGCCCCCGCACTTCGGTAATGATGTCAGGTTGTGCTGCCCAATTTCACGCAGCGTTTTGTAGAGCGGGAAATAAAATTTGGGTTGACTGATTATTAGCCTGGTACTCTCCTCTGTATCATGCTCCCTCAGAAAACTCTGAATAATTAAATAGATTTGGAAACTTGTACATTATTTTGTAGTTAATTTTTTCATTTCCAAGAATAGACTTCATGAGAACTGGGACATTTGTGATCTTATTTCTGGCTCATGTTTTATGATTCTAGCAGTGCCTAATTTAACAGAACTATATTCTGTTAGGATTTTCTTCCTGCCTGCAAAAGCATCACTCAGGTTGTGTTCTAGGCCTCACTGGGGTTTGGAAGCCTAATCCTAGATCGGCAGTCTGTATGGGATCACCGATGCCTTGCCTTTGTAATTCTCAGTTTTACCCCTGAGGAAATGGATTCCCAACAGATAAGATGATTTGTGCTTACCTTCCCAACCAGTTAGTTACTGAGCTAGGCTTAACGTTCTTTTGTAGTTTTATTTTCATTGTGACAGGCTGACTTCTGTAGATTAAAAGTCTAGTATGTTTAGCCTTTATTTTTAGATTTCTGTACATAAGATGCCTGTTGATAGGTTATCATCTTCAGTAGCTCAGAGCATGTATTATCACAGCACATGGTAGGCATGCAGACATATTTGTTGAAAGAGGGCAGGTATGTGAAGAATGCCATCATTGAATTCACTTCCTTCTTTGCTTGTCAAAAAGGCTGCTCCTGATGGGGTCAGGCCATCAGCAAGTGGCTTTTAAGCTGGGCCTTGCCTTGGGAAAACTGACCCACATGCAATAGTGCAGGTGTTAGTTTTTTCAGTGTTTTATTTTTGATCATGTGTGTAACTAAAGATATAAGTTTCTCATGACTGGATTTTTTTCCAACCTACAGTGACTCTTGGGACCAACTTTAAATTTTCCAAGCTTATAGTAACAGTAATTTAATTTGGTTTCTAGTTTAATTAGATGGGAAGATGGTTGTTTCCATGAAGAATCTTGTGAACAGAACCTAGGGGGTATTCAGACGATCGTAGAAATGAACATTGTGCTAATTCATGAACTCTAAAGTGTGGGGGCCCCCTGCTTTAAGATGGTAGGCAATAAATGCTTGGATGAGTCTTATATCATCCGCTTTCAAGGTGGATGCATTTTAGAGAAGGTAGTACAGGCTGTCCCCTGCTTTCTAACATAATGAATTCCTGAAAACCTATTTGACAGTCAGATGGCAACTATAAATGCCAGCCAGTTACTTCTGCTTCCCAGAGCTCCTCTACCGAGGGCAGTAGATGGCTGTTGGTACCATCTGGGACACCAGAAATCACTGTTCAATAGGTAATGGACAAAAGGCTCTGAATGTGACTCTGAAAAGGAAGTTTAGTGTTATCAGTCATTAATGATATTAGGAGGGCTACCTTACATCAAGACCACCTATGTTCCTGTGCCTCAGTGTAGCAGGGGCTCTTTGACCTATCCTGTAACCTTCTGGTATATCTGTTAACTAGTGTAATATAAATAAGAATAAACTAACATGCGTCCAGGCGTGGTGGTTCACACCTGTAATCCCAGCACTTTGGGAGGCTGAGGCAGGCAGATCACTTGAGGTCAGGAGTTCGAAACCATCCTGGCCAGCATGGTAAAACCCCGTCTCTACTAAAAATACAAAAATGAGCCAGGCATGGTGGCATGCACCTGTAATCTTAGCTACTGGGAAGGCTGAGGCAGGAGACTTGCTTGAACCCAGAAGGTGGAGGTTGCAGTGAGCTGAGATCATGCCATTGCACTCCAGCCTGGGCAACAGAGTGAGACTTTGTCCCAAAAAAAAAATAAATAGATAAACTGATATGGTCTATGTGTACTTTTTATATCACCCTTTCCTTTATACTTTTTCTTTCCTTTCTTTTTTTTAAGTAAAAATAGCTTACTTATATAGTTTTATTTTTAAAATGATTTCTGCCAATTGGAGGTGGGATGAGAGTAATTTATGGACTCTAGAAAAACTATAAAGAAGAGTGCACCCCTATCAATTCTATAATACCACTTAAAGACAGTTGCTATTGATATTTTAAAGGGTATCCTTCCAGATACCTTTTTTTTTTTTTATTTTTTAAGGGACAATCTTGCTCTGTCATCCAGACTAGAGTGCAGTGGCACAATCATGGCTGACTGTAGCCTTGACCTCCTGGGCTCAAACAATGTATCTGGGACGACAGGTGCTTGCTACCATGCCTGGCTAGTTTTTATTGTTGTTGTTATTGTTGGTTTTGTGGAGGCAAAGTCTCACTATGTTTCCCAGGCTGGTCTCAAACTCCTGAGCTTAAGCAATTGTTCTGCCTCATCCTCCCAAAGTACTAGGATTATAGGTGTGAGCCACTGTGCCCGGCCCCTGATAACATTGTAACCATAAATATGCACATATGATGTCACATGCTGTTTTGTAGCCTGCTTTTTACTAATATGCTCTGAGTATCTTTCAATGTCAGTAAATACCTGAAACATTTTTGTTTTGGGTTTTTTAAATTTTTTTAAATGTTTCTTCTTTTTTTCCTTGTTCTTGAAACATTTTTAATAGCACCTGATATATTGTTGTATGGCATAACATAATTTACTTAACAAATCTCCAGTTCTTCATTTATAATATACAGGTATAGTAATATCTCATGAGGTTATGTGGATTAAATAATAATGTGTGTAAGATACCTAACACAGAAGATGACATGTGGGGAATGTTCAATAGTTGTTAGCTGCAGTAATCACCCCAACATATGACATCTTTTATAAAGGTGTGTGATTATCCCCTTATGACAAATTCCTAAGAATAGGATTTGCTCAGGCACATGATACGGACGTTCTCAGTTTTTATTTGCATCACCAAATAGCTCTCCAGAAAAGTTGCAGCAATTTATGTACTCCCACCCACCACCGTAGAAGAAGGTGCTCTGGTCCCTATGCCCTCACTGGATACATTTTGTCAAGTCTTTTAATCTTTGCCAAGTCTGAAAGGCAAAAATGTCATATTTTTCTTTTTCTTTCTTGGCTCACTACAACCTCTACCTCCTGGGCTCAAACCACCCTCCCATCTCAGCCTCCTGAGTAGCTGGGACTACAGGTGCACACCACCATACCCGGCTAATTTTTTTTTTTTTTTTTTTTTGTGGAGACAGGGTTTTGCCATGTTGCCCAGGCTGGTCTCAAACTCCCGGGCTCAAGTGATCCTCCCGCCTTGGCCTCCCAAAGCCTGGGATTACAGGTGTGAGCCACTACACCGGCCTGTTTTTTTTGTTTTAGAGATTAAATAGCTTTTCAAATGTTTATTGGCCATTTCTTTGTCCTTCTATGAATTGGGTGCTCATGTTCTTTCCCTATTTTCCAAAAACCTGTTTGAGGTTTTGGCCTGTTTCCTACTGATTTGAAAACCCTTTCTATATTAATATTTTGTCATGTTACAAATAATTTTATATTAATTGAAACCCTTTCTATATTAATACTTTGTCATGTTACAAATAATTTTTTCCAGTTTTTTTCAGCTTTCTCTTTGGTGTTTTGCAATTTAAACTTTTTACATAGAGTAAATCCTTAAGTATGAGTTCTGATTTTTGTACCATTTTTATAAAGGTCTTCCTATTCCAAGGTTATAAAAATATTCGCTTATACTTCTAGTATCATTTTTTGACACAGGGTCCCACTCTGTCACCCAGGCTGGATTACAGTGGTGCCATCACAGATCACTACAGCCTCGAACTCCCAGGCTCAAGCAATCCTCCCACCTCAACCTCCTGAGTCGCTGGGACCACAAACTCATGCTATGCCACCACACCTGGCTATTGTTTTTTTGTTTGTTTTCTTTTTTGGTAGAGACAGGGTCTCACTATGTTGCCCAGGCTGGTCTCAAACTCCTGGGCTCAAGCAGTCCACCCACCTGGGCCTCCCAAAATGCTAGGATTACAGGGGTGAGCCACTGTGCCTGGCCATTTCTAGTATTTTTATAATTTAATTTTTTTACATTTAAATCTTCGCCCTATATGGAATTTATTTAGGCATTTTAAGAAGGGAGTTAGGAATTCAGCTTTTTATTTTATTTTATTTCCAAATAGCCAGTTTTTCCAGTGTTCTTATAACACTAACTTGAAATGCTAGCTTTATCATGTGCTAAAAGAAACCTCATCCATTCCTGGATCTGTTTTGCTCTATTGATTAGTCTATTCCTGCGCCAGTAACTCTGTCATGGGATTAATAAATTTTTCCAAAAGTGGCAATAATTTCATGCTCATCTGCTCCTGGTAGAATCAAGCTGACATTTCACCCAGCTACTCTTAAACTTCTTGGCTTCTGTGCTTCCTATCCTAGGGTAGGATTAGGTCATCTGAATGACTGTATTTGCTCTGGGCTCCTCAGGGTACTGGCTTTTGGACTGTTAAGCACAGAAACAGCGTATTTACATAGTTTTCCTTAATTTTGACCTGTTTCTAGATCATACGTTTAGCTGACTCCTTAGCAATATGAAGTGACCAGATCGTGTTCTCTTTGTGCCAAATGAAGCTTGTCCAACCCACAGCCCGTGGGCCACATGTGGCCCAGGGTGGCTTTGAATGCAACCCAATACAAATTCGTAAACTTTCTTAAAACATTATGAGATTTTTTTGTATGTTTTTTTTTTTAGCTAATTAGCTATTGTTAGTGTTAATGTATTTTATGTGTGGCCCAAGACAGTTTTTCTGCCAGTGTGCCCCAGGGAAGCCAAAAGATTGGACACCCCAATAATCTGCCTCTTAGGCGTGCTACATTAGAGCAACATAGCTATTTTTTTTTTTTTCTTTTTGAGACGGAGTTTCACTTTGTCACCCAGGCTGGAGTGCAGTGGCGCAGTCTCGGCTCACTGCAACCTCTGCTTCCTGGGTTCAAGCAATTCTTCTGCCTCAGCCTCCTCAGTAGCTGGGCCTACAGGTGTGTGCCACCACACCCAGCTAATTTTTGTATTTTTAGTAGAGACGGAGTTTCACCATATTGGTCAGGCGGGTCTTGAACTCCTGACCTCAGGTGATCCACCCGCCTCAGCCTCCCAAGATGCTGGGATTACAGGTGTGGTGTGAGCCATCATGCCTGGCCTCCAGTTATTGTTTACCAGAAACAAAACATGCTTCACCTCTCCCCACACTCTCCATTTGAATTATCATTTATACAACTAACACGTAACATCTTTATATATATATATATAACATTCACTCTACCTTCTGTTGGCTGGACTCTCTAACATAGTACTAGATGTTTTTATATGATTCATTATTTTGATATTATAGAACATTCTTCGGTAATACTGTGTCAGAGGTTTTGGGTTTTCCCTTCCTATAGGGATTATTCCGCCTTTCAGTTATTTCCAGCAACAAAGCTTTATCCTCTGCTCATATTTCATTTATTCTTCTTACTTTGCCTTGATTACAGCAATTGAGCCATAACTTATTGGCTCATTATTTTCAGGCCTATGTATCATCAGACACCTTTCCTGTCTAAGTGATCCAGTGGCCTCTCTCAGCTTTCTTTGGGTCTTTCAAGCAGGAGTACTATTTCTAAAGTGTCTTCTTAAATATATTTCCTTTTCACTATTTTTATTTTCCTTCTATTTCAACCTTAACTTTCTTTATTCTGACCTTGAGATTCTTCTTCTTATTATTCTTTTAAATATAGACCGGGTCTCTCTCTGTTTTCCAGACTAGAGTGCAGTGGCATGATCATAGCTTACTGCAGCTTCGAATTCCTGGGCTCAAGTGATCCTCCTACCTCAGCTTCCTGAGTAGCTAGAACTACAGGTGTGTACCACCATGCCTGGCTGATTTTTAAATTTTTTGTAGCGATGGGGGCGGGGTCTCACTATATTGCCCAGGCTGGTCTTGAACTCGTGGACTCAAGTGACCTCCCACCTCAGCCTCCCAATGTGCTGGGATTACAGGCATGAACCACCATACTCAGCCTGAAATTCTTTTTTTATTTTAACAAGTCTTAATAGCATTTACTGTATACTCAGCATTTTACTAGATGGTGATATTAATAGATTTTATTTGTGGTGTTCTTTGAAAATTTTCAAGATACTTGCATATTATCTTCCTGTGTGTTCTACCTGCACCGCTGCCTTCTCTCATTGCCTTGCTCTTGCTTATATCTGCCTCCCAACTCTGTAAACTCTGCTTAAATCTCAGTAGTCAGACCTTTATTTCTTCACTTGAAATTTGAATTTCTCTTCTATATAGACTATCCCTGCTCAGTGCCTCTAAACACTTCGACGTGTTCAGGGCATCTTTACCAATGTTTAGCTACGTGAAGTTAATGGTAATACAATGGGAAGGAGAGGAGTAAGGTCACCATCATGTGTGAACATCTAAGAACACATACCAGTGTATAACAGTGTCTTGGCTGGCTGGAAGAGCATAGGAATAAACGCTATTCAGCCATTATTTACTGAGACAGCAGTAACCGTGTTAGAAGGAAGATTACATACAGATCAATAATGTTAGTTCAGGACAAACAGCTATCATGAGTTAAAAAAAATACTAAGAAAAAGAAATAATGTTAGTAGCAGGAGTTTGTGATAGCCTTTTACAGAGATGTTTGTGGAGCATCTAATAAATATAAGACCTTGTGCTAGGCCTGATGGGTAATACCAAATTATAGCGTCTGCCATTAAGAATTTATAGCATAATTTGAGAGGAAGACAAATATGTAAATAGTTCTACATGTATAGTTTACATGTACGTATAGTTTACATTTATATATAAATATAAATATAGTACCAGGAGTGTCCGTGAATGCTGTGAGGATAATGCTTAGGAAGAGGAGATCACTTTGAGCTGTGATAATTACAAACCAGAATGGTTGGTTTTACAGTGAAAGATGGGACTTAGGCTGTCTTTCAGATCTTTTTCACTGGTATAGTCTGTCCCCTGTGGCTGTCAAAAAGAAACACCCACAATAGAATGCTGAGGAGCAATGGACAAGTGCAGAAACACAGAACTTTTCCTTTTTGAAACTTGCATTTTTCAACTTTTAGATTTAGGGGTACATGTGCAGGTTTGTTACCTGGGTATATTGTGCGATGCTGGGATACAAATGATCCCATCACTCAGGTAGTGAACATAGTACCCAAAAGTTAGTTTACCAGTACTCACCTGCGTCCCTCCTCTAATAATCCCGTTTCTGTTGTTGCCATCTTTATGTCCATGAGTACCCAGTGTTTACCTCCCATTATAAGTGAGAGCATGTGGTATTTGGTTTTCTGTTTCTGTGTTAATTTACTGAGGGTAATGGCCTCCATCTGCATCCATGTTGCTGCAAGGGACATGATATCATTCATTGTATGGCTCCATAGTATTACATGGTGTATATAGACCATATTTTCTTTATCCAATCCACTGCTGATGGGCACCTAGGTTGATTCCATGTCTTTGCTATTGTAAATAGAGCTATAATTAACATAGTGCATGTGTCTTTTTGGTAGAATGATTTGTTTTCTTTTGGATATATACCCAGTAACAGGATTGCTGGGTCAGATCACAGTTCTCTTTTAAGTTCTTTTTTTTTTTTTTTTTGAGATGGAGTCTCCCTCTTGCCCAGGCTGGAATGCGGTGGCGCGATCTCGGCTCACTGCAAGCTCCGCCTCCCGGGTTCACACCATTCTCCTGCCTCAGCCTCTCCGAGTAGCTGGGACTACAGGCGCCCGCCGCCACGCCCAGCTAATTTTTTGTATTTTTAGTAGAGACGGGGTTTCACCGTGGTCTCGATCTCCTGACCTCGTGATCCGCCCGCCTCGGCCTCCCAAAGTGCTGGGATTACAAGCGTGAGCCACCACGCCCGGCCCTTTAAGTTCTTTGAGAAATCTCCAAATCGCTTTTCACAGGGCCTGAACATTCCCTCCAACAGTGTATAAACACTCCCTTTTCTCCACAGCCTCACCAGTATCTGTTTTTTTGTGTGTGTGTGTGATGTTTTAGTAATAGTCATTCTTTCTAGTATGAGATGGTATCTCATTGTGAAACCTGCATTTTTGAAAAATAGTTTCACTTGCTATAGAATTACAGCTTGACTGTTTTTTTGCCAGTACTTTAAATATGTTACTCCACTGTCTGGCTTGCATTGTAGGAAGAGTCGGCTATCATTCTTTGTTTCTCTGTATGTAATGTCATCTTTTTTGTGGATGCTTTTAAGATTTTTCTCTATTGCTGATTTTAGATTATTTGACTATGATAAGATGTGCTTTGGTGTATTTTTCATCGTGTTTCTTGAGCTTAGGGTTTCTGAGCTTCTTGGATCTCTGGGTTTATCCTTTTCATCACATTTGGGGACATTTTGGCTATTATATCTTTTCTTTTTTTTTTGAAACGGAGTCTCACTGTCGCCCAGGCTGGAGTGCAGTGGCGCAATCTCGGCTCACTGCAGGCACCGCCCCCTGGGGTTCACGCCATTCTCCTGCCTCAGCCTCCCGCGTAGCTGGTACTACAGGCGCCCGCCACCTCGCCCGGCTAATTTTTTGTATTTTTAGTAGAGACGGGGATGGTCTTGATCTCCTGACCTCGTGATCCGCCCGCCTTGGCCTCCCAAAGTGCTGGGATTACAGGCGTGAGCCACCGTGGCTATTATATCTTAACTTTTTTTTCTGTCTCCAGCGCAGCCTCCTCTAGATGCCCTGATTGCATATATAATCAGCTGCTTGAAGTTCTTCTACTTCAAAAAGAATGAACAGAGCCA
Organism: Pan paniscus; assembly: GCF_029289425.2. Classification (NCBI taxonomy): domain Eukaryota; kingdom Metazoa; phylum Chordata; class Mammalia; order Primates; family Hominidae; genus Pan; species Pan paniscus. The sequence continues at coordinate 117,929,419 of NC_073249.2, forward strand.
TCGCTGAGCTGTAGAACAACTTTAAGAACATTTGTAGAAATTGTAGAACATCTTCTGAATTGATAGCTCTGTTCATTTTTTGTCTTTTTTTATCTCTGTGTTTCACTTTGGATAGTTTCTGTTGGTATGGCTTCAGGTTCACACTTACCTCTTCTACAGTGTCTAATCTCCTGTTCAGCCTATCCAGTGTTTGTTTTTTTGTTTGTTTGTTTTTGAGACGGAGTCTCACTCTGTCACTCAGGTGGAGTTCAGTGGTGCAATCTTGGCTCAATACAGCCTCCACCTCCCAGGTTTAAGCGATTCTCCTGCCTCAGCCTTCTGAGTAGCTGGGACTACAGGTGTATGTCACCACGCCTGGCTAGTTTTTGTATTTTTAGTAGAGACAAGTTTTCACCATGTTGGTGAGGCTGGTCTCAAACTTCTGAACTCAGGTGATCTGCCCGCCTCAGTCTCCCTAAGTGCTGGGATTACAGGCATGAGCCACAGCACCCTATCCAGTGTACTTTTCATTTCAGTCATTGTAATACTCATTTCTACAAGTCTAATTTAAGTCTTTTTCTTTTCTTTCTTTTTTTTTTTTTTGAGACGGTGTTTTCTTGTCACCCAAGCTGTAGTGCAATGGTGCAATCTCTGCTCACTGCAACCTCTGCCTCCTGGATTCAAGTGATTCTCCTCCCTCAGCCTCTTGAGTAGCTGGGATTACAGGTGCCCACCACCACACTCGGCTAATTTTTAGTATTTTAGTAATTTTCGTATTTTTAGTAGAGACGGGATTTTACCATGTTGGCCAGGCTGGTCTCGAACTCTTGACCTCAAGTGATCCGCCCACCTTGGCCTCCCAAAATGCTGGGATTATAGGCATGAGCCACTGCGTCTTTAAAAAATTTTAAGTCTTTAAAAAATTTTTTTTTCTTTAACATTCTCAATCCATTCTCTAATTTCTTGTGGAGTACAGTTATAACTGTTGCAATGTCCTTATCTACTAATTATCTTGTTATTTCTGGGTCAGTTTGATTTTTCTCTTCATTATGGGTCCTGATTTCTTCTTTGCGTGCCTGGTTATTTTTAAAAATTTATTTTAAGAGACAGGGTCTTGCTCTGTTGCTCAGGCTGGAGTGCAGTGGTATGATCATAGCTCACTGTAGCCTCAAACTCCTGGGCTCAAGAGATCCTCCTGCCTCAGCCTCCCAAGTAGCGAGGGCTACAAGCATGTGCCACCATGCCTAGCTGATTTTTTTAAATTGTTTTTGTGGAAATGGGGGTCTTGCTACATTGCCCAGGCTGGCTTTGAACTCCTGGCCTCAAGTGATCCTCCCACCTCGGCCTCCCAAAGGGCTGGGATTATAGACATAAGCTACTGCACCTACCCACCTGATGATTTTTCAGTTGGATATTGTGAGTTTTAGCTTGTTGGGTGCTAGATATTTTTGTATTCTTTTAAATATTCTTGAACTTTGTTCTGGAACACTGGTTACTTGGAAACAGTTTGATCCTTTTGGGTCTTGCTTTTAAGCATTTTTAGGCGGGACTGGCACAGCCTTAAGTCTGGGGTTATTTTTCTTTACCACAGAGGTAAATGTTTCTGAGTACTCTACCCAATTTCCTTGAAATAACGAGGTTTCCTATTATGGTTGCTGGTAACAGGAATTATTCCTGTTCCTGTGTGAGGTCTGAATATTGTTCTCTGCCGTCCTTTCAGGTAATTATTTCCCTGGCCTCAGGTAGTTTCCTCACATGCATGTGCTGATGGGTGTTCAGCTGAAGACTTGGTGGGGTGGCTGGGGAGGCCCCCTGCTCAGATCTCCAGAATTTTTTTTCTGTTTAAGTCTTTCTTCTCTAATCTTCTGCCCTGTGAACCTCTTTGGCCTCCCCAGACGATATATCAGCTTCCTCTCTTCAGTTTAGGAAGAACTCTGGACTCTGCCTGGGTGCCCCTCCCCTGCACTGTGCCTGAAATTCTCTCCAGGCAGTAAGCCAGTTAGCTGTGGGGTCCTCCTTGTTCAGTTCCTTGTCTTTCAGGAATCGTCGTCCTTTGTGCCTGGTGTCCAATATCTTGGAAACAGTCATTTCATATATTCTGTCGTTTTGGGTTTTTTTCTTTTCTTTTCTTTTTTGAGATGGAGTCCTATCGCACAGGCTGGAGTGCAGTGGCGCGATCTTGCCTCACTGCAGCCTCCGCCTCTCGGGTTCAAGCAATTCTCTGCCTCAGCCTCCCGAGTAGCTACCGCGCCTGGCTAATTTTTTGTATCTTTTTTTTTTTTTTGAGACGGAGTCTCGCTCTGTCGCCCAGGCTGGAGTGCAGTGGCGCGATCTTGGCTCACTGCAAGCTCCGCCTCCCAGGTTCACACCATTCTCCTGCCTCAGCCTCCGGAGTAGCTGGGACTACAGGTGCCCGCCACCACGCCCGGCTAATTTTTTGTATCTTTAGTAGAGACGGGGTTTCAGTTGAACTCCTGACCTCGCGATCCGCCTGTCTTGGCCTCCCAAAGTACTGGGGTTACAGGTGTGAGCCACCACGCCCGGCCCATTCTGTGTTTTTGTTTTGTTTTGTTTTGTTTTGTTTTTTATTAGCTGTTTCCGGTAAAAAGGTAAATGTGATCCCTGTCACTCCATCTTGACCAGAAGCAGAAGTCCACCCAGAAATGAACTTTTACATTTCATACTCATGTCTGTCATGGGGAAGTTAAGTGGGCCTGGCCTTATCCTTTTACTTTGTCGTCATCTTTTTCAAAACTTCATAAGTAGTTCTTAAAGAATTCAATATTTATTGCGTGCCCACTGTGCACTATGCTGTGTGTTAGCTGCTGAAATGTATAGGCTTGATTCCTTTACCAGATGGACCTCAGGTCTAGTGGGGAGGACAGGCAAGGTTCTTGTGGCTACAATTAAAAGTGCTGTAATACATATTTTGAAAGATCTAAGATGCCACTGCAGTGTAGAATGACATGTACGTTGTCTTAAATATTAGAAATGATTCTGGATTAGGATTGATGGCTTTGTGCTGACTTGTGAATTCTGTCTCCTAACCATGACCAGGTTGTCTGCCCTTTCCTGGACATCCGTATTTTTTTCTCCCATTGAAGTGGCAGGATTGAATCTGTACTCTTGGGTCCCTAGCTCTCCTGGATTTATCTCCTTTCCATATGACCTTTTCTTTCTGCTTAACCTTTGGGCCTGCTGTAACATCTCATTTCATTTTTCTTTTTTAACTTTCACCAGTATAAGAATGTTAGAGACTGAAATATTAAAAAATTAATTGCATTTGCTATAGGTAGATGAGTTTTTCAGTGAGTTTGCCCATTTTCAAAAGCAAATCTTCATTGGTTATTTGGAGCGGGTGGGAGGGACAGCTTAAGGGCAGTAGAAAACCACAGTTTTGCTAGTAAATCTGGCCTACATTTCCAAAGGAACTCCTTGGATGATGAGTGAGGTCCATTACCATTTCAGTTGTTTCAGTGAAGCTGAGAGTTGCCAGTGACACGTGATAATCCTCCTCATTCTGTAGTTGAGCAATAGGAAAATGTGGGTAATGCCAGTCTGCATTGACTGGGTCGGCTGTGTAGAGCATTGCCTGAAAAGTAAAAGTTGCAGTCCTGATTGGCTCAAGACTGATATCTTACAGCCTGATGAAGACAACCACGAATTCCAGTGCCATAACTGATGGACTTTTTCTTTTCTCTTAGTCAGTTATGACAAGGACCTTCCTTGGAAAGGTAACCTGTGTTTAGATGACTGTGATCTTAGCCCTTGTGATCTGCCTGGTGCTTGTGGTAGCTCTGGATGTTCCTGTTTTTCCTGAAGGACCTCATTGATGTCATTTCAGACACTATCCTCACTCAAGAGAATGTGAGGTTTTGCTATGTGTGAAATATCATATAAGACACACTGCTATGTCAGTTTTTAAGCCTCTGGTTTCAGAAGCTCTGGCAGCCCTACTTTTTCTCAGATGCCTGGCAAGCCTGCATGTCTGAATAGCCCTTCTTTCCTGCAGAGGCTGTGAGAAGCTCTGCCGAGCATTTGAGAGTTAACCATTACTTACGGAGCAAGACCTGCGTGAGGCACTGATTGTACTAACTTACAAAAATTGTGTAAGAGATTCTTTTGACATCAAAGGTACTTACGGTCCAGAGGGGAAATCACATACGTGAATTCGGAAGCCCATTCAAGACTGCAAGAGAAAATTCAAAGATAAACAAAACAGTTCATGTTTTGAGTTCTGTTTCTTTAGATTTCTATGTGGAATTGGTGGCTTGAGTGACCAAGTAGCTGGCATCCCAACCATTTATAGACATGTTCTATTTTGAGGTTGAGTTTGTGGTTTGGGGAGGATGTGTAATCATTTTCAACAAATGCTTACTGAGTGTGCAAAGTATTCCTGTGGAAGGCACAGGGAGTACCAAGAAGTATAAAGTTACATTCCCCAGCTTCCAAGGAGCTTCTCATATCTGGGAGGGCAAGGCATGTTTAAGATTTTAAAATCTTAGTAAGATTATAAGTCTTAAGAAAAAAGCATAATCATCCACATTTATTAGAAATATATACTGAACTATTAAACTGTCTAAGAAATGGGGCTTGGGTGGTGAGCATGTGGCCTGGAAAAGAGAAGGATCTTCACTCTTTGCTATATAGACTCTATATAGTATGTAATTTCTATATGGTTTGAAATTTTTGCCAAGTGCAGTTATTACCTCTTTGGAATTTTTATTTTTTTTTATCAGTTACAAAAATTATAGAGAACAGAAGATTGTATTAATACATATAATATTAACCTTGAATATCTCTATGTGGTAGGATTATGAGTGACTTATCTTTATTATGCGTTCTTATAATTGTCTACATCTTCTTTAATGAATATATATTATTGTATAAGTAGAGAAAGGAAGTATTTGAAAAACAAAACCCAAAACCACCTACAATGATTATTATAACTATATTTTAACATGCTTACTATATTTTGGATATAATATACCAGCTTTCCCTTTTTTACCTCCTTACTCTCACTGCAAGTCTAGTAAGGTTGTTTTATTATTATCATTATTACTATTGTTATTAAATAAAAAGGTGAAACAAAGGCATTTGCTTCTTGCTTCTGCCCCTTGTCATTTTTGAGTGAGCTAGACTAGAAGTAAAAGGAACCCAGTTACGAACTTTTCAGCTATACTGTAAAGGATGCCCAGAAAAATTTAAATTATGCTGATTTGGTTACAATTACGCCTGCCAGTGTGGGCTATGATCTCTTGTTTTAAAGCATCCTAAAAATACTTTGCTATACCTTTATATTTAGTTCTGTTGGAGAAAGCAATTAGATTGTCCCATCTCCCATCTCCCCATCTGGTGCAGTAAAGAAAACTCATCTGCTTGGCTTACTTTGTGTTAGAGAGAATTTAAATTTCCAAGTTATTTGTGATTCACATTAAGTAGTTAAATCCCATCCCTCCCAAATTTTGTACTGGGAATCCATACCCACTTTGTAATTATGAACTTAATTACTCTGAACAGTAATAAAGTTCAGATATTTAAAGAAGCCAAAGATTGAAGGAGAGTGGCTGTCATTTCTAAATTAATTTTTTTTCCCCTTATAGCATGTGTTTGATGATCTCAGAGGCTCAGTATCCTTGTCCTGGGTTGGAGATAGCACTGGGGTAAGTCATATTTTGAGTCTGTTATTTCAGCCCAGCAAGAAGATGATAACAGATTTGGGGGAGGGTTAAGCACCTAATATCATTTCTTCCTGAAACTGTCTTTAGCCTCAATCACAGAAAACACGTTTGCAAGACAGACTTTCAGGAAGTTGTAGTTGTGTTGGTTTTGCTTTAGAATTGGGAACATCTTTTTTGCGGGGGGGGTGGGGACGGAGTTTCGCTCTTGTTGCCCAAGTTGGAGTGCGATGGCATGATCTCAGCTCACTGCAACCTCCACCTCCCGGGTTCAAGCGATTCTCCTGCCTCAGCCTCCCAAGGAGCTGGGATTACAGGCACCCACCACCATGCACAGCTGATTTTTTGTATTTTTAGTGGAGATGGGGTTTCACCATGTTGGCCAGGCTGGTCTTGAACGCCTGACCTCAGGTGATCCACGCGCCTCAGCCTCCCAAAGTGCTGGGATTACAGGCATGAGCCACTGCGCCTGGCCGGGAACATCTTCTGACCACCTTCTTCCACGGTGGGAAGATGGACACCTTTTCAGTCCTTGGTGGCTGCTTAGCATCAAGATGAGCAAGAAGAAAGATGAAAGTGCTCTGTACTGAGAAGGGAAGCTCACAATGCTTGGGGAAACCCCTATATAGAAACAGAAAATGTCCATTAAAAACATCCTGGCACTTTTCCTCCAAATTGTATTGTTCCTGTGTCCTTTCCTACAGGTGTGTTGAGGGACTGTGGTGCCCATGGGCTCATGGTTGTTCATCTGTTGGTCCCTGCCCCTGCCACAAAGGAGGTACTGCCAGGATTGGGGGAATGGAAGGAGGATCAGTCAGCTCCTTATCCCTCCTGATATACAGCTGGGCTCCCACTAGGAGGACACGCTGAGGATACATTGGCCCCTGGTCTTAAATCAGGACTTGTTGCCTGGCTGTCTTATTATCCTGCTTGAACAAGAGCAGGGGCAACATCTCCTGCCCCCTGGTATTCCATAATGCATGTGTCATAGCATTGAGGCACATGATAGTTATATTAGAAGCCTAAAGAAATAAAATCTTGGTGCTGAAAAGCAAATTGTAAATTTCTTATTTTGATTAATTTTTAAACTTTCAGTAGAATTTCTTTAAGCGTAGTTCAGTTTTTTCTAAAATTTGAATTGTACCCTAATTTCCATGATTTACCCATTTATCTTAGATAGTTGGTATCTCCAAGAATTTTTTTTTTTTTTTTTTTTTTTTTTTTTTTTGAGACAGAGTCTTGCTCTGTCACCCAGGCTGGAGAGCAGTGGTGCAATCTTGGCTCACAGCAACGTCCACCTCCCAGGTTCAAGCAATTCTCATGCCTCAGCCTCCCAAGAAGCTGGGACTACAGGCAAGCACCACCATGCCCCGCTAATTTTTGTATTTTAAGTAGAGATGGGGTTTCACCATGTTAGCCAGGCTAGTCTCGAACTTCTGACCTCAAGTGATCCGTCCGCCTCAGCCTCCCAAAGTGCTGTGATTACAGGCGTGAGCCACCGTGCCCAGCCATCTCCAAGATTTCTCATATGGCTTTCTGAGACTCCCTAGACTCTTGGAGTAATCCATCCAGAGTCATTTCCTCATGCATAGTTTTTGGTAGATAAGGTACTGAAAAAATGAATTTCATGAAGAACCAACGGCAAGGAGAAGAAAAAGACAGACATACATGACACAGTGATCTCTGTGAGAACACCCACGCTATTCTAGACTCTGTAAGGAGAAAAGGGAAGAGGGTTCTTGCCTGAGAGTATCTTACAATAATTTGGATACAAAATAGTTAAAGCCTTCTTTTATTTTAATGTGTATATGAGTAGTCAGCCTCACTGCTTCAATGGAGGCAATGGGGATCATCCCAACAAAATGAGCTGAGGACTTTCTCATCATTCTCAGCCCTAGTAACTAGATCCTTCTAGACTTTGGGGAGTACTACAAAGTAGGGATATCAAAAGTCTTTTAGGTGTTGGCTTAATCTCGAACACATATCAGCATGTGATTGGAATATGTTTTTTATTTACGGAATGCTTTTTTCTCTCTCCAGGTCATTCTAGTCTTGACTACCTTCCATGTACCACTGGTAATTATGACTTTTGGACAGTCCAAGCTATATCGAAGGTGAGATCAATAACACGCGTTGGAGCATTTCACTAAGTAACATTGAGAATATAGATTCTCCCTTTTCTAGACGTGATGGCATGTAACAGTTGATGTAAAAGATCTTCTAGCCATCTTAAGTTTTCACCAGACTGTCACACTCAGCACATGTTTTTGTTGTTGTTGTTGTTGTTGTTGTTTGAGACAGGGTCTCACTCTTGTCACCCAGGCTGGAGTGCAGTGGCGTCATCTTGGCTCACTGCAGCCTCCACCTCCCAGGCTCAAGCCATCCTCCCACTTCAGCCTCCCAGGTAGCTGGGACTGCAGGCACACGCCACCATGCCCAGCTAATTTTTTGTATTTTTTGTAGAGACAGGGTTTCCCCATGTTGCCTAGGCTTGTACTGAGCTCCTGGGTTCGAATGATCCACCTGCCTCCAAAAGTGCTGGGATTATAGGCGGGAGCCACTGCACCCGGCCCTTAGCACACTTTTTAACGTCTACTCTTTTTTTTTTTGAGCAGGGTCTAGCTCTGTCACTCAGGCTGGAGAGCAGTGGCGCAAACACAACTCATTGCAACCTCTCCCTCCCAGGCTCAAGCCATCCACCATCTTCCCACCTCAGCCTCCCAAGTGGCTGGCATTACAGGCACGTACCTCCATGCCTGGGTAATTTTTGTATTTTGGATAGACAGGGTTTCACCATGTTGCCCAGTCTGGTATCGAGCGCCTGGGCTCAAGCTGTCTTCCCACCTCAGCCTCCCAAAGTGCTAGGATTACAGGTGTGAGCCACCATGCCTGGCCTTAGCATCTAATTAGCAACTGAAAGAAGTATGAAAAGGGACCTGGTTCCAAGGAGGTTGGTTTGACCTGACTGAGGGGCAGAACAATAAAGGAAGATGAAGAAAGAGTGTATAGTGCTGTGTGTTTGTGTTCATTTATATGGATATTTATTTGTGGGAAGGTAGTATGGGGTTTAAAAAGTCTTTCTATTTAGTGTGAGTACAAAATGGTTTTTTATATTCCTGAAATGAAAATCTTCATTGTACTTTCCCAGCAAATATTTACACAGCATTTTGAGGCCTAAGCAGATTATTTTTAGTTAAGAAGGAGGCTCTCAGGTCGGACCTACCAAAGTGCTTTGTAGTGTTCACACTGGCGATGATGGTGGTAACATGTATTCTGGAACCACAACCTATACTGTGACATTGGTGAAGTTTTAGAGTTGTCTTCTCAAAGGTATGACTTGGTTAAAAAGTAGATTCCGTTCCTTAGCAGTAAGATTCAAGACCAACTAACTCCTAGAGATTGCTGAATGATTGTGTCTTCTCAATCATTTATGTCTGTCTCATTTTCCCCTAGAGACCTAAAGAAATAATGACATACCAGCAGATGATATAGAAACTACCCTAGGGTCAGGGTATCTCCCAGGAGTAATGGTACTTTCTCAAGGTTCTTTATTTGACTGCTGTTCTTGGCCCAAGTGGGAGTGAACCCATGTTCAAGCTCTGAAATGGATTAGCCTAACCTCTCTTCCCCATGAGGTATGAACTTTGACTACATCTCCTGGGCATGGAGCCAGAGGTCTCTGCCCTTCAATACATTGATGTTGGTTCCAGAGAGGCAGCAAATACCTTTAGGCCAACAAGGAATTGCCATCTAACTACAGTGTAAATTCCATGAAGGCAAGGTTCTTGACTAACTGGGGTCCCCAGAATCTAGCCAAATGCCTAACATGTAGTAGGCAGGCAGCAAATAATAATTGAATAAATGAATGAATGTCTTGGCTTCTTTATAATTTTTAGATGGTTAATTAATTTTTTTTAAATATAGGATTGACTATATTTTAGAATCTTGGTGCTAGAAAGCGCTATAGTAGGTGACTTTGTTTATTCAATCAGAACAGTAGTTGAACCATTTTAGATGAAAAACATCCTATTTGGGGAGAGAAAAATGCATTTTAAAATGTGTAACTTTGCTTCAGTAACTCTTTCCTGTGGTTAAGAATGTTTGCTATTATAAATTCCCTCCTCACAAAATTAGCTGGGCATGGTGTCACACACCTGTGGTCCCAGCTACTTGGGAGACTGAGGTAGGAGCATCTCTTGGGTCCGGGAGGTTGAGGCTGCAGTAGCTATGATCACATCACTGCACTCCAGGCTGGGTGACAGAGCAATACCCTTTCTCAAAAAAATAAAATATCTCCTCATGATAGTTTTTCTTACCAACCTGTGTTTCATTATAAAAGCAGTATAATCATATTATAGGACATTTGAAAATTTTAAAGGAAAGAAAAAAGTTCACCATACAGCCACGTGTAATCTTAATTTGTTTGCAGTTTATTATCTTGACCTTCCCCTTTGATGTTGTATCATATAATTGTAGCGTATTGGGAGGCAATGTGGAAGCAAAATGTTGCCAAGCTTTGTTGGCAAGTAGGCTCAGGATTGAATCACAGCACTGTCATTGCAAACAGAATGAACTTGGGAAAGTCATTTAACCTCCTAAGTCTTTTTTGTCATCTGTAAAAGGACAATAATAATGCCCACCTCAGAGCCGTTGTGAGGTATGCTCTGCAGTGCCTGGCATGGAGTAATAGCTTGGTGCTGTTAGCTGCTGCCATGCCAATGATCAGGGATGGCATGTAGCCAGCAGGTACTGGCATTGCTGTACCAGTTGTTAAAATGAATTTGAAGCCTTCAGGCAGATTGCCTGCCCCCAGATGCCTCCACGTCTTCTACAAATGCACACTGCACCCCCTAGCCCCTGCCAACATGCAAATGTTACTAACACCTGGCATTATGACCTACATCCATGCTGATGGGTCGGTACTCATACCTTCACTCTGCTGGTAACCCCTCATTTTTTTAGATTGACATAATTTACTTAATCATTGTTCCATTGGATAGTTAGGTTGTAGCTGTTTTTTTCGCTGTAACTAATACTACTGTGATCAGTATCATACATATTTGTGTCATAGGGGATGTTTATTTCTAGTTCACTCTTCAGTAGCAAAGGAAAACCTCCACTCTGATGGATGTCAATGTGTTTTAAAGGCTGTTTGTTAAATGCCTCTTTCTCTAGGTTGAATTATCTTCTATACCTAATGCCTCAACAACTTAAGACAATCAAAACCAAAACAAGAACCAATACTGCCATGTCACTGTTTAAATACCACCACCATCAGACTCAGCCTTTTTTCAGCCTGTTTTTGTCTAGTCTTGTAAAAAACCCCGCTTTCCTGACATACTTTACTAGAGTGCAATTCTATTTGTTTCTGATATAGTATAATGTTACCAAGGTACTTTTTTTTCATGTTACCCAGCAGTTTTTTGTTTCTTTTTTTGTTTGTTTGTTTAACCACATTGACTTTGAATATTAATTATCTCTTCCCTGCCATGAAGTGGAAACTGACTCTGTACCCACTTCCAGAGTTTAGGCGGAAACTGTAAATATGCCTTGTTGCCTTTCCAACTGGGCTGGCCTGGCTTAAAGTGACTGGCCAACCAAGTCAACCATGTCAAACATGCCAACCAAGAGGCAACTGTTGTTTCAGAAATGAGAAAGGGAAAGAAGCAGTTTGATCAAAATGGGTCCTGAGTATGCTGAGGTTGCCCAATTACCGATAAAAGCCCATTGAACCCACTCTGAAGATTTTTCTGTTTTTCGCAGCATTGGTGATTATATTATTCGTTAGACCATCTTCGCGTACTAAATCTTATATGGTTAAAGGTTCATTTGGATTTGAAATAAAAAACAGCAAATCACATGCCACCTGCTCTGTGTATTACAGCATGAAGTCTCACAAGAATAGAAGGAAGTTGTCTCTGTTGATATACAGAATTAGAGGGAGTATACTTCTGTCTTTAGGCCGTGAAAAAGAATTATTGAAGGATTTGGGAGATTATATGTATGTGTATGTATGTATATGTGTGTATACATATGTTTCTGTATACATATGTTTGTGTGTATGTACATGCATACACACACATATGCATATTTTCCATTTAAGGGAATCATATTTGTATAGTATAAATTTTGATTTCCTTATAAGGAATATTAGTTTTATAATGGATTATAGAGTATGTTTGTCTCTCACTTGCACATATGAAGTTAAAGAAATAAACTAGCTACAATTAAGATGATAATTTGATTTTTGGCAACTAAAAGATATTTTCCATCTTTTTGTTTTATGATGTCTTGAGTCCAACTTTTCATTGTATAATTTACTTAGTGAAGCAAATGTAGGCATTATTCTACACCGATGTTATATACCTAATTATTAATATCACAAAGACTGCTGGGCTATTTTATTCCTGGTGTTTCTATTGAGAATTGCTCAAATTTCCCTATTAAGAGGTTTTGCATTAAAATATATTACATAGTCAATGTAAGTTTTTCAGAATGTTACTTGAGATTTTTTAAAAAGGATAACTTAAAGGTATACAATGCAAAGTGCTGCTAGTGCAGTAAACCAGCTTCTTCAAGGCATGTTGTGTAACAACCTTTTTAATGATATGCTCAGTTCAGTTTTCACTGCAGTAGATTGTTAACAATGACTGCATATTTCAGTTACAAGCTTGGGATAAATTCCATTTACAACATATATTTTCTTGCTTTTTTTTTTTTTTAAAGAAAAAGTATATTAAAATGTGATGATGGCATTTTACCTTTAATACAACTTCACTTCTATACATGTAAAGTTGTCAATCAGAGTAAGATGAAGACCCACAAATACATATTCATGTTCCTTCTGATTAAAAGTTCTGTGATTTTTTTATTTACAATATCTTACTCTCTTTATTTTCCCACTTGTAGTTTCAAAATTTCTACAGAAAACATGTATCCTTTCCCAATAATGATAAAACACAACATAGTTAAATAAAAACACAAGGTAATATCAGACAGTGGGGGAAAAAGACACTGAAATATTGGGAATTAAGTTTATTATGAATTCAAATCTTGCCAATATTACCCAGCAGTAATTTCAGGTCCATGATTATTTTGATACATTTTAATAAACTACATTCTCCCTATTGATCTTTTACCTGGAAATCTCAGTGCAGTTGGTTGTCATTATTAGTGATAGTTATGTTCTGTAAAGTTGTCATGAATATTGAATTAGTTAATAGTGAACCATTGCTCCTAGGGGGACATATAGGGTTAGGTTTCTGCAAACTTCTGGTCACAGCACTCATTTTCATCAAATGATCAATACATAACTTTGTTTTATGTGTGTTTCTGTTTAAAGATACCTTATTTAATGTGTATTATTGATTCATTAACACTGAATTCACGGCCAATAGCACTAGAACTCTTGCCCAAACAAGGCTTGTCTCATATACTCATATTTCCTCCATGAGGCACATCAAAGTCTTCTTGTGTTTAGGAACACTAAACAGCTTGTTGACACTGCTCTTGGAGGCTATTTAAACAGAAAAAGTACCCCCCCAAAAAAAGCATAAACTTGCAAAAACCTAAGTAGAAAAAAACTAAGTAGACCGTGAAAAGGACACTTATTTATAGTATTAGAACTGAACACAAAGGCAAAGCATCACCTTGTTTGACCTCAGCTGGGAATGGGTACACTGGGTGACTCACATTTTTGCTGCTCTATGAATGTCTATAAATGACTGGCAAGGGACCATGAGTACTGATTTGGGGATTACAAATAAATTTAAGAAGGTAAACAAATTTACAAATATAGAATCCATGAATAATGAAGATTGTATAAGCTTTCTCAATTAGTAAAAACCACAAAACAATAATATTTTTAAGAGTTTACCATCATCCTTGTTACTTTTATGTTATAATTTATAGTGGCTTAGTCATGGCAAAATGAACAAAAGAAAATGGGTAGAAGCAGAAAGAGTTTTTGAGGTGCATGCTTGAAAAAGCCTACATAGCTGTTAATGAAACTTAAAGATGATTCTGGTGAAGGCTCAGAAAGAAAAGAGGAGGGCTGTAGAGAAAACTTCTATCTTAGAGAATACCTAAGTAATCCATGGTAGAATATTCATAAAAATGTGGACCACAAAGGCCATTATGATGGGTTTCTGGCAGAAATGAGGAACTCGTTGTTGGACAGTAGAGAAAAAGCAATCCTTGTTATAAAGTGGCAGAGAACTAGGCTGAATTGTGTTCATGTTCTAGTGTTTTGTGGAAAGTAGAACTTGCAAACAATGAAATTGCATATTTAGCTAAAACAATATCTAAGTAAAATGTTGAAGTTGCAGCTTGGTTCCTCCTGACTGCTCGTAGTAAAATGTGGGAAAAGAGAAATGACTTAAAGACAGAATTATTAAGCAAGAAGAAAGCAGTACTAAAAGATTTGGAAAATTCTCAGTCTATCTAAATTGCACAGACTGCAATAATAGGATGTGAATAATTAGGATGTGGCCAAGTGACCATTTGATAAAGAGATTAGCATAGGTGTAAACTAAGAACTCAATCAGTCACCCCAACAGGAAAACTGCCAGTTTGAACCCAATGAGGGAAGGCTTTCAGATTTCAAGGACCACAGAGCTATTCAGTTGCGTATGTGTGCTCTTCTTTAAGACAAGGCCATTCAGGGATCACCAAGGCTGCCTCCTCAATTTCAAAAGAAGGGACCATCACCCAAAGCCATGGGAGAAGGGCCACCCAGATCCTTGCGGGCCTACCCCCTTTCTGGCAAGGCTGCAGAGCAAGAACACAATCCCAGCGTGTCTGGGAAGAGGAGGGACCCCCTCCCCAATATTGGACCTGTAGGACAGAGCATAGAGCCAAAGAGAATTGTTTTCAAGCTTTAATATCTAGGCCAGGCACAGTGGCTCATACTTGTAATCCCAGCACTTTGGGAGGCTGAGGTGGAAGGATTGCTTGGGGCCAGGAGTTTGAGACCAGCCTGGGCAACATAGTGAGACCCATCTCTACCAAAAAAAAAAAAAAAAAAAATTGAGTGTGGTGGCACATGACTGTAGTCCTAGCTACTTGGGAGGCTAAGGCAGAAGAATTGCTTGAGCTCAGGAGTTCTAGGCTATAGTGAGCTATGATCTCATCATTGCACCCCAGCCTGGGTGGCAGAGCAAGACCCTCTCTTTATTTATTTATTTTTGACACAGGGTCTTACACTGTTGCCCAGGCTGGAGTGCAGTGGCATGATCACGGCTCATTGTAGCTTTGAGCTCCTGGGCTCAAGTGATCCTCCTGCCTCAGCCTCCCAAGTGGCTGGGACTACAGGCTGGAAACCACCATGCTCAACTAAATTTTGTATACTTTGTAGAGATGGGTTTTCACTATGTTGCCTTTGGGAGGCCGAGGTGGGAGGATGCCCAGCCTTAAGACCTACTCTTTAAAAATAACTAAATAAATATATCTCATGAAGTTTGCCTGTATTTTAGACTTATTTGGAGTCACCTTTCGTCTTTTCCATTTCCCTTTTTTGGAATGGAAATGTCTATACTGTGCCTGTCCCACCATTGTATTTTGGAAGTGCATAACTTGTTTGGTTTCACAGGTACACAACTGAAGAGCAGTTTGCTTCAAGATGCTCATACCTTGAGTCTCACCTTTGTCTGATATAGATGATATTTAGATGACACTTTCAATTTTAGACTTTAGAGTTGATGCTGGAACAAGTTAAGACTTTAGGCCAGACGCGGTAACTCATGCCTGTAATCCCAGCACTTAGGGAGGCCTAGGAGGGTGGATCATCTGAGGTCAGGAGTTCGAGACCAGCCTGGTCAACATGGAGAAACCCTGTCTCTACTAAAAATACAAAAATTAGCTGGGTGTGGTGGCACATACCTGTAATCCCAGCTACTTGGGAGGCTGAGGCAGGAGAACCGCTTGACCCTGGGAGACAGAGGTTGCAGTGAGCCGAGATCATGCCATTGCACTCCAGCCTGGGTAACAAGAGTGGAACTCTGTCTCAAAAAAATAAAATAAAATAAAAAGGCTTTTGAGGCTGCTGGGATGTAATGAATGTATTTTGCATGTGAGAAGGACATGAGTTTGGAGGAATGGAGTGGAGGGGCAGGGTGGGGGTGTCAGGATGCCGTACACTGAATGTTTATGTTCCCTCTGAACTCATATGTTGAAATTTTAACCCCTAGTGCGATGGTATTAGGAGGTGGGACCTTCAGTAAGTGATTAGGTCATAAGGGCAGAACCTTCACCAGTGGGATTAGTCCCTTTATAAGAGAGACCCCGAGAGCTCCCTTGCCCCTTCTGTCATGTACGGTTACAGTGACAAGAGGGTAATCTGTGAAGCAGGAAGCAGACCCTCACCAGACAGCACATCTGCTGGCATCTTCATCTTGGACTTCTCAGCCTCCAGAACAGTGAGAAATGAATTTCTGCTGTTTATAAGCCACCCAGTTTATAATATTCTTTTATAGCAGCCCTAGCTAAAATAAGCTGTATTCCAAACATATTTGTATTTTAGCATTATTTTCTTGAGTTATAAACATGTGCATGTTTACACCGTGGATACATGCAAAAATGATCATTTTTTTTGGTAACCAGAAAATGGATATTAGTGTTGATGCATAGAATTGTTATTAAAAAGACTTGTTTCTTTTTTTTTCTTTTTTTTTTTTTTTGAGATGGAGTCTCGCTCTGTCACCCAGGCTGCAGTGCAGTGGCACGATCTCAGCTCACTGCAACCTCTGCCTCCTGGGGTCAAGCAATTCTCTGCCTCAGCCTCCTGAGTAGCAGGGATTTCAGGCGCGTGCCACCACGCCTGGCTAATTTTTGTGTTTTTAGTAGAGACAGGGTTTCACCATCTTGGCCAGGCTGGTCTTGAACTCCTGACCTTGTGATCCACCTGCCTTGGCCTCCCAAAGTGCTGGGATTACAGGCGTGAGCCACCACGCCCGGCCAAAAAGACTTGTTTCTAAAGCAGTTGGTTTCACAGCGTTTTAACTGTTTACTTATCATTCAACGGCTGTTCATAACGCTATTATCATATGGAATTTGAAAATTAGATTTATCAAAGTTGCTTCATCAATTTCCTCTTCATGACATATGCTGATAGAAAATAAAGTGCTAGGATCACGCCTCTAATTCTAGAGCTTTGGGAGGCCAAGGTGGGAAGATTGCTTGAGGCCAGGAGTTTGAGACCATACATATCTTCATGATATGTATGCTGATAGAAAATAAAGCTACATTTAAATAAAGCATTATGTTAAGAAATATACCCCTGGGCCCAAAGTGGCCTTGCTAGAACCCTACTTAAGTCCCAGCAGGTTGATACTAGTTCATTTTCTCCATTTATTTAACGGACTAAAGTACCAGAGTGCTGTAGCAGGTGATTTTTTGTTTTGCTCATGCTGGTTTCTTTTTTTGAAGGGCAGGGATGTGTTTGTTGTGCCAAGTTCTTAAAAAGCAAGCAGGCTTGCCAACAGGTTTGTGGAGATTCTCTGGGGATGTCATGAAGGAGGACCAATTTGTAAACTAGTACTAATCAGGCTGCTTCAACCCCTTTGGAAGATTTACAGAGCTGTTGATGATACATGCACTGTAGAGCTGGGAATTGTTTATGCACATCTCTTGGCCAGCTGTCAGGAAGATAAGAGCTGATCTACTGCAAAGCCAAAGAAAGGGTAATATAATATAGGACTCTGTTGGGTGGCGCCCAATTGTATTTCATTTATCTAGGAATTTTCTGTGTGTGTGTATGTACTTAAGGAAGGATAGAGTCATTCAGACAACTTAGACATATGTAGTTTGTTTCAGCATATTATCAGGGACCTCTACATACACACATGGATACTTCCCTTCTGTCTCCAACTTTCTCTTAGCTGATCTCTTCTGCCAGGTCATAAGCCCCCAGCAAGATAGAGGAAGACCCCAGTTTGTAAGGGAAAAAATCCTCACAGATAATTAAAAGTTATCTCCAGTTTAGGGCTAAAGGTTCAGAGAATTGGACTATAGTTTCAATTTTGCCCTTAATTAACTAGTTGACTTTTGATAAATTGCCTTCCCTTGCAACTCCTCATCTGTGAAATGAGGGAGTTGGACAAGATGTTCACTTCAGCCCCTTACACTGCTCATGGTTCTGCAATTCTTTATTTGTTGAGGCCGCTACCAAAACCTGTAACATCATTTACATCATGTACATTCAAGCTTCACTTATTGATGGGGATACATTCTGCGAAGTGCATCATTAGGTGATTTCATTATTGTGCAAACATCACAGAGTGTACTTACACTTGGACAGTATAGCCTGCTACACACCACAGCTATATGGTATAACTTCTTGTTCCTAGGCAACAAACCTGTAGAGCATGTTACTGTACTGAATACTGTAGGCAGCTGTAACACAGTACTAAGTGTTTGTATATCTAAACATAGAAAAGGCATGGTAACAATATGGTTTCATAATCTGGACTCACCATCATATAAACAGTCCATTGGTAACCAAAACATCTTCATGCAACACATAACTATATTCTATCATTGAAGACCACTGCAGATTACATTTATCTGTGTGCAAAAATTTGCAGTGCACAGCAGTCTTCATTGATGGATACTTAAATTTAATGAACATTAAGATTTAGCATTGTGTATTGTGTAAGAGAGCTATACATAGTATTAAACCTGTCAGGGTTAGACAGCTATGGAATTTTTGCTTTTATTTTCCAGAATCTAAACATGGATTCGAATACTTCTCAAAGATATTGTTGGAATGAACTTTTGGAAAAAGCTTGGAAACTCTGAGAGTTGAGATTAAGTTTGTTTGTTTTTCCTAGCTGTATTTCATGTACTGAGTGCCTTACAGACTTGTGCCTAGGGATGGTAACTTCTACGGGGAAAAACTTCAAGAACTTGCTACAGCTTCATTTACAGCTTTATCATAACTACTGTGGATTAATAGATTAGTTAGAAGCCTTTGGGAGCACTTTGCACCTTAAACTAACCTGAATAATAAGGGAATAGTTGATTCTGTAACTAAGTACAGAGGAATGACAGGCTTCAGGGTCAATTCAATTCAGTGTCATAGGCTCTGCTTCTCAGGTATTCTGAAATTACCTTCTCTGTGCTCCCATTGTGACAGAATGACGATAGCAGTCTTTACTGTGTGTTCACATACTGCATCATTGGGGTTTCTCAACCTTAGTACTCTTGACATTGGGGCCAGGTAATTCTTTATTATTGTGGGACTGTCCTGTGCCTTTTAGGATGTTTGGCAACATCGCTGGCCACTACCCACTTAATGCCAGTAGCACCTCAGCCTTGCATTGTGATAATCAAAAATGTCTGTAGGACCGGGCGCAGTGGCTCATGCCTGTAATCCCAGCACTTTGGGAGGCCGAGGCGGGCGGATCACTTTGCGCTTGGGAGTCAAGACCAGCCTGAGCAATGTGGTGAAACCCCGTCTCTACTTAAAATACAAAAATTAGCCAGGCGTGGTGACACGGACCTGTAATTCCAGCTACTCAGGAGGCTGAGGCTGGAGAATCACTTGAGCCTGGGAATTGCACCACTGAGCTGAGATTGCATCACTGCACTCCAGCCTGGGTAACAGAGTGTGATCTTGTCTCAAAGGAAAAAAAAAAGTCTGCAAACATTACCAAATGTTTCTTGGGGGACAAAAGCACCCTGATTGAGAACTGCTGGTCTGAAGGAATATAGACCATTTTATCAGGTGGCTATCATAAGTGGGAGGCAGTGTGCTTCCTAGAAGACCCCAAATTTCCCACCCACCTTTTATCTCCCATTGGCTCATCCTGAGTCACTCCCCGATTCCTGAACCCCCATCACTGGTGAGCGGGTTGGGGGGGGGGGTGGAATGTTCTTCGGACTCACCAGGGCACCTCTGGAGCTAGGAATGTGGCTGTTCAGGGTGAGCCGAGTCTCTCAGCATGATTGGTGGAAAGGGAGAATGAAAGCTGAGTAGGAACTCAGTAATATCCATGACCACTGCACCCTAAATTTGCCCTTTTTTTCTTCCTCTCAGTGAGGATTATGGGAAGAACTTTAAGGATATTACAAATCTCATCAATAACACCTTTATTCGGACTGAATTTGGCATGGCTATTGGTCCTGAGAACTCTGGAAAGGTGAGACTCATTCTTGTATACATAAAGCTTGTGCTTGATACCACATGCAGAGCTGTCAGATATTAGTATTGGCATGGTCCAGTGATTCACAGTAATGTATTTTAGTTTAGTATTGCTATATTTATATTTTAAAATTAAACACAATTTTTTTAAGGGTCTCACTCTGTCTCCCAGGCTGGAGTGCAGTGATACCGTCACGGCTTGCTGCAGCCTTGACCTTCCAGGCTCAAGGGATCCTCCCACCTCAGTCACTTGAGTAGCTGGGACTACAGGCTCTTGCCACCACTCCTGGGTAATTTTTATATTTTTTTGTAGAGGGTTTTGCCATGTTGCTCAGGCTGGTCTTGAACTTCTGGGCTCAAGCAATCCACCCACCTCAGCCCCTGAAGTGCTGGGATTACAGGCATGAGCCACTGTGCCTGCCTTAAACACAATTTAATATCGATCATATAAGAATGAAACTCTGAGCACACAGGTTTGTTTTTGTTCCCCGCCCAAGGTGCACCAAAGCCCTTAATAATTATGCAGCAGTTGCTTAACATTACAATGTATATAACCTATGACAACATTTTAGTTTTTTGGAAAACTAATCTCAGCCTAATCTAGGCTTGAACCCACAGATATGATGTCCCAGCTCAGTTCAGGGTGTTATTTTTTTATAAGAATAAGACCCAAGGGGTAGAGTGGAACAACTAATCAGTTTTTATAACTCTTCTTATTTCTAGAACTAAAATTTCTTAACTAATGTCTGGTGAAAATGGTGTAAGAATTCCTGTGCTTGCATAGATAGTATCATACCCTGAATCAGATCTTTCCTCTTCCTATCAGGTGGTATTAACAGCAGAGGTGTCTGGAGGAAGTCGTGGAGGAAGAATCTTCAGATCATCAGATTTTGCGAAGAATTTTGTGCAAACAGATCTCCCTTTTCATCCTCTCACTCAGATGATGTATAGCCCTCAGAATTCTGATTATCTTTTAGCTCTCAGCACTGAAGTAAGTCCAGTTGAGGAACATGGTTTGCCTTTTGCATTTTATAGTCTCAAATGTACTGTCTTAGAAGGATCCTTTAGGAAATGCTTTTAATATTGGACTTCTTTCGAGTCTCCTTATGGCATGAAGTATGTATTTTTTTTGACACTTTTTCCTATTTGGTAAAGGACACGATTTCCACATGCTATCTATTCCAGGTAAGTGTGATGCCTAGTTGTCACTGTAATTTTTTTAAGTGACTAAATGTATGGTATTGGAGTAATGAACTAGAAAACAGTTTAATTTAATCATTCTTGTGCTACAAGGGACAAGCATAAATTGTCAAACTCCTGATGTTGTCATTGTTCCTTTCCTATGATCAAACAACATCTTTCTAATTTTTTTCTTTTTTGTTATGTCCTCAGTTTATAAAACATACTGATTTCTGTCTTTGACACTCATGTATTAAATATCCAAAGTCTTAAATCCCCGCGCTCCCTACCACGTTCCTATACTTTCCCCAGAAACCAGTGTGTTTCCCTAACCCTCCCACTTCTCAAAGTTCTCTGAGGAACACATTCAGCTTCTCCTTTCCTGGAGGACCAGTCTCCTTTATTGTGGTTAAGGGCCCAAAGTGGCTGAGTTGCTAGACTATAATAATCAGAATTATACTTTACATTTTTATGGCCTTCTCTCATCAGATAGAAACACCTGAGGAGCTAGTTCAAGAGGCACATCCCTTTGCCCAAACCCAGATGTAATAAATCAATGACTTCTGTTGTGGGGTGGCTAATATTTTTAACAGGCTCCCCAGCTGAGCCTGAGCACCAAAGTTTGAGAGTCATTGCTGTACTGACTGTTTTGGGGTCCGAAACAAGATCATCAACTGTGAACAAGTCAGGCTGAGCAAAGGATGACATAGGAGGACGAAGGGCACTGGAAGAGAGGTCTGGGTTCTGAGCCTTCTGTGGGGAGATTTTTGAGCAGAGGTGAGGCTGAGGGGCACCAGGAGGGCCAGAGTTATGTTTTTTTTTTGCTTTTGTTTTTGTTTTTGTTTTTTTGAGACAGAGTTTTGCTCTTCTTGCCCAGGCTGGAGTGCAATGGCACAATCTGGTCTCACTGCAACCTCCGCCTCCCGGGTACAAGTGCTTCTCCTGCCTCAGCCTCCAGAGTAGCCGAGATTACAGGCATGTGCACCCAGGCCCAGCTAATTTTTTTGTATTTTTAGTAGAGACAGGGTTTCACCATGTTGGCCAGGCTGGTCTCGAACTCCTGACCTCAGGTGATCTGCCCGCCTCGGCCTCCCAAAGTGCTGGGATTACAGGTGTGAGCCACTGTGTCCGGCCTCAGAGTTATGCTTAGCAGTGGAGGCCAGAGGAAGGAAACTAGCTTGCTGGGGAGTAAGCTTCAGATCTTAGAACAACAATTCCTGGAAATTGGCCTCCAGCAGCTTAAGCTGAAAGCACTACAAGGGAGCAAGGAGTGAACAGACCCATAGAGCTCCCCTTTGACTACTGCATCTTCCTTACCAAGTGTCTCAGGGTTATTAAAACAGCACTGTCCTCAGGAAGAGACAGATACAGTCTGCTTCTGTACCTGAAATTTCTTCCATTTAAGGGTAAGTCTGAAGTACATATAATTGGGATGGAGAAGAGGGACCAATTTGTACTAAAGTGCAAATCAGTGGTATCAAATTCTGCCTTGTCTTTATAAGTAGAATTAGGTAAATTAGAAATGCTAGGATGTGAGTATTACCAGGGGAGAAAAAGTTAGAGGAGAATGGTGGGTGAGAGTACAGGAGTACTGAACATAAATTCTGCCTAAATAAGTTACATTTAATTTCAGCTAGACTAGGACATCTCTGTCCCATCTCCACTGAGGCGGAGCTCAGTAAGCTCACATTGCCGGTGTAATGTTGTCAGTCAGAATTTTGTTAAGTCTCTGCTACATTTCAAACTATTGGCCAATCCCTCCTTTTGAGAACTCTAATTGTTTGGCTTCTGTGACATTATTCCTTTTAGTTCCTTCCTTAACGTCCTTTCAGCCTACCCTTAAATGCCTACTCCTCATTTCACTGAGCATTCTCTTCCACTCTTACCATTTAGCTACCACCACCTATAATGTATAAGATTTTCAAATCCTTATCTCTAGCCCTGGCTTTCCCCTAATGCATCATATTCCTGTCTTGCTGCCCCCTGAATATCTCTAGCTGGATGTTCCACAAGCACCTTAAATCAATTTAAAACTGAGCTTCCTCCCTACTCTTCTCTCAGACCTGATCTTCTTCCCTTAATCCTTATACTAGTTAATGATATCACAATGCATCCTATACCCCAACCAGGAAACTAGAGTGACCAACTTACATGCATGTGCATGCACGTGCGTACACACACACACACACACACCCCTACCTCTCATCCTGCCCTGCAGGAGAAGTCATCCAGTTCTACTATGCTAGCTTCTAAATTCTTGCAGAGCCTGTTCCTCATGGCCAGTGTTCAAGACCTCATTAGCTCTTACCGAACTAATGTGGCAGTCATTCACTGCTTTTCCTTGCCTCTAGTCTGGACCCTCTGAAATCCATCTTTCCCATTCACGTCCAAGTACTCCACCTAAGAAAGTGAAACGGACTGTGTCATCCTCCTGCTTAGCACACATTCCTCCTGAGAGCACCTCATATGCAATAAACCCTGGAGTCCTTACCATGGCACAGAAGGAAGGCTCTCTGTGAGCTGGCCTCACCTTTCTACCTAGCGTTAGTTCCTCATTTGCTTACCTTGGAATTTGCACTCAAGTAATGCCTGATGGCTTTTAGCTCCCTGCACACACTGCAGGGTTTATGACCTCCTTGCGTTTGCTAATACTAGTCTCTCTTTGTGCAGCAACACCTCATCTCCCTGTTTGCCTTCTTTTGGTCCCACTGCTCATCATTTAAAACTCAGTGCACCTGTCTTCTTCAGGACACCATCTCTGATGCAATGTTCCTCCTCTCCTCACTTCTATACTAGACCATATTTTATAACTCTGCATAGTGTTGAACTTTCTTCTTATCTATGCGCCTTGTTAAACTGTGAGCCCCTTCTCTCAGCAGGGAGTGTGTCTTATTCATCTTTGTATCCCCAGTGCAACATCTGGTACAGTGCCTGGCACATAATAGGCACTTCATACGCATTTGTTATTCTGAACTTCCAAGACCCCAAAAGGGCCCAGATAAACCATGTGTGTGTCTGTGGAGCTCGGGCAGCTCTGATGGAGCTTCAGTGTGTGTTTTTCCTGTCCTGAATGATTGGATATGAAATATTAAAGGTCATACAAGCAACTACACAGGATAAAGCTAGAATTTTGATAAGTCATTTATAATCTTTCAGAATGGCCTGTGGGTGTCCAAGAATTTTGGGGGAAAATGGGAAGAAATCCACAAAGCAGTATGTTTGGCCAAATGGTGAGTAACAGAACACTCCATCTGTGCAGAGCCCTAAACCCTTCCTGATAGCGCTGCCAAAAATCACATGAATAAATATTGAGCACTTACTGTGTGCCAAGTACTCTTCAGGGTGCCATAAGAGATATTGGAGAGGGGTGTGACACAGGCCTTGACCTGGAGGAGCTTCTCATTCCGCTGGAAAAGAAGACTTAGTCTCACTTAAATGTTAGAACATAAAGTATAAAACAAGGCAGGTGACTGAGTTGCTGCTGCCTGCCCAGGGTTCATTCTCCATGAATGGTGACATCAATTAAAATACAATAAAATATAGCTTTAATTTAGGGATTTAAATACTTCTCCATGCCCAGATTTACCCTCTTGTCTAGAGTTCCATTTCAGTCATGTAGAACATGGCAAGGAATCAGGAAGAAAGCTGAAAGAGCTTCCAGACTCCTGAAGTCACATTGCGCACCAAAACTCATTCACTTTTCTTGGAGAGATTCCCTGCCCCTCCGGGTGCCTGCTTAAAGAGGATGGAGTGGAGGGAGCTCTTACTTGGGAGTCTCGTCACCTTTGTTCTGTCCTCACTCTGCTGCTAGTCAGGGGCTCAACCTTTCTGGGCTTTAGTTTTTTCCTTTTGTGAAAGGAGGCTTATTTGGAGAATGTGGGGATGGCTAAGCAAGAACTGAATTAACAGGCTTCATGCCTCCAAAATCTGATTAGGCTCAGAATGTTGTTTAGAGCCTCTTTCTCCTTTCCCTTTGACTAATTTCAGCTAATTTGTGAATCCCAGTTTATAGCAGATTGGTTACAGAGGTAGGATATGTAACTGCTGCAATAAGCACGTAACAGCATTAGAATTACAGCCTGAGAGCTGGAAGGAGGTGGAATTACTCTAAAAGAGCAGACAAAAACTTAGAGAATAATCAGTATTAAATTATTTAGTGCTAGATCAAGAAAGTACACCTGTGTTAGTAACTTCTAATGGGAACACTGTGTTATAGTTTGATAGAATTGATGTTCATGATGATGACCCACAATCCCAAGAGTTTCCTGTACTCTAGGAATCAGGAAAGTGTAGAATACAGATTTGAAATATGTCTACCAAGATTGATTAAAATATTAAATATATTGCTTAAATAAAGTAGGCCTTTTCTAGAAATGTTCTTGTTCTTGAGATAGGGTATTGCTCTTTTGTCCAGGCTAGAGTACAGTGGCACAGTCATGGCTTACCACAGCCTTGACCTCCTGGACTTAAGTGATCCTTCTGCCTCAGCCTCCCAAGTAGCTGGGACTACAGGCATGTGCCACCATGCCTAGCTAATTTTTGTATTTTTATTTTGTAGAGATAGGGGGTCTCACTATGTTGCCCAGGCTGGTCTCAAACTCCTGTGCTAAAGCAATCCTTCCTCCTCAGCCTCCCAGAGTACTGGGATTATAGGTATGGGCTACCATGCCTAGCCCCAGAAATGTTTTTTTAATGAGGTTTTTATAGCACCACTCTGGTACGCATGCCACATTTGCTTTCGTTTTATGTATTCTAATGAATTGTATTTGTACCTTATACAGTTTTATCAGGAAGGAAGGAATTTTTTTTTTCTTGAGACGGAGTCTTGCTCTGTTGCCCAGGCTGGGGTGCTGTGGTGCAATCTCGGCTCACTGCAGTCTCCACCTCCCAGGTTCAAGTGATTCTCCTGCCTCAGCCTCCTGAGTAGCTGGGATTACAGGCGTGTGCCACCACACCCAGCTAACTTTTGTATTTTTAGTAGCAATGGGGTTTCACCATGTTGGCCAAGCTGGTCTCAAACTCCTGACCTCCTGATCCGCCCACCTCAGCCTCCCAAAAGTGCTGGGATTACAGGGCATGAGCCACCGTACCAGGTGGAAGTAATTTTTAAGATAACTAAGTTAAATTGTTTCACTCCTGATGGAACTAAAACATGTAGGTCATGTGTAAATAATTTTTTTTTCTTTTTTTAAGATAAGGCCTGGCTCTGTCACCCAGGCTGGGATGTAGTGGCACGATCTCTGCTCATTGCAGCCTCTGCCTCCTGGGCTCAAGTGATCCTCGCACTTCAGCCTTCCCAGTAGCTGGAACTACAGGCATACACCTGGCTAAGTTTTGTTAAATTTTAATCATTAAAACTCATCTTTAGCCAAGTGCAGTGGCTCATACCCATAATCCAAGCACTTTGGGAGGCTGAGATGGAAGGATTGCTTGAGACCAGGAATTCAAGACCAGCCTGGGCAACAGAGTGAGACCCCATCTCTACAAAAAATTAATGAAAAAAAAAAGCCAAGCATGGTGGTGCACACCTGTAGTCCTCGTTACTCAAGAGAAAGAGATGGGAGGATCACTTTAGCCGAGGAGTTCGAGGCTGCAGTGAGCTGTGATTGCACCACTGCACTCCAAACTAGGTGACAGAGCAAGACTCCGTCACTTAAATAAACAAAACCTTATCTTTAAAACTAAAAAGTTATTTTAAAATAGGATTTTGTTTTGTATCCTATGCAAGGTTTTTACTTTTGTAACTTTTTTTGTTGTTGTTGTTTAGTGTCTAAATATGAATAACCAGGATGCTGCTGTTTACTCACCTTTTTAGATCTCTAGTTTCTAGGAATTTACAACCAAAAGTTCTGAAAGAACATGCTCAAAACCAACACCTTTTTTTGGTTGCAATCCAGTAAGTGCCAGGAGGGTCTGAATCTAGTTCCCTGCAAACTCCCTTTCCAGGTTACATTTTAAATAATTCAACCTCTGACCTAGTTGTCTATTTGAGATGGAAGAACTAAATTATTTAACTCATACAAAGCATTGAACTAGATTCTGAAGGGAAACAGCAAAGTATAGTACCTGCCCTGAAGAAGCTAATTTATATAGTAGGAAAGGTAAGGCATATACTATGCAAGTAAAATAAAAAACAGGAGGCAAATGCATGCCAAGTGGCTGTGCAGATGGTACAGTGCTCTAAAACAGAGTTTCTCAATCTCAGCACTAATGACATTTTGGATCAAAGAATTCTTTATTGTGGGAGGACTGTCCTGTGCATCATAAAATGTGTAGCAACATCCCTGGCCTCTACCCGGTAGATGCCAATAACACCTCCGCCACCCACCCCTCAGTTGTGATGATCAAAAATGTCAGAGGCAAATGTTGAGAGGGTGAGTAGACCAGCATGACTGCCTGAAAGAGTTCACATAAAGAAGTGGTGGACTGTAGACAACACATGGGCCGGGCAGTGGGGAGCTTGACAGGCAGAGCTGTGAAGGACCAGGGCTCAGCACCTGAGAAGTGGTGCTTGTCAGTGCCTGTGAATGAAGCTTGTTAGACCTGCTAGGAAGTTTGTGAGTAAGGTCAACATAGTCCTTCAGCAGTCTTAAACCATTTCTTTTCCCCGTTTTTGCCTCATTGTAGGGGATCAGACAACACCATCTTCTTTACAACCTATGCAAATGGCTCCTGCAGTAAGTATATTTTAGTCCCAGAAAATAATGTCCTGTTGTCCATTCATGGTAGAATTTTCTGGGTTGTGCAAGGTAGAAACATAAAAGGTCCCTCCATTCTCCTGAAATTGTAATAGCTAAAGAAAGCTGTTAGTGGTTATTAAAATCTTGAAAGTAAAACCAAATTACTACACTACCCAGATCAAGTAAAAATATAGGCTATACGTAGAGGCAATATTTAATCTTAGCAATGTATTTATGTAAAGCAAATATTATGCTACAGACAATAGCAAATTGAAATGCATGGTTATTTCTACAGGAAAGCAAGGGTTGTGTTTGTGTTTGCAGAAGCAGCTGGCTTCCCAAACTCTGACACAGTTTGAAAACAGAAAGCAAAATCTTTCATTTACTCATTCAACAGATATTTGAGCACCTGCTCATATGCTAAACACTGTTCTAAGGATGGAGAGAAGAAAACACCCAAGGCCTGCCCTCATGGAATGTAAATTCAAGAAAACCAAAACTCCAGCTGGGCATGATGGTTGCATGCCTGCAGTCCCAGCTACTTGGGAGGCTGAGACAGCAGGATTGCTTGAGCCCAGAAGTTCAAGGACAGCTTGGGCAATGTGGCAAGACCCCCAGCTCTTAAAAGAAAAGAAAAGAAAACTCAAGACAATTTAAAATAGGATAAGATAATTCCAAACTGTGCCATGAAGAAAGTAGAGCAGCACGCTGTGGCTTTTTTTTTTTTTTTTTTTGAGGCGGAGTCTTGCTCTGTCGCCCAGGCTGGAGTGCAGTGGCGCCATCTCCGCTCACCACAAGCTCCGCCTCCTGGGTTTACACCATTCTCCTGCCTCAGCCTCCTGTGTAGCTGGGACTACAGACGCCTGTCACCACGCCCGGCTAATTTTTTGTATTTTTAGTAGAGATGGGGTTTCACCGTGTTAGCCAGGGTGGTCTTGAACTCCTGACCTCGTGATCCACCCGGCTCGGCCTCCCAAAGTGCTGGGATTACAGGCGTGAGCCACCGCACCCGTCTGCTGTGGCTTTGATGTTTTTATGAAACACTGTATTAGAATTAAGTAATCTCTTACCTTTCCATTGAGCATAAAATCTGAAATGTATAAAATAAAACACAAATATGAATTGCCTATATCTAATGCTGTATCACTTTTTTTTTTTTTTTATGAGACGGAGTCTTGCTCTGTCACACAGGCTGGAGCGCAGTGGCGCGATCTCTGCCCACTGAAAACTCTGCATCCCGGGTTCACGCCATTCTCCTGCCTCAGCCTCCCGAGTAGCTGGGACTACAGGCGCCCACCACCACGCCTGGCTAAATTTTTTTGTATATTTAGTACAGATGGGGTTTCATGGTGTTAGCCAGTTTGGTCTCTATCTCCTGACCTCGTGATCTGCCCACCTCAGCCTCCCAAAGTTCTGGGATTACAGGCATGAGCCACTGCGCCTGGCCGCTGTATCACATTTTATGTTGTCACTTGATTAACATGCATAGTATTTAAAATGCTTTAGCTATAAAATTAAGACTGATTCTAAAACAACTGCTTTGAACTAGGCTCACCAGTAAGTGAAATTTTAATTAATATTTTGTCTTGTTTAAGAAGCTGACCTTGGGGCTCTGGAATTATGGAGAACTTCAGACTTGGGAAAAAGCTTCAAAACTATTGGTGTGAAAATCTACTCATTTGGTCTTGGGGGACGTTTCCTTTTTGCCTCTGTGATGGCTGATAAGGTAGGTATTGCCCTCTCCCCTTTGGGGTCTGATATTTCTGCAAATATCTCTCGTATAGATTCTCTTTATTACATGGCATTGACAGAGTTTCTTGTCTTTTTGTTATATTTAGTACCACTGTGAGTGTTAGGGGTGATTCTTTTTGCAAAGGCTGATTGACTGATAGGCTACTCTGCACTTTGGCCTTCTGTCACCATGTGAATTCTGTTATCTTTTTTGGGATTGTTTTTTTTTTTGAAACAAAGTCTCTCTCTGTTGCCTAGGCTGGAGTGCAGTGACGCAATCTCGGCTCACTGCACCCTCCGCCTCCCAGATTAAAGCAATTCACCTGCCTCAACCTCCCAAGTAAGTGGGACTATAGGTGTGCACCACCACACCCGGATAATTTTTGTATTTTTAGTAGAGATGGGGTTTTGCCATGTTGGCCGGGCTGGTCTTGAACTCCTGAGCTCAGGTGATCCCCCCACCTCAGCCTCCCAAAGTGCTGGGATTATAGGCGTGAGCCACCACGCCCGACCAGGATATTTTGATCCAGTGTTTGGGCATTACTCAGACATGGACATCTGTAGAAAGCAATCTCTTGCTCATTATCCAAGAATAAAAATATAATTAGATAACATTAATTGAGTGCCTACTATATGCTAGGTACTATTCTAAGTCCCAGGAATATGGCAGTGAACAAAACAGATGAATTTCCTGCTCTCAGAACTTACGTTTAAGGGGGAAAATAAATACTCAAAAAATAAATATGAAGGCTGGGGGTAGTGGCTCACACTTGTAATCTCAGGACTTTGGGAGGCTGAGGCGGGTGGATCCCTTGAGCCCAGGAATTCAAGACCAGCCTGGGCAACATGACAAAACCCTGTCTCTACAAAAAATAAGAAAATTAGCCAGGCATGGTGGCATGTGCCTATAGTCTCAGCTACTTGGGAGGCTGAGGTGGGAGGATCATCTGAGCCTGGGGAGGTTGAGGCTGCAGTGAGCTGTGAT
Source organism: Pan paniscus (assembly GCF_029289425.2). NCBI lineage: Eukaryota > Metazoa > Chordata > Mammalia > Primates > Hominidae > Pan > Pan paniscus. The sequence goes on from NC_073249.2 coordinate 117,959,791, forward strand.
CATGCCACTGCATTCCAGCCTGGGTAACAGCACAAGACCCTGTCTCATAAATAAATATAAATGTGAGTGTGTGTGTATCAGGTAATAATTAAAGCCGCGAAGAAATCTAAAACAGTGAGAAAACAAAGTGTCAGGAGTCAGTGCTCTTTTAGACAGACTGTTTAGGATGGGCTCTCTGAGACCTAAGTGAAACAAGAACTTGACCATGTGGCCATCTGGGAGGAGAGTAGGATGAGGCACAGCCAGTGCAGAGACCCTCAGGCTGGAGCATGCCCGATCAATCCAAGCAAAGGGGGGAAGGGCAGTATGGGGGGAGCACAGAGAATAATAGTCCAAAGTGGGGCCAGAGGGGGTCTGGCCAGACCTTATGTGGCCTTTGTAGATCACAATTAGGATGTGGGCCTTACTCTTCTTGTGTTGGGAGCTGTGAGAGGGTTGTGAGCAGGGGAATGCTGAGATTTGGCTTCTCTTTTGAAGAATAGGTGTGCGCAGAACAGCCTGACAGGGGCACGCGCAGAAGCAGCGGGAGCGCCGGGAGCTCTCTCAGGAGTCCAAGCTGGGGAGGTGGTAGCTTGGCCAGGCTCTTGGCAGTGGGTAAGGGGGCAGGTGGTGAGACTGTGGATATATTTTTAAACATATTACTAATAGGACTTGCTGATGGATTTGATGTGGGTTGTGAGAGAATGAGTGGAATCAAGGGTACCTTTAAGAGTCTGTATCCTGAGCGCCTGAATGGTGGTGCCATTTTCTAGGATGGCAAAGACTGCAGGAGGAGCAGGTTGTGGGAGAAAAATCAAGAATTCTGTTTTGGGCCGAGCATGGTGGCTCACGCCTTAATCCCAGCCCTTTAGGAGGCTAAGGCGAGCAAATCACTTGCGGTCAGGAGTTTGAGAGCAGCCTGGCCAACATGGCGAAACCCTGTCTCTACTAAAAAATACAAAAAATTAGCCAAGCGTGGTGGCGCATGCCTGTAATCCCAGCTACTCGGGAGGCTGACGCACAAGAATCAACTGGACTGTGGAGACGGAGGTTGCAGTGAGCCAAGATCATGCCACTGCACTCCAGCCTGGGCAGCAGAGTGAGACTCTGTCTCAAAAAAAATAAAAAAAGAATTCAGTTCTGCATATGAGACACCTATTAGATATCTGAATGGAGATGTCAAGTGAGCATTTGGGTATATGAATCTCCCTAATTGCTATGGTATTTGAAGCCATGTGACCAGATGATATCTTCTGGAGGAGTAAGTAGGTAGCAAAGAGGTGGGAGGACTGAGCAAGCCCTGAAGCACCCACAACTGAAAGGTTGGAAAGAGAAGAATCCAGCAAAGAAGACTGAGAGGGAGGGATCAGGGAGGAAGAGGGAAATCAGGACCATTGAGTTAGGTGCATTCTGAGAATTATCCGCTGGAGTTGGCGACGTGGAGGTTGTTGGTGACCTTGACAAAAGCACTTCATTGGAAGTTAAAAGGCCGATTGGAGTGACTTCAGTGAGAACTAGAGATGAAGAAGTAGGCAGTAAATACAGATAACTCTCCAGAGCCATTTTGTAATATCCTCCCAATAACCCTGTGAGCTAATAGTATTACCTCAGTTTTATAGGTGAGGAAATTGAGTAACTTACCTAGGGTCAACCAGTAGTGGAATCCTGCTGGAAATCAGACTCAAATTCCAGAGGTAGCTTCCTATGCTATACTGCATATATGGTATAATGCTGTCTACAGAATTAAAATTTTGCGATGTACTTTTGAACTCTGGTTTCTACCTACAGTAATGAGAATAAGATTCAAAGTAATAAGACATGTTGGTATAAGTTGAATAAGTTAAATGTACTTATCACTGAACTTTAAAGAGTATTTAATCTAAGGAAACACCGACATTAATTCTCATGCTCAGGCTAACTGTATCTAGTAGCGATGTTAAGCTATTTATCAGAGAGTTAAGTTTTAATTGCTTTCTTAACAGACTCTTTTCGTCAGCCAAATACTCCCTAATCAGTTTCCTTATAGTAATTTCCGACTCTCCTTGGCCTCTTTCCAGCCCATGCCTGTTCCCTTCATCCTGGCTATTCTGAGAGACTTCCTTAGAGAGAAGGCGTGTTACATCTTGACTTCCCTTGTGATCTCCCAAACATGGGTTTCATCTCTATTTTCTAGACCCTTAAGTATATAATTCTTTAAATTATGCAAGCACTGTATGAAAGGGACCAAACTTTTATGCAGTAGTCATCATTTTAAGAATTACCTGAGTGTATGCAAATGGCTATAAAGCCAACCTAATGTTCTTATCAAATCCTTAGCTCTACGGAAGGAGGTGGACTATCAGAGACCAAGACTATACTATCTTACAGGGCCGCATCAGAATGAAGAATTCAAAGGGAAAGCCAAGATAGCCTTACTTAGAATAGAATGGATTGTTCCTTTACCTAGAACTTTGCTAGGGGCTAGAAATTGCTTTGGTAATTGGTACTATGACCTTTCATTCATAGCAATCGTACCCAGTAGAGAAATGGATAATAGTAATTATTTAAAACATTCTTGTTCATGTCCCTGCCCATGGCATCTTGGCAGAAAATTAGAAAGATAAATATTGACATCTGTTCTAGGATACAACAAGAAGGATCCACGTTTCAACAGATCAAGGGGACACATGGAGCATGGCCCAGCTCCCCTCCGTGGGACAGGAACAGTTCTATTCTATTCTGGCAGCAAATGATGACATGGTATTCATGCATGTAGATGAACCTGGAGGTAAGAGCTTTTTAGTGGCTTACCCTTAAAAGCATAGAGATGTAAGCTTTGAGCAGCTTTTATTTTTACATGTCGAGTTTTCCTCTTACCCCTAGAAATTTATTAGTGCCCTACTGATTTTTCTGTCCTAGAGATCATCTGTAGCCCCTGTTAAAAATGCCACTTGTTTTGGTAGCTTGTGTGTATGTTCAGGTGTTCTAGAGCAGAGCTGCTCAAAGAATGGTCAGCAGACTGGTACTGATTTGCAAACTGTCTGTTACCAGATAAGTACAGAAATTGAGAGCAAGAGTTTGGAAACTCTTCTAGCCTTTTGACAAAGCAATTTTATGTCTGTTGGATCTAATGACAAAAAATTAGGGGTTTATGGCTGGGCGCAGTGGCTCACACCTGTAATCCTGGCACTTTGGGAGGCTGAGGCGGGCAGATCACGAGGTCAGGAGATCGAGACCGTCCTGGCTAACACAGTGAAACCCCATCTCTACTACAAAAAATACAAAAAATTAGCTGGCCGTGGTGGCGAGCACCTATAGTCCCAGCTACTCAGGAGGCTGAGGCAGGAGAATGGCATGAACCCGGGAGGTGGAGCTTGCAGTGAGCTGAGATCGTGCCACTGCACTCCAGCCTGGGCAACAGAGCGAGACTCCATCTCAAGAAAAAAAAACTTAGGGGCATATATTTTGTTTACCTTTTCATTTTCTAATGATTAGTTTTTATTATGTTTTACAAAAGCATCAGTTTGTGACATATTGGAAATCTTACAAATTGATCCTTCACTACAGATAGTTTGAGAAGCATTGTTCTAGAGTGTAAAGATTTAAAAATATGTAAACTAAACACAGGGCCTCTCCCACCAAAATATATCTGGGAAGAGTTTTTCTGTAGCATCTGATTAATTTATTCAACAAACTCAGCATTTGCCATATTCCAGGCACTAAGCTGGGTACTAGAATTAAAGATGGGCATAAAGATCTTGAGTATCAAACCTTGATTAATTCTCAGGTCTGAGTCTTCATCATGAAGAGACACAATTGGCTACTGTGTTTGGTCAGGCAGATAATCATGTATGTGGTTAGACTATTGTTTTTCTCTTTGGTTCCACCCAAGACTTAGTATTTTTGTTTGTTTGCCTATTTCAGACACTGGGTTTGGCACAATCTTTACCTCAGATGATCGAGGCATTGTCTATTCCAAGTCTTTGGACAGACATCTCTACACTACCACAGGCGGAGAGACGGACTTTACCAACGTGACCTCCCTCCGCGGCGTCTACATAACAAGCGTGCTCTCCGAAGGTGAGTCTCGGCATCGCAGTGGTGTACTGTGCCTTCAGCTGCATGTGGTAGGATTTGAGGCTTCGGGGAACCTGTCCCCTAGTAATGTTGCTTGCCAAGCCAACAAGCCTACCCATGTACATTTTTTTGTTTCCTTTTTTTTTTATTGTGGCAATATGTCTAACAAAATTTGCAGTTTTTAACATTGTATAGGGTACAATTCAGTAGCATTAAGCACAGTCACAATGTTGCACAACCATCACCCCTATTTCCAGAGCTTTTTCATCATCCCAAATCGAAATTGCACCAGGTGCACAAGCACTCCTCATTCCCCACCCAGTCGCCCAGCTCTGGTAACCAACATTCTATTTTATGTCTCAGTGAATTTGCCTATTCTAGGTAGCTCATGTAAGCAGAATCATACACTATTGGTTGTTGTATGTCTGGCTTCTTTCATTTTGCATATTGTTTCAAAGTTCAGCCACATTGCAGCATGTTTTAGAATTTCACTTATTGCTTTTTAAGACTAGAATATATTCCTTTGTTTGAATATAGCACCTTTTTTTTTTCTTTCTTTCTTTTTTTTTTTTTTTTTGAGATGGAGTCGCTCTGTTGCCCAGACTGGAGTGCAGTGGCGTGATCTCAGCTCACTGCAACCTTGGTCTCCCAAGTTCAAGGGATTCTCCTGCCTCAGCCTCCTGAGTAGCTGGGTTTACAGGTGTGTGCCACCACACCCAGCTAATTTTTGTATTTTTAGTAGAGATGGGGTTTCACCATGTTGGCCAGGTTGGTCTCGAGCTCCTGACCTCAGGTGATCTGCCTGCCTTGGCCTCCCAAAGTGCTGGGATTCCAGGCGTGAGCCACCATGCCCAGCCTGTTTTTTATTCCTCCATTGATGGACACTTAGGCTGTTTCCATTTTCAGCTCTTATGAATACTGAATGCTGCCATGAACATTGTTATACATGTAACTGTTTAAGTCAATGCTTTCAGTTCCTTTGGGGATATATGTAGGAGTGAAATAGCAGGATCACATGATAATTCCATGTTTCTCTTTTGGAGGAAATACCAATGGGTTTTCCACATGGTTGTACCATTTTACATGCAATACAAAAGGATTCCAATTTCTCTACTTCACTGCAAACACATGATATTCTCTTATTTTTGTAACAGCACTCCTAATGGGAGTGAAATAGTATCTCGTTTATAGCTTTGATTTGCATTTCTCTAATGACTAAAGATGTTGAACAACTTTTTATATGCTCGTTGGCCATGTGAATATCTTCGTTGAAGAAGCTTCTAATTGAGTCCTATGGATGGCAGTGATTTTTAAAGTTGTATTCACTGATGCTCCTCTGGTGCTTATGACAATTTTTGCACATAGTAGATGTTCAGTAATACTTGCCAAATGAGCCTACAAATAAACGGCTGAACAGCCTTGCACTCAAAACCATACAGTGAACACACTTGAAAAACATTTAAGACTGAGCCTCAAGTATGATAGGCAGGAATGGGGAGGGAAGGGCATTTTCAGCTGAAGGAAGTACACATGCAAAGTATCAGAGTCGCTGGGCGTGGTGGCTCACGCCTGTAATCCCAGCACTTTGGGAGGCTGAGGCAGGTGGATCATGAGGTCAGGAGATCGAGACCATCCTGGCTAACACGGTGAAACCCCGTCTCTACTAAAAATACAAAAAATTAGCTGGGCGTGGTGGTGGACACCTGTAGTCCCAGCTACTCAGGAGACTGAGGCAGGAGAATGGCGTGAACCCGGGAGGCAGAGCTTGCAGTGAGCCAAGACCACGCCACTGCACTCCAGCCTGGGCAACAGAGTGAGACTGCATCTCAAAAAAAAAAAAGGTATGAGAGTCACAGGAGGGTTTGGCCTGGTGGTGGTGGTGAGACATTGGGTGATGCCGGGGGAGGAGGGATCAGGAGGACAGTCCAGCAGGGACAGACCAAACCCATGCAAATTCAGGCTCCCTATTTTAAATAAGTTATGATAAATAGAACTAGGAGTGAGGAGAGCAACAACAAGTAGAAAAAAAGATGTTTTGAATCTATGTTGTTTAGGTAATAAAATGAGTCTTCTATATTGGGAGATGTAGGCCTATGAGAATAAGCCTGAATTTGACCCACTTCCTGCTCTTCTTGGTAAGGGTGCATAGCAATAGCCAGCCAGGGTTCTTCTTGTGTTCTACTCAATGACTCTACAGAGCTCACCTTTCCTTAGGCCCAGTTATACAAATAAACACATTAGTCTCAAGTACAAAGACTCTTAAAGTGTCATTTTATTTATATATTTATTTTTCGGTAGGAGGTAGGGGCTGTTTTTATTTTGTAAAGTCCTGGCAGTGGCCTACAAGGTCCTGGAGATATGGCTCCCGGTTTCCTCCCTGACTCACCTCCAGCGCTTCTCTTTCCATCTGCCCTACTCTCATCATACTGTCCACCTGCCAGTTCTTAACACAGCAGGTACACATGCACATGCACAGATTAGAGTTTGCACCGACAGTTCCCTCTGTTTCTCCAGATGTCCGCAAGGCTGATATGTCTGTACTCATGTATTACTTTTTGAATGAGACCTTCCCTGACTATCCTATTTTAAATTCCAGTTTGCCCTCGCCTCCTCACACACACACTATCAATCCACCTTTAGCTGCGCAAGTATTTTCCATAGTACTTATTTTCTAGCATACTACATAATTTACTTATTTACTATGTCTAGTGCTTGTCTCGCCCTACCGGAATGTATTTTTCACAATATTTGTCTGTTTAGTTCACTGATACATTACCAAAGGCTTACAAAAGTTTTCACTCTGGGTGTGGTGGCTCATGCGTGTAATCCTAGCACTTTGGGAGACCAAAGTGAGTGGATGACTTGAGGTCAGGAGTTGGAGAACAGCCTGGCCAATATGGTGAAACCCAGTCTGTACTAAAAATACAAATTAGCCAGACCTGGTGGCATGCACCTGTAGTCCCAGCTACTCAGGAGGCTGAGGCAGGAGAATCGCTTGAACCTGGGAGGCAGAGGTTGCAGTGAGCCGAGATGGTGCCACTGCGCTCCAGCCTGGGTGATAGAACAAGACTCTGTCTCAAAAAAAAGAGTTTTCACATAGTAGGCACTCAGTAGATGTTTGAGTAAATGAATTTTCCTTCATTTGCTTCCTTGTTTGCTTTTTCTTAGAAAAGGAGCCCAGGCACAGTGGCTCACACCTGTAATCCCAGCACTTCGGGAGGCTGAGGCGGGTGAATCACCTGAGGTCAGAAGTTGGAGACCAGCCTGACCAACATGGTGAAACCCCGTCTCTACTAAAAATACCAAACATTAGCCAGGCGGCAGGTGCCTGTAATCCCATCTACTCGAGAGGTTGAGGCAGGAGAATTGCTTGAACCCAGGAGGCAGAGGTTGCAGTGAGCTGAGATTGTGCCATTGCACTCCAGCCTGGGCAACAAGAGCAAAACTCCGTCTCAGTAAATAAATAAATAAATAAAAATAAAGGAAAACTCAAAGGATATTATCTCTGAATTTAAAACCTGCAACAGTTTATATCATTGAAAATAAGAATGGGGAAGAGACGAGGGAAAAAAGAAAGGTACAAGAAAGATAGGATATGGAGTAGTGGAGAGACAATAATTCAGAGTTATTAATCCAGAACTCTGCACACTTACTGAATCTCAAGAGTCCCTAAAACAAGGCTAGTGTCATGGCCTTGTCCGAATAAAGATTAGGATGCCTTCCTGTGGTAGATTTTACTTCCCAGGCAAGCAAACAGGGAAGGAGAATGGACATCAGCCTGTTCATGTTGGTAAGGAGTTAAAAGGTATTTTTTTCAAAGAGTATCAGTCCTAAATAATTTGTGGAATTAATTGGGTCCTGTTCAGGTGGGACACCTTCTTCAAATATCTCTTTTTTTTTTTTTTTTTTTTTTGAGACAAGAGTTTTGCTCTTGTTGCCCAGGCTAGAGTGCAATGGCATGATCTTGACCCCCTGCAGCCCCCACCTCCTGGGTTCAAGTGATTCTCCTGTCCCGGCCTCCCGAGTAGCTGGGATTACAGGCCCCCACCACCACACCCGGCTAATTTTTTGTATTTTTGGTAGAGTCAGGGTTTCACCATGTTGGCCAGGCTGGTCTCAAACTCCTGACCTCAGGTGATCCACCTGCCTTGGCCTCCCAAAGTGCTGGGATTACAGGCATGAACCACTGCACCTGGCCTCAAATATCATATTTAAAGTGCTGCTCCGTTACCAACAATGAGCCGTTTTGTGAGGTGTTACAAGCTTGTCGGACTCCAGGTGCTATACGGTCTCAGGAGAGAGTCATGCAGTGATAAAGTGAATCTAACCTAGGTACTTCCAGTGTATCAGACTTAATGATGTTCTCTTCCCATTCAGATAATTCTATCCAGACCATGATCACTTTTGACCAAGGAGGAAGGTGGACGCACCTGAGGAAGCCTGAAAACAGTGAATGTGATGCTACAGCAAAAAACAAGAATGAGGTTTGTTTACTCTAATGTGTGCAGAGCACAGCAGCCTTTCCATTGTGCTCTGATCAGTGCCAGCCTTTTGGATGATGAAGTTTCATACTTGATTAGGGTCCTCAGCATAAGGTGGAAAGTTTGGAGATGAGAGTAATGAAATTAACTTAGAATTTCGGAAGTAAGAACTGAGGAAAGGTCAAAATACTATGGATTATTTGTCTCTTAAAGAAGAACAAAACTGAGGGCTAACAATTTGTGGTTCACTAAACTGCTGAATTAAAACAATGGCCAGAGGGGCTGGTGATTAGTTAGGGGTCAGCATGGCAGCTGGGAGACTTTAGAGGTTCTGCAAGAAGCCACAGCTCCACCATTCATAAGCAGTGCACAGCCTTGCTCATCGGAAACAAGAGGAAGAGGATCTGGCCTTCCTTTCCCTCTGCCTAGGCTCCCATGGCCAGTGGGTGGTGACCTGCTTAGTGCACAGGGACGCAAGGCAGCCCTCCTTGCAGAGAGTTTGGGAACCAGAACTATGCAGGTGTCACTCCAGGAGATCTAAAGCCTGGAGTGACAGGCCTTGGCAGGCAAGGAAAAAAGGGGGAAAAAAAACAAGCTTTTTATCTGGCTCTCACAGAATGTGAGCTTGGGGGACAGCTGGAGTTCCTTCAGAAACTGAAGTACCGGTAGTTCCCGAACCCTCCTTAGTGTCTGTATCACTGACATACACTTTGCTTTTCTAGGTGGGGTTTTCTGTTTTGTTTTAAGAGCCTCAAATGATGAGAGAAAGTGTGCCTTCCTACACCACCCAAACACACTCTCCTCCTTTACACTCGCAAGCACTGTTGCATCTACCCGACTTTCTGACCCCAGTTTCCCATCTGTCTGCCTTGGCCCTGCCCAGCCACTGCCTTCCTCACCTTAAGCCTGGGCAGGTTCAGTGGCCTCTGTGTTTGCCTTGCTGCCTGCAGGCTCCCCATGCCTCTCCCTGCCCAGCGCTCGTTGTGGCTCTCTTGGCCTGTGATGAATGGCCTCTGTCCCTGACCTGGTGAGTAAAGGTTCTCTCCTGGTGGGCCCTCTGCTGCCTTTTCATTGTCATTGCTCACCTTATCCCTGACACACCCCTTGTAACCCCCTGCCATTCCCTGAACACCCACACTATTCCTGGAGGAAGTTGGGCCTGTCTCCCCCAACCCCAGTTGACTAGGATTGGTGGAAATTCTAACCACCCTCAGTGACCATCCAGTTAGAGCTAATCATTCCTCTTCATTTCATTAATAGTTTGCTTGAACCTCTTCTTTTTTAAAAAATAGTAGTAAAATATACATAATATAATATTTATTATCATTTTAGCCATTTTGAACCCTTTTTAGAGCGTTAACTTTCATTCGGCTGTATACCTCAACTAGTTTCTGACAATACATTTTCCCCCAGCTTTATGGAGGCATAACTGACAAAAATTGTATATTTACAATGTACACTGTGATGTTTTGATATATATATACATTGTGAAATGATTATCACAATCAAGCTAACTAACATATGCATCACCTCACAATTATCTTTTGTGTGTGTGGTGAGAACATTTAGGATCTATTCTCTTAGCAAACTTCAAGTAACAATACAGTATTCTAGACTGTAGTCACCATGTATATTTTCCCTCAAAAGCTTATTCATCCTGCATAACTGAAACTATGTACCCTTTGGCCTTCATCTCCCCATAACCCAAGCCCCAAAAGCCACCATTCTACTCCCTGCTTCTGTGAGTTTGACATTTTTACATTCCACTTATAAATGAGATCATGCAGTATTTGTCTTTCTGTGCTGGGCTTATTTTACTTAACATAATGCCTCCCAGGTTCACCATGTTTTCAACAGATGACAGGATTTCCTTCTTTTTTAAGGCTGAATAATATTCCATTTTCTTTGTCCATTCATCCATCTGTAGACGCTTAGGTTGATTCTGTAGCTTGGCTATTGTGAATAATACTGCAGTGGACATGGGAGCACAGATATCTTTTGGACATACCGATTTCATTTCTCTTGAATATGAACCCAGAAATGGGATTGCTGGTAGTTCTGTCCTTCATTTTCTTTTTTTTTCTTTTTTTTAAAGACACAGTCTTGCCCCGTCACCAAGGCTGGAGTACAATAGCACGATCTTGGCTCATTTCAACCTCCGCCTCCCGGGTTCAGGTGATTCTCCTGCCTCAGCCTCCCAAGTAACTGAGATTACAGGCATGTGCCACCACGCCCGGCTAATTTTTTGTGTCTTTAGTAGTGACGGGGTTTCACCATATTGGCCAGGCTGGTCTCGAACTCCTGACCTCGTGATCCACCCGCCTCTGCCTCCCAAAGTACTGGGATTGCAGGCATGAGCCACCATGCTCGGCCCTGCTGTTATTCATTTTCTAGGAAAATTTCTTACGGTATTGCATAATGGCTGTACCAGTTTACATTCCCACCAACAGTGTACAGGGTTCCCTTTTTTCCATGTCCTTGCCAATACTTACCTTTTATCTCTTTGATAATAGCCATTCTAACTTGGGTGAGATAATATCTCATTGTGGTTTTTATTTGTATTTCCCTCATGATTAGTGATGTTGGGCATTTTTTCGTATACCTGTTGGCCATTTATATGTCTTCTTTTGATAAATGGCTGTTCAGGTCCTTTGCCCATTTTTTAGTTGGATTATTTGTTTTCTTGCTACTGATTTGTTTGGATATTAACCCCTTGTAAGATGTATGGTTTGCAAGTATTTTCTCCCATTCTGTGTATTGTCTGTCTTCTGTCTTTTGGTGGTTTCCTTTGCTTTGCAGAAGCTTTTTAGTTTGATACAATCTGATTTGTCTGTTTTTGTTTTTTGTTGCCTGTGCTTTTAGGGTCGTATCCAAAAAGCCATTGCCCAGATGAATGTCAAGAAGCTTTTTCCCCTATATTTCCTTCTAGTAGTTTTACAGTTTCAAGTCTTAAATTTATGTCTCTAATCCATTTTGAGTTGATTTTTGTACATGACATGAAATAAGGATTGAGGCCAGGTGTGGTGGCTCACACCTGTAATCCCAGCACTTTGGGAGGCCAAGGAGGGTGGATCACGAGGTCAGGAGATCGAGACCATCCTGGCCAACATGGTGAAATCCCGTCTCTACCAAAAATACAAAAATTAGCTGGGTATGGTGATGTGCACCTGTAGTCCCAGCTACTTGGGAGACTGAGGCAGGAGAATTGCTTGAACCTGGGAGGCGGAGGTTGCAGTGAGCCAAGACCGCACCATTGCACTCCAGCCTGGCGACAGAGCAAGACTCCGTCTCAAAAAAAAGAAAGAAGGGTTGAAATTTATTCTTCTGCATATAGATATTCAGTTTTCCCAGCACCGTTTATTTAAGAGGCTGTCTTTTTCACATTGTGTGTTCTTGACACCCTTGTCAAAGTTAAGTTGACAATAAATGCATAGATTTATTTCTGTGCTCTCTATTCTGTTCCATTAGTCTATTTGTTTTTAACGCCAGTACCATGCTGTTTTGATTACTATAGCTCAATAATATATTTTGAAATTAGGTAGCATGATACCCCCAGCTTTGTTCTTTTTGCTTGCAATTACTTTGGTTATTCAGGGTCTTTTGTGGTTCCATATAAATTTTAGGATTTTTTCTATTTCTGTGAAAAATACCATTGGAATTTTTTTTTAAGAGGCAAAGTCTTACTCTGTCACCCTGACTGGGGTCCAGTGGAATAATCATAGGTCACTGCAGGCTCAAATTCCTGGGCTCACACAATCCTCCCACCTCCCAAGTAGCTAGGTGTGTACCACCACACCTGTCTAATTTTGGTACTTTTTGGTAGAGATGGGGTTTCACCATGTTGCCCAAGCTAGTCTTGAACTCCTGGCCTCAAGTGATCCTACCACCTCAGCCTCTCAGCTGGGATTACAGATGTGAGCCACCACAACTGGTTGTTTTGTTCTTGATGTACCTTAAGTACCTAAAACAGTGCCTGAAATATAGCAGGTACTCAGTAAACATCTGATGAATTAATTAATGTGTTTGGATTGTTCTGTGTTGTCACAGAAAGAGGGTTATTTATAACCATATAATAGTAAAAAAAGACAGTTAAAATAATAGGCATTACATTTAATCTGTAGATCACTTTGGGTAGTATGGACATTTTAACAATATTAATTATTCCAATCCAGGAACATAGGATATATTTCCTTTTTTTTTTTTTTTTTTTTTTTTTTTGTCATCTTCAATTTCTTTCATCAATGTTTTGTAGTTTTTAGTCTTTCACCTCCTTGGTTAAATTTATCCCTAAGTTTTTTTTTTTTTTTTTTTTAAGTTTTTTTCTTGTACTATTGTAGATGAAATTTTCTTGATTTCTTTTTTGGATAGTTTGTTGTTAGTGTATATTGTATTTTTATATGTTGATTTTATATTCTGCAACTTTTTTGAATTTATTAGTTTTAACATTTTTGGTGGAGTCTTTAAAGATTAAGGATTTTTATATATAAGCTCATGTCACCTGCAGACAGACAATTTTACCTCTTTCTTTCTGGTTTGGATGCTTTTTGTTTTTATTTCTTTTTCTTACTTAATTGCTCCAGCTAGGACTTCCATTACTATAATGAACAGAAGTGGTGAGAATGGTCATCTTTGTCTTATTCCTGATCTTAGAGGAAAAGGTTTAGCTTTTGACTGTTTGAGTATGATGTTAGCTGTGGGCTTGTCACATATAGCCTTTATTATGTTGAGGTATATCCCTTTTATACCTAATTTATTGAGAGTTTTTATCATGAATGGGTTTATTATGTTGAGGTATATCCCTTTTATACCTAATTTATTGAGAGTTTTTATCATGAATGGGTGTTGAAATTTGTTAAGTGCTTTTTCTGGATTTATCAAGATGATATGATTTCTATCCTTCATTCTATTAATGTGGCATATCTCATTTATTGATTTGCATATGTTGAACCATCCTTGCATTCCACAGATAGATCCTACTTGATCATGGTATATAATCTGTTTAATATGCTGTTGAATTCAGTTTGTTAGTATTTTGTTGAGAATTTTTGCATCTATGTTCATCAGAGATATTGACCTGTAATTTTGTTTTCTTCTAGTGTCCTTGTCTGGTTTTGGTAGCAGGGTAATACCACCCTTATAAAATGAGTTTGGAAGTGTTCCATTCTCTTCAATTTTTGGAAGAGTTTGAGAAGGATCGGTCTTAATTCTTCTTTGAAGAAAGTTTGCTAGAATTCACCATTGAATCCATCAGGTCCTAGGCTTTTCTTGTTGGGAGGTTTTTGATTACTGATTGAGCCTCCTTACTCATATTAGTATGTTCAGATTTTCTATTTCTTCTTCATGATACAGTCTTGGTAAGCTGTATATGTCTAGAAATTCATCCATTTTTTTCTAGATTATCCAATTTGTTGATGTATAATTGTTCATAGTAGTCTCTTAGGATCCTTTGTTTTTTCTGTAGTATAAGTTGTAATGTCTCCTCTTACATTTCTGATTTTACTTGAGTCTTCTCTTTTTTCCTTATTCTAATTAAAAGTTTGTCACTTTTTTATCTTGTCAAAAAAAAACAACTCTAAGTTTCATTGATCTTTCCTGTTATTTTTCTAACTGCTATTTCAGTTATTTCTGCTCTGTTATTATTTCCTCCCTTCTGCTAACTTTGGGCTTAGTTTGTTCTTTTTCTAGTTCCTTGAGGTATAAAGTTAAGATTTTTGAGATTTTTCTTTTTTCTTAATGTAGACATTTATCACCATAAACTTTCTTCTTAGAACTGCTTTTGCTGCATCCCTTAAGTTTTAATATGTTGTGTTTCCCTTTTCATTTGTCTCAAGATTTTTTTAAATTTCCCTTTGACTCATTGGTTGTTCAAGAATATGTTGTTCAATTTCCACATTCATGTGAATTTTCCAATTTTCCTCCCTTTACTGATTCTAGTTTCATAATGTTGTAGTTGAAAAGAACTTGAGGCCAGGCGCAGTGGCTCACGCCTATAATCCTAGCACTTTGGGAGGCTGAGGTGGGTGGATCACGAGGTCAGGAGTTCAAGACCAGCCTGGCCAACTTGGTCTCTACTAAAAATACAAAAAAAAAAATAGCTGGGCGTGGCAGCGGGTGCCCTTAATCCCAGCTACTCAGGAGGCTGAGGCAGAGAATTGTTTGAACCCGGGAGGCGGAGCTTGCAGTGAGCCAAGATCACGCCACTGCACTCCAGCCCAGGTGACAGAGTGAGACTCCATCTCAAAAAAAAAAGAAAGGATACTTGAGGTGATTTCAGTCTTACATTTGTTAAGGCTTGTTTTGTGGCCTAACATATGCACTATCCTGGAGAATATTCTCTGTGCACTTGAAAAGAATGTATATTCTGCTGCTATTGGATAGAATGTTCTGTATATGTCTGTTAGGTCCATTTGTATGGTGTTGTTCAAGTTTGCTCTTTCCTTACTGGTTTTCTGTCTGGATGATCTATCTATCATTGAAAGTAAGTATTGAAGTCCCTTACTATTATTGTATTGTCATCTACCTCTTTCTTCAGTTCTGTTAATGTTTGCTTTATACATTTAGGTGCTCTAATGTTGAGTGCATTTATATTTACCAATGTTATATGCTCTTGATGAATTGACACCTTTATCATTGTGTGGTAACTTTCTTTATCCCTTGTGATAGTTTTTTACTTAAAGTCTATTTTGTCTGATATAAATATAGCCACCCCCGGCTGGACATGGTGGCTCACGCCTGTAATCCCAGCTCTTTGGGAGACCAAGGCGGGCGGATCACGAGGTCAGGAAATCAAGACCGTCCTCGCTAACATGGTGAAACCCTGTCTCTACTAAAAATACAAAAAATTAGCCGGGTGTGGTGGCAGGCGCCTGTAGTCCCAGCTACTTGGGAGGCTGAGGCAGGAGAATGGCATGAACCCAGGAGGCGGAGCTTGCAGTGAGCTGAGATGGCACCACTGCACTCCAGCCTGGGTGGCAGAGCGAGACTCTGTCTCAAAAATAAATAAATAAATATAGCCACCCCTGCTCTCTTTTGGCTACCATTTGTGTGGAATATCTTTTTTTTTATCTCTACTTTCAGCCTATGTGTCCTCTTACACACATAGGCCTTTACAGATGGCTTCAGCAGGGGAAGCCCTTACCAGGTAGCTCATCCAGAGATTCTTGGGGGGGCAACTGACAGGTTCTGCAGGTAGGTGGGCCTGGTGCCTTGGTCTTTGGGGGTAGCTTGGAGGCTGGGTCCTCTGCGGCAGGCCTGGCAGTGGAATCCACTAGGGTGGACCTTTTAAGTGGGTCTTCAGGTGAAACACCTGGAGCCCGGTAAGTAGATCTGCAGGAGCCAGCCTGGTGCAGGGGTGGGCCCTACCCTGAGCCTGCAGGGGCTGGCCTGATGCAGGGGTCCACTTGGCTGGGTCTGTGAGAGTGGACCTGGAGCCTTTAAGTTTTTTAAAGACAAGACTGGATCTTATTTCGAACCACCATCACATCTTGTACGGTGTCTGAAGTATATCAGGTGCTTATCAAGTTTATTTGTGTAGAGTCAGCCTTTAAACATTGTTCAGAGGCTTTGATGTAATGCAAAAATAAAATAAATGGAGACAGGTTACCCATGAGGAAATATTTGCTTCCAGATATTGTAGTACATTTCAGAATCAAGAGTATGCCACTGAGCTACAACTCAACAACAAACAAATAGCCTGAATAAAAAATAGGCAAAGAACTTGTATAGACATTTCTCCAAAAACAATATAGAAGTGACTAACAAGCATATAAAAAGAGGCTCAGCATCACTAATCATTAGGAAAATGCAAGTCAAAACCACAATGAGGTATCTCCTCACACAGATTAGGGTGGCTACTATTTTAAAAAGTGTTGGCAAGGATATGGAGAAATTGGAGCCCTGGTGCACTTTTGGTGAAAATGTAAAATGGTGCAGCTGCTACAGAAAACAGCGTAGTAGTTCCTAAAAAAAATTAAAAATAGGATTATCATATCCAGCAATTCCACTTCTGGATTATACATCCAAAAGAGTTGAAAGCAGGTTCTCAAAAAGATATTTGTACAACCATGTACATAGCAACATTATTCATGATAGCCAAAAGGTAGAAGCAACTTGTGTCTATTGACAGATAAATGAGTAAATAAAGTGTGGGGTGTGTGTGGATACAGATACACACACACACTTAAATAATATTTAGCCTTTAAAAGGGAGGAAATTCTGACATATGCTATTAATACAACATGGATGAGCCTTGAGGACATTATGCCAAGTGAAATAAGTCAGACACAAAATGACAAATATTATGTGATTCTACTTATATGAGCTACCTAGAATAGCCAACACAAAGTAATATGGTAAAAATCATAGAAAACACAAAGTAAAATGGTAGTTTCCAGGAGCTGGGAGGAGGAAGAAGTAGGTAACAGTTGCTTAATTGGTGATTGAATTTTATAAGATGAAAAAGTTTAGAGACGTGGTTGTACAACAATGTGAATATACTTAACACTACTGAACTATACACCTAAATAGTAAATAAATAGTTAAGATAGTACTTTTACCTAGGTCTGGGTTAACTTAAAGCTTTATTGGAAGGGCTTTGTGAAATGATTAAAGAAATTGTATCTTTATCTTTGGTTCTAATCTACGCTTTTGTTTCTTTTCACAGTGCAGCCTTCATATTCATGCTTCCTACAGCATCTCCCAGAAACTGAATGTTCCAATGGCCCCACTCTCAGAGCCGAATGCCGTAGGCATTGTCATTGCTCATGGTAAGGAACCTCCCACTCACCACCTCCAACTGGAACAGTGGCTGAGCACACTGAAACTCAGCCGCAGGCTTTGAATGCTCTGAGAAGAAACAGTGTGGATGCTTTTACATTCCTTTGGTAGAATTTCTTACATTATAACAACACTTTGGGTTTTTCATCAGCTTTTATCACAGAGAGCAACACAACTTCTCCGAAGTTTTTGGTGGTTTTCTTTCCTACTAAAAGAGGCTTGATGGGAAATAATCAGAATAAATTCATTCAACATTATTCTCTCTGGAGTAAATGCTCTCTGTTTCATTGCCTATTTGTGCTAATGAGATGGTGGATTATATTGCAGGTAGCGTGGGGGATGCCATCTCAGTGATGGTTCCAGATGTGTACATCTCAGATGATGGGGGTTACTCCTGGACAAAGATGCTGGAAGGACCCCACTATTACACCATCCTGGATTCTGGAGGCATCATTGTGGCCATTGAGCACAGCAGCCGTCCTATCAATGTGATTAAGTATGCATGAACTCATCTCACACACACTGTCTGCATAGAGGGCAACTGGGGGAATGTTCTTCAGTTTATTGGGGGGATGTTACAGACTATAATTCAAATTTTTGCATTTGACAGAACTATAGATAAGATTCTAGAAAGGATTGCTTTTCATTGGCAACTCAGATTAAATGGCATTGTTTTTTCTTCTGACTGCCTCTAGCTAACATATTTGTCACTTCTTAAAAACATTCTTTCTGGGTTGGGCACAGTGGCTCATGCCTGTAATCCCAGCGTTTTGGGAGGCCAAAGCAGGAGGATCGCTTGAGGCCAGGAGTTCAAGACCAGCCTGGGCAACATAGGGAGACTTTGTCCCTTGTCTCTAATATTATTTCAATCAAAAAAAAAACCATATATATATATATATGTGTGTATATATATATGTGTCTGTGTGTATATATATGTGTATATATATGTGTATATATGTGTATACATATGTGTATATATGTGTGTATATGTGTGTATATATATATATATTCTTTCTGTCTACAAAATTATTATGGAAGCGTTCAAGCACTCTAGATTGAAAATGACTTCTTAAGTATAAGTTCTGAGCTGGGTGCAGAGGCACACACCTGTAATCCCAGCACTTTGAGAGGCCAAGGTGGGTGGATTGCTTGAGCCCAGGAGTTCAAGACCAGCCTGGGCAATGTGACAAAACCCTGTCTCCACAAAAAAAAAAAAAGAAAAATTAGCTGGGCGTGGTGGTGCACGCCTTTGGTTCCAGCTACTTGGGAGGCCGAGGTGGGAGGATCACCTGAGGAGGTCGAGGCCACAATGAGCTGAGATCGTACCACTGCACTCCAGCCTGAGTGACAGAGTGAGATCCCGTCCCAAAAAAAAAAAAAAAAGAAGTGTAAGTTCTTATAAAATAATTTGATTGTTATTTATTTATTGAGACGGAGTTTTGCTCTTGTCACCCAGGCTGGAGTGCAATGGTGTAATCTTGGCCCACTGCAGCCTCTGCCTCCCAGGTTCAAATGATTCTTGCGTCTCAGTCACCTGAGCAGCTGAGATTACAGGCATGCACCACCACACCCAGCTAATTTTTGTGGTTTTTTGTTTTGCTTTGTTTTTTGTGTTTTGGTAGAGACGGGGTTTCGTTGTGTTGGTCAGGCTGGTCTCGAACTCCTGACCTCAGGTGATTCACCTGCCTCAGCTTCCCAAAATTCTGGGATTACAGGCGTGAGCCACCACAGCCAGCCTTAAATTTATTAATTTAAAAGCCAGTTCTTACCTGGGTCACTCTCCTGTCTTTTCTTTGAAATAATTTCTGTAAAGGTATTTACTTTCATATTCTCTCTGAACAAATCTCTTCCTTATCCTGTTAACTACAGACGTTAAAAGTTAAAATAGTTGGCTGGGTGCGGTGGCTCACGCCTATAATCCCAGCACTTTGGGAGGCCAAGGTGGGAAGATTACCTGAGGTCAGGAGTTCAAGACCAGCCTGCCCAACATGTGAAACTCCATTTCTACTAAAAATACAAAAATTAGCTGGTGTGGTGGCATGTTCCTGTAATCCCAGCTACTCAGGAGGCTGAGGCATGAGAATCACTTGAACCCAAGAGGCAGAGGTTGCAGTGAGTCGAGATCGCGCCACTGCACTCCAGCCCGGTGACAGAGCGAGACTCCAGCCTGGTGACAGAGCGAGACTCCATCTCAGAAAAAAAAAAAAAAGTTAAAATAATTGTCAGCCAATAAGCCACCACCTAAATGTAAGGGGTTTTGTCTGGTTTGGGATCAAAAAGCCAGAGTGGTTTTCTGAATTCCCAGTACACATTGATCCTCTGTCATGATCTTTCTGTAATTGTGGTTTCAGGTTCTCCACAGACGAAGGTCAATGCTGGCAAACCTACACGTTCACCAGGGACCCCATCTATTTCACTGGCCTAGCTTCAGAACCTGGAGCTAGGTCCATGAATATCAGCATTTGGGGCTTCACAGAATCTTTCCTGACCAGCCAGTGGGTCTCCTACACCATTGATTTTAAAGATATCCTTGAAAGGAACTGTGAGTGTCTCCTTTGACCTTTTCTACCAGAAACTTGCAAGTCCATTTTCCTAAATAATCAATATGGTTTAATTTCTTTTAGCTGGAATCAGCAGATGCATATGCATATGAAAGAGGATTGACAGATGTTCTGTGTGGGTGATTAAGTAATGGAATGGCATCAGAAAAACAGCCTCCTCCTTGGTGCTAGCACTGTCCAGGAGAAATATGAGGGCCACATATGTCATTTAAATTATTCTGTCAGCTATATTATAAAAGTAAAAAGAAAGGTGATATTAATAAAATAAACTTAATATATCCAAAATATTATCATTTCAACATTAAGCAATATTAACGGCCCAGAAAATAGCTTCAGAAAAGGATTCACAATGTTCATTGCACAGTGTCTCCGAAGTGTCACAAGCAAACCCTAACCTCACTGCCAAACAAAGGTGCTGGCATTATGCTAAGAAATAAGGGGAATGGCCAGGCGCGGTGGCTCATGCCTGTAATCCTAGCACTTTGGGAGGCCAAGATAGGCAGATCACGAGGTCAGGAGTTCGAAACCAGCCTGGCCAACAGAGCGAAACTCCATCTCTACTAAAAATAGAAAAATTAGCCAGGTAAGGTGGCGGGTGCCTGTAAGGTGGCGGGTCCCAGCTAGTTGGGAGATTGAGGCAGGAGAATCATTTGAACCCGAGAGGAAGAGGTTGCAATGAGCCAAGATCATGCCATTGCACTCCAGCCTGGGCGACAAGAGCAAGACTCTGTCTCAAAAAAAAAGAAGAAGGGGGATAAAGAAAAACACTGGAAAAAGGATGACCTGTAGTTAAGTGTTGGCATAATACAATAAAAGACTTAACGTTTCTAGACACTTTAGTTGAATTTGGTCCTTTGAGACTGTCATGGGCTCATTTCCTCAGCGTGTTGATTTAGTGACTCCTGAAGGAGCAGACCCTTGGTTTGGACCTCACTTTTCCATAAGACGTTCAAATAGATTTAATGCCTGAGGGTCGCTGTCATCTAAATCCATTCAGTAGACTGTACAGAAGCTGGCTTGGGAGTTCTCCCCTCAGCAGGCAGTTCCCAGTTACCCCTAAAGTGTAATGTCATTAAAAGATTTGTTAAGCACCTGCTCTTTAGCAGGCTGTATGCTGATCTTCATATCCCAAAGGATAAAACCTAATCCACTGTCTTTAGGTCACAGCCTTTGAGTCATTTTTCCAGTAGATGATACGACATACTAAGCCAGAAACTAGGTTTATCAGCAATCTGCATTTGAGAGCCGGTCAACTGAGCTAGAAGTCTAGGAAGAGAATGTTTTCCCTTCTGCCTTAAGCCAATGAACACATGGTGAAATTGAACCTGTGCTCTTGGCTAATTAGTATCTTGTCCTAAACAAAGAGCTCCCTGGTCCTGAGTGGAGAATATCTGGTTGCTTACCTCTAACAGCTCCTACTGACTGAGGGCGTAGGTGTGCAAGACACACACAGCAGCCTCTTAGTTTGGAAGGAACTTGAGAGATTTTCTATCCAGCTTCCCACTTCAAAACAAATAGGGTTTTTCCTAATCCTCAGATGGATGTTGAGAGGGAAGGAATACTCTTTTGGCATGAGGAAATGCGATTGCTAGTAGGCTCTAGACTAGTGTAACTTTTTGTTTGCAATTCCAAAATGAAGGAATAGGTTGAGTCAGACATTCTCACTTTCCCTCTCCTTGTTCTTCCTATAGCCTGGCAGCTGCCTCCCGTGGGTGGGTTCTGTGCTGTGTACTTTCCTGAACAGTGTGTCTCTCCTTTAGGTGAAGAGAAGGACTATACCATATGGCTGGCACACTCCACAGACCCTGAAGATTATGAAGATGGCTGCATTTTGGGCTACAAAGAACAGTTTCTGCGGCTACGCAAGTCATCCGTGTGTCAGAATGGTCGAGACTATGTTGTGACCAAGCAGCCCTCCATCTGCCTCTGTTCCCTGGAGGACTTTCTCTGGTATCAGCATTCCTCAGATTTCTCTGTCTCCCTTTCCCTGTTGGAGGAGGTGAAAGACAGTTTTCTTATAGGGCTAACAAATATTGAAATCCAGCCGGGTGCGGTGGCTCACACCTGTAATCCCAGCACTTTGGGATGCCAAGGCAGGCAGATCACTTGAGGCCGGGAGTTCGAGACCAGCCTGGTCAACATGGTGAAACCCTGTCTCTACAAAAAACAAACAAACAAAAAAAAATTAGCAGGGCGTGGTGGCGCACGCCTATAATCCCAGCTGCTCAGGTGGCTGAGACACAAGAATCACTTGAACCTGGGAGGCAGAGGTTGCAGTGAGCTGAGATCATGCCGTTGCACTCCAGCCTGGGGGACAGAGCAAGACTCTTGTCCCAAAAAAAACTGAAACCCTTTCCCCCAAGAGTGGAGAACTGCTGCTTCTTATCAAGGAAGCTGAGGCACAGAGAAAGGAAACCAGAATTGTTAATAATGAAACAGATAGCACATATTAGACAGTTAATTATTGGGCAGAACCAGCAACAAACCCGAGAAATCCTGAGTTGACAGTGGTATGAAGCAGAGGAGTGATATAAGAAAGAAGAGAATAAAACAAACAAAAATCTGTAGAAAATGAAAAGACAGAAACACCAAAAGAAGTGGTAGAGGAGCAAAGAGGAAATTGGACTTTAGAAAACAGCCTGAGGCCAGGCACGGTGGCTCATGCCTGTAATCCCAGCACTTTGGGAGGCCGAGGCGGGTGGATTGCTTAAACTCAGGAGTTTGAGACCAGCTTGGGCAATATGACGAGATCCTGTCTCAAACAAAAAAAAAAAAAAAGAAAGAAAGAAAAAACCCCTTGACAGCATGAGCTCAGCAGGCAGACACTAGGTTTTGGATCCTCTGCAAGAATCAAGGCAGAGAGATGGTGGTTGGTCCTGAGACTAGAGGTGACATCAGTATAGTCATGGTCCCATCAAGGTTTAGAGGCCATCAAAGTGGACTCCCTAGAGTTCAGGACCATCCAGACTTAAGGATTAGTTACTTGGCTGGCATTGGGTTAGTTGATTATATAAGGGCATGAGTCCCTGGATAGCTTAAATGAGGTAATTTTTGGGCAAATAAGAGGAACTGCTTCACATCACAGATGATAATCTTTTGGAACTTGTTACCTGCAAAAGATACTGACACAAGATAAAAGTAGATCCTAAAGGATTTGGACAAAGAAGGCAGGCAGATAGCAGCCATGGCCCTTTATGTCATGTTCTCTCAAATCGCAGGTGACAGTAGAATATAGGTCTGACCAAAATGCAGGTCTGACCCAGTGTGGTTTCTCCTGCATGGCTCACACCTGTGTGTGGCATGATTAAGGGTCCTCCCTTCTCTGTTTCAGTAAGGATCACCTTTGGTGTTCCAGTAGGGCTGGAGGTCATCAATAAACCTGTAACACTCTAAAGGGTTCTCTCCTATCCTCGACTCCAAATATGCCAAGCTCTTCACCTGTGCTTCTCCTCTTCTCCAGCAGTGCCATGGTTTTTCAGACCTCCATGCCACTGCACATGATGCTCCCTCTGCCTGAAAAGTCTTTCCACAGTCCCTGCTTCACCCCCAAGTCTGGCGACTTCCCACTTAGCCTTTCATACTTAGCTCAGGTATCACCACTAGATGGGCTTTCCCTCATCTAGACCCCCAGAGTTCCCCTATTACAGCACTTACTAAATTTTAATTACTATTTATAGGTTTGCTTCCATCATTAAGCCCCAAATTCCTTGGAAGCATATTCTATTTGATAATAATATAGTAATCATGATAGCAGCTAACATTTATTGAGCACTAACTTTATACTAGGCACTATCCTAAGCAATTTACATTTAACCTCGCAACAGAGAGGACATGACTGATACGCCTGTGGGAAGTGGCAGAGCTGGGATGTGAAACTGGCATCCCAACTCCAGAGCCCACATGTTTGGGAAGTGGGTCCTTTATGAATGAGAAGCGTACTCAAAAAAATCCAGAAATTTCTGATTGAATACCTAAAACTCTTATCCGAATTTCCTCCTGTTATTTGAGGGGTGATATCTTCAGCATCTTTTGTTCTCCATACCCTCTCTCCTAAATACTTACCAGGAAAACCTTGAAATACAAGCAGCATCCATATATTCCCCAAATACTCATTGAATACCAGCTATGCGCAGGTAATGAAAAGTGATAATGGAAAATTTGTTGCAAAACAGAAGGTGCCGGGTGCCATGGGGATTTAGAAAAGGAAGAGAATATTTCATGTAGAGCTGAAAGGAAGTGGGTCAAAGAAGGCCTTGTTGAGGAGGTGGTATGAGAGCTGAGCGTTGACAAATGGTAGGATTTGACCATGAGCATCTGGGAAGAAGCAGCTCATCAATGCCAGTGGACTGCTGCAAGCAGAGACACCAACAGCATGATCAAGGAAGGGTGTCCTGGAAGATAGGCCATTGGGGAAGTCACAGTAGTCATGATAAAGAAGTAAGTAGGGCCCAGAAGGAGGATCCTCAGGCTAAATTTTCCACTGAGATAGTGGGAAGGAAGGTAATGTCATGGACGAATACGGAAATGATAAGGAGAGCCTGGCACAAAGGAGAAAACATGATGTATTTTGAGCATCTTATTTCTTTGAGGTTTTGTCAGCATATTTAGGTGGGATATCCAGCATGTATTTGAAATATAGGATTAGAACTCAAGAGAGGTAAAACCTGGAAGTTTTAGTTGCAACCAAAAATAGTTGTGATCACTAAGGGAGAGCAGATAGAGAAAAAGAGAATGCATTATACCTGCCCCCTGCCCCCGGCAAAAGACTACATTTATGGGTTAGGAAGAAAGAAGAGCAAGCAGTGGCGGGGGCAGCAGAGGGCAGAGAAACAGATGAGTGCAGCTTTACCAATGCCAAGGTGGGCAGGGGCACAACAGTATGTCAGATGCTGCAGAATGGGTGGTCTGGGTGAATGAGACCCGAGAGGGCTCCACTGAATTTGATGATTATTGAGCCTTAGGGGCACTGCAGACACTCATTTTCTTTTCTTTTTTTTTTTTTTTTTTTTGAGACGGAGTCTCGTGCTGTCGCCCAGGCCGGAGTACAGTGGTGCGATCTCAGCTCACTGCAACCTCCACCTCCCGGGTTCAAGCGATTCTTCTGCCTCAGCCTCCCGAGTAGCTGGGATTATAGGCACACACCACTGCACCTGGCTAATTTTTTGTATTTCTAGTAAAGACGGGGTTTCACCATGTTGGCCAGGCTGGTATTGAACTCTTGACTTCAGGTAATCCGCCTGCCTCGGCCTCCCAAGTGCTAGGATTATAGGCATGAGCCACCACGCCCGGCCCAGACACTTATTTTCAAAGTTGCAGAAGGGGTCAAAGCCAAAATGCGTGGAAGAAAAAATAAATGAGTAAATAAAATAGGACAAGTAAAAAAATATTCTTTTGAGAAATGTGGGTAGTAAGGGAGAGGTGGGTTAAGGAAGTAATTTCTAAGGTCAAGACATGCAGGCTAAGGAGACGCTGCCAGCTGAGTGGGAGAGATTGATTGTTCCCCTCATACTCAGGGAAGCAAGGCCCCAGGGCAGGTCGGAGGAGGGGAACCAAGGATGCTCATGGAATCAGCCCTGGAGATTGTCAGCAGACATTGTTTCTTTGGGGTAAACAGGAAAAGGAGAGCAGTGGGTGGCACTATGGAGAGATGGGGTAGAATGGAGGACAGAAAAAGGTGTTCACATGGAAGGCAAAGACTATCTAAGAAGCTAAGAGGAACAGAAGTGGGGAAGACAGAAAAATTTGCCGTGTACTGCAAGGGCAACATAATAATGACATTTGGAGGTAAAGAAAAGAATTGCTGGCTGGGCGCAGTGACTCATGCCTGTAATCCCAATACTTTGGGAGACTGAGGCAGGTGGATCTCTTGAGCTCAGGAGCTTGAGATCAGGCTGGGCAATACGGCAAAACTCTTTCTACAGAAAATACAAAAATTAGCAGGCACAGTGGTTCACGCCTGTAATGCCAGCACTTTGGGAGGCTGAGGTGGACAGATCACTTGAGCCCAGTAGTTCAAAACAAGCCTGAGCAATGTGTCAAGACCTCATCTTTACAAAGAATTAGACGAGCATGGTGGTGCATGCATGTGGTTCCAGCTCCTTGGGAGGCTGAAGCGGAAAGATCACTTGAGCCCAGGTGGTTGAAGCTACAGTGTTCGTGCAGCTGTACTCCAGCCTGGGCAACAGAGCGAGACCCTGTCTCAAAAAAAAAGCGGGGAGGGGGAAGAAAAGAAAAGAATTGCCAAGTATCCCTGAGTTGAGAGCTGCTGCTGATGCTGAGGTTTCTGTGTGAGTCTCCACCCCTCTGCAGGCTGCATCAGTCACCTCCCTGCGCCTGAGCTGCCTGCAGTGCACAGCCTTGGGGCCCTAGCTAGTCCTACCCCCACCAGGCCTGACCCATAAGCTTCTTTTCCTTAATAAGGCCCTCTCTGGCGGGGCACGGTGGCTCACACCTGTAATCCCAGCACTTTTGGAGGCCAAGGTGGGCGTATCACAAGGTCAGGAGTTTGAGACCAGCCTGACCAACATGGTGAAATGCTCTCTCTACTAAAAATAAAAAATTAGCCAGGCATGGTGGCATGCACCTGTAATCCCAGCTACTCAGAAGGCTGAGGCAGGAGAGTCGCTTGAAGCCGTAGGCAGAGGTTGCAGTGAGCCAAGAACACGCCACTGCACTCCAGCCTAGGCGAGAGAGCGGGACTCCATCTCAAAAAAAAAAAAAGGCCCTCCCCGTGTCTGTTTTCCTAAATCGACCTCCTTCAGAGGTGTCACAGGACTTCCTGAGCTACTTTCTAACAACCCAAGACTGGAATGTTAACCATCCACTACCCCACGTAACCCTTCATTGCTAGTCACTTAACGGTCTTCCAGCTGCTTTGAAAGGTACTTTATTTGCTGACTCTTGCAGTGATTTTGGCTACTACCGTCCAGAAAATGACTCCAAGTGTGTGGAACAGCCAGAACTGAAGGGCCACGACCTGGAGTTTTGTCTGTACGGAAGAGAAGAACACCTAACAACAAATGGGTGAGGTGGCCTTTTCTCCCTTGTCACGATGGATGAGGTGTTCTTGTTCAGAGTGAAAGCTGCTTCTCTCCACACTGAGATCCAAGCCCTACTTTAGAGCACTATTTTTGGCGGGGTTGGGGAGGGGCAGGATATGAAGGCCTCCTTCAAGGGTCAACTACAGGAGGTGAGCCATGAGTGCTTGGTGTCAGAGGACTCAACCCCACCAACACCACGAGGCAGAGGGCAGGAGAACAAGCTCGGCCAGATCCTGCACCCCTGCCTCCCGCCCAACCGCCCCCAGGAAGGGAGGAGAGGCTAGGGACCCACAGGCAGAACGACAGAAGCGTCCCATCCACCATGAACGTCCATCGCTCGTCTGACACAGTTTAGGCACAGCCAGGGAGAGCTCTGTCTGATAGGACTTTCTTTGGTAATGGAAGTGTTCTGTAATTTGCTGTGCCCAATATGATAGTCACCAGCCACACATAGCTGTGGACACTAGTGTAACCGAGGAACTGAAATTTTCATTTTAATCAATTTTAAGTAGCCACCATATTGGACAGTGCTGCTCTAGACGGGCCTCATTACCTCGCTCCCCTGATAACTTCCCCTCTCCCATTTTGTACCACTTGTTAATGAGCTTTTTTGGGGTCAGATTTCTTTGGCACAGTCTCTTAGGTAGAAAGAACAGGCATGTTTCTGACAGCAGGGGACAGAGATGCTTAGTTTGCTTAAGGCCTGAAACTACACAAAATATCCCCCAAAACATCCCTGTGGACATTCCCCCCAGGCCTGAAAGATGACGTAAGGATGGGAAGCTTTTCGGCAGCTTTTCAAATCTTGTTTCCAAGAAATAGGCAGGTACCCAGGAATACATCCTTATCTTCTGTTACCAAATCTTCTTTGCCTGGTAGGTACCGGAAAATTCCAGGCGACAAATGCCAGGGTGGGGTAAATCCAGTTCGAGAAGTAAAAGACTTGAAAAAGAAATGCACAAGCAACTTTTTGAGTCCGGAAAAACAGGTATGTTAAAATAGGTCTAGTTTTCAGGTACAAATGGGATTTTGTGTTCTGCTAAGAAAAATCAAAGTTAAAGCATCAAGAGTTTTGTTACTGATAAAAAGTGGTCAAACTACTTCTCTCAGGCTTCCCTTATACAGGAAGCTGTTAGCATGAAGGATGGGTCATGTAACCTAGTGATAAGCTCACCCTACTGAAAGCTCTTTTCTTATTGAGGGTTGGGGGATGATATTCTGTAAAGTTGTAAAATTCTTAAAATCATACAGTTGTGGAAATTTCTGAGGCTGAGAGTCATTTAGGAAAACAAAAAGGTTGTCTGTGGGCTGGGTACAGTGGCTCACACCTGTAATCCCAGCACTTTGGAAGTCCAAGGCAGGCAGATCACTGAGGTCAGGAGTTCAAGACCAGGCTGTCCAACATGGTGAAACCCTGTCTCTGCTAAAAATACAAAAATTAAAATTACAAAAATTAGCTGGGTGTGGTGGTTTACACCTGTAGTCCCAGTTACTCGGGAGGCTGAGGCAGGAGAATCATGTGAACCTGGGAGGTGGAGGTTGCAGTGAGCCGAGATCGTGCTGCTACACTCCAACCTGGGCAACAGAGCAAGACTCCGTACCAAAAAAAAAAGGTTGTCTGTGAAGGGCCATGACCTGGAATTGTGCATGTGTGGAAGAGAAGAGCACTGGGCAATAGGTAGGGTGGATCTCTGACCAAGTCATGTTAAGTATGTTCAAAGTGAAAAATTGAGCTATGGTAATGGGCTGGTTTTGATTTAAATGAAGCAAGTTACCTGTCGGGCATGGTGGCTTACTCCTGTATAGTCCCAGCACTTTGGGAGGCTGAGGTGGGGAGATCAGTTGAGGCTATGAATTGGAGAGCAGCCTGGGCAACATGGAGAAACTCAATCTTTACCAAAAAAATACAAAAATTAGCCGGATGTGGTGGTGTGTGCCTGTAGTCCCAGCTACTCAGGAGGCTGAAGGGAGAGAATCACCTGAGCCTGGGAGGTCAAGGCTGCAGTGAGCCATGATCATATCACTGCACTCCAGCCTGGGTGACAGGTGAGATCCTGTCTCAATTAAAAAAAAAAAAAAAAAAAAAAAAGGTTATGAGGCTGCATCCAAATCTGTATCACTGAACTACCTGTGGAACTGGAGATGTGTAAAGAGGAAACCTCTTGATAATGAAACACTAGACCAGCAGCATGACTTCAGATGCTCAACAGCAGGCCCGTTTCCCAATTCGTAATAGGAGAGGTCAAGCTGGATCACCTGCAGTCCCTCCTCTCTGCTGTTCTAAGGGATGAGGGACTGACAAGGGGTGGGATTAAGGAGATGATGGGAGAGGAGTGTGTGGGTGTGTGTATTGGTAAGGGGGCGAGTTCCTCCTGTGCACCCTTGTCCTGGGCTCCTGGTGACTCTCCTCAGAGTGTTCGTGTGTGTGATTGCACAGGACTCCCACCCACAGGGACACAGCTTGTCCTAGAATCCAGCTCTGCCTCCTCTGGGATACATTGAAAACACACACTCCCTATTTCCCACCCAGAAGCAGGTAGGTCACATGCAAACAGTGATATGATAAGACTTATTTATAATAATATATAAAAAGTTAAGTAAACAAATCTTGGTGTCATATAATGGCCTGCCTGGTTCTTCTGACACAGCTTCTTCCCAGATAATGGCCCTGTTCTAGAGTCATTCAGCCTACTGTTACAGTAGTCTCCCTTTCCTACTCCACCCTTAAGCCCCAAGACTTGTGAACAGTGGTAGTGTGAAGCAATCATACTTGATCTAGGCAGTTGCCCAGGCTTCCAGTGTAACTTTGACATTTAAACCACAGAATTTGAAGGTTCAAGGCAGTTGGAGCTAAGATGACTCTCTGCCAGCTATAATATTCTCCTGGTAACACTGAGATGGTTCATCTTGGGGGGTTGGAAAAGAGCCATCATTAAGCGCATCAGGACTGCAGATCATTCACAAAGAGATGAGGGGAATGAGTGGCTGCCTTGACCTCAGTCCTAGGATATGCATGCCTAAAACTTTTGTGTTTGTGTTTTAATTTCTCAAGAATTCCAAGTCAAATTCTGTTCCAATTATCCTGGCCATCGTGGGATTGATGCTGGTCACAGTCGTAGCAGGAGTGCTCATTGTGAAGAAATATGTCTGTGGGGGAAGGTAAGGAACACAGAAGTCAATCCAAGGTACTGAGTTCAAGCCAGAAGGCTGATCTAGGGCATATGGCTGAGTCTACTCTTGGCAAAAACTAGGTACTTGCAGTACTGTTCCTGAAAAATCAGGCCCAAATCTTCTCATGTCGTACATTTTTCATATGTCAACCATGGACTGTGCTTTCTGTGTCTGTGATGCGTTCCTGAGTGTATAAAACTGAGAAAGTCCACAGTCCTGTAAGAAGTGCACCCCTGCTGTGTACCACCGAGTGTTAAGGAGGTTTCTGTTCACAGGTTCCTGGTGCATCGATACTCTGTGCTGCAGCAGCATGCAGAGGCCAATGGCGTGGATGGTGTGGATGCTTTGGACACAGCCTCCCACACTAATAAAAGTGGTTATCATGATGACTCAGATGAGGTGAGGCTATTTCTTCTTGAATGGTAGTACCCCCCCCACCCAAAAATACAAGAAAATAAAGTCTGTCTTCTATTCATGATCAAGATATGCCAGGGCCAAGGCGACTTAATGACCATAA
Source organism: Pan paniscus (assembly GCF_029289425.2). Taxonomy (NCBI): domain Eukaryota; kingdom Metazoa; phylum Chordata; class Mammalia; order Primates; family Hominidae; genus Pan; species Pan paniscus. The sequence goes on from NC_073249.2 coordinate 117,990,371, forward strand.
GATTTGGCAAGCCCAGAAACTAGGTGATTGCTTTTGAAATAGGAGTGTTGTGGTCTGTCGGTAATATGGTGCATGTCTTTTTCAGGACCTCTTGGAATAGCTCTTCAGAGGAGCTGGACCCAGCATGGATGGTGGAACCACAGTACCTCTTACACTCCCTGTGGCTCCAGCTTCGGGAAATAAATTTCCCATTGCGAGGGACCCAGCTCTGTTTCTGCTGCTTCCATCAAAGCCAAAAGGACCTACACTAAAGAAATGCAGGGTTTGGGTGGGGAACCCTGAGTACTTTTTTACAATTGGCTCTGAGAAAAAGGGAGACATTTTAAATTCTTTAACTTCTTATTTCTCGTCCTGTCTCTTTGCAAAGTATGGGCTTTTGTTTTTGTTTTTTAAGGGAAACGAAATGGAATTCAAAGGGACCTTTTCACTAACCCCACTTCTGTGTGTTCTGCATGGCGCCTGCCCCAGGGCATCTGCCAACTCCAGCATCAGCTCTCACAGTGTACTTGGTACCATCCCTGGGCTCTGCTGGCGAGACGAAACAGCTGTAGAGATGAAAACAGGCTGCAGAGGCTGGCACAGCCTGGCCGGCTTTTCTCCATCTGGGGACAGTCCTACTCCAAGAACACTGCACACCAGCTCCTCACACAGATCCCACTTACTCTTTTTTTTTTTTCAGAGACCACAGACCACAGTGATTTTTCTTTTCCCTTGTTTAGGCAATACCCTTGTTAATTGCCCTTTGGCAACTAACTTAACCATGTGCTTCCCACACAGTACATCAGGAAAACTTACAGGGCAATATTTTTAACTTGGGGCAGGAAGAAGGGAGCAGCAGAGAATTGACTAGATATAGCACCTATTAAAAGAGAAACTCTTGCTTCTTCTGAGATTTTTCAAGCTGTGCTTTGTGTGTGTGCCAGTAGACTTACTCAAGGACAGGGTACAAACTTAGCTGGAAGTCTGCCCAGGCTGAATGATCTCTTCCCTAGAGTTGATTGTCGGGTACACAGTGTGAACCCCCGAAGACGGAACCTCACAGTCTTCCATGTTCCCTTCTTAACTGTCGTGTGGCTCGTTGCTAAATCATGACAATGGCTGCCTATCTGCTGCTTCTTAGGTTGCTGTTGTACATGGAACCAGGACTAGAGATTTTTTCAGATTTATAGACTTAAAAAATTAGAATTTTATTACCAGGCTTTCCTTCTCACCCCTTTTTTCTGACTTTGCCAAGTAATTTGTTGACACGAAAATTTTGGAGGAACCAATTGAAAACACACTTCCAGTCTAGATGATGCTTTGTGTGATACATTAAGTTCTTATTTTGGATTAAAAGAAGTTTTCCATTTGATACTTCTCTAAATTAAATAAATTATAGAATGTAGTTGGGTGGATTTTGGGGTGGCCATATAGTAATGGAAAGCTGCAATAATTAGTTTTAATACAGCTTGAATATTTGCTATATAGAAATATAGTATGGAAAGTTTTTGGTCTTAATGTAGCTACTGTGCGGGTCACAGTTTCTCCCAATGATTATGACTGGGACATTCTTTGGTAGATACCATTTGCTACTAGTTTATTTTGTGGCTAGAAAGTCAGTTTTGTGTGTTTTTTTTTTTTTATTTGAAGTGCCAAATTAACTTTTGTCAGAATGTGAGCAGATGGCTAAGTTCTCTCCTCCCCAGAATGGATTAACAGCTGCGTGGAAAGTCGGGGAGAGAGTGGATGGAGACTTTTAGAGACGTTAAAACTGCAGTAGAATGAAATGAGTCAGGGAGCTTCAGTTAGAAAATAAAGTTGAGGCAGTTTTTGTGAAGATAATATGGTTAGGGCTGGAGTGCACTAGTCTTTTTGCTTATTCATTTTGCATGGTTTTAAAATTAAAAATAATTCCGAAGATATACCAGCTCACAAATGAAAATGTCAGCCTCTGCCCCACCCTCCCTCCTGCCCAAAGTGAATTTGGTACTCAGAAAAGAACTGTTTACACCACTCACCTTTCTCCCAGCATGTACTCACTGTGGGCAGATGCACCAATACATGGTAATCCTCTTACTCGTTTTAAGACGTAGGAAACTTAATATTCTTCTCTAACCGTATACGATAGGGCTCTTCGCTTTTAATGATATCTGGGATTTCTGTGGAACTTGGCAAATTTTCAGAGCACCTTCACTCACATAATGTCATTTGAACCTCACAATGTTCTTGGGATGGAGTCAGTTGTTCAGGGTCCCCGTGTGTGTGATAAGCAGTGCTGGCTGGCTGTCTTCAGAACTCTTGGAAATCTTTACACATGCGAGTGCTGACCACTTTGAGCAAGGCTGCCTTCTTGTAGATGACTTGCTGTTCTTTATGACAAGGATCAGTGGCATTTGTTTCCGAGCAGTATTTAGCACCTTTTTGCCTCCTTGGTGAACAGAAAATTGTATTTTCCTGTCTTTCATGGCTGAAAACAAAAGTAATGGGAATTTTAAATATGTTTGCAGAAACTGCCCCTCCCCTCATTGAGGGTCACTGCTCAAGAGTGCAGGAGTGGACTCTCCACTGATGGGTCTCCCTCCCCATCCTGGTTTCCACCCCGGGCTGGCTAGCTCTGTTGGTTTGAAGACTGACAGCCAGCCTGGCTCATTCTCATTATTGGCTAGTTAGCTTTCTTTATCAACCTGCTCACTCACAAATGTGTGCCCCTCAGCCAGAGAGTAAGAGAGCCCAAATCTGTTACAGCTTCTAAAAAAATAGATTTCTAATTTGTCCTACTCATGTTAGGAGCATTATCTTTGAAGGTAAAACATAGTGTATCATTGTGTAAACTCCCAGGCTTGATGTAGCAGAAGAGATCATTTCTGGAGGCTTCAGCAGTGGAATTTAGCATTATAAGAGAGATTGGACAAACCAGTCCAAAGTGGTCCGAGTTCTTAAATCCAGGTAGGGAACTCACTCTTCTTTCTTCTCTGGACCTAATTGGGCATTGGGCTTTAGTGAGACCACAGACCAGGCCCGTCTCTCCTGTAGGCTTTTAATTCAATGGCAACTCTATTTCGAAGAATAAAAGCCTTTGGAGAGTTGTGGCAGTTCTGGGGGCGGGCTCAGGAGAGTCCATAGATCAGCCGTAACTGGAACGTAGAATCTACGTCTGCCTCTGAATGGACTTCCCACCTCCTCTCTCTTGCTCTGATGCTTGCCTCTGGGCCTCTCCATGCCCAAGCTGGTCTTTCCTCCTTGACAGGCTGGTAATGTGCTGGCCACCTCCAGCTCCTGCATCGAGTCTGTAAACCAGAGCTGGTTCTCATGGCCTTCGTCACGATACCAGGATACGGAGGGGAGCCCAGGGCCATCCACACCCACCCCAGGGTAACGGGGCTGGCCTGGCATTAGTCATTATTTAGTTTCCAGGCCAACCATCCAGGTAGAGATTCCCTCTTTCCTTTGAGCAGTGCTCTCAAGAGCTCCGTGCCTGTCCACAATGACCTAGAGTGCATCCTGCTCATTGTCAGTGTAGCCCCTCGCCCCTATATTCATCCAGGATACTTGGAAGTGCTAAAATAGGAAGGGATTCGGCTTTCAACTTTGCTACCATCTTCCCTGAAGCAGGAAAATGAACATGGACTTAAATGTCCTTTGAAAAAACCAAAGTTTTAAGATTTGCTGTGTGATGAAGTGACAGGGAGAGCCGGAGTCAGCAGGTGCCAGACTTTCTGTTCTGTCTGCCATGGGTTTGTCCAGCTCAGGTAGCTCTAGGAGCACCATCCTGCCCTAGCAGAGCCCAGGCCTTGCCCTCATGAAGCATCATTGAAATAGCAGGAGCATGTTGATTTCTTGGTTAGGTTGCATTATAATAACAAGAGTCAGAACATTAATTTGAAACAACTTGCAGTATGCATTTCTTCACACCAGTACATTCTTAAGTGTACTTGTTTATAAGGAATAACATAAACTAATCTGTACCTTTATATATATGTGTGTGTACATATATACATATATAAACTGTATAGTGTACATGGTAATGATTTATTGCTATGCCCCAGATCCTTAATGTAGTTCTCATCCTCCGCATGCCCTCAGCCACAAGCGGGTGACTGACTGTTCCCTGATGATTTGGCCCACCTCCTGTGTTTGGACCTCTAGGGAGGAGGGTTTTGGTCATCATACTCTCCTTATCCTCGTGCACAGAAATGCTCAGGGTCCCCATGTGCCTGTTGTTCAGCCCTCTCTCTTGTTCCCTTTCTGAGCATGTGGTCCTTCCCCAAGCTGTGGGACAGCTGCCTTCCCACGAAAGTGTAAAGCAGTATTAAGATCATTACTGCATGTGCCCTAAAAACCCAAGTTTTCTATTCCCTTGGGACAGAAAATTGCATGTGAGGTGGGATAATCGAGTTTCAGTGACCCACGTCAGTTACACATTAAAGCCAGACCCCATAATAAAATTCCACAAAATGGAAATAAAACTCAAATTTCTTTAGCATTGTGTAAATAAATCTGAATGTGTTTAACTTTGTACTGGTAATTTTCTGTATATTTGGAATATTTGGGTTAAAAATAAAACAGACTGGACTTTGTTACCTGACCTACTGAAATGACTAAGCTACAGTTTGTTGATATACTTTTTCCAGTTTTCTTGCTTCAGAATCAGACTCCAGCAACCAGAGAACAAGCCATTTAAAGAGCCAGGACTGTACATTTATAGCATGAAATGTATTCGGTCATCTATGAGGAAAACGTCTCACAAAAATGTGAGCCATAAATTACCTAATTTTCTTGTTCTTCATTTTCTTGCTCTTAGTGCTCATACAGATCTTCCTCCCGTGGGTGTGTATACGACCAGCTTTCTTGTTCTTCCTCCTAGAAAGTCTACGCACCCACCCCACATACCTTCACAGGTTTCAGTTGCTACACTCTTCCTTCTGGACACAGCAACAGATAATTACTCCTTGAATTCTGTGTTCTTTTGAGCAGGTTTGACCCCTGGCGGCACTGAGAAGTTCAGCTTTGTAACTTCCCATCTGCTCCTCTTACATTTCTCTTGCTGTTCTTACGGGCCCTTTCTTGTCCCTTTCATTTAAGGACCTTTGGAGAGTTGCAGCCTTCCTCTCTTGCAAAGCATTTAAGAGAGGTTCCTGCCCACCCGTCTGGAACCGTTAGCCATCCTACCCTGCTAGCCTGGGGCAATATTCCATGTAATACTCCAGCACCTTGGTCTGAAGATGACAGGGCAAAGCCCTTGTTCCTGAGGCCACCATCTGATGGGAGAGTTCCTACCCCAGGACATTATCTAAGATCGTTGTTTTATTTGAAGGAATTCTATCTAACATGGTATTCCAAGATTTCCTGCGCCAGAGTCACTAGGTTGGTTTTTTTAGGTGCAGATTTCTGGATAGCACCCCAGACCTATTGAATTAGACTTTCTGATGGGCAAACCTTAGGAACCTGCATCTTAAAGTTGATTCTTTACACCTTCGCTCCAACGAAGGGCTAAGACTCAGCCTGGGCCAATTTCCTCACCAAAAGATGGGTTACGTGTTGTGTAAAAGGGGGTGTATTTGGGGCCTCCTGGCTAGGAGACTGTCCACACTTATGGGGCCTTGGCTGGGTCAAGCAGGAAAAATAGTTCAGAAAGACCTTCAAACTAGTTCTGATATGGCAAAAACCCAGTCTTCTGCCAACCAAATCAACCCCATAGGCCATCCAAGGCCCCAATAAACAGATTGTCCTGGACCTTAGCTCCTATACCAGTTACAAAGAGGCTGAGCTTCTGTCACCCCAAGATAACACAGGCTCCTGGGATCTTACCAATTACCCCAAAATTGAAGGCAAAAATGAGTAAGAAGTCAGTCCATTTGTTCAACTGCACCCATTTTTTTTCCATGAAAAAAATACAGGGGTGAGTAGGGGGCTATGGGAACCCTGTACTTTCCACTCAGCTTTGCTGTGACTCTCAAACTGCTCTAAAATTAAAGCATTTTAAAATGCAGAGGGATGCTGGCTTCTGGAGATAAGAAGGTAGGAGTATGATAGGCGGCAGTGTCCATGGCATGTACAACACGTATAGAAAGATGGTTTGCTAAGTCTGGAAATCATGTAGGACCTGTAGTATGTGACTAGCACCTGCTGTGAGCTGGCCACTTTCCTATAGATTGTATCATTTTATCCTCAACACAATCATGGCATCATCCTTTGTTTCATAGACTGGGACTTGAGACTCCGAGTCGGCCATTTGCCCAGAGTCCCAGCTGGTGAGTGAGTGGTACAGCCAGAAGTCACACGCAGGTCTCTGAGCTCGCCTCCCTCCACCACTGCTGCCTCTCCCTTTATTTGTACTTCATCTAATAGGCAAGGCAGCCATTGACAGCTCTCAAAGGGGGAAGTGCTGGCCTGACCTAAAAATAGCTTACATTTATCAAGCACTTAGTCGGCTACACTCTGCTAAGCACTTTACAGAGATTACCTCTTTAATCCTCACAACGACCCTATGGTTATAATTATCTCCATTTTACAGATGAGGAAACAGACTGAAGAGAGACTGTGAGGTGTTGTGAGTCACACAGCTAGTTGGTGACAGAGCCCCAAGTGGCACCTGGGCAGCCAGTGCGAGTGCAGTCTCCACCTACCACTGCGCTGTGCCCGCTGCCCCCGGGGAGCGGGGGAGGATGGGACAGGCCCTGTAAAGGTCGAGTTGATAAGACTTTACAACTCATTGAATGTGGGAGCAGAGGGAGAAACAGCAGTTCAGGCGTTGCTGTGAGTCAGCTAATCCTGGGCCCCTTCTTTGGGACCTGAATGCCCCACGGGATGAACTGGAGGTCAGGAGCAGAGATGTCACTCAACCCTCCCTACAGAAATTAGAGGTCCCTTTTGGATGGTGTGTTCAAGCTCTCCCTCCCTGGTGCTGTGGGGGGTGTCATCTCTCTCCCGAGATAACAGGGACACCTCAGTCCTCCTGGGGCTATTCTGGGCTGCTGTCTGATCCTCCTCTCTCCCTCAACCCCTACTTCAGCCTTTCTGCTGGGCGTAGCTGAGTGGGGAAGGCCAGCCCAGTTACGTAACCCTGTGGCTGGGACCCGGGAGGCCAGCCTGGGAGCAGGTGCTCAGCCCCTCCCTCATCACCAGCAGTGAAAATCTAGAGCTGGAGCTCAGCCTCTGGGAAGGCCCAGCATGGAGGCAGCCACAGCTCCGGAGGTGGCCGCAGGATCCAAGCTGAAGGTGAAAGAAGCCAGCCCAGCGGATGCTGAACCACCCCAGGCTTCACCTGGACAGGGGGCTGGCAGCCCCACTCCCCAGCTCCTGCCCCCTATAGAAGGTGACCCATGGCAGGTGGGGAGGGTGGGGAGGCCGGGTGGTGGGAGTTGGGGAAGACATCGCCACCTTCCTGAGCGGCGCCTCAGGTTTTCTGCAGAGCTGAAGACTTTATAGGATTGGTGATTAGGCTGGAGATCATTCGTGGGAGCCCCCATCCCTTGTCCTTGATGGAGTCTAACTTGCTGCTCAAATGTCCCTGCTAAGTTTTTGTGTTTTAGCTGAGAAGTCAGTGATGGTGTTGGTGGCACTTTACAGTGACTAAAAATGATCTGTTTATATTTTTACCTTTTAAAAAATTGTCATAGGGACTGGGAAGACCTGATATACTAATGGCCAGTCAGGAAGGGACTGAGGGGTAAGAGATAGTGACTGTCTGCTGAAGGAACAGGGAAATAAAATGCTATGGCAATGGGGGGGCTAAGAGTGGGGCAGCACAGTGACACTCGGCCTCCTGCTGGGCAGTACCACGGGGTCAGGACCTCCTCCAACCCCCCACTGCTCCCATAGGAGATCCTGACCCCTCAGAGTCTGAGCTCCACGGAAGTGGCGCTCTCCTGGGAGAAGCATTCAATTTCCCCTTCACAATGGTCTCTGTGTGCCTCTCAGCAAAGAGGCGTTCCCAAGTGAGGAATTCCAACCCCGAGCTTCCTGCCGCCCATCCCTGAATGCCCTGGCTGAGGCCTCTGTAGCTAACCACTTCGTGGCGCTCACCTGAAAGTCTTAAGAGGATGAAAAGACCACAAACAAGAAACACGTGGACTCCTAGGGCAGGAAGAGGCAGGGGAAAAGATATACTAGACTTGGAGGCAAAGCTCTAGGCTCAATTCCTAGTGCCGCCTCTAACAGCCCTGTGACCTTGGACAAGTCACTGGACTGCTCAGATTCCATTTTCGCTCTGTAAAATGGTGATTAATAACATCTACCTATCAGGGTAGTTGAAAGGATTGCTGAGATGATCCAGGGTGCCTTGGAAGAGGCCAAACTAAGATGTAAATAAATGATCAAATATTTCCAAGTGAGAGGTGAAGGCTGCGTTCTACCTCCATAGGGTTGTGCAGCAGACGCTGTCTGCCTCTTATCCTCATGGGAGAGGCCAGGTTTCCAGAAACTATTTGAATGTCAAGGGCAGAGAGCTGGCCAAGTTTGTCCCGTTGAAGATGAAGGGAGCAAAAGTTAGTGTAAATATATTAAGCTAGGGTGATGGAGGCAGAAAACCAGTTTCTTCCCTTAAAAGGCCCAGAGAAGAAGTGACAGGCAGCAGGAGAATGAGAGCCAGGACTGCTGACACCTCGGCTCTCTCTACTGGTCTTCCCAAAAGCACAAGGGAGAGTGCTCATCTCCCCCATGCTTCTCCCCTCTGGCTGCAGCCAGCTCCTGACAGCCCCCAGTCACGGGCCCGCAAATGCAGCCCAAAGTCTCTCATGTGCAGCAGCTCTGTACACTGCAGGCCTCAGGGCCACTAGCACCCAGTGGCTCAACCCAGTGGTATCCCAGAAGTCACTGGCAATAAGAACACCTTTGAATACTTTGCACAATATATGTGCATCTGTTAACTACTTGGAACAAAGAAGTCATGAGTTCAAATCTTAGCTCTGTTCTGTGGCCCTAGGCAAGTCAATCCACTCCCATTTTCTCATCTGTAAATTGAGGAGTTGAACCAAATCAGGGTCTTAACCTTTTGGTGGATATGGACCCCTAGGAAAATCTAATGCCAGCTGTGGACTCTTGCCCCTGGAAAAATACACAAAAAAGTTCAGAGAGCCTACACAGCCCCAAACCCCCACCAAAGATCCTTCAGGGTGCCATGCATGGGCCTGGACTAGATGACCCCTAAGCCCCCTGAGAGCTCCAAAGCCTTTCTTCCTCCTAACTCCTCTTCCTTACAGAGAGCTCTGGGACTGAGTATCACAGGAAGCATGTGAAAACATGGGAACTAGAGCAGGCATCAGAAATAGAAATTAATTTGCAAGATCAAAACCAACTGCAAATGGCCAACAATGAGCTTTTAGTTTGGCAAGCCTGCTACATGGCTAAATAAGCAGGAGTAGGTGGCCGGCATTGGTAAACAGTTCTATGTCTGTCCTCAGCACTACACTGAGTACTGTGTCCTGGAGACAAAGCTTGGCAGGGGTCAGAGAAGAGCTTCCAAAACAGGGAGAGGCTGGGGAACAAGCTGCATCCCTCCCATGGAGAAGATGGGACCCTGAGGTGGAGGAGAAAGAGCCCATCTGCTGACTTCAGCATCATCGCTCCAACTGACTCTGTGTTCTCTTTCAATCTGAACTGTTCTGTGTCTTCCAGGCATGGGAAACTGAATCTCATGCCTAGGAGTGACCTTTCTTCCCTCCTTCCTTCCGTCCTTCCTTTCCTCCTCCTTCCTTCCACAAATATTTAGGTTGTGCCTATGATGTGCCAGGCGCTCTTCTAGGTGCCAGAATTACAGAAATGAACAAAATAGGTAAAAATAACTGCCCTCATGGAAGTTAGATTCTAGTGGAGGGAGCTAGACAATAAATAAACAAGTAAAGTATCTAATATGTCAGATGGTGAGAAATGCTGTGCCAAAACTAATGCAGGGACGGGGATAGAACGTGCTTCGGGTAGGAAGCATGCAGGCTTCCTGCTTCAAATGGAATATTCAGTGAGGGTCTCACTAATAAGGTGACATTTGAGCAGCAACTTAAAGGATGTGAGAAAGCAATGCATGCAGATATTTGGGGGAATATTTTCCACACAGAGAGAACAACTGCAAGGACCCTGAGGCAGGAGTGTGCTTTATGGGTTGGGGCCATTGTGGCTGTAGCACAGGGAGGGAGACAGTGGCAGTATTTCAGTCTGAGAGGTAGCACGGCCGCTGTGAAGACTTTGGTTTGTCTACGAGACAGCCAGCCAGCCAGTGCAGGGACTGGGAGTAAGGACTGACAGGACCAAGTGTAGATTTTAAGGATTTTTCCAGCTGGCCATGTTAAGAATAGACTGTAGGTGGGCCTTAGACACTAGCAAGATCAACAACTGGGAATGAGAATGAGGGAGAAGGTAGGGAGGTTTTAGAAGAGAAAGGTGTGCGATAGTCACCCAGGACAATGGGAGACCGAGTGAACTTGGGAAGTCTAGTAGAATTGCCAGAGTTCACTTGGAGGTGGTGGTCACTATTAATGGCCCTCAAGTTAAACTCCACATAATTTTGTATTTTCCCCCAGTCCTGTTACTCTGTGCAGATACAGCCACTGAGTGGGTGGGAAGTTTATTTAACAAGGGTTAGGTATTGCCAAGAGAGTGCAATGAAGTCAAAGAGGACTCAGGGATTTGAGTGAGTGCAAGAGAGAGAGTATAATAATGACCGTGCAATCTAAGTTGGGTGGTGAAGAAAGTGCTAACATGAAAGGGGTGCTAGGTAGTGAGAGGGTGGTAGGACAATGGATCACAGATCTCAGTGGTGCCAAAGAATTGCTGGTATTGGAGCACTGGAGGAAGTGAGCTAAAGGGATAAAGATTATATTAGTTAGGTATACTAGTGAATGAAACAGGTCTCAGGAATGACACATCTATTTCTTACTAGCGTAAGAACTAAAAACCATTCTGCAGATACTTCTCCTCCATGTGGTAATTCAAGGACCCAGGCCTCTTTCATCTTGGGGCTCTGCCATTCCTTAGGGCCCGTGATCATCTGTGTACAGCTAGCAGAAGAGGAAAATAGAAATCTAACTTCTTCAAAGCCTGGGACCAGATGTGATTCTCACCATTGCCACTTACGTCTCATTGGCAAAAACTGGTCGCGTAGCCATCCAGCAAAAGGTGGCCGGGCAGCCACTTCTCAGAGATAGCTACGCTACGGAAGGGGTAACATACATTTTTTTTGGCCAGTTAGCCATCTCTGTTATAGAGGTGGTGATGAGACAGTGGGATGCTTGTAATTCTGATCATAGAAGGATTGTAGCTCTTGGTCTAGAGAATGGCCACAGGGACCATTGGCTGAATTAGGAGAGGACAAAGTTATTGGAGGAGTGGTGGGCCAGATGTGAGAGACCCTACGGGGACTGGAAACATGGGTGTTGGGACCAGCAGGAGTTATGCCTGGAGAGGCATACCGCATGGAGAGGGTGTTGGAGAGACAGTGAGCCAGGGCTAAAACCATCAAGCACTAGGGGGACGACTGTAACATAGGGACGGGGTGGGGTGGAGTCTTTTCCTCAGAGAAGTGTTGCCTGTTCCTATGTCCTTTTATTTTTTCTGACCTTAGTTTCATGGCCTTCAAGAAAGTGACACTCTTGTCCCACTCCTTTCCCATTGCACTCCTCCAGACAGGTTTCTGAGTAGACCAAGGCCACATCCTAGGCATCTGGTAATGTTTCTCTAAGAAATCCCGGTACTTCTTGGATTTCTGGAAACCTCTGGATAGTTTCAAAGCCATAGCTAGCCTCCTGCATTCACCCTCTTTTGGTAACCCTTCACCTACATAGGCACGTGTGTATGCAGGCTCCCTCTCTCTCACACACACACTCTCATACACATACACACACCATTCACAGACACACGTAAACACACCCATACACACATTCATGCACGTACACAAACACACACATTCACACACACACACACACACACATACACACTCATACAAACACACACACACACACCCTCTCCACTTCTCCAATGCTTCCATCTTGGTTCTTGGCTCTCCAGGTCATAGTTAGTAACATCGGTCTGAACTATACAGCCCCTAGGGAGCCTCTGGAGAAAGACTGATCCCATAAAAGGGAATTATGAGAGGATAGGAACAATTATAGAATAGTAAAACAGGCATAAACTTTAGCAGGATAAAAGTAGGGTAGGTATTAGGAGGAATTTTCTAATCAGAAGTCAAGATCTTTGGACTTGAAGTAGTTTTCTCTCTCTTTTTTTTTTTTTCTTTTTGAGATGAAGTTTTGCTCTTATTGCCCAGGCTGGAGCGCAATGGTGCAATCTCGGCTCACTGCAACTTCTGCCTCCCAGGTTCAAGCGATTTTCCTGCCTCAGCCTCCCAAGTAGCTGGGATTACAGGTGCCCGCCACCACACCTGGCTAATTTTTGTATGTTTAGTAGAGATGGGGTTTCACCATGTTGACCAGGCTGGTCTTGAACTTCTGACCTCAGGTGATCCACCCTCCTTAGCCTCCCAAAGTGCTGGAATTACAGGCATGAGCCACTGCGCCCGGCCTGAAGTAGTTTTCTCTAAGAATTTTTTAGAAAGAATTAAACAGCATCCTGTCTGAGAGAAACATTGTACAGAGAGAGCCTAACTCAGAACCAAAGGCCCTCAAAGGACTTTTCAAGATGCCTTTTCTCTAAGACCCCATGAAGGGAGAAAACCAAACTGTGACTCTCACAGACCTGCTCTTAGAAAACCTAGGCTCTTAAAGACTCTAGGCTTTGGTTCACATCCCTCCTGTCATCTGAGGAGGAGAAAGACCTTGGGCATCAGGGGAAGCCATGCCTCCCCAAGGTCAGTACAATTTACACCTCGCTTGACTGCGGATGTGTGAAAAGAGATGCCTCAAATGAGCCCCGGCGTTCACATTCTTAGCAAAGAGTCAGATTGCGCCTGGGTTGGGTTGAGAGGCGATTGGAGAGCATGCTGCTGACCTGCTGAGTGGGCATCTGAAGCTGCCACTCTCTCTCCTGCCACCTCTGCACGTAGTCAGCTGAGTTAGCCTCACGTCCATCCTCTGCCCTCCCACAGGGAGCCGGGAGCCTGCTGGGAGCAGAGGCCTCACCTACACATCCTCAGAGTCCATTCTAGAGACTTAAGTTTCGTCATCTTGTCAGGAAACCCACTGACAAGCAGAGAACCGGCAATGGAGCCGTCCAGGGAGGGAGAGACTGCCGTCCTCGCGGGCAGCCTCCTTCCTTGCTCTCTGCCCAGCCAGGATCCCCTCTAGATCTCAAGGGCCAGTCTGCTCCTCTTCCTCTAACTCCCACACCTTAGCTTATGTTCCACATAAACCCATTTCTTTCATTTTTCTCTTTAGTTCAGGTGTAAGAATGCTAACATTTTCCCATGTGTTTTTCTAAGAAACAACAGAAACACTAGGTGGAAACACATACATCAGCTCACAGCTACCCATAACAGCCCATTCCCTACCTGAGGTCTCAGCAGGGCGGGGCTCAGCGGGCACTTCTGTCAGGGGTGAAGGCCTGGGTTCCTCTCCCCGCCTCAACCCTTTGCAGTTCTTGGGTATGTCTAGCCCCCGCCTTCCCTCTGGGCCTCCTCCCTCCAGGGTCAGGCCACTGTCCAAGCCCTGACTATGGTGCTCATTGCTGGGTGGACACTGGTGGGCAAGACACAGCTAGTGCTCTGAGAATGGGTCCTTCAGACACACAATCTTAGATGGGGAGGCAGGAGTCTCTGGTGCCAGGCACGTCGTCACAGCTAGCCGGGAGGTCTCCAGAATACCGGCTTCTTTCTCGGAGCCCTCTTGCTCCCAGCATCCTTGTTCTGGTGCTTACAGGCCCTTGCTAATGCCGACATTCTGTAGGCAGGCGGCACAGGGACAGCAGAGCCAGCTTCTCTCCAGCCCTCTCCCCAGCAAATGTAGAAAGGGTTATTTCCTCCCCCAACAGTGGGGAACCAAGCCTGACAAGATGAGGTTTTGACCCTCCTTTCCAAGTACGGCCCTCTTTTTCAAAACACTATTAAGTCATATCCGCCCGTCTTCAACTCTTTGGTTGCTTGCCAAGATGGCCACAGGAGAGGAGCCCATCACACAAACGCTTCTTCTGTTCTTCATGTCCCGCCCCTCCCAAGCCACCAGAGCCCAGCCGAGGGCAGCCACAGCAGGGTCACTCAGCCGCCTGCAGCTGCTGCATCTATGCTGAGGCAGTCAAGACCTGAGCAGGGCAGGGAGGACGGGCACTCAGGCCCATCAAGTCCCCTCGTCACATATTCCTGAGGTGCAGTCTAAGACAGGCACAGCCCAGGTGAAAACGTAAGCCACACAGCACAAAAGGAAACTGCAGAAATCAAACGGACCGTGTGCACTGTACATTGCCATTGATCTTCATTTGCAAAGGTCTCGCGACCTTGAGATTATCATGGGGAGACTCAGAGTGAAGTTCTCTGGACAATGCTTGCTGATTGAGCTGGAGGAAGGACACAGAAGAAGCTCTGTTTCAGTTGCATCACTTACATGTTTGTGTTATGTAATGTATGTATTTAAACAGTTCATCTATAAGTAAACATACATATGTCATAGTGAATGCTCAGGGAAGTATTTTCACAGAAGTGTGTGCTATCAAAGAGTCTGGAATCCACTATCGAGCAGTCATGCTGTTTGCCACAGGAATGTACCAGGGGTGAAGTTCTTCCAACTGCCAAGAATGAACTGTGGCAAGAATCCTGGGTTGTTGGGAACTGAAGCACTATCACATTCTACTGAAGATAATATCAGCCAGGCGACTGCCTGTGCCTGAGAAAGGAGGAGACAGCAGCCAGGAAAAGGCCAGAAAATGGTGTTCGTCTCAGCCAGGCCCCCAAGGGAACGCAGGTGGAATGTTTGTGCTTCGGCAGCTGAGACAGTGTGAGGCATCCCAAGAGGAGAGAAATGACACCTGGTCAATCTCCAAACCTACACTCAGCACTTTTCCAAGCATTTCCTGTCTTCATCCTGGAAGCCCATACACATCATCTAATCTCTACTTCTCACTGGGACAGACCTGTGAGATCAAAGGGAAATGAGTGGTGGACCTAATCTGTCCCAGAATCTGTACAAAATGATCCTCTGCAAACTGGAAGAAGACTGTGCAGGCGCCCGGGAGCAGAGTGGCCATGCAGAGGAAGGGACCCAGACACGTGCTCTGTCTGCAGTGACATCAGTGTCTCCGTGGGCAGCTGGGGAGGTCAGGGTGTTGACTCTGCCTGCAGAATGGAGAGCATTCTCCTGAGACCCACACCTAACTGGGAGGTCAGGATTGACATGGAAAGTGGCCTTGATAAAAGGAATGGTATTAAGGACAAATGTAGAAAAGGGTGGAAAGACAAACCACACAGACTAGGCTGGTCTGTACACAAACAGAAAAATAAAAATGCCTCCATCAGGATGGAATGCCTCCAGATGATGGAAAGTCAGTACTTGAGAGTTACGAATTAAGAGAACTGTCAGACTCGCACTCCAGTGTTCCTTCTGCTGAGACTTTAATGTTTCCCGGGGTGTTCCTTAAGCCAACCCCTCATCCCCAAATCCCAGCAGGATGATGGGAGCACTCTTCCCCTCCCCTCTAAGAAGGGCTTAATTTGGTGACCGATTCCTGGGCCACTCATCCACAGCAGGCAGCTGGATGCAGGATTTACTTTCTCTGAGTATCCATCTCCTATTCTCTCTCTTTCCATCACTCAGAGCACCCCAAGATCTGGCTACCTCGGGCCCTGAGGCAGACCTACATCCGGAAGGTTGGGGACACAGTGAACCTACTAATCCCATTCCAGGTGATCATGCCAGCCCCATACTGGGTCCATGTCTGGGGCCAGTGCAGGTTTTGGATTTGGAAACAGATACCAAGAGTCCTGCTAGCAGAGGGGCAATCTTCCCAGCCTTGGATAGAAGGGGTCACACCACCAGAAGTCTGAGGCCAAATGACCTCTGCACTCCTGAAGGTGGGTTTGGATAGGACTGGGTGTGCACCCATGAGATGGTGTGAAGCTAATCCATGCCCTTCAGTCTACAGAAGCCTCGGAGCTTGCAGTTAGAAGGGTTCTTGGGAGTTTAAGTGGCTATTCAATTGGTCCCAGCTGCCCCGGGTGTTCATGACCTAAGCTCTCAGAGATTGGGAGACTCAAAGCCATCCCTCTTTCCCAAGATCCTTAGGCTGTTGCTGAAAGGAGGAGGCCCCCGGGAGGGTCCACCAACTTCTAACTCAAGGAATGTGCAGCTCCAAGTCAAGCCTCCCTGTGGACCTGGGGTGGACAGGACCCCTACAGCAGCAGGGAGAGTCAGGAAGCCTCTCGGGGCTGCTCAAAGCATTACCCTCATTCCTCAGGGCAAGCCCAAACCTCAAGCCATCTGGACACACGATGGCTGTGCCTTGGACACCAGGCGTGTGAGTGTGCGGAATGGTGAGCGAGACTCCATCCTCTTCATCCGAGAAGCCCAACGTGCTGACTCAGGTCGCTACCAACTCCGTGTGCAGCTGGGTGGGCTGGAGGCCACCGCCACCATTGACATCCTGGTGATTGGTACGGTGGGGGAAGTGGGAGATGGGGGGGTCCTCAGGAACTCCCTCTCCAGGCTGAAGAGGAGCCAGCTCAGAGAGCTGGGGAAGCTGGGGCAAGGCTCCCACGTCATGTCTGGGACACAGGGTGGGCGCAGGAGGGGTAGCTGAGAAGAAAAAGGGGCTAGGGCACTCCTGAAGTGACTTCAATGCATGTGGGATGTTCCACGCCCACTGCCATGGCTTTGCCCTTTCAGAGAGGCCAGGCCCTCCTCAGAGTATTAAGTTGGTGGACGTTTGGGGCTTCAGCGCTACACTGGAATGGACACCTCCCCAAGATACGGGGAATACAGCACTTCTGGGATACACGGTGCAGAAGGCTGACACAAAATCCGGGGTGAGGCCAGCTGGGAAGGAAGGAGGGTGGAAGAGGGCATGTTGGGACAGGCCTCTGGTAGCTCCACATGGGGTGGCTGATTTCTGGCATCATGTTCGGCCCCGCAGCTGTGGTTCACGGTGCTGGAGCACTATCACCGCACCAGCTGCATCGTCTCTGACCTCATCATCGGCAACTCCTATGCCTTCCGTGTCTTTGCTGAAAACCAGTGCGGACTCAGTGAAACAGCCCCCATCACCACGGACCTCGCCCACATCCAGAAAGCAGGTAAGGGAGGCATGGGGATCATGAGCTGGGAAGACTTAAGGATAGGCCGGGCACAGTGGCTCACGCCTCTAATTCCAGCACTTTGGGAGGCCAAGGCAGGCGGATCACCTGAGGTCAGGAGTTCAAGACCAGCCTGGACAACATGGTGAAACCTCATCTCTACTAAAAATACAAAAATTAGCCAGGCATGGTGGTGCACGCCTGTACTCCCAGCTACTCAGGAGGCTAAGGCAGGAGAATTGCTTGAACTTGGGAGTTGGAGGTTGCAGTGAGCTGAGATCGTGCCACTGCACTCCAGCCTGGGCAATAGAGACTCCACCTCAAAAAAAAAAAAAAAAAATACTAAGGATAAAGAGTCGACGAGGGCTGGGATCTCAGAAGCTACATGCCAGCCCCTCTTGGTGCCCTCAGCTACTGTTTACAAGACCAAGGGGTTTGCCCAACGAGACTTCTCTGAAGCCCCAAAGTTTACCCAGCCTCTGGCCGACTGCACTACAGTCACCGGCTATAATACCCAGCTCTTCTGCTGTGTCCGCGCCTCTCCCCGGGTGAGTGGGGGCTCTGGGGGGCGCTGTGCTGAGCTGCTTCTTGTTCCTGCCTGTCCTAACCTAAGCCGAGTTGCAGAGCACTGTAACATAACATCTGTTACCATCACCGCCATCTGCCTCTTCTACAGCACGGTATTTAGGAACAGTCGGGGTGCTTGGAGTCCAAGACGGACTGATGAGAATGACATTTCCTTTTGAATGTTTGTTTCTGATATATGGAGGTGTTGCTTACTGACCTGCTGGCAATTAGGCATGCGCTTCAAGTTGTTTCTGTGGTAGGAGTGAAAGTCCCTGTGGTTTCTCCTTCCCATGCATACCTCATCCCATCAGGGCCGTGCACATGCAAGCTGCCTAGAGTTCAGCCTTTTGCCACAACCCTGAGCAAGGCTCTCTGTCTATTTACAATCTAGTCATCATGCTCCACACACAGCAGAAAACACCATTAACAACCTGTACCAAGAATCTTTTGGGTTTTGAGTCTGGGCAAGACTACATGGAGATAACATCTCAGAAGGGGCATATCAAGAGTCCACTCTAGAAGCTACTCTCTAACCAGAGGGGACAGAGGCAACTCGCAAGTCAGCAGTGGGAACAGAATATGGATGGTTCACAAGAGGTGAGCCTGATGCTCAGTGCTTCTGATCCATAAAGGGGCTGCCTGAGAGCCCGGAACGGAAGTTAGCAGTTTTCTTCCAGTCAGAAATATTGGTAAAGAAAATGAAGTTTCAGGTGCTATTTTCAAACAAGAGAAGGAGCTTGGGGGACTGCTGGTGGCACTGGAAGGGGAAACCCTTCCCACAACATAAGGAACAGGGAGCCTTCCAGAAAGCCATTATCTCTATATAGACAGAGTCCCAGAAACTGAGCACAGAAAGACTATTGGTTCTTACCCTCGCCCCTCCTTGCTGCCTCCCTCATCTTTGTCTTCCAGCCCAAGATCATCTGGCTGAAGAACAAGATGGATATCCAAGGCAACCCTAAGTACAGAGCCCTGACTCACCTGGGAATCTGCTCCCTAGAGATCCGCAAGCCGGGTCCCTTTGATGGAGGCATCTATACCTGCAAGGCGGTGAACCCCCTAGGGGAGGCATCTGTGGACTGTCGGGTGGATGTGAAAGGTAAGGGCAAGACGAGAACTAGTGCCTTAGGGTGCCAGTCACCTCCTCTCTCCACCGGTGGAAGAGTCAGGGAACAGAGACGCAAGCCTAGGGGGAGAAGGGGTTCCTCCGCTGGACTCTTTCATCACTGTCATCATCAGGATGTATTGGAGGAGACATTTTAATTATCTACTATCTCATTTCTCTCCATCACAATTCAATAATATAGGAAGAATTGTTATTTCCATTTTGCAAATGAGAAGACGAAAGTACAGGGAGGGAACTGGTTTGCCCAAGATTCCCAGTGTCAGTTAGTTGATCACCTGGCACTGGTGGAAATAGCCCAGGTCTCCAGGTCCTCGCTCAGCTCATTTTTCTTTATGCTGTGCAATCTTCCGACTCAGCCTAGGAAAGCTGCAACTGTTTGTCAGGCTTTATTTCACTTCCCCTCCAGTTTATTTATAGGTAATATTGCATATCCTCTCTACTTCCTTATTTAATCACTTATCTATACCTGTCACCTTGTTCAGATCTCTATCATTGTGTTTAACATACTGTTTTATAATTATCTATTTATAGATATGTTTCCCTATTAAATTATAAGCATTTTGAGGGTAGGGACATTGTCTTATTTGCCTTTGTCCCCCCAGTGTCTAGCCCAGTTTCTGACACACAGTAGGCACTCTAAATGTTTGTTGCATGGATCAAGAATGAATGAGCCCTTACATGTCCTGTTCTTCTCTATGTATAGACTACCTAATTAGCACCATTGACTCCCCAAGAACCTGAAATAGAATATTCCTTTCTAATGCTCTGAAAGAAAGTTTCTCAGAGATTTCTGAGATGTTAACACTGAGAAATGTCCGAATTATTACAGTTCCTAATTGAGGACACCTAAGAAGGCATGGTACTCTGACAAAGGTAAGTAAAGAGAGGCAAGATGTCTCACTGGATTAGTTCCTGTTTATGGCTAGTGTTGTTGAGTCAGGGACAGAGGTGCATTCCTGAGCCTTTCAGTCATGTATCCACTGGTGGCCACTTTTGTTGTAACCATTTTTTTTTTGAAATGATGTCTTGCTCTGTTGCCCAGGCTGGAGTGCAGTGGCGCCATCTTGGCTCACTGCAACCTCTGCCTCCTGGGTTCAAGCAATTCTTGTGCCTCAACCTCTCGAGTAGCTGGGATGGCAGGCGCCCGCCACCATGCCCGGCTAATTTTTCTACTTTTAGTATTGATGGAGTTTCACCATGTTGGCCAGGCTGGTCTCGAACTCCTGACCTCAAGTGATCCACTCACCTCGGCCTCCCAAAGTGCTGGGATTACAGGTGAGAGCCGACATGCCCAGCTGTTGTAACTATTTATTTATTTATTTATTTATTTATTTATTTATTTATTTTGAGACAGAGTCTCGCTTTGTCGCCCAGGCTGGAGTGCAGTGGCGCTATCTCGGCTCACTGCAAGCTCTGCCTGCCGGGTTCATGCCATTCTCCTGCCTCAGCCTCCAGAGTAGCTGGGACTACAGGCGCCCACCACCACGCCCGGCAATTTTTTTTTTTTTTTTTTTTTTTAGTAGAGACGGGGTTTCACTGTGTTAACCAGGATGGTCTCGATCTCCTGACCTCATGATCCACCCGCCTTGGCCTCCCAAAGTGCTGGGATTACAGGCATGAGCCACCGCGCCCAGCCTGTTGTAACCATTTTTAAAAGCGATACTGTCATCCCTGTGGAGAGAATTTATAGTAGATGCAGTCTGCTTTTGTCATATCCTCTCTATGTCTGCACTCCTCAAGTCGATGGTAGGAATTAAACCTAATGAATGGTCCTCTGAAGAAGAGTGACAGCATCCACCTAATCATAAGGAGATTCTGTGGGAGGGAGCTGAGCAGGTATTGTAGGAAAAGGTGTCAAGGGAACAATTCAGAGTGCAGGAACCCACAAGAGTCACAGCACCTTGTGCCCGTGGGGTGTGTAAGGACAGGGGACGCTGCTCCTGCTGACTGAGTAAACGCCTCAGGATCATGAGCATGGTAAAAAAAAATGGATTAATATATTTGTTTTTTACTTTGAAGCTTATGGATTCCTTCCCTTCCAAGAGAAGAAAATCCTCTTTCTCATTTATGTCAATTATAATTTAACCTTTAGGTGTGTGGTCCCAAGCAGCACATTATTGGCAAAAGACAGCTCAGCTCATCATTTAGAACTGGACAGCTTTTTTAGATTTTCCGTCATTCACATTAGCTATGTTGTGAACAAAGTGATGCATAAGGTGAAAAAGAAGCTTGAGACAGAACTAAAGAGAACAAGTTCCCAGTGTCCTCTCCGACTTGTAGCTGCTGGCTGATGGAAATTGGAAATGAATTTGATCCCATAAGACATTTATTTAAGGCTCTCACTGGTATGTAGCAAATGAAAGCCTAAAGGGGTGCGTTACAAGTACAGACTTCTCAGGAAAGCGCTCTCCGACAGTCGGCTTGCAGAGACAACTCTCCCTCCCTCACCTCCCTCTCTGTGTTAATGATACTTGTGTTCCTGTTAGTTGCCCCTTTCCCTCTCTCACAGCCAGTGCCCAGCAATGAAGTGAATTCATGGCACAGGAGCCAGGGACCGTGACAACGGTGCCCTCAGCAGCCTGGTGTCCTCTGGCCATTTGCTGTCATGGCTACAAAGTGCTCCCTCTTTTCAGTGCCTCCAGGAAGCCTGCCAGTGGTGAGACTGTGTCCTCCAGGAGCTTCGGCACCATGTCTGGTTTGGATTCATCTAAATAAATATGTGGTTCCCCAGTGCCTACGTGTCCCTGTATTTGAGACTTTCTATGAAACATTTGGAAAGTTGCTATCCTTTAGCCAGGCTGTAAGGAACCACAGGGCCTTAAGACTCCCCTTTATCTTCCCACAACCACATTCGCTTCCACAGAGGTTTCTAACACTGTCCTTTTCCCTAGACATCTACGACACAACTGAATTCAACCCTCCACAGTACTAAGTGCGGGAAAGAGATGCCGAAGATGACTTGCTCTCTGCCTGTATGGGCTTTCCAATTTAAGTTGGGATAACAGGACGCACATCCACCACAAAGAGGCAAACAGCAGAACACAAATATGCACATAGCTAATTATAGACAGAGCCCCAAGACCTGAGGGCTGGAATGATACTCAAGAAATTGGAGGGCTGGGCAATGTGGCTCATGCCTGTAATCCCAGAACTTTGGGAAGCCGAGGCGGATGGATCACTTGAGGTCAGGAGTTCGAGACAAGCCCAGCCAACATGGTGAAACCCCATCTCTATAAAAATACAAAAATTAGGCTGGGCATGGCGTCTCACGCCCGTAATCCTAGCACTTTGTGAGGCCAAGGCAGGCGGATCACTTGAGGTTAAGAGTTCAGAACCAGCCTGGCCAACACGGTAAAACCCTGTCTCTACTAAAAATACAACAAAATTGGACAGGTATGGTGGCGAGCGCCTCTAATCCCAGCTACTCAGGATGCTGAGGGAGGAGAATCGCTTGAATCCAGGAGGCGGAGCTTGCAGTGAGCCGAGATCATGCCACTGCACTCCAGCCTGGGTGACAGAGCAAGACTCCATCTCAAAAAAAAAAAAAAAAAAAAAAAAAGCAAAGTATTTGGAGCAGAGTCTCATTAAACCCAGGGAAAGAATAAAGGTGAGGTTCCCTTGATTATCTTTGTTTTCATTCTGATGACAAATAAGATATTGAAGGTGTTCTGTGATAGAATCTGCAGAAGATGATAACAGTTCCTCCTATCTTTGTATGAGCACGGTGCTCCTCTCATCAAGAGTTGGAGTCTATTTCCCCTTCCCTTGAATCATGTGACTTGCTTTGACAGAAAGAATGTAGCAGAAGTGACGTGGCACCAGTCCAGGCCTGGGCCTTAAGAGGTACTTTAGTTTCTGCTTTTGCTCTTAGAAGTCAGCTCCCATGTAAAGGATCTCAGGCTAGATTACTGAATTATGAGAGGCCACATGGAGGACAACCAAGCATCCCCACTGAGAGCCAGCACCATGGCCCCGGACACACGTGGCCACCTTGGACCCTAGAGCCCCAATCAAGCCCAATCAACACCTTGTAGAGTAGAAACAAATCACCCCTGGAGAGCCCTGCCCAAATTGTAAAATCATGAGCAAATAAATAGTGGCTGTTGTTTCAAGCCACTAAATTTTGAAGTGGTTTTCTATATAATCATAGGTTACTGAAACAACCTTCTATGCAACAGGCACTGAACTAAGTGCTTTATCTCTTTTAATCTTCATTTTACAAATGAGGACGTTGAAGCTCCTAAGTTGTCCCAAGTCATGCAGCTAGTAAGCAGCAGAGCTAGGATTTGAACCAGGTCTGTCTGACTCCAAGGCTTTCCTGTTTTCTCTCATCCCTTTTATCTGGTGATCCCCACTGTAGAGGGTCTGGGTTGGAATCATGCGTTTAAGAAAGAAAATATTTCCAGGAGGCAATACATATTAGGAAAGGTTTTGAGGAGGTTGGGGAAGTGATTTGGCTGAGCAGAATGTGAAGGGCCTTTTTGTTCAAACCAAAGGTCTATTTTCAGTTGAGGCAAAGTATCTATTCCAGTCCACAACTGAAGTTCCACAAGAATTAAGCCTCCATGCCATAAGGCATCCTTTGTGTCATAAATTAACTTATTTCTATGCAATTAGAATGTTACTGGGTATATACTATCCCTTTGAAAACTGAGAAAATAGTCATGCAAATCATTAGTAAGGAACCCCTGCTTCAGAGTGTTGGGGGAGGGACCAGAGTCCAGTGACAGCCAGCCATGTACCCAGTGGCAAAGAGGCCTCCCTCCAGTGGAAGCAGGACCTAGGTCAGGAAGGGGTGAAATACCCCCAGTTATGATGCCCTAAGGATAAGTCAGACCTTTGGCCTCAGCTCACAGCCCCTTCCCTCTGCTGTTCCCTGAATTACTCAAGGGCCATCTTTTAAAGATTGTATATTCCCAAATTTCATGGTGAAGAAATAAAATTACACTGCCCAAGACCTCCAGCCACATTCTGCATTGAAGGAGAAGTACGCTGGAGTCCTTACTGTTCTCATTTATGCATCTGACACTTAAGGAAGACTTCTGAGTTCAGGCCTACTATGTGGCTGGGAGAGGAGGAATTTCTTTCTTTCTTTTCTTTCTTTTTCTTTTTTTAGACAGAGTCTTGCTCTGTCACCCAGGCTGGGGTGCAGTGGCATGATCTTGGTTCACTGCAACCTCAAACTCCAGGGTTCAAGTGATTCTCCTGCCTCAGCCTCCCATGTAGCTGGGACTACAGGCACGTGCCACCACACCCAGCTAATTTTTTGTATTTTAGTAGAGACGGGGTTTCACTGTGTTAGCCAGGATGGTCTTGAGCTCCTGATCTTGTGATCCGCCTGCCTTGGCCTCCCAAAGTGCTGGGATTACAGGCATGAGCCACCATGCCTGGCCGGAATTTCTTCATTAATTCATTATTTATCCAAAAACTTAAACACCTGTTCCTACATGTCATTTTGGGGTTGAGATGAGGAAAACAAATATCAATATTTCCCAGATTACTGGCTGGACGAAGAATTTTTGTGCCTGAAAGCTATACTTTCTGGCTTTGCTGTCTTTCTAATGGAAGTGAAAGTAGTTCTGTTGCCTTCTTTTTTTTTTTTTCCTGGTACTGCAACAGCTTTCAAAATCATAATTTGGGCTGGGCATGGTGGCTCACGTCTGTAATCCCAACACTTTGGGAGGCCGAGGAGGGCGGATCATCTGAGGTCAGGAGTTCAAGACCAGCCTGACCAACATGGTGAAACCCCGTCTCTACTAAAAATACAAAACTAGCTGGGTGTGGTGGCGCATGCCTGTAATCCCAGCTACTCAGGAGGCTGAGGCAGGAGAATTGCTTGAACCCAGGAGGCGGAAGTTGCAGTGAGATGAGATCGCACCATTGCACTCCAGCCTGGGCCACAGAGCAAAACTCTTGTCTCAAAAAAAAAAAAAAAATCATAAACTGGTGGAGTTTCCTTAGGAGAAATTAACTTTCAGTTTGCTAAAACTTCCTCCTCTACTCATCTAAGGATGGATGAAGTGTAGGGTTTCTCCACTCAGGCTGCTCCAAGGGGAAGAAGGAACGCAGTTCATTAATAGCTTCTTCCCTTCTGATCTCCACTTTGCTACTACTTGCCTGGAGAGAGGGAAGCCCTGCTTGGCTCTGATTTTCCCACCCTCCATGTACCCTAAATCCTGCAAGCAACTGACATTCCATCTTCATTAGCAGAAGAGGCAATCCTCTTCTCTCTGCTCTTCCTCACATAAACTTGCAAGTTCTGGGTCTTCCCACCCTAAATTCTAATAGGCTCTGTCAATGAAAAGAGTTAAACTCCATAAAATATTTGAAGAGATTTCTTCTGAGCCAAGTATGAGTGACCAAGTTCCCCTGACACAACCCCAGAAGATCCTGACAACATGTGCCCAAAGTGGTTGGGCTATGGCTTGGTTTTTATCATTTCAGGGAGACATCAGACATCAATCAATCCATGTGAGATGTACATTGGTTCAACCTGAAACGCCGGGCAACTTGAAGCATGGGTGGAGGGGCTTCCAGGTCATAGGCAGATTCAAAGGTTTTCTGCCAGGCACAGTGGCTCACGCCTGTAATCCCAGCACTTTGGGAGACTGAGGAGGGCAGATCACGAGGTCAGGAGATCAAGACCATCCTGGCTAACATGGTGAAATCCCATCTCTACTAAAAGTACAAAAAATTAGCCAGGTGCGGTGGCAGGCGCCTGTAGTCACAGCTACTCGGGAGGCTGAGGCAGCAGAATGGCGTGAACCCAGGAGGCGGAGCTTGCAGTGAGCCGAGATCACGCCACTGCACTCTAGCCTGGGCGACAGAGTAAGACTCCATCTCGGAAAAAAAAAAAAAAAGGGTTTTCTGATTGGCAATTGGTTAAAAGAGTTATTATCCAACACCTGGAACCAATTGAAAGGAATGTCTGGGTTAAGATAAAAAGTTATGGAGACCAAGGATTTATTATGCAGGTGAAGCCTCCAGGTAGCAGACTTCAGAGCTCTTATCAGACCTAAAAAGGTGCCAGACTCCTAGTTCTCTCCTGGATCAGGGAAAAGACCTGGGAAGGAACAGGAATTCTCTACAGAATGTAGATCTTCCCCACAAGACACAGCTCTGCAGAGCCATTTCAAAATATGTCAAAGAAATATATTTTGGTAAGAGCTAAGTTATGAGAACACAAAGGCATAAAAATGATACAATGGACTTTGGGGACTCAGGGAAAGGGTGGGATGGGGTGAGGGATAAAAGACTACAAATTGGGTGCAATGTACACTGCTTGGGTGATGGGTGCACCAAAATCTCAGAAATCACCATAAAGAACTTATTCATGTAACCAAACCCCACCTGTTCCCCAAAGACCTATTGAAAATATATATATTGCACTGGTAAAGTCTCGTGTACATTGCCCATAACTGGATCCCAAAGGACAGGAGTTATTTACAGCAGATGAGTGAATTTGCAGCATCTTTTGAAATAAATTTTGTGGGCCGGGTGCGGTGGCTCACGCCTGTAATCCCAGCACTTTGGGAAGCCGAGGCGGGCGGATCACAAGGTCAGGAGATCGAGACGATCTTGGCTAACACGGTGAAACCCCGTCTCCACTAAAAATACAAAAAATTAGCCAGGCATGGTGGCAGGCGCCTGTAGTCCCAGCCACTTGAGGCAGGAGAATGGCGTGAACCCGGGAAGTGGAGCTTGCAGTGAGCCAAGATCGTGCCACTGGACTCCAGCCTGGGCAACAGAGTGAGACTCCGTCTCAACAACAACAACAACAAAAGAAAAAAAAAAAAGAACAGTAAACTTTGTCCTTCATTTGCTTCTGAAAAAAGAAAAAGAAAAGAAAAATATATTTTGAGGTAAAATACTTTAATTTCTTTCAGGTCCTACTGTCTGTCATGTGATACTATACTAGAATCAGGCTGGAATTTGGTGTCTTATTGTCAGAGGCGTTTCGACCAGAGCAATTCCATCTTGAATAGGGGCTGGTTAAATAAGGCTGAGACCTACTGGGCTGCATTCCCAGACAGGAATTCTAAGTAACAAGATGAGATCCTAAGGAGGTCAGCACAAGATACAGGTCATAAAGACCTTGCTGATGAAACAGGTTGCAGTAAAGAAGCCGGCTAAAACCCACCACAACCAAGACGATGATGAGAGTGACCTCACTGCTACACTCCCACTAGCACCATGACAGTTTACAAATGCCATGGCAACATCCAGAAGTTACCCTATATGGTCTAAAAAAAGGAGGCATGAATAATCCACCCCTTGTTTAGCATATCATCAAGAAATAATCATAAAAATGGGCAACCACCAGCCCTCAGGCTGCTCTGCCTATGGAGTAGCCATTCTTTATTCCTTTACTTTCTTAATCAACTTGCTTTCACTTTATGGACTCGCCTTGAGACGGGAGAATCGCTTGAACTCAGGAGGCAGAGGTTGCAATGAGCTGAGATTGCACCACTGCACTCCCCCTGGGCAACAAAGTGAGACTCCATCTCAAAAAAAAAAAAAAAAAAAAAAAAAAAGTCTGTTTCCTTAGCCTTAAGATCTTTGTGGTTTTGTTGTTGTTATTGTTGTTGTTTGTTTTTTTTGTTTTTGAGACAGTGTCTCGTTCTGACACCCAGACTGGAGTGCAGTGGCGTGATCTCAGCTCACTGCGACCCCCGCCTCCTGGGTTCAAGCGATTCTCCTGCCTCAGTCTCCCAAGTAGCTGGGATTACAGGCGCCTACCACCATGCCCGGCTAATTTTTTTGTACTTTTAGTAGAGATGGTGTTTCACCACGTTGGCCAGGCTGGTCTTGAATCCCGACCTCAGATGATCTGCCTGCCTCGGCCTCCCAAAGGGCTGGGATTACAGGCGTGAGCCACCGCCCCCTCGCCAGATCTCTGTTTTAACGTTAATGTTGGTCAGCTGTGCCTGAATCCCAAAGGGCAGAGAGTATAATGAGGCATGTCCAACCCCCACTTTCCATTATGGCCTGAACTAGTTTTCCAGGTTAAATCTGGAATGCCCTTGTCAGAGAGAAGGGGTCCATTCAGTTGGTTGGGGGGCTTAGAATTTTATTTTTGGTTTCCAGCTTCTTGGTCTCTGGTGGCATTTATTACAGTGACATCTCACTCCTGCAGACCTCACCACCTCAACGTCACAGCCAAAAACTAGAAAGTAAACAAGAAAGCCTATAAATGGCCAAAAAAATGGGCATGAACTCTGAGGACTAAAGCTCAGGTTCTGTTTACCAGAAAGCTCCTCAACCATTCCCTTAGGGCTTTTTCACTTTAAATATTCAGAACCTTTCTAGGAGCTCAGTTGATTACTGGAAAGGGGTCTTGATCCATCCAGACCCCAAGTGAGGATTCTTTGATCTTTCAAAAGAAAGAATTCAGGACGGGTCCACAGAGTAAAGTGAAAGTGAATTTATTAAGAAAGTAAAGGAATAAAAGAATGGCTACTCCATAGAGCAGCCCCAAGGGCTGCTGGTAGGCTATTTTTATGGTTATTTCTTGATTATATGCTAAACAAGGGGTGGATTATTCATAGGTTTTCTGGGAAAGGAGCATGATTTCCTGGAACTGAAGGCTCCTCTCCCTTTTATATCATATAGACGTTGCCATAGCATTTGTAAACTGTCAGGACGCTGGCAGGAGTGTCTTTTAGCATGCTAATGAATTACAACTAGCATATAATAAGCAGTGAGGATGACCAGCTGTCACTTTCTTTTTTTTTTTTTTTTTTTTTTTGAGACGGAGTCTCACTCTGTCGCCCAGGCTGGAGTGCGGAGGTGCGATCTCGGCTCACTGCAAGCTCTGCCTCCCAAGTTCACGCCATTCTCCTGCCTCAGCCTCCCGAGTAGTTGGGGCTACAGGGGCCTGCCACCACGCCCGGCTAATTTTTTGTATTTTTAGTACAGACGGGGTTTCACCGTGTTAGCCAGGATGGTCTGGATCTCCTGACCTCGTGATTCGCCCGCCTCGGCCTCCCAAAGTGCTGGGACTACAGGCGTGAGCCACCGCGCCTGGCCTACTTTCTTTACCATCTTGGTTTCTGGCAGATTTGGCCGGCTTCTTTACTGCACCGTTTTATTAGACGGATGTTTGAGACCTGTATCTTGTGCGGACCTGCTGTCTCCTCCTGTTGTTACCAGAAAGGGGTCCGGATCCAGACCCCAAGAGAGGGTTCTTGGCCCTTGCACAGGAAATAATTCAGGGCAAGTCCATAAAGTGAAAGCAAGTTTATTAAGAAAGAAAAGGGATAAAGAATGCCTACTCCAGAGGCAGAGCAGCCCGGAGGGCTGCTGGTTGGCCATTTTTATGGTTATTTCTTGATTATATGCTAAACAAGGGATGAATTATTCATGAGTTTTCCGGGAAAGGGGTAGGCAACTCCCTGGAACTAAGAATTCCTCCCCTTTTTAGACCATGTAGGGTAATTTCCTGATGTTGCCATGGTATTTGTAAACCGTGGTGATGCTGTCTGGAGTGTCTTTTAGCATGCTAATACATTATAATTAGCGTATAATGAGGACTGAGGACCTCCAGAGGACAGTTTCATCGCCATCTTGGTTTCGGTAGGTTTTGGCTGGCTTCTTTAACGCATGCTGTTTTACCACCAGGGTCTTTGTGACCTGTATCTTGTGCCAACCTCCTATCTCATCCTGTGACTTAGAATGCCTAACCTCCTAGGAATACAGCCCAGGTCTCAACCTTATTTTACCCAGCCTCTATTCCAGATGGAGTCGTTCTGGTCTGAAGCCTCTGACAAGTTCACTGGTGGCCCGGGCAACATTTAGAAACAACAGAGACAACACTCCTAACAAGTTGGTTTAAGCATTTTACAAATACTGCTTTTAGTTCAGAGGGGGCTACTTACAAACACCCCCTCTAAATCCCCTAAGGGCACACGGTAGAAAACGCCTTCATAATTATCCTCGTAACACCGTAACTGCGAGGACCAACATCCTCCTTTCACAGATAAGCGAAGAGAGGTGAAAAGAGGGCAAATATACTCAAGGCAGCCGCCTCTAAACCGAAACTTGGGTTCTGAGGTCAGTTAAACTTGGGTTGCATTTGAACCCAAGCCTGCCTGCGTGAAAAGCCCGTTGCTTTCTTTGCACCTCAGCTGCCTCAGGTTCTTGAAGAGGCGATGGAGGATGTACTTCTAAGAGAACCTCAATATACCTACAATGTAAGTGTTTAGGTGCTCCCTTAACTTGGAAAAAACCCACAACTGAGGAACCTCGGCCAATGCGGCGCCTGCATATTGAGTGCGCCCAAGAAAACGAATTTCCTCCCGTAGAGCGTCGGTTAGCGGCCACGTTAGGCAGCACGACCGTTCTGGAGACTGGGTGCTCGGCGGCCCAGCAGAGGGAGGGGGCCGGGGCGCGAGTTCCATACTCGTGGGTCCGTTTCTTCCCTCCTGGCCAGCCGCGCTCTGCTCCCATCTGCCTACGGGAAAGAGAGTCTCCGCGCACGCGAGCACGCGCACTCGCAGCCTCAACCCTCGGCTCCGCCACCGGGATGCAGTCTTCTGGGAACGGTTCTCCCCCAGCCCCCACCGGCTGACTTCCGGCCGGCAGCTCCTCAGCCCCTCCCCCTGAGGATTCACCAATCACGGTGCGCGTGTGGCTTGAGTAGGTGGGGCCTGAGAGATTCGAAAGGAGCCCCGCCCCCTCGGAGCTGATTCCCGGGACTAGGTTGCGGGAGAAAGCCTGTTGCGTGGAAGATAAGGCGGCGCGGGAAGTGGACACAGGGTGGGCTGGAGGTGTGCTTCGCGTGTGATGCCAGGGGAGTGGAAAGGTGGCTTGGGGAGTGCAGAACCCTGAGGATAGTGGCGGGGAGGAAGATGGGGCGTGCAGGCCGCCCCCAGTGAGGAGAGGCCAGGATGCAGGGCGGCTCCAGGGCAATCTGGGCAGTTGGGGGAGCCCTCCGTATCGTTCCCGGAGGTAGCAGGAGTAGCTGTGCGGGAGGTGCCACTCCTGGGCGCTTGCTTTGCCTCCAGCATGACCCCCGACCCTGGCTTGCACCTTGAATCTAGCTGCGAGCCTTGGGCAGAATGGATACCTGAGGAAAGGTATGGTTTCTCTCCAGCTCAGATCTAACTGGACTCTCGCTCCTGCTGGCTGGACATGGAGGATTTGGAGGAAGGTAAGGAAAGGAGGGAGGGAAGAATGAAAGGGAGGAGTGAGACCCAGCGATGGAGAGCTGCATCAGGGACCCATGACTGGCTTTCATTCTTCTTTCCCCTTCAGATGTAAGGTTTATTGTGGATGAGACCTTGGACTTTGGGGGGCTGTCACCATCTGACAGGTACCAGCCTCTTTATCCCACTTATTTTCCTCTAACAGTACCTCTTTGTCGCGAATCCCTTACTGCTGAATTATTGGCTTGTGTTGGTAACTTAGCAAGGTTTGGCGCACTTGGGGCTGCTGGGCGGCTGGCTGACTCGGGCCTCTATGACACTATTGGTAGCGGGGAGAGAAGGGAGAAGCTGGAGTTAGATTTCAGGGTGTTAAGAAGAAGGATAAGTGGATTTGCTGCATCTCCATCCTGGCATCATTTCTGATGTCCGTAAATGCTAAAGGCCTATTAGGCCCCATAGAACCAGGTATCTCATCGCCCAGAGGCCACATCTCACAGCCAGCATGGGCATCAGGGCCTAGGGTCATGTCCCTGGCTCTGTTGTGGGGCTTTTTTGCAGTCTCCCTTGCATAATCTCCTGTTCCCTTTTGCATGGGCATGATGCCTGGTTTGTTTCCTGTCTCAGCCGTGAGGAGGAAGACATAACAGTGTTGGTGACTCCAGAGAAACCACTTCGACGGGGCCTCTCCCACCGAAGTGACCCAAATGCAGTGGCACCTGCCCCCCAGGGTGTGAGGCTCAGCCTAGGCCCCCTCAGTCCAGAGAAGCTGGAGGAGATCCTCGATGAGGCCAACCGGCTGGCTGCTCAGCTGGAGCAGTGTGCCCTGCAGGATCGGGAGAGCGCAGGCGAGGGCCTGGGGCCTCGCCGAGTGAAGCCCAGTCCTCGGCGGGAGACCTTTGTGCTGAAGGATAGTCCTGTCCGAGACCTGCTGCCCACTGTGAACTCTTTGACGCGGAGCACCCCCTCCCCAAGCAGCCTGACGCCTCGACTCCGGAGTAATGATAGGAAGGGGTCAGTCAGGGCTCTCCGGGCTACATCTGGAAAGAGGCCCTCCAACATGAAGAGGGTGAGTTGAGAGAGTTGAGTTGGAGGTGTGCCCCAGACATGGTGTGTGCCATGATGCAGGGAGTGGTTTCCTTATTGGTAAAACAGGGATAGTATTTCTACATCTAGAATTGTTGGAATTAAATGAGAACCATGAAAAAAGAGAACCAAAACTCTTACCACAGTGTCTGAGTATATGTCTATGATAAACTCAATAAATGGTATTGGCAATAGTGATGGTGATGGTGATGTGGTGATGTTAGCAGCTAACTTCTACCCTTCCTTACTGGGATGTAGACAACTCTCCACCTCTATTTCTTAATTCCTTAAGCCACAGAACAGATATTTTTTCCACTCTAGTCTTTTTTCTCTCTCTCTTTGTGTTTCAGGAGTCACCCACTTGCAATCTGTTCCCTGCATCCAAAAGCCCAGCATCTTCTCCTCTTACCCGATCGACTCCCCCAGTCCGGGGGAGAGCCGGGCCCAGTGGGAGAGCAGCAGCCAGTGAGGAGACCAGAGCAGCCAAGTTGCGGGTGAGTGGGAGTGGGGAGTTTGTGGGATTGACCCTGAAATTTCTCCACTCCTCTCCACCAGGCCCACCCACCCCCATCAGATCCGTCCTGGCCCCACAGCCTTCTACCAGCAACTCTCAACGCCTGCCCCGGCCGCAGGGAGCAGCTGCTAAATCTTCCAGTCAACTGCCCATTCCCTCGGCCATCCCCAGGCCTGCCAGCCGAATGCCACTCACCAGCCGGAGTGTGCCACCTGGCAGAGGTGCCCTACCTCCGGATTCTCTGTCAACTCGAAAAGGGCTTCCAAGACCAAGCACTGCAGGACCCAGAGTGCGGGAAAGTGGACACAAGGGTAAGAGGTCAGGAGGAAGAATTCCCGCCCTTGCCCAGCGTGTCCTCACCCTCCCAGAGCTGTCAACAGTGACCACTTTTGCCATCCTTATTGCAATTCAATTGGAAGATGGGGAGACTGAGTTACAGAGAGGATATGGGGCTGGACAGAGTCTGAGTCTTAGTTTTCAAATACCTCATGGTCAGGGGGAGAGTACTAATCCCACACTCGCTCCCTTCATCCAGTATTTCTTTTCGAGGTCAGTTAAACTTGCTGCTAACTCATTTCTTTTGTTAACCCCCATGAAGTTCCTGTTTCCCAGCGACTAAATCTTCCTGTCATGGGTGCCACTCGCAGCAATCTGCAGCCCCCCAGGAAAGTGGCAGTCCCAGGACCTACCAGGTCAGTCTGGTCCTCCCTTGCCCGTCCTGTCTCCCTACCCCACCATCATCTGGGATTCCAAGCTGTTATGCACATCAGCCCTGAATTTTGTATGGAAAGATGGAGAGAGGAGGGGAGCCTGGGGCAGGGGAAGGGGGATCCCATTTCTTCCCACCCTGAGGAGCTTGAATTCTGCTGGGTGACAAATGGGCTTGAGGAAGAAGGGCATTTTAAAGCAGTTATTCCTTCTATTTCTTTAGGTAAAGAGATCAGGACAGCAAGCAAGACTTCAGTAGCAAACCACTACAGTCAGTACCTGGACTCGCCTCTACCCAGCAGACCCTGACTCCAGCAGATTCTGGCCCAGGGACAGGAGGAAGAGATGCCACCAGGGCTGGTCTCCCAGGAGTAGAGACCATGGGAAATGGGGTGGATTAGGATTGAGCTGGAGAAGACTTAAACTCTCTGGGTTGAAAGAAGATTAGGGGAAAAGAGGTCACCTTCCAGCAGTGAAATGAACAAATAGAAGATGAGAAGTACAGGCAAGTGGTTTGTCTTTATCCACCCCCACTGTTGTGGTCAGCCCCAGAGAATTTTATCTTCTTCCTTGGCATTGGTTCACTGGACATTTCCATGTGAGCGGCCTCCGTAGCTAACCTCCCTGCCCTCTGAGGAGCCATCTTCCTGAATCGCATTCTCTACTGGACTCTGGCCTGCTTGGAGAGGTGGCAGCAGGCACCTGGTCTTCAGAAATTGTTTCCTGTGAATTCTGTGACTCCTAATAGGCCAGTTTGTGATAAGCTTACTCTATGAGTCTTCATTTTTCTAAAATAAAGTGAATGTATTTTTATATTCTCTGTATATCTGGAAGTCGTTCCTGCTCCTATTTCTTTCTTTTTTTTTAGACAGAATCTTGCTCTGTCACCCAGGCTGGAGTTTAATGGCGCGATCTGGGCTCACTGCAACTTCCACCTTCTGCGTTCAAGCAAGTCTCCTTTCTCAGCCTCCCGAGTAGCTGAGATTACAGGCGCCTGCCACCCACGTCCGGCTAATTTTTTGTATTTCTAGTAGAGACGGGGTTTCACCATGTTGGCCAGGCTGGTCTCAAACTCCTAACCTCAGGTAATCCACCCGCCTCAGCCTCCCAACATGCTGGGATTACAGGTGTGAGCAACCGCACCCAGCCCCTGCTCCAATTTCTCTTTTTTTTTTTTTTTTTTGAGACGGAGTTTTGTTCTTGGTGCCCAGGCTGGAGCACAATGGTGCGATCTCAGCTCACTGCAATCTCTGTCTCCCGGGTTCAAGGGATTCTCCTGCCTCAGCCTCCCCGAGTAGCTGGGATTACAGGCATGCACCACCACATCTGGCTCATTTTGTATTTTTACTAGAGATGGGGTTTCTCCATGTTGGTCAGGTTGGTCTTGAACTCTCAACCTCACGTGATCCGCCCGCCTCGGCCTCCCAAAGTGCTGGGATTACAGGTGTGAGCCACCGCACCCAGCCCCCTGCTCCAATTTCTAACAAATTTGGAGTAAATCTCTAATTCCAGGCAGGGAGCCAGGATGGGCCTCCTAGGCAGGGGCCTGAATAGGCCCTAGGGCCTTGAGATTCCAGCTTATCAGGCTGTGACTGCTCCCCTTGTTGGCATTAGACAAGGACAGGCTGCCTTTCCCCAGGTCTCATGTATCATTGGAAGGTCCAGATGAAAGTTAAGTGTAGCTTAATTCACAGTATGTGAGGCTATTAAGCTAGGATCTAGGTAGATTCTTATTTATATCCTAAACTTGAATGTCCTTTACTGGCAAAATAATGGAGCCTCCTAGAAACGCACCAGCTTCTTGTTTGCTCTCCCTGTGAGACGTGAAGGCCCTTTGGTGGTGTTCATCTTCCCTGATCACCTCAGCCAGAGCTGCTGGAACACCTAGTCAGGCTCCAACTAACATCACTGGGGTTGTCTGTGCTCTCCTCATCACCCCTGTTAGACTTGGGGGTGAGCGTCAGGATCCGGAAACCTCTGCAGTACCCTAGTGTTGTGACCTGTGTGTAGCAGAGCATTTAGTTTATTTATTCAGAAGATATTCGAGTGCAAGATGGTGTTTGTTGAAGGAATAACAAAGACACGTTTAACAGATTTGGTGTAGGGCCTCCCTTTTTTTGCAGCCTTTAACTCTAGTAATCAGAACCAATTCAACTCCTTCCGAGTTTTGAGGAAACTTCCCTCCCTGAAGGTCAGGCCATGACTTGAGAAAAGCAGCAGGTAAGTGGGCAAAGAGAAGTGGGACTGCCAGCTGGTGCCCCCACCCATGCCTATTTGGCCATAAATGCCTGACTTAGGCACCAAAGTGTCCTTGCCCTGTCCCTGGAGCCAGAGGCCCATCACTGCTTTCCCCTTTTTGTGGCTGATTCCAAGATTCACCTGGCACATTCACCTACTTCAGTGACAGTGCCTAGATATGCACCTTTCCCTGAATTCTGCAGCAACTCCCGCAGCCTCTGGGATTCCAGGAATCGGTGGGAGGGAAGGGGTATGCAGACAGACACGGAGTATTCAGCTCTGGAGAAATTTGGCGTAAGGCAAGAAACCTCAGGTGTGCTTCCCAGCTGCGCCCTGCACTGGTGTCTAGTGAGCAGGGCCTGTTGGTGGCTCCTGGGCCAATAGAAGCACTGGAAGGTCAGCAGGCTTAGGTACACACCTGGGTGAGGCCGGAAGGTGACATGTTTGTGTGGAGCCATGTCCAGGGTGGGTCCTTAGAGGCAAAACAAGCTGCAGACCCATGTGTTGTTGCCACCTGGCGGCTGGAGAGGGCATGGCACATCCTGTTCGCCCTCTTGGTCAGCCTTGAGTTTTGTCCCCACCCTACCTCCTCCCACTCCAAACCTGCTTCAGCAGCACTTTCAGTAAGCAGTGCCAGTCAGGGAGGAGGCCCTCCTGCCATGGCTGCCCTTCTTGTTCAGCCACCTGCCTGTCTCCTTCCCTTTGGGCCTGGCTTTCTACTTTTTCTGTCTGTGCACTCTTCCATTGCACCCAGTAGCAACAACACAGAAAGCCAGTGTTTACTGGCCTCTTACTATGTACTATGAACTCTTCCAAGCACTCTACATGTGTTAACTCAATCCTCATAAAAGCTCAATTAGGTGGATGCTTTTATCATCATCCTCATTTTGTGGGCAGAGAAACTTAAGGCTCAGAAAGATTAAGTCATTCAGTCTGGTTCTAGGGTTTGTGTCCTTTTTTTTTTTTTTTTTTTTTGAGACAAGGTCTGGCTCTATTACCCAGGCTGGAGTGCAGTGGTGCGATCTTGGCTCACTGCAGCCTCTACTTCCTGGGTTTGAGCCATCCTCCCACCTCAGCCTCCCTAGTAGCTGGGACTACAGGCATGCACCACCACAGCTGGCTTTTTTGTATTTTTTGTAGATACGGGTTTCACCATGTTGGCCAGGCTGGTCTCTTAACTCCTGGCCTCAAGTGATCCATACGCCTTGGCCTCCCAAAGTATTGGGATTACAGGCGTGAACCACTGCCCAGCTAGGGTTTGTGTTCTTAATCATCACCTATATTATCCCCAGGTTAACTCCCTTTCTAGTTTTTTTGTTTGTTTTGAGATGGAGCCTCGCTCTGTCACCCAGGCTGGAGTGCAGTGGCACGATCTCAGCTCACTGCAATCTCCACCTCCCAGGTTCAAGTGATTCTCCTGTCTCAGCCCCTGGAGTAGCTGCGATTACAGGCATGTACCACCGCACCCAGCTAATTTTTTTGTATTTTTAGTAGAGACAGAGTTTCACCATGTTGCCCAGGCTAGTCTCAAACTCCTGATCTCAGGTGATCTGTCCACCTTGGCCTCCCAAAGTGCTGGGATTACAGGCATGAGCCACCGCACCCAGCTGCCTTTCTAGTTTATTGAATGGAACTTCGACAAACACAAAACTTGGAACTAGGCCGGATGCGGTAGCTCATATCTATGACCCCAGTTTGGGAGGCCAAGGCGGGAGGATCACTTGAGCCTAGGAATTCAAGACCAGCCTGATCAACATAGTGAGACCCCGCCTCTATTAAATTTAAAAAGCATATATACTTTTAAATATATATCATATATATACACAAAAACAAAACTTAGGCCGAGAAGTAATGTTGCAAAGCACACACTTGGCTTCAGTATGAGTAGCTGCTTCATTTTCCAATGGGAAAAAAACAACAAAAAACAACCCTGAGCAGTATAGTTAGGAGGCACTGAGTCACTGACCACCATTCAATTCCAACCAGTCTCTCAATGCAGCCCTCCCTGCTTCTTGAATTCTGCCCCAGAAAACTCATCCCTGTCTAGGACTCAGCCCTGAGGGGCTGGGCTGGAAGGCTGCCTGCCCCGTGCAGCCTCTCCCACCGTAGAAGTCCTTTCCGTCCTGGTGAAAAGGACACCTTCCTGCCCGCCCACCATGTCTTCCTTGGAAATGCCAGGAAATGGGCTCTGTGCTGATCCAGCTATTTGGGAGCAGTGTCATGGACATAGGCAGAGGGACAGGCTTATCAGCCAGTGGTGTCTGAGTCTCCCGACCTCCCGGTGGGGCCTTCTGGGCCCTGCCGGCTCTTCTGTTTTCCAGAGACCAGACCTTCCTCCCTGTGGGAGGACAGGGTACCACACAGAAGCGGACAGTGACAGTGCTGTACCCGCACAGAACTAGTTTATTCAGTAGTATGGGGCATGAAAAAACAACAACAACAAAACGCTACCATATTTACAGCAACAACCAAACTGTACAATCTGATGGTTAGTATCAAGTTAGCATCCAGCATCTTTGTATTTTTTTAAGTCAAGTCATCAGTAGTAAAAACCAGTTAAATTTTTAACCCTTTGCAGGAATTGCTGAGGGGAGAAGACAGGGGGAGAATCCACAGCAGAAAAGCCAGAGGCTGGCCTCACAAATGAGAAACAGGAGCCTTTCTTTCCTGCCCACAGCCTCTTTTTCTAGCCACCTGCTCCAGAAGGAAAGTCAGTGACAAGTCTGGAATACATGCTTGGAGTAAATGGTGACTCAGATGAAAAGCAGTCGGCAAAACTGAGGAGAGGGGAGGAGAGGTGGGGAGATGATGGCCTGGGGCAAGGGGAAGGGCGTCAAGCCCCCAAGCCAGGGCTGCTGGGAACACCCAGCCTGTGATGGCCATATCAGACCCCCGGGACTGGACACGAACCCATCCCAACACAAAAAGCAAATAAATAAAACAAATATATTAACTCTCTCTTCACAGGGAGCTGGGGTGGAGTCAGGGAGAAAGAGGAACAGGACCTGGTCCTTTGAAGAAGAGAGCCAATTCCAAGAAGGGGTTAAAAATAGAACATGTCTCAGAGGCCACAGCAGGTTAGACAAAGTAGCATTTGTCTGATTTTGGGGGGTGGGGTGGGTGAGTGGACACCAGAACCCAGACTTGAAACCTGTGCTTGATTGAGCACCCTCAGGGCAGCCGAGCCAGCACTGTGTTTACTCTTCCTCCCCCACCCACACCACAGCAAAGAAGCGCAACTTAACACATGACTAGCCTGCCCGGGGCGCGGGGCGGGCAGGAAAAATGAAGCACTTTTGGGTCAGCAACTGAGCAAACACCTGGGCTGCCGCGCACGGCCAGAGTCCAGGAAAAGGAGAGGGGCTGGGGCTGCCCGACCCCCACCTGGGGGCACAGGCTCCCCTGAAAATGTGTTCATGCAGCATTTGGGGGTCCAGGGGCGCTGAGTCCTTCTGCCCCCTCACCGGACAGGGCTTTTCCAGTTCCTGGGAGAGGCAGCGCGGGCAGGAAGAGGCACACCCTTTGCCCTGGCCCCTCACCGTTCTGAGGCCTGCCCGGGTGCAGCCCGAAGGGTGTGAAGCCCTGGCTGCGTGTGGCTTTGTCCTTTCCTTTTGGTGATGGCGTATGAGGGGCAGGCCCCCCAGGAGTCCCTCTCCTCCCAGAGGCACAGCAGATGGGAAACTGAGGAGAGGCTGGGAAGCATCCTGGGAGGTCCTATCCTCTTTGGGAAGGGAAAGGGGAGTCAATTTCCAGCGTATAAAAAAAATGAATCCCTGAAGTCATGAAGAGTGGAGATCCTTTTTTAAATTCTTTTTTTCCTCTTTTCTGAAAAACTTTGTCTTGGAGATGTTGGCCCCAGGGGTCCAAAGTGCAGTGAGGGGAATGGTGGGGGGGGAGTTGGCACTAGATGGCCTTAGGTGGGGTGAGTACCCCTCCCGGCAAGGCCCAGGCTCCTCAGATGGACGTTTCGTCGCTGCTGCGGGCAGGCGATGGGGAGCGGGGCAGGATAAAGCACAAGACAGGAGCAGGGCATGAGTGCGGCTGGGGAAGGGAAGGGAGCCTCGGGCGTAGGAACCACGGCCCAGGGTTAATGCAGGAAGTTAAAGAAGAGAAATCTGGAGAGGCAGGAAAGGAAAGTGGCAGAAAAGGCAGACAGAGGGTTAGTTGAAACAGAGGAGAGAGTGAAAGCTTTCACCAGACGAAGGAAACAGGAAAGCACCCCCAGCTCCCCATCCTCCCGCACTCTGCCCTAGGCTGGGCTGCGCCGCGTAGAGCCTAGGAGGGGTGGCCCTCCCCGCAAGGCGCCATGGTTTGTGGGCACAGCATAGTAAGGGAGCTGGGCCAGTTCTGCCCATTTGTCCTCCAAATGCCATCCAGAGTCACCCAGGGAGGCCCAGAGGCAGCTCTGGGCCCAGGTGAGGCCTCCGAGGGGCTGCACCCCGTCCCGCCCACCCGGCCACACTCACTCGGAGCCTGACGAGTCCTCATCCACCGTGCCTGCCTTGATGCTCATGGCGATGGGCATCACCCCGTTCAGCTGCTCCTGGAGGCTCTGCCGGGGCGGTGGGCGGGGAGGGGGGCCGCCCCGGCTGCCCTCACTAGCGGAGGAGCCCCGGGAAGACCCTGTGCATTGCTCCAGGGGGAGCCGCAGGAGGCTGCTCTTCTCGCTGATGGTGGGCAGACACTTCTTCTTAAGGATGCCTGTGGGCCGGGGCGGGGCTGTGAGGTGCGGCCACAGGAGAATGTGAGGTATGAGGCTGCTGACTAGGGGAGCTCGGCAGCTGGGGGTGCCCCACTCACCTTTGTGAGGCTGGGCAGAAGAGCCTGGAAGGGGGCCTAGGGACCCCTCTCGAGACAGGGCATCTCCATTCTCCCGCAGCCGCTCCTCAGGGGCCCCGTTGCCACTACTCTCTTTTGCTGTGGTCCCAAAGTCTCCTGGCCAGGGGGCCTTGCCAGGCCCTGGGCCCCCATCTGGTGGGGAAAGGAAGTAGATGAGGCCCACAGAGGGCAGATAGCCAGGAGGCCACCACCCCAGTCCTGCTTCCCAAGAACCCCAGGCCCACTGTCCTCCCACTGGCCCCAAAGGCCACAGCCCCAGTGCTGGCCCACCCTTGGGAGTACTGTGCAGGGGCAGTCTCTCTGCTCCAGGCCCCAGCAGGCTATCCCAGCCCTGCTCTCCAGGGAAGGCGGCCTCCTCTTCCTCCTCCTCTTCTTCCTCCTCACTGTCTGATGAGTGGGTAGAGGCATAGGAGCCACTCTGGTCGTCTTCTAAGGACAGGTCACTGTCGGAGTCCGTGTCAGGATCTAGGAGGCCAGGGAGAGATCACAGCCAGCCCAGCCACCTCCACCCACCTTCAGTAAAAGCCAGCCAACTGCCCCGCTGGGCGGCCGGAGCGTTCTGTCCTCACCATGCTGCTGGTCTTGACCTTCCAGGAACAGGCTGCCTGGATCCCCCAGGCCAGGGGGCCCTTGGCCAGGGTTCAGTGTGGACTCCTCCCTAGGAAGACGAGACCATGCTGGAGGGGTCAGCCTGGCCCCTTGCCCAGGGTCCCAGTCTCTCCTCTCCCCTGGGATCCTGGTTCCTGCTGTGGGTCCCTTACAGCTTCTAATCCAAGCTGGCCCCCATGTCAGCCACAGTGTGTGCTCCTCAACTCCCAACAGCTGGTTGGCCTGGGTCCAGCATGCGTGGGCCCCTCCTCCCCTCCTCCACCCTCCCATCTCCGGGATTCACCTCAGCAAGAAGGGGATGTAGCTGGGCTGACTCTTGCCCGAGCGACTGGTGCTGTGCAGAGAGCCGGCCGAGTCTCTGTAGGGCTGGTACAGCCGCCCATCTGCGTAGGGGCTGGGGCAGTTGTAGGACTAGGCAGGGAACAGAGAG
Organism: Pan paniscus; assembly: GCF_029289425.2. Classification (NCBI taxonomy): domain Eukaryota; kingdom Metazoa; phylum Chordata; class Mammalia; order Primates; family Hominidae; genus Pan; species Pan paniscus. The sequence goes on from NC_073249.2 coordinate 118,031,771, forward strand.
GTCAGTAAGTGGGGAGTGGGATGGCTGGCCCCAGGCTGGGAAGAAGGAGGGTGGTGGGAACTTGCCCTAAGTTCCACCTTCCACATGCTCAGGTCTGAAAGAGAGGGCCCTGCTTCTCCGCTGTCCCCATATTGAGGCCTGGCAGTGGTCACAGCTCTGCCACAGCTGTGCTACCCCTGCATGCCCCCAGGGATCCTGGACTCACTATATAATGGCTCTGTAAAAGATGAGACCGGAAATTGTCTCCTGAGAGCACCTTGGGAGACAGAAAATTTACTAAAATTCATGAGAGATTCTCAGGTGCAAGGCACTTATTACCTGATTATCTGTCTCAGCCCCATCTCCCTCAAGTCAAAATCCTACACACCCTTTCCAACATTTCCTCCCCAGGCCGAACATAGCATTTCACCTCCCTTTCCACCTTCCAGGAAGGGATGGAGAAAAGAGAAAGGGGAGTGGGGCCAAAAGTACAGGCTCACTGGCCCTCCTACCTCTCCCTCCCTTCACCACCCTCCTGAGACCCCTGGCTCCCTCACCGAGGTCAGGGTGGACTTGGTGGTCAGAGCAGGGTCAGGGCTGGGCTTGCGGCTGCAGGCAAGCTTGAGTGCTTTCCGGACCTCCTTGCTAAGCACCACATAGGAGAGGAAGATGAAGGGGCCCTGGCAGGCAAGAGGCAGCAACTGTCTGTGCATATTCAGGCATCCACAGCCCAGGTGCCTCCCTTCTCCACAGGCTGGGCCAGGTACCTGGATGCAATTGCAGGTAGCAAAGAGGTAGTGGAAGAGGAGGGTGTCGCTGTTGACAGAGAGCAGTGCCAGCAGCCACGTGGCGCTCAGCAGCAGGAGGACGGCGAAGGAGGGCTGCAGGCCCGAGCTGGGGATAGGGACAGGCCATGAGTCTGGCCATGAGACCTCCCATGCTGGTGCCTGCCCATGGCCCAGGTGCCCCAACCCTATACTCACACAGGACCTTTCTTCTCAAAGCCCTGCCGCTGGGCAGCACAGGAGGCCCGGGCCGCCAGGATGTACAGGAAGACACTCATCTAGGCAGGGGCAGAGGGCATGGGGTGCTCAGCGGGAACAAACAGCTTCCACCCAGCCCACAGGGCCCCGTGGCCTCAGCTGTTCCTAAAGGGAGTCCTGAGGACACGCGGCCCCAGCAGCAGGAGGACAGCAAAGGAGGGCCACAGGTGACACCCAACCCACCTGCTAGCACTCACCGAGACGGCAAAGGCCACCGGGCCAGCAAAACTCCAGATGAGCGTGTCATAGATGGAGAGCCAGCAGAAGTCAGGGTTCCCATAGCCCTCGGGGTCCAGGCCCACGGCTAGCCCTGGAGCATGGAGATAGACGGGAGCAGTGGAGGCGTGATGAGGGGCCTGGGAAGTAGGGCTGCAGGCAGGTGGGCTCACAGAGCCAGGCATGAAGCATGGAAAAGGGTTCTGCCCACCATCGGCCCCTACCGATCTCCCCAGGATAAGGCAGTGACGCCTGGGTGGTGGCTGCAGAGTCTGGGTTAAACCAGAGGGACACCTGTGAATAAGGTGGCCTGGGGCATGGGGATATGGGGCCTCAGGGCCTGTATGTGGGTGGAGAGAACATGGCACAAAGGTGGACCCAGGGATGTGGGACCCCAAGACTGGGAATGAGTGGGAGTACCTGTGATGAAGGCAGGCACGCCCCAGCCCAGCATGTAGTAGAAGCGCATGGGGCCGGTGTTGACATCGCGCACCTCAGTGAGTGCCCGGTACAGGTGCAAGGCCTCCAGCAGAGCCCAGGAAAAGGTGCAGAGGTACAGGAAGTGCAGCAGGATGGCAATGACTGTGCAGGCAAACTGAGGGCCCAGGCCAGGGCAGGTCAGTGACCGGGGCCCGCCCAGAGCACAGGCTCTGCTTCGGGTCAGGCATGGAGGAGGGCCTGGGTGTTGGGAACTGCTTCCAGGGAAGCCTGGGCCAGAGGCAGGTGCTGGGGGATCCCGGGGGAGCCAGAGAAGAGGAAACCCTGGGCCAGGTGCTGCACTAGGCACCTTATTAGAGTTCATGGTGCAGGAGCAGGGGTTGCCAGTGGGGGCTGGGGAGGCGGCCTGAGAAGGTGGGGACAGTTTCTGGGCAGTAGGAGCATCTTACAGGGAGGTCAGCCTGGTTGATTCCCAGGAGGAAGACCAGCTGAGCCAGGCCCAGGGCAGCTGTCAGGTTACGTCGGATGCCGTGTTGGTTGGAGCGCAGGATACGCAAGAGAGTGAGGAAGAAGAAGGTGAGCAGAAGGGCAGCCAAGGTGACACCTAGAGCCACGTATGTCAGTGTCTTCAGTGGCAGGATCTCCCCATTCTGCAGAGTAGGTGGCAGGGGGCCAGGGAATTAGGAAGGGCAGGACCTGAGCACCCAGCCCCGTGCCCTGGGTGCCCACCCACGGCTCTGCAGCTGCCCCTGTGGGCCCGACCTCCCGCCGAGAAACGTCCATGAGCACAGCGAAGCTCGTCATGTGGTTGCACTGGCAGCTGACGTGGCTCTCATTGCGGAAGACGACTTCACAGCCTCTGGCCGACCAGCCACCTGTGCCACTGACCCTGTGTGAGGAAGTCAGGGTCAGGGAGACAAGGAGAGTGAGGCATGCAGGGGCCTGGACTTTCAGCCCGAAGCCTGAGGGGGCGAGGGCAGTGCAGGCTCACAGGATTGAATGGTTCCAGAAGACACAGATGGGCTTGGTCCGCTCCTCTGTCTCCAGCAGGCGGAACTGCACCGTGACGGGTTTGTCCAGGGCCCGGGGCAGAAGCTCCTCATCATCATGGACGCTGATGCTCACCACGGGTGTGTTGATGATCGGGCGTTTGGGGACTCTGATGTGGGGCAGTCAGGTGCACAGTCACCACGGCAGTCACATGACTGGGGAGACGCCCCTGACCCCCTCCATGCCTCAGCACTCACCGCCCGACCCACACCCCTACCCACACCTGTCCCCTAGCTGCTGACCTCAAGCTGCGCTTGTCAGGGTCATAGTTATGAGGCAGTAGCCCGGCCAGGGTGCGGTAGATGATGACGCTGGCCACAGCCTCACCCTGGCTCAGCTCCGGGTGCCGTCGCTGTCGCCGTGCCAGCTCCTCTGGCTCCTGGGCCTCTCCGGGGCCTGCAGGCCTGACCACGGGGGGCGTCTCTGGGAGGGGACACTGTCACACTTAGCTGGGCCCTGCTCTCTGTGGAGTCTGCACAGACACTGGGGTCCAGCTCCCAACTCAATCCATGGCCACCACTGACCTCTGAAGACAGACTCAGGCAGAATGACTGTTGTCTCAAGGTCCGGGGGCTGCTCCCCACGCAGGGCCTCGTAGCGGGGCAGCTTGGCCCCAGCAAAGTTCCCTTTGTCCAAGCGCACTACGGAGATGACTAAGGAAGGGGATGGTCACAGATCGGACCTGTGAGGCAGGCAGGACCCCGGCACAGCCGCTCTTGTCGGGGACTCCCTCCACAAACCCCTCCCCAACCCAGGCACCAGCCTTACCAATGTTGGGTGTGACGATGGTGAAGGGGCTTAGGTAGGTGTGCCGCATGTTCTGGGCCAGGGCACTGGCGTAGGCCTCATAGTGCTGGAGCAGCCAGGCGGTGCCACCCTCTGTCTGCTGGATCAGCTCCCAGTGCCGCTTGTTGGCTGTGTCCAGGAGGGCGCTGCCCACCCGCAGCAGATTCTGGGGTGGGCAAGGTCATGGTGGGTGTGCTCACAACCCACACCTGACATCCCCACCATGGAGCCCCGGCCTGTGCCCGGGCCAGTCCCTGCTCCCCACCAGGCCCCTCCCTCTGTGCTCACTGTTGCCTCCCCTGAAATGCTCCTGGACCGCACTGCCCACTCAGGTCACTGGATGCTCTGCCCCTAAGCCCTCCTCCTCATTCTCTACATAAGAGCTTCCCAGCCCTGTGCCTGGACCCACACAGATGTCCTGAGATGCTGCTTCCTCCCAGCCCATGGTACCACAGGCAGGCCTCTGCTCTGGGTCAGACCATGCCCCAACACACATATGTTACTATGAGAAGGGTTGGGAAGAGGGCTGGGCCAGGGGTCACAGGGTTTCATGGAGGCCTCCTGCCAGCAGGGAGCTCCTTGTAGGTGGGATGGGAGGGCCCCCTCTGCCCCCCAGGTTGCCATGAGCAGGCTCACTCACCATGACCCCTATCTAACCAGCCAGCCCTGCATCCTCCAAGCCCCACCTCAGTGAAGTGCACGTCCTGTGTGGCAGACAGCCCAAAGCCCCGCTGGGCGCTCTCGTGGGCCAGCAGCCGCGTGGCCAGCTGGTAGGCCACCTTGACGTCGCTGCCGAAGTAGCCAGCTGTGTGCTGCGTGGCGTTGCGCAGGAGCAGGGCTAGCTGCTGGGAGCGCCCTGAGTCTAGGCCTGACTCATTCCGCTGTAGCCGCTCAGCCTAGACAGGACGGAGCGGAGGAGCAGGAGTGAGGGCAGGAACTCTGGAGCAAAAGGACCTCAGGAGGGGAGAGACGGCCTCTCCAGCTGGGAGCCCAGGAACACGCAGGCTGGAATTCCAGAAGCCCCGTTCTCAAAGATGGGAGTGGGGGCAAGTGAGACTCAGGACGAAGGACAGGGAAAAGATGGAGATGAGGGGGTTCACTTACGAAGCCCTTCAGTTCTGAGAAGGTGATGGATGTGCAGTTGAAGAGGTTTGGGGGGAGCCACCCCCTGTGCTCATCACAGTGGCGCACAGCAGTCCCTGGGGGAAGGAAGCCAAAAGGGCCGGCCTCAGGGAGACACACAGGAAGCCCCTGAGACTGGCTGAGAGGTTCTGCTGGAGGCCAGCACCTCATGGGCCGGGGACAGTAACTAGCAAACAAGGGCCCTGGTGAAACAGGAAGACAGGTATGTAGAACACCAGGGCCAAAAATCTCCGCAAGATCAGTCCACACATGGGCTCTAGGGGAACAGAGCATACGACCTCCTTGAGCCCCCATCCTGCCTGTCTCCAGCCACCACTTTGTGCTCTCCGCCACTTCCTGCCTATGAACCTGCTCATTGCCAGTCCAGGACCAGCGCCAGCCCCCATCCTGGGCTGGGTGTCCTGGGTCAGCAGCCAACACCCCCTACTCCCCAGACTGTCTGCCTTTGTGGTGGCGTAACTCCAGGACTCGGTGGTGAGCTGACGATTGGAACCCTGCATGATTCATCTTTGAATCTCTAGCACAGCCCTATGCCAAGCACAGTGCAGGTTTTTCAGCATTTTTGTTAAGAGTCCAAGATGTGGGCTGGGCACGGTGGCTCACGCCTGTAATCTCGGCACTTTGGGAGGCCGAGGCGGGCTGATCACAAGGTCAAGAGATCGAGACCATCCTGGCCAAAATGGTGAAACCCTGTCTCTACTAAAAAAATATAAAAAATTAGCTGGGCATGGTAGCACACGCCTGTAGTACCAGCTACTCGGAAGGCTGAGGTAGGAGAATCGCTTGAACCTGTGAGGTGGAGGTTGCAGAGAGCCGAGATCATGCCACTGCATTGTAGCCTGATGACAGAGCGAGACTCCGTCTCAAAAAAAAAAAAAAAGTCCAAAATGTGGTGGGGTGCAGTGGCTCACGCCTGTAATCCCAGCACTTTGGGAGGCCGAGGCAGGCGGATCATGAGGTCAGGAGTTCGAGACCAGACTGGCCAACATGGTGAAACCCTGTCTCTACTAAAAATACAAAAAAAAAAAAAAAAAAAAATTAGCCAGGTGTGGTGGCGGCCAGAGGCTTAGGCAGGAAAATTGCTTGAACCTGGGAGGCAGAGGTTGCAGTGAGCGGAGATCACGCCACTGCACACCAGCCTGGGTGACAGTGACAGACTCTGTCCCAGAAAAAAAACCAAACCAAAACAAAACAAAACAGTCCAAGATGTAGTCACACCTGGGCAACATGGGGAAGGGGGAATGTGAGCCAAGGAAGATGGGAAATGAAATCCCAGGACCTGGAGGCCAGAAATTGGGGTCCCCGGATCTTCAGCCAGGAGCTTCCTGCCCTCATCCCACTAATAGCAGAGGCCATGTCCTCGATATCACATCGGGGCCTCCAACACCTACCAAAGGAGCCTTTGGGACAGGGAGCAGCAGCAGGCAGCCCGAAGCGGGTACGGGGCCACCAGATCCCAGCCTCAATCGCTCGTGGGCAGCTGTCATAATTCACTGCGGGGAAGAGCACATGGTCACCCAGGAGCAGCTCTCCCTCTGCTGTCCTGCCCAGGCTCCCCAGCCCTCCCTAGGCCTCCCCAGGCCTGCAACCAGCCCCTTCCTGGCTTTCCTGGGGTGCAGGTGCCTAGCACACTGTGAGGAGGGCTGCCCACCCATCCCAGGAGCCCCACCTTCACAGCCATTGGTGGTGACCTCAGCAAAAGGGTTGTCACAGCGGTCACACTGACGCCCGATGACACCTGGCTTGCATGGACACTGGCCATCCTCAGGGTCACAGACTCTGGACAAGGAGCCTGTGGGGTAGCAGTCACACAAGAGGCAGGTGGGGCTGCCTGGGGGCCGGTAGTGGTTCTCCTGAGAAAGGAGGGAAGAACGGTGTCACTGGCCAGGCTCTCTTCCCAGGATGCTCATGGGTCCTCTCAGCTGTGGCCTCTGTGGAGAGGGTCCCGACCTCAGGTCCCCTCAGGAGCAGTATTCAAAATAATTAACACTAGCAATGCTTTGGAGTTGAGCCCATCAGCGAGATGTCACAGAATCAGAACAGGCTGCAAACCACCACCACACCAGGCCAGAGCTCATGGGTTACACATTGGCCCAGGGTCCCCCTGCGCCTCAGACACATGAAGGTAAGCAGCCAACTGCCCTGCCTGTGAGAGCAAAGGCACAAGGCCCTCAGCTCTACAGGAAGACCCATCCCTACAGCCTGCCCTCTAGGGCCCAGGAGATGTGGACAGAGGCCCAAGTGGCCACAGTGGAGGCTTGCTTGGGGCTGTCACCTTGCAGTGGCACTCGCCGCTTGTCTTGTTGCAGTCTGGGTCAAAGCCTTTGCTGACATCACAGTTGCATGGGCCACATGTGGGATGTCCCCACCAGCCACGGGGACAAGGCTGGTCAATCCTGCAGAGAGGGACCCAGGTAGGCATGAGCTCCCCCTGCCACTCCCACCTAACCTAGGTGAGCCCTATGTGGCCCTTCTGACCCTGGCTGTGGATCAGCCAGGCTTTCGGGGCTCTGAGGGACATACCAGAGAGAAGCAGCAGCCACTGGGACCTGCTGCCACATGCCCTGGTCTGCTTACCTGGTCTCACAGTATGGCCCAAGGTAATTTGGGGGACACTCGCAGGTATAGCCATGGGGGGCACTGGGCTTGCGGGTACACACAGACTGGTGCTCACACGGGTTCAGGTCACACACATTAGTACAGTTGTCACCATAGTAACCTGGGACCAGAAGGACCAGAGAGGCTCATTCCCCCACCCTCCCCTGGCACCATCTTCCATCAAACCCTTCATCTGTTTCTTTCCACATAGCATCCTATCAGCTGGCTATGGCTTTGTTGTATAGGCAACTAAGACTCAGAGAGGTGGTGTGATGCCCCATGCCCCAGGTCACACAGCAGAGCCAGCATGTGGCCCCAGGCACCTGATAACTTGCCCGTTGCCCTGGATCCTTAGCATACCTGGATCACAGCTGCAGGAATAGCTGTCCCAGTCGTTGCTGCAATAGCTGTTAGCAGGACACGGGTTTGAGTCACAAGGGTCAGGCAGGCTACAGCCTTGCTCCACGTTGATGCTCTCTCCATGGCTGGGATCCAGGCTGTTAACCCCCTCTGGCGTATCGCTCACCCGCACACCCTGGGAGGGACAGGAGCAGTGTTGCCCTCAGTGGAGCGGGGCTGCAGGTGGTGGGGGAGGGGATGGGAGGGCAGGGCAGGACACTCACCTGCAAACAGCCCCGAAAGCCACGGGCCACACCGCCGGCTGGCCCAGGTATTCCGCCCACTGTTATGTTGCTCAGGTGCAGACCATGCAGCCGGGGGCCCAGGTTGCCCTCTGCTCTCTGCTGCCCATAATCGAAGGACAGAATGGCATGGCCGGGCCCCCCGCTGGCTCCCAGTGCCAGCTGTGCATGGTGCCAGTCACCGTCATTGGCCCGGCCTGGCTCCAGACGGAGAGAGGAGGCCTGAAGCCCTGTACCCTCCACGCTCAGCATCACGTGGCCCTCTTGTAGCTGACACCAGGAGGAAAGAAAACAGGGTCAGCAGACGGCCTTAATCACTGTTCTCCAGCTCACAGTTCCCCTTTCTGGACCATCAAACCCATCCTGCTGCCCAGCTGAGGCCATAGAGAGGAAAGCGTATTTATTTCCCTCAGGCCCAACAGGTGGCAGCATTGACCTTCCCAACGGATCCAGCGGCCTCTATATGTCCCCACCCCTGCCCAGGACCTGCCCAGCCACTTCTGTCCAGCCCCCTAGAGGCTACCAGGGCCCTATGGCCAGGCCAGGGCCAGCCGCCCTTCCATGGATCACCTGTAGGGTGATGGTGCTGCGCCCCCTGGTGATGGCCTGCAGCAGGACACCGTCGGCCTGGCGCGTGCGGAACATGAGGCTGAGGTGCCAGGGTTGGGAGATGGGCAGCGAGAGGCCATGCCAGGCCACCAGGCTGCTGCCCAGGAAGTGCTGTGGATTGGCCATTTCTGGGGAGGCAGGAAAAGGCAGACTGTGACGGGTGGAGCCTCAGAGGGCCCTGGGGGTGTGATGCTCAGCGGTGGCGGCTGCATGGGAGGCAGAGCCCACTCCCCTCATCAGCCCCGCACTCCAAAGTGCGTACCTGCCGTGGGACCGCCCCACGCTGTGCCCAGGCCTGCCTCTGACTGGCCCCTTTGTCTCCTGTGTTGCCCTTTCAGGGCTCTGCCCAGACACGCTTTTCCACCCACAGCCCGGCTCAGCAGAGCCCTGCCCAGTGCCTGCCCCAACCCTGCCAGTTCCCAGACTGTTGATGGCACCCAGGCTGTGGCCTCTAACAGCCGCCCCTCCTACCCTGGGCGCAGCTCTTGCCCCCGAAGCCCAGGGGGCACTCGCAGCTGAACGCGTCCCACTGGTTCACGCAAGTGCCCCCATTGTGGCAAGTGTTGCTGTCACACACGTTCTTCTTGGCAGGGCAGCCTGGAATGGAGAGAAGGCAGCTCAGTGGACCTGAGCTGGGGCTCTAAAGAGAAAGCCTGTGGCAGCAGTTAGAGAGGCCTCTGAGACCCTCCATTCTGGCATCCTCACACCAGGCACAGCCCCTCCTCTCAGCACTGGGATCCCAGCCTGGCTCCACCCCGGGCCCCCATACCAGGCACAGTGCCATTGTTGGCAATGAAGTCAGCCATGTCTATGTGCCGGCTGTCCACCTGCAGGTTCCGCATGCAGCCCACGAACTGCCGCATTCGGACTGGGAAGCTCTCGGGCAGGTCAGGCACCCCGCCTAGTAGCAGGGGCCCCGTCAGATCCAGAGACCTGGGGGAGCAAAGATGGTGGCGGCACAAGGGAGGGCTGGGAGCTTCCGGTCCTCCGCTCGCTCTGCCGCCAGGCCAGAGACAGGAACGGCGTAGGCAGGTGTCCAAGAGGCCCTGCAGAGCAGTGCTCAGGAAGGGCGTCACCCCTACCTGGAACTGTTCTTGTCGAACACTCAGCCCCCTCCCCAGACTGCCCCACAGGGCCTTGCTCTGATTCCCCAGTCTTGACCCCATCCCCAGGGCTGAGCAGGGGCTAAGAGAGGCAAAGGGAGAGAGACCCCAAAAGCCCACCCTCTCCACCTTCCCTCCCTGCCTGGCCCTGCCCTCACTTCACCCCATCCCTGGCCCTTTGCCCTGCTCACTTCTTGCTGCCACCCTGGGTGCCCTGGGCAGCACAGGAGTAGTTGCCCAGGACAGATCCGAAGCGCAAGGCCACTCCTGTGTCACAGCCATCCACGGTCACCACAGCCACCTTCTGCTCTGATGGGCCCTGTGGGAGCCCTGTCTGACCCAACAGTGGCTGTGGACAGGAAAGAGCAGAGAAGGGGGACACTGAGTACAGAGCCCACTAGGTTCATGGCCAGCACACACTGGGTGCCTCTGTGTGCACCCACACGCCCAGACACAAGTACACACATGCATATACACACACGTGTGCTCACGTGGTTTATGCATTTAACTACCTTCCTCAGTGTCCAAGTTTGCGGCTGCCTAGTGGAACAGAGAGCATCGAGCAGTGCCCAGTGGGGTGGGAATGCCCAGCAAGGTGGCACCTTCCCAGCCGCTCCCTTCCTCTCAGCCAGAAATGCCCTGACCAGCCCACCCAAGCCTGGAGGCAATGCCACTCAGGGCTGGGTAAGCACCTGAGGCAAGAACAGAACCCCCAACCCTCTGTGCCCTCCACACCCACCTTATTGTAGTATTTCAGCTGCACTGTATGCCACTGGCCATCACTGACTCCTCCGGGCACGAATGGGGACACCGTGGTGGTTGACTCCCCTGGGGAAAGGACCAGGTGAGCTGGAATGCCTGACGAGGGCTAGGAATGGCAGGGTTTGGGGTGCCAGTGGCTGGGGCTGGGCCCAGATTTGGCTGATAGAGTATGTGGCTTGGGGTCAGGGGCTGGAAGACTTGGGGCCTTTGGAAGATGGGCAAGGATGGGGGGCAACTGTGATCACCTGCAGAGAAGGTGAGCTGGACCTGCTCCTGGATCACCTCGAGGGCCACAAAGTCATGCTTCTCATTGAAACGCCCATTGTACAACAGCAACCCGTCGCGCTCCTTTGTAGCGAACCTGAACAGGAGTTGGGGATGGGGGCAGGGAATGGGGTACCCACCTGGATGCCAGCACCCCCGCCACCTAACCAGCGCAGGGGAGGGAGATCTGCTGGCAGAACCACAGGCAACTCCAAGAGCAGACCTGGCTCTGCCGGCAGCCTGCTCCACGCTCTTTCACTGCCTGACCTCTTACTTCAACCACAGAACAGGAGGCACCTCAGACGCCCACCAGGCCCACTCCCCACCCCCAGTGCCCAGCCACTCACGAGAGGGCCAGGGTGAAGTGGAAACGCTGGCGCAGGCCGCGAAAGGTGATGAAGGAGTGGGCGGGGAAGCTGCGCGTGGTCACCTGGCAGTAGGGCTTCTCGAAGTCTCCAGATGGGCAATCGCACTTGAAACCGCCCACCAGCAGGTTGACACAGGTGCCCCCATTCTTGCAGACACCCGGGGTGCAACGGCCTGAGCGAGCACTCACCTCACAGTGCTCACCTGGACAAGAGGAAAGGCAGGTGAGTACCAAGTACCTGAGGACAGGAGGGGAACTGAGACCCCCCCACAACCCAGCGATAGCTCCCATGGCCTCCCGTGACCCTCGTAATACTCCCCAAACCTCCCAGGCATCCCCACTTCCTCTCGTGTGCCATCTTCTCTGAGACCTATGGTCCCCAGCCCTTCATGGGCACCCTGTTTGGCTCACTGAGCCGCTCTCGCCACAGCTCCACGCACTGCTCCCCTGCAAGTTCCTCGGAGTTCCCAGCACCTTCCCTGCCCCATTTGGGTTTCATAAGCACAGGCCTGCTGGGACGCTTGGTTGTAAGGCCCGGATCCCGGGAGCCTTCGATGTCACACTATCAAGCACGCCTGGGGGTGTCCTGGCCCCCAAGAGGGTAAATGTGCACAAGCAGATGGGCCTGCAGGACAGCGGGAGGGCTGGGAGCCTCTCTCCTCCCTCCTTCCCACTGGTGCTTTTGTCCCTCTCAGGCACTGAGATCAGTTTCCCTCCCTGGGGATGGGACCAGGCTTCCACTTAGATTTGTCTGGGTTATGGAAGAGTATGAGAGAGAAGCTGGGGAGCCCCCAGGAATGGGGCAGAGGACTCCCACCTTGAGCCCTGGGGTCCAGACTAAGGACCTCTGTGCACCTGGGACATGCTGAGAGTGGGAAACTGAGCCCTGAGAGCAGACAAGAATTCAACAGAGGAGCTGAAAACTCCAACATCAGATGGGAAAATCCACCCTTCTCTCCCTCCCCATTCCCAGATTCTAGAGATAGGTTCTCAGCTCCTGTGCCTAGTGACTGGCTCTTGTTTCCATGGAAACTGTTGTTCGCCTGCTCTAACCCCCCCCTCCCAACCCCCCCACCATCCTCCTGGACAAAGACTTCTCTCCCCTCCCCCAAGCCCGTCCCTCCCCTTCCCCCCACCCCTAGCAGCAGCAGAGAGAAGTCAAGTCTGGCAAGTTCTGGGCAGGAAGATGCAGCGGGGAAGGAGGGGGGCCTGCCTATGGCTGCTGGCAGAGCCAGTGGGCATGGCCCTGGAGGACAAGGAGCAGGGCCTGGGCATCTAGGAAGGAAAGGCCCACAGGGAAGGGGAGCAGGGGGTGTCCTAAGACACAGGAGCCTGAAGGGAGGGGTCAGGAGCATAGAGCAGAGACAGTGAGCATCCCAGGGAGCAGGATGTGTAAAGACCTTGGCTGACAGGCCAACAGGGAAGCCGCCAAGCCAGGATCCTCTTTTACCAGCAGCTGGGCAGAGGTGGAGCCATTCTGCCCAGGACCATACAGGTGCAATGGTTTTCTGGAGCACCCCATCTCAGAACTCAACCCCCTCCAGTTCCCCCAGCTCTTCTGTGTCTTCCCCTTAATGCCTGGGGAGAAAAGTACTTGCTGCAGCTCAGAAAAGGAACTCGCTCAGCGGGGGAGAGACCAGGTTCTAGGCCCAGCCTCACCTCTAAACCGGGTGTGATGAGACCAGGAGCAAGTCACCCAATCTCAGCGTTCCCTTAAATCAAGGCCAACACCTTCCATGCCACCAGCTGTTTCCAAGTATCAAATTAATTACATTAATCCTCACAACCAACTTATGACCTAAGTACGGTCATTATCTCCATTTCAAATAACTGAGGGCCAGAAAGGTTAAGTAACTTGTTCAAGGTCACACAGCTACTAGCGGCAAAGCTGATACATGAACACAGGCCGACTGGCTCTGGAGCCAGCTCTGCCCGCAATGGCACTGCCTGTGTGTCCTGTGCACAGCAGGGAGAAGCACTCCTTGCACTGCCTTCCTCAGCGGGGTGCTGTCAGGGAGCAGGCCGGATTTATGACCTCTCAGTGTAGCTGCACCTCACTCGGGAAGAGAATGAGGCAGCCGCCAGCATTTGTCCTGATTTGTGCCTGCACCACACAGTCAGCCTTCCAGGGCTGGCCCATGAGTCCCCTCCCTTGGCTCACCCGTGTAGCCATCACGACAGAGGCAGGTGTAGCCGCCCTCGCGGCTGCGGCAGCGCCCGTGGGGGCCACAGGGCCGCGAGTAGCAGAGGTCCACCTCGGTCTCGCAGTAGTCACCCGTGAAGCCGGGCGGGCAGCGGCAGCGCAGCCCTCCAACGGGGTGGATGGGCCGGAAGAGCACGGAGGAGGAGGCGATGAAGGGCGCGGAGGAGTCGAAGCGCAGCACCGACACGCAGCGCATGTAGTTCTCGCAGGGCTCCCGCAGGCAGATGTTGTCGTCGAAGGGCAGCACGCGCTGTGCCGAGATGGCCGTCAGCAGGCTGCGGTTGAGGTATAGGCGCTCCTGCAGGTCCTCAGAGGGCAGGAAGGGCGGCCCGCCCCCGGGCCCTGGCGGCTGGCCCACCGACAGGCTCACATTGAGGATGTGGCCCCCGGGGGCGTCGGTGTCCCGCTGTACGTTGAAGACCACCACGTGGTCCGGTGGCGTGGCCAGCGTGGCGGCCACCGCCTGGATGAAGAGGCCTAGCAGTGGTGACAGGAAGCGCTCGGGTGACATGTCCTCCAGGCGCAGCGTGATGCTGTGGGTAAGCATCTCATCGGTGATGATGGTCACACGCAGCGCGCACTGGGCGGTCACGCTGTGTACGCCGTCTGTGGAGAGGGACACAGTCAGGACCCAGCCTGCGGCTGCAATTCAGCCTGCATATTCCTGCACCACCCACCAAGAAAGGCTCTCCTTTCCAACTGGCATAAGGGTGCTGAGCCAGGTATGTCACGTGTGGGCCAATCACTCCTTCGGGGCTCAGGGGATGAGATTTGCAGTTCTCTTTGCATCCTTTCTCAAAACCTTCTGTCGCTGATGCACGGCACACCTCTTAATGTTTGTGCACCTTTCCCTGCCCAAGCCACGGCTCCTGCACCCTTCCCCCAGAGTCTGCGCTGCCTGCGCGGGAACCCTATGTTGTCTTTTTCATACTTTTCTACAGGGCCCAGAGCATCCTGAGACCCACAAAAATCATCCCGCTGCCCCCTCAGCCTCTACACCTCAACACCACGATAATCGCAACCATGGCTGTGTTCCCCACTCCCCCACAGCAGCAGGGAGTTGGCGGGGGGGGGGGGGCGGGTAAACTGGGTCAGTGGGCCACCTAGTCCCCCTCCCACTGAGCCCCATGGCTGCTTGGGCGCGCAGACCTGCTATCCCCATGGCAACATCCAACACAAAGCATTCTTCCCGCCCAACTCTCTGGGCTGCTGTGGGTAGCCTGGGGGGACCCCACCCCAGGAAATCCAGCTGAGCCACGTTAACCAGTGACAACATCACCCACTGCCCCATGCTGGAGACAGGGTGAGTCGGGGTGGGGGACCGGAAGGCAGAGATAGAAGGGCCTGGGCAGCTCTCCACTCTGAGACCCCAGAGCCCCACTGAGTCAGTCTCTTCTCTGGTCCTAGGGCCTCTAGCTACTCATCACCCACTTGGCTCAAGCATTACACCCAAATGCCTGCTATGCCCCCAGGCAACACACTCACTTATAAACAGCTAAGCACTAAAACACACTTGCTGGTGTCTCACTCCACCCACACACCCTAAGCCCAGAAATACCATACACACCTGAATGCACATACACATGGGAATGAATTTTATTTAGCTAAAAAATGAAAGCTGGGGGCCTGGAGAAGGAGGAAATGGCTTTACAGGGCAATAAGGGATAGTCTTTTTTTTTTTTTTTTTTTTTTTTTTTTAAGAGACAGACTCTCTGTCGCCTACGCTGGAGAGCAGTGGCACGATCATAGCTCACTGTAGCCTCGAACTCCTGGGCTCAAGCGATCCTCCCACCTCAACCTCCCAAATAGCTGAGACCACAGGTGCTCACAACTATGCCTGGCTAATTTTTGTTTGTGTGTAGAGATGGGGTCTTGCTATGTTGTCCAGGCTGGTCTCAAATTCCTGGCCTCAAGTGATCCTCCATCTCAGCCTTCTAGAGCACTGGGATTACAGGGATGAGCTACTGGCATATTCATATTTGTATTTATTACAATGCCTTACACATAGTAGGTGTTCAGAAAACACTGAGATGTGGATGGCAATCTATTCAGTCTCCACAAAGAATAAACGGACTTTAAAACATAGCAGGGGGCCGGGCGCAGTGGCTCACGCCTGTAGTCCCAGAACTTTGGGAGGCTGAGGCGGGTGCATCACGAGGTCAGGAGTTCGAGATCAGACTGACCAACATGGTGAAACCCCGTCTCTACTAAAAATACAAAAATTAGTTGGGCGTGGTGGTGGGTGCCTGTAATCTCAGCTACTCAGGAGGTCCCAGCTACTCAGGAGGCTGAGGCAGGAGAATTGCTTGAACCCAGGAGGCAGAGGTTGCAGTGAGCCGAGATCGCGCCATTGTACTCCAGCCTGGGTGACAGAGCGAGACTCTGTCCCAAACAAACAAACAAACAAAACCACATAGCGGGGGGAGCCCAACTAGATATAAAAAGCAAATGCTTACCCTAGCAGTAATGGGGCAGGAGCCCATGTTTCTGGGGTGGGGTGGGAGTAGGCAAGGGACATGGGAACAAATTCTGCATCTGTGTTGTACCTACTTGCGGTGGCTGACTGTACCAGCGGTGGCTCAGCTGAAGCCGGGAAGGCTGAAAGCAGACCCCCATCTCAGCCATGTCCTCAGCCGACTGCCCACCTACCCTCCAGCCTCATCACTTGCTTATTCTCACTAGCTCTCACCAGCAAGCCTGCTTGTCATCACCCACTTCTGTTCCTCCTGCTCTCGTCTCAAAGCTGCTGCACAGGCTGTTCCTTCCCACCCAGACACCAGCCCACAGTCCTCTGAGTCTTCTAACCTGCCCTAGCTCACCTGCTCCAGGAAGCCTGCCCAGATTTATGTCATCAGGCTCTACTTTCCTCTCTGTTTCAGACTTCCCCGCACCAGGATGCTCAGCTGGCACAGAGCTCTTGTATACCTGGTATATCTGCCTAATGATTCCTTGACGGGATATTCCCTCCAGGCAGAAAGCAGCCCAAGACTCCACACACAGTGCCCATAACTGATTAAGAGAGGAGAGGGGGCAACCAAGGCCATGGAGCGGGAGAAACTTTGCCACCCCTCAGCCCTGGGAACAAACACTTCTCCCTGTGTCCCCCACCGCCATCGTCTTAGGCCCCGCCTGGGCCCCTCTCCCAGCATGTCTCTGTTGCTTCCCATCTGGTCCACCATCTGTGGCCACCTGCCCCCTCTGCTGTTGTCCCCCATCCCCAACAGTCAACCCACTGCTCTCTCCTTTCTATATCACCCTCCCCTGCCTTGACCTAGGTCACCCCTCAGGTGCAAAGGCAGGATGGGAACAGGGGTGGGGAGTACGTTGCCTGAGCTGTCTTCCTGGACAGAAAAGAAACAGCTGGGATGGCCTCTGACCCCAGGAAATGCCACCTGTGTCCCAAGCTTAGCCAGGCACACCTGGAAAAGTGCCAGGTCCCGGTCAGCCTCCCAGCCTCTCTTCCCCTGGCAGATGTGCCAGTGGAGACTGGAGGCCAAGAGGGCTCTGCTGTTCTGGGAGCTGCCCAGACCATGGACAGGAGCTGCTGCGTGTCTGAGCAGAGGAAGAAAGAGGTGAGGAGAATTCAGCCTCCAGGGGAGCCATCGGCCCAGGCTGGGGCAGCTGCAGCCATAGGGAAGAGAGTGGAGGCACAAACACGGAGACCAAACAGGGGAAGACAAAGCCTCAGGAGAGGAGCCAGCAATGGGCAAGTGGGAGAGCCGGAGAGCCACAGGAGCAGGGAGAGGGCACCGGAGAGAGGCAGTGCTGCAGGGCTCCGCATGGGCAGGGGCGGGAAAGAAAGAAGAGACAAAGAACAAGAGGAGGAAAACAAAGGGGCAGTGGGAGTCAGCTCCCCCTCACCCCGGCCTCCCTGAACTTTGGGGTTGCCGTGGTGACTGCCTCCAAGGGTCAGGGCCGAAGGGAGAGGGTGGGGCCAGAGCTGCCGGGCCAGGAGGAGCCGTCCTGGATGTTGCCCCGAGCCTTCTCTAGACTAGGGAACCAAGGTCTGGGGCTCTGCCCTGGTGGGAGACCGAAGGCTTAATGGGGGCGCTTCTCTGCCAGTGCCTGGCCACGCTCACCAAAGGCAGGCTGGGTGTGGAGGACCAGAGGGAGAGGCCCTCCTTCCCACCTCCTTCCCACTTGTCTCAAGTGCCCAGGCACAGTTGAGGACACAGGAGCTCCAGCCTCCCTCTTCCGCCTCCTGGAGGGGAAACTGAAGTCTCAGGAGGCTCAGAACCTCAGCCACAGTCCCTGAAAAGCTCCTGCTTCCTGGTTCCTGTGGCTACTTTGAGGGGTGGGGCAGGGAGGCATCTGTCCAGCAAGGACCCTGAGTGAGGCCACGCCCTGACTCTGGCATACCCCTCCTTCCCCTTCAGGCCACACTCCCTGGGGTGGGAGTAGGGGCCTGCCAGCCTCTTCTTTTCCTCCCTTCCCTGATGGATTTGAAGGCTGCCTAGAGGGGATGTGACCTGATCCACCCCTAGGGTGCAGCTAACAGCATCCCCTCATGAGGGTCTCAGTTGTTCCCAGGCTTGGGGAAGGCACTCAGCAACTTGGGTGTGGTCTTCTCCCTGCTGCTACCTCTGGCTCCCCACAGCTGATAAAAAAAGACAGAATACTGTCACCAACCCCCTCCAACTCTCCTCCCCCAGCCCTGCTGTCCAGGGAGTCTGTAGGCTGAGTGCTTGGCCAAGCAGCAGGAATGCCCCAGCCTGGGTTCGGGCCAGGCTCCCACGCCCTGGGACTCTGTTCTCTCCTCAGATAAGGTGCCTTGGGGTCTCTGCCCTCAAAGCTCACCAGTCCACTGGCCTGTCCTGGTCCCTACACTCCATTCCTGGAGCTTGGGCTGGTCACAGCTAGCAGGAAAGGAAGGCCTGGCACCCTAAGAACAGCCCATGAGGTGGCAAGGGGGGCCCACGAGGCCTCAGCCTGCCCCCCAGCTTCATTGCAGCCCCTCCTCCAAGCCAGACCCGAACCACGGACTCTGAAAGTGGGGTCTGTTTGGACAGACAATGAGCTCTGGCCTCACTTCCTGTGGGAGCTCTGAAGGGGGAGCCAGGCCAGGCTCTTTCTGCCTGGAGGGAAAAGAATGCACTAGACAAAGTCCATGTCAGCCGATTCTGCAGCTCAGCCAGGAGGCAAAAGGGGCCAGAAGAGGACTACAGGGTCCTGACCCCTGGGTGGCGGCAGCCCTGTGCTCCCGTGGTCCCCAGCTCTGCCAAAGGCTGTGTGAGACTGCAGGAATATCTTGATGGGGGTGAAGGGGCCCTGGCCTCGCCTCCTCTCCTGCGCCACAGTCCTCTCTGCCCTTCCCCCAGCTCTCC
Source organism: Pan paniscus (assembly GCF_029289425.2). Taxonomy (NCBI): domain Eukaryota; kingdom Metazoa; phylum Chordata; class Mammalia; order Primates; family Hominidae; genus Pan; species Pan paniscus. The sequence goes on from NC_073249.2 coordinate 118,050,297, forward strand.
TGGCCCCCCAGGCTTCCACGCGCCTTTTTTCACAATTCTTGGCAGCCATAGCCGGGGCAGCCTCACAACACTTCCCCGACCACGTCACAGGCTGGTAGACAGTGGGGGCAGCCAACCGAAGCAGCCCAGCCCAGCCCAGCAGAAGGTGGGGCCTGCACCAGCCGCCAGGGTTCCTGGGGCTTCTTCCCAAGCTGGCTCTTGCCCCTCCTGCTCTGTGCCAGGCACTGGGCAGGGAGGTGGGTCTGTAGCTGCTTCCTGGATCGCACCCTACCTCCAGTGGCTGCCCAGACCATCCCCGCGAGCTACCCCCACCCCAGCGCCACCTGGGCCCTTCCTTACCTGACACCAGCACGCTCATGATGGCCTCCAGAGGCCGGTTGTTGTCCAGTGCGCGGCTTAGCTTCAGCTCACCCGTGGAGGCATTGAGCAGGACCAGGCTGAGTTCATTTCCCCGCTCAAAGCTGTAAGTCAGACTATCTGAGATATCAGGGTCATGGGCAGGTACTCGGCCAATGGCACCCCCAGGGAAGCTGCTTGAGCGATTGGTGACATAGTTGTTGAAAAGGATCTCAAAGTTGCCCAGCACTGGTGGGTTGTCATTGCGGTCAAGGAGGCGGACGTGGACTGTAGCCCGGCTCACCAGAGGAGCTGACGTGGCCTGGATGACCAGGACGTACTCAGGCCGGTCCTCGTAGTCTAAGTCTACCAGGGCTGTCAGCTCCCCGGAGAAGATGTCCAGCTGGAAGACCTCAGGGATGTTGCCCTCCACAATCTGGTACATAATCTGGGCATTGGTGCCTTCATCGGGGTCAGTGGCTGTGACCCGGGCCACGGCTAGCCCAATGGGGCTGTTCTCTTCCACAAACACATCAAACTCATCCTGCTCAAAGACAGGGGGATTGTCATTCACATCCAACACAGTGACTGTCACTTCCATAGGTGTGCGGGCTGGGGGCATCCCCTTGTCCACTGCATATGCCCGCAAGACATACTGGGCCACGTTCTCTCGATCCAGCCTCCGTAGCGTTCGCACGATGCCTGACGTGGACTCAACAATAAAGTCACCGTCTCCATCGTCGCCTCCTTGGAAGGTGTAGAAGACCCTGCCATTAAGTCCAGAATCACGATCAGTGGCTGAGATCTGCAGGACGCTAGTGAAGGGTGACACATCCTCATAGACACTGCCCTGGTAGGAGTCTCGCAGGAACTGAGGGGCATTGTCATTCACGTCGTTCACCAGGATCTCCAGGTAGGTGGTGTCGGACTTCTGGGGAATGCCATTGTCCCGAGCAGTAATGGCCAGGGTGTAAGACACTTGGTCTTCGTAGTCCAGCTCAGCCTGGGTGGTGACAGCCCCCGTGTCTGCATCGATGCGGAACTGGGGGATGCTGTCCTCCATGAAGTAGGTGATGCGGGCATTCTCACCTGTGTCCTCATCCGTGGCGCTGATCAGCACCACCGTGGTGCCTGCCGGCCGGTCCTCATTAACATTCACTGTATAGTGGGAGCTCTGAAAGACAGGACGATGGGTGTTGGCGTCGGTGACATTCACCACAATCTGTGCCGTGTCCTGCCGAGTGCCATCGGAGGCGGTAACAGCCAACACATACTGCCGCTCAAGTTTGTAGTCCAGTGGCAGGGCAAGGGATACCAGCCCACCACCACTTTGGCTGGTGATGGAGAAGCGGTTTCGAGTATTGCCACTGGTGATCTGGTAGGTGATGACACTATGAGCATCACGGTCCACAGCTGACACCGTCACCACGCTGGTGCCCACAGCTGCATCCTCATTGAGCCGCACTGTGTACTCTGGTTGGGTAAAGGTTGGATTGTTGTCGTTGACATCCAGGACAGTCACGCTGACACTGGCCGAGGCAGTGAGTGCTGGAGTGCCATGGTCTCGAGCTTCTACCCCAAAGCTGTAGAAATCAACTTCCTCCCGGTCCAGTTCAGCAGCCACAGAGATCCAGCCTGTGCCATTGTTGATGGTGAAGGGGAAGTCATGTCCCACCCCAGCAAGGCGGTATTCCAGGCGGGCATTGTCACCAGCATCAGCGTCGATAGCCTGGACATGGAGAACCAGGTAGCCTAAGGGGACGCTCTCCAGGACAGTAGCCTGGAAAGGGGTGCTGACGAAGATGGGGGCATTGTCGTTGATATCCAGGACCTGTACTGTCACCAAGCCAGAGACATTAGAGAGTGGGGGACGGCCACCATCCTGTGCTCGCACCCGTAGGGTGTACTCCTTGGTCGTCTCATAGTCAAGAGGGCTCACCACATCCAGAGCTCCAGTCTGGGCATCCAGATAAAACTGTCCCCGAGCATTGCCACTCATGATGCTATAGTGCACCAGGGCATTGCTCCCCTTGTCTCGATCCGAGGCTGTGACTCGGAGTACTGGGGCCCCTGGAGTCACATCCTCCCTCACCTGGACCACATAGCGCTTCTCACTAAACTGGGGGGCATTATCATTGTCATCCTCCACAGAAAGGAAAACAGCGGCTGTGGTACTCCGAGGACCCGGGTCCCGACCCTGGTCACTTGCCTCTACCGTCAACTGGTAGGATTCCACCTCTTCCCGATCCACAGGGCCACGGGTTCGGATCACCCCAGAGCGAGGGTCGATCTCAAAGACTTCAGAGGGGCTGCCCCCAGACCCCTCCAGCAGGCGGTACAGAATATTGGCATTGGGAGGGGCATCACCATCCGTGGCCCTGACAGTGAGCACCTCATAGCCAACCTCCAGGTTCTCCCTGAGGCTCTCCTTGTACTCCTGCTGCTCGAACACAGGGTCATGGTCATTGGTGTCAGTAACCAAGATGGTGAGTGTAGCCAGGGCACTTCGTCGGGGCATGCCGTGGTCCTGCGCCGTGACCCTGAAGACGTGGGTGCTCTTGGTCTCACGATCCAGCTCCTCGGCTGTGGTTACTGCACCAGTGACTGGGTCCAGGGAGAAGAACTGGTTGGAGCGGCTATCAAAGAGGGCATCCATGGTGTACTCCAGTCGACCTGCCTCACCCTCGTCCGGGTCGATGGCCCTCAGGGATGCAACAGGGGTGCCTGCTGGCTGGTTCTCCGGCACTGTGGCCTGGTAGCTGGGGGGCTGGAACTGGGGGGCTGTATTTACATTCCTTTTCCGACGCCCACCCAGGGACTCTTCTGGTGACCCTTCCCCTGCCCTGAGCCCGGGGGCCTGTGCCAGCTTGCAGGACTGGCATCTGAGCCGTGGAGCCTTTAAGCACGGGTGCTCCTCGGGCAGTGTGAGCTTGCCCTGTGGGGAAAGGTGGCCTCCAATGCCCAGGAGGCGACAGCTCCAGGGGCAGCCTTCAGGAGCTGGTGGTAGGGGAATATGGGCCCCGGATTCTGGACACCAAACCCTCAGGCCATCGTGGTGGGGTACCAGGTGGCCAGTCAGCTCAGTGCCCGCATCCCTGCAGCGGCTGGTGTAGAGCCAGAGGTTCGACGCTGAGGATGGACACAGCCAGCCCATGGGGGCGCAGGCCCCCAAAGAGCCTCGTCCCCTGGACCCCAAGGAACGACAGGGCCCCACTTGGTCTCCCAATAGTGGCGGCGGCAGCAGCAGCAGCAACAGCAGCAGCAGCGGCGGCGGCGGCGGCGGCGTTGGGAGGGGGGCGCCGGTGGCCGGGCTCCGCATCTCTCCCAGCTCCCGGCCGGCGGCCGGGTCAACGGCGGCGGCGGCTCCTCCTCCGGCTCCTGCCGGCCCCGCCGCGCCTCATGCCCGGGCCAGGGCGCCAGTCCCCGGGGGCCTCCCGTGCGCCCCGCGGGGCCTGCGTCTGGATGGCTCGGCGGGACCCCGCGCTGCACCCTCCGACGAGCCCGGGCTCCCACCGCCCCCTGAGCCAGACCCGCTCCCGGGTCACCCTGAGCACCGCGGGCTGCCGCCGCGCCTCCACCTGCGCTCCGGGCACTCACCACCTGCGCCCGGGGGCCCCGCGGCGCCCCTGGCCTTGCCGGGCCCCGGGTTCCGGAGCCGGGGTGCCCCCTCCGCCCCTATGGGATCGCCCACCTGCGCCCGCGTAGCCGTGCGCCCCGACCCCGGCCCGGCCCCGGCGGCCCCCGACGGTCCCGCGCCGCCCGCTCGCGCCCCGCGTCCCCGCCGCGGCTGCTGCCTGTCGCCGCGGCCCCGGGCCCAGCCCCGCGCTCCCTCGCCTCCCCGGCGGGCGGGCGAGCTCTGCAGAGTCGCGGCGGCGGCTCATTACCATAGACCTGCTCGCGCCGCGGCCGCCTTAAAGCGGCAACGCCGGCCGCGCTGGAGGAGGTGGGCCCCACCCAGAGCACTCCTCCGCCCGACGCGCCAGGATTCCCTCCAGCAGAACCCTCCATCCCAATTTCCCCAGGCCGGCCTCGCCAGATGCCCGGTGCGAATTAGCGATCGGAAGCCACACAGCCGATGATAATCATGGTGGAAGTACCCTAAGTATGCCTAGAGGTTTCCAAAACATTTTAAGGGCTCTCAGAGGCCAAGTTCCCAGTTCATTCCAGTCATAAAAGCCCTCGTTGCTGTCCCCTCCCATAGGTCAGACAGAGTTAAAAGGGCCCTGAGCAACACAACAAAGCCTCCAAAATCCCAGAGAAGCACCCACAATGAGTCACCGGGCCCACTCGCTCCCTATCGTCCACCCCACCAGCGAGGCTGTGGTCTGACCAGCATGCCCCTTGGGGTCGGGCTGTTGGAAGAATGACCCCAGCCTCATGTTGGACAGCACTTGGGCTTTTCCAGGGAGGTAAATTAGAAGGGTCAGAGTGGGTGGAAGCCAGGTGGTGTAAACACACTATCACCAGATTCGGAGGACGGCTGCGGTGGAGCCTAGCTTTAACACAGGCTTCCTGGATCCTAGACAAGGGGCTTGCACTGCCCCCTGAGGTCCTGTCTAGAGAGGCGGCCTCTCATCCCCTCCTGCCTCCCTGTCCATGTCCTGCGGCTACCCCCTCCTTCCGCCCCAGTTTTGTGACCAGCGAGGAGGCCTACCTGGTACCCGGGCTCCTGACCCTCTCCAAGGCAGCTTCATTTGAGAGGGTGTGCAGGATTCCAGGGGTTCTCCAAGAGGACCAGACATGAAGCTGGACCACACGGAGAGCCAGGCAGGAGCCGTGCAGGCGACCCAGAAAAGGCTTCCCTACATCCTGGAGCAGCCAGGGACCCAGTCAGGTGGTCCCTGGGGGGATGCCCTAGCCTGGGGGGATGCCTGGGCCTGGGTCCCAGCCTCCAACACCACAGCTATGTGACCTTGCTCAAATTCTGTGCCTCAATGTCCCTTTTTGTAAAATGAGGGGATTGAATAAGGTGAATGGTTCTCAAATGTTTATTTAGCAGTAGAATTCTTTTCTTCAAAAGAAATCTGAAGTGGAAGGCCAGAATATAGAACAGATGAGTAGTGCTGCTGGGTTGAAGTGAGGGGGTCAGGGCCTTGCCCCTCTCCACCACTCCCCCAACCAAGAAATCCCTGGGCTGCTCTGTGCAACTTGAGGGTCTGGAGGAACCCATCTGAAAAGCACTGGATCAGGTGCTCCCTTCTACCACTGCCCCCGGTCACAGTGGTGCCACTCTCACTGGGTCACAGCAGAGGATCCCCCAGCCCCAGGCCCAAGGAGTGTCTGTGTGACCACACAGTGAGGCCAAGGATGAGAAATCAGCTTTTCTCTTTTCCCCTGGGGAAACAGGAAAGGAGATGGGCCTTGGGTACAGCAAGAAAGATTAGGGTTAGACTGTGCTCCTGGCAGGATGGATAGAAGTAGGTAGGAGGAGGACCCATGGCTCAAGGAAATGCCCTCCCCTTTGACCAAACAGGAGCTTTCTTCCTCTGAGCAAGGCCAAGGGCAGCTCTGGAGATGGAGGCATGGGTTACACAGCCTCCGCAGGGCTCTGCCTCTCTAGACTTCCTCAGACTCTGGAGTTTGGAAGGATCTAGGGGCTGCGTGGGCATTTTGTTCTTCACCTAATAGCCATGTGGTGCAGAGAATGCTTGGAAATTATACCATCTGTTAATTATCCTTTGAATTGGGGTTGGGTAATGAGACTCTCATTTCTGGTGAAGGCCCAAGCCAACCCGTGGAGAAGCTGCAGCTCTCCATTCATCTCGCTCCCTTTGTTGCTAAAATAAGCTTTCTGTGTGGGAGGAAAGAGTAGCCCTGGCTCTGGATCATGGAAGGTGGTTCTGGGGCCTTGCACCTTGAGGCAGGGGTTGCCAGGGAAGGCATGAGCTCAGAAGCCCCTTCCAGGTGGGTGGCCTTTCCACCCAAAGGCAGATAGGTTGGGGGATCCAAGGAACCCTTTCCTTCATCCCCAAGCACATTTGGCAAATAGTCCTTAATCTTCCCCAGTCCTCCCTCCGGGGGCACAGGACAGAGCTCTCTCCCCATCACTTCCTCAGATACTTCCAACTCCCAAAAGCAGGAGGGAAATTTCCAAGTTTCATATGCATCACTGAGAGTCTCAAATGAGGGAGGGGTTGCCCTGGTGGAGGCCTCCCTGATCCCCAGGGAAGGGCTGCCTGCTTCATGGAGCTTTCCAGTTGTAAGGAACCTATGGACCTCCCTCCTATGTGTAAGGGACATTTAGGCCTCCCTTCTGCATAGCTTTTAGGTGCTATCAAGGGGCAGCAAGGGCTTGGGGTCTGTTAAAAGAGAATTTATTGTTCTTCTAGTCCAAACCTCCCACTTCACAGTGGAGGCTCTGGGAAGGAAGGAAACCTGCTTGGCTAGCCTTGCGGCTGTCCTTTAGCTCTGGTGGGATTTCCTTACTCAGGTTGCTTCCTGAGGGCCCCCTGGATAAGGCATGGCCCTGGCTTTCAACACAACAGGGTCGCATGGGTGAAGTGCTCCAGAAGCAACTGAGAGAAAAGGCTAAAGGAATTCAGAGGAGAGAGCAGTGAGGGTGGAGGAAATCCCAGAGGGCCTCTAGAGGAGACGGGACTTGGGCTGCATCTTCAAGAATCAGGAACAGCATTCCTGGAAGAGGAATTCATCAGTTAAGTCACTTAATCTACACATTAAGTGTCTTCTCCATGATTATACAGCTAGTGATGGAAGAGCTAGGATTTGGACCCAGGCAATCTGACCCCAGAGCCCACTCTCTTAAGCAGTACACTATGAATGAATGAAAGGAATGAATGAAATGCAAGAAGATTGGGGTGGCTCTGCTGTGGCCCAGCACACTGGTGAGGAAGAACAAGGTGAGCTCTGCCTTGGGCAGATCCCTGTGGCCTGAAATTCTGGAACCAATGGCCTGCTGGGAAGGAGGGGTGGGGAGGGAGGCTGCTGATGGGATTGGTCATGGTGACCTTTTGTGGGTGGGCAGGGCAGTTTCTCTGGAAAGAGAAAGAGGACCTGGCACCCGATCCCATTTCTGGGCTCTGTGCTGCTTTAGAAAGGGCACAGAAACCAGAAGGAGAAAACCTGGCCATGGGGGACTCCTGGAGCTCCTGGACTGTGGGGTGGGTGGCGTGAAGGGACCAGGAGCCAGCAGACTGGGGGATGGGGGTGGCCAGAAATCTGAACACCCTTCGGTCTACACTTGCCTGTCGTGCCCCGCCCACTGTTCCCCACTTTCTTCAAGGCTGGAAGGTGCACTCCTTGTTGGGGCTCTGTTGTTTCTCAGTTCCCCACTTCAGGTCTGTCACAGAGGGGGATACTCAGTCAGGATTTTATGGATTCTTCATGTGGTCACCTCCCCTCCAAACCAGTCTCTGCTCGGCAGTGAAAGTAATTTTTTTTTAAACTAATAAACATTTTTAGGTTTAAAAAATCTCCCCCAGTTTTTTATTTGGGAAAATTTCAAGCCTTCAGAAAAATCAAAAGAATGGTGTAATGGTATAATAAATACCCTGCTAGATTCAACAATTTTTATTTTATTTTTTTCAGACAGGGTCTCACTGTGTTGCCCAGGCTGGAGTGCAATGGTGTGATCATAGCTCACTGCAGCCTTGACTGCTTGAGAACAGCCCCAAGTGATCCTCCCACCTCAGCCTCCTGAGTAGCTAGTGGGGACTACAGGTGCAGGCAACCCATGCCCAGCTTTTTTTTTTTTTTTTTTTTTTGAGAGGGGGTCTTGCTGTGTTGCACAGGCTGATCTCAAATCCTGGTCTCAAGTGGGATTACATATGTGAGCCACTGTGCCTGGTGTCTGGATTCAATAATTGTTGACACTCTGCTTTATGTCTCTCAATTTTTGAAGAATGAGAGGAAAATGAGGTGCCTGAGCCCTGGGCCCCTCCACAGGCAGCTCCTGAGACTCAGGGAATGCGGTTTTTTTTTTTTTTTAATTTTTTTTGAGACGGAGTCTTGCTCTGTTGCCCAGGCTGGAGTGCAGTGGCACAATCTCAGCTCACCACAACCTCTGCCTCTCGGGTTCAAGTGATTCTCCTGCCTCAGCCTCCCAAGTAGCTGGGATTACAGGCATGCACCACCATGCTGGGCTATTTTTTGTATTTTTAGTAGAGATGGGGTTTCACTATGTTGGCCAGGCTGGTCTCAAACTCTTGACCTTGTGATCCGCCCGCCTCGGCATCCCAAAGTACTGGGATTACAGGTGTGAGCCACTGTGCCTGGCCAGGAATGCAGTTTTGTGGGTAAAGTGAATGAGTTTAGAGCTGCCCTTAGAGTAGCCTAGAGACCCAGCTGGGCTACCAGATGGTGGCTCCAGGTATAAAGAGACATCTGGTCAGCCCTCTCTGCCATCCATCCAGTCATCAATCCATCCATCAATCCATCCATCCATCCATCCATCCATCCATCCATCCATCCATCCTTCCTCATTTCAGGTATTTATTTTTTGACCAATATTTTCCAAGTGCCTCCCCTTCTTCCCTTTCTTGCACACCCACAGGACTGCTGCTTCGACCAGGAACATGAAGGGGAATTCCTGGTATCATCTAATATCCAGTCCAATCCAAATTCCTTACTGTCTCCCAAAGGTCTTAGACAGCTGCTGCTTTCAAGTTCGTGGATTACATTCGGTCATATGTCACTCTTTTTTTTTTTTTTTTTTCTCTCTCTCTCTCTCTCTTTCCTTTTTTGGTGACATCAACTGAAGAGTCCAGTTTTCTTATTGAAGTGCCACATTCTGCATTTATCTGATTAAAGGATACCTAATGGTATCCTTCACAGGGTACTATTGCACGGCCTTAGATCTGAGCATGTCATTCCCCTTCTGAAAACCCTGCCGTGGGCCTCTGTTGTACCTTGAATAAAATCCAGCGTCCTTATATTTATCCACAAAGTCCAGTGTGGAGTGGCCCAGCCTCTTCTCACTCCTCCCCTTTCACTCTGTTCTGGACATGCTGGCTTCCTTCCAGCTGTTGAACATGGCAGTCTTAAATGCCCCCACTTTCCTGGCACATATGACAACTTGTAATTAGAGTATTTACTTGGCTAACATCAGTCTTACCCACTGGCAGTGAGCTCCAGGACCAGCGAGAACACATATGTCTTGAATGCCTATCACCTAGCACCTAGCACAGGCCTGACACACACAGTAGGCATGTGGAAAATATTGGTCAAAAAATGAATACATGGGCCAGGCATGGTGGCTCATGCCTGTAATCCCAGCAACTTGGGAGGCCAAGGCAGGTGGATCACTTGAGGTCAGGAGTTTGAGACCAGCCTGGCCAACATGGCAAAACTCTGTCTCTACAAAAAATACAGAAAGTAGCTGGCCGTGGTGGCATGCGCCTGTAATCCCAGCTACTTGGGAGGCTGAGACGCGAGAATCACTTGAACCCAGGAGGCGGAGGTTGCAGTGAACCGAGATCATTCCACTGCACTCCAGCCTGGGTGACAGAACAAGACTGTCTTAAAAAAAAAAAAAAGATAAAAGATAAAATGAATACATGAATGGAGGATGGATGGATGGATGGAAGAGAGGGGTGACCACATGTCCCTTTATGCCTGGAGCCACCATCTGGTAGGCCAGTTGGGTCTCTAGGCTGTTTTAAGGGCAGCCCTGAACTCATTCACTTTAACCACAAAACTGCATTCCCCATGCCTGCTGCAGCCAGGGGTAGAGGTTTTGATGTCCCAGCCCTGTGAGATAGACCTTCTTTGGGGCTTGTTAAAAGATGATATTGGATGCTTTATCCTAGTGATAGGTTCCACCCACAGTGCCAGTGTTCTTTGTCAAGGGTGGCTTAATAGGCCCAGCATTCCATAAAGATGTAAAGCCATCTAAGATCCAGCTGAAAATACTGCCTCTGACCACCGGGCAGGAAGAGATGGAACCTGGGGCTGAGCTTCGAGCGGCAAATCCCTAAGCACCCTCTGAATAACGTGGCTGTTCAGGCTGTCAGAGCAGGCCAAGGAAGGAGGCCCTGTCTGGCCAGAGCCATGCTCCAGCCACGGGGGTAGGTGGCTAAGTGTGAGAGGTACACAGATGAGCTATGTCCCCAAGGGACAGCCAGTCCCTTGGACAGAGACAAAAGCTGTCACAGAGCAATAGTCACTAATATTTTTGTGTGAGGGTGGAGGAGTTAGGGAGGGCTTTTTAAAGAAGGTGGCATTTGGCCGGGCACAGTGGCTCGTGCCTATAATCCCAGCACTTTGGGAGGCCTAGATGGGCGGATCGCCTGAGGTCAGGAGTTTGAGACCAGCCTGACCAACATGGAGAAACCCCGTCTCTGCTAAAAATATAAAATTAGCCAGGCGTGATGGCGTATGCCTGTAATCTCAGCTACTTGGGAGGCTGAGGCAGGAGAATCGCTTGAACCCAGGAGGCGGAGGCTGCGGTGAGCCGAGATCGCACCATTGCACTCCAGGCTGGGCAACAAGAGTGAAACTCCATCTCAAAAAAAAAAAAAAAAAGAAAGTGGCATTTGAGCTATCTTGAAGAGGAAGGAAGAATTCCACTAATAGGCAGGAGGAAAAGGCATCCAGGCAGGGGGAATAGTGTGAGCAAGCGTGGAGAGGTGCAACACACGGTCAGTGCCAGGAAACAGGAGGAAACAAGGGGGCGGTGAGAATAAGGAGCAGAGAGCCGCTAATCTGAACTGGGGGCACATTTTGATGAGCTGGGGCTCCAGCTGAGAAGTCTGGACCTTATAAGTTGAGGGGAACCATCTGAAGTGTTTTGGCAGGGGAGGAATGATCATGGCTGTGCCATCTGGCAGGCTAATCTGGCACAGTGAGGAGGCTGCGCCGGAAGAAGGGACTGAGGTCCAGCAGACTAGCAAGGAGGCCACTGTAATAGTCCAGGAGGAGGAGGGCTGTGCTGGGGCCAGGGAGCAGGCTGTCAAGGGGGCAGACCTGAGTGATGAAGACTCAATGGCGCTGCGAAACAGACTGGCCCCTGGAGATGAAGAGGAGAGAGTTGTCCAGGGTGAGTCTCAGGTGTGTGTTGGGGTGCCTGAATACTAAGAGGAGATGCCCAATGTGTATGCTGGGGGTGGGTGGAGATGCTCAGATGAGAGAGAATGGATTTGAGAGCCCTGCATGTGGAGGTCACAGAGCAGCAGGGAAAGCGGAGGTGGAGGCCAGCATTAGGGTCAGGTGCCATCTCCTGACCCTGCCCACATCTCCAGCCTCCAGTCAGTATCGCCCTTACTTCGTGCTCCAGCCATTCAGGCCTTCTTCCTGTCCCCTCGTGCAGTTCCCTCTGGAACAGTTCACCTTCCCTCTGAGGGGAATGGGGTGAAGGAGGGCCAGGAATGTTAATGAGGTAACAGAGCCTGCAAGTGTCCACTGTTCATTCATCTTTGAGGGAGAGGAGCCAGATGGGATCGCAATTTGACAGGAGCGGCAGGAGTGCAGGATGGCTGTTTTCAGATGGGGAATATGTTAGCAGGTCGGGACTGAGGGGAAGTGGGGCGGGAGGTTCAGCAGAGAGCTAGCTCAAGAACAAGGACTCAGGGGACGCAGGATGGTGGCGAGATCCAGGGCACAAGTAGATAAGACCTGGTTTTGGAGAAGGAGTTAAAAAAAAAAAAAAAAAGGTTTTCTCTGAGACAAGATGGAAGGAGGCAAGGATGAAGCCTATTCCAAATGGGAGCTTAATTCTTCCATTTCTTCAGGTTTAAAAACCACTTGTCCCAGAAGGTCACACCGTCTTATCAGCAACTTACACCCCAATGAAAATAAACTCCCAGACCATTTTGACAGCAGGTTTGTGTAGGGGGAAGGGAACCAAGTCCCATGGAGGGACAGGGACCAATCTCCAAAATGCAGGGCTTGTGAACCAGCCAGTCAGAGCAGCAGAAGAGGACCCGCCCCTCCGTAACAAGAGGTTCTCTCGGAGGTGGCTGGGACACCCTACCTCTGCCGGAAGGTCCCAGAGAGGTAAAGACCTGGAGTTCAGGGCTTCTTTCCTGGCAGGTGGATGGGGAGCTGCACATTGCTGGGTTTCTGCAACATGAACCTGCCTGCAGCACCCCCACCCCACCCCCATGGGGAGGGCTTTTTTAATTTTTATTTTTTTGAGACAGAGTCTCACTCTTGTCACCCAGGCTGGAGTGCAGTGGCACAATCTCGGCTCACTGCAACCTATGCCTCCCGGGTTCAAGCGATCCTCCTGCCTCAGCCTCCTGAGTAGCTGGGATTACAGGTGAGCGCCACCATGCTCGCCTAATTTTTGGTATTTTTAGTAGAATCGGAGTTTCACCATGTTAACCAGGCTGGTCTCGAACTCCTGACCTCAGGCGATCCGCCCTCCTAGGCCTCCCAAAGCGCTGGGATTACAGGTTGGCCCCGCCGGGGAGGGCTCTTAAAAGGGCAATGTCAGAGGCCGAGGCATCAGCCCCACCAGGACCTGGCCAAGTCCAGGCTGCAAGGATGCACTCCCCTTTTGTACCTGGGAAGAGCTGCTGGGGAACCCCATGTTGGGAGGTAACTGGGAGAGCGGGGCAGGCCCCTCATCCCGGCACAGGCTCCGACACGCAGCACATTTGTCTGGGGCCCATCCCAGCTCTGCCTGTCAGACTCATCCTGGGAGTGCAGCCAGGGCCGCCCCCGCCACGTACCCCCCGGGGAAGGATGGGGACTTGGGGAGAGGAGGCAGTCTCAGGACCTGGGGTAAACCGGAAAAGCTTCAGGGGAGGAAAAGCAGGACAGACGGCTAGGAGAATGTTGGTTCCCAGGAGTGAGGTTTCAGTGTTTGGCTAATGAGCTGCCCTGCCCGGACTGTGAGCGCAGGCAGGTCCCTCGGTCTTACATTGGGTCCCCAGTTACCAGCCTCTTTAGAGTTTCTAGAAGTCTGGCTTATGGTTGTCTCTCTTGGTGGAGAGGCCAGACTGTTGGTCCCAGTGTTTCCTCACTCCCTGCCTAAAGCACCCAGACCTGCATCTTGGGCCCTGAATACCTGGGTGTGGGAACCCAGGGTTGGTGAGGGACCCAGGGCTCTGACTCACTCCACTAGGCCTCTGGAGGGTGTTTGCTAACTGAGGTAACCTGGGTAGCTGAGGTTGGAGATGGGGCAGGTCAAGGTGCCAGGGATGAGGGCATCAGGCGTGGGATGCGGAGGCAACTACCAGGGTGGAGTCAAGGCTATTGGGCCTGTTCCCAACTGCTCGGCTTCCAGGTGGGTCGGCCCCTCCTAAATGAAGCTTGCATCAGCCCCATCCCACTGCCTCAGGGAGGGAGAGTGTCTGGTTTTCCCTCTCTGAAGGAAGGCGAACCACACCTTTCCCAACAGTTATTTGTGAGCAGGAACTGTGTTACCTTCTTTCTGTAAACCCTGCTCCTAATGGTGCCTGGCACAAGGTAAGCACTCGGTGACCGTGTGTGCCCTCCTGCTGTTGTGCTCTTGGGTATGACCTGTGGGGAGGGACCTCAGCCACAGTCATCCTTGCCTTCACTACCATTGACTTCCTCTCCTCTGGCTTCTGGAAGCATGGGGTCCCTTATAGTTACTTTCTGCTAACAAGCCAGTTTGTCCATACAGCCATCTTCCTAGCCAGGCTCCTACACCAGTCCCTACACGGGCAGGAGGAAGGCTGGCAGGGAAAGCTGGGCTGCCCAAGGCAGGAGGGTCTCTCTGCACAAAGCAGCTGAGAGTCCAGGCAGCCAGCTCCAGCAGGTAAGTCAGCTGGGTCCTCAGGTACTCAAAGCCCCAGCTTCTGCCCTCCCACAGAGCTCTCAGGGCCATGGCAAAAAGCAGAGCCTCCTACTGGTAGGAAGGTCACAGGCACCAGGAGCCTAAGCAGGTAGGCGTGGGGAGTGGTACAGGCAGCTGTAGGGACTTCTAAGACAGAGCTAAGGCAGAGCAGGGGCGTTCAGGGCCCTGTGAGAGTTCCCAGTGGGCTTCTGGAATGGTATAGGGGGTGGGGCAAAACTAGCCTCCTGCACACTGTGTACGCTGCCTTTCTTCAAACCAAATAGTTGAGGCCACAGGAAATGTGAGTTTCTGGTCCTTCTGAATTACAAATGGGAGCAGCTTGCTCTTTGTCCCCTTGTCCCGGCTTTGTTATCCCAGAGCTGGGGCAATGGGCTATGGCCCAGGCGGGTCTGCCTGTGGGCCCCCAGCTGGCATAGCCAGGCAAGACAAGAGAGCCACTGTCACCCCTTCACGTACCTACCTCAGTTTTGACAGGGTTTCCAGCAGCAAGATTAATAGGATCAATCCCAAGCCCCCAGTGGAAAATGGAGCACATGGCCCCTTTCCTTGGTACTACGCTCCAGCAGGCCCAAGTCGCTGCTCAGGGACTAAGGAAGCTGAGGTGAGATAAAGGCTCCTAAGTGACAGCCCAGTTCACATTCCAGCTCTCAACCTCCCAAAGAAACATAAAGCACTGCCGAGGAGTCAGGACTTCCGACCTCCACCAGGCCACGTTGTCTCATCTCCCTTACCGTCCTTGTATTTCTGTCTTCCAACGGATGGAACAAGCATAATCATATAATCATGTCCCCACCCTACCTTCTGGGACCATCACAAAGATAAAAGAGATCATCTATAGGGAGTATTTTAACCTCCTAGGAGAGAGGCACTAAACTAACAGAAGCTGTTATTAAAGTAAAGGGTTTGTAGATTGCAGATGAAAGGCAGCAGGTAAATAAACAGCCTGAACATCACCCTCCCCTGAGAAAGGAACTGGCTATTAGGGCAACAGTGGGAGCTCCACAAAGGGGCTGCAACATTTTCTCCTCTCCTCTGCCCTGCTGGCTATCCCAATCCTTTGGAGGTGCAGCAGCAAGTTGGTATGCAGTTGGTCTCCCCATGTGGGGATGGCTGTAACGAGAGAAACTGCTGTTAATAAGTCCCCAACCCATGCTAGGCATAGAAGCTAGGGGCTCTTCTGGATTAAATACAGCCTCTCGCTTTCCACAGAGTCCTTTGTAGGGAACAGAAGTGCTAAGAGGCTTTTAAAACAGTTCTGGTCTCTAAGCTAGTCCTACCTCAATGATTTCAAGCAGGAATATATTTGTAAAGGAGGATCCTGGCCCTTGCCCTGCAAGCTTTTGTGATTCAGACTCCATCTTCCACCTTCCCCTTGAGCTTTTTCTAAGTGTACCCCTCCCTTCGCTTACCTGTTCAAAGGCTCTGTGACTTGCTAACTGGAGGGAGCAGCCTAATTTGGAAGGAAAAGCAGAAGTGTATATCAGGGAGAACCTCAGAGGCGGGGTTCAAGCCCGGGGAAGAAGACTGAGGAAGAGTCCTAAGCCTTCCCCAGAGACGCTTTATTACACGGTTTCATCAGTCATCAATGATGGGTCCCTATGCCCATGCGAGGAGACAGGAACATCTGTGTGGTACATGGCACTGTTCCCCTCTCAGCTACGCAGTCAGATGGGGGCAGGGGGATGAATGGGTGCTTGGCTTCCCTGCTGTTGGGCAGGCTCTGAGATCTCAGCGGAAAGAAATGAAAGCCTGGCAAATAGGGAGGCAGGAATATTCAAGCATCGGTGACCTCCATGTTCTGCAGCCTGTTTTCTAGGGTGATGTCTCTTGCTGCTGCTTTCTTTTTGCTGCCCTCATGTTGCTTCTTCTGCTTCTTTGATGGCTCCTGCTCAATGGGCGCAGGCTTCACAAAGGGGATCAGTTCTTGCAGTCCTGGGAGGGAAGAGCCAACCAAATGACCTGTTGTTTCTCAGTGAGTCAAAGCCCTAAGACCTCTGGGGAGAATTCAACAAGACAATGATCCCTTTGAACAGAGGGGTCCCTTTGATAGGCACTGGTTTCCTTTATTCTTTTCTTCCCTAGTCTGAATTTTAGCAGCATTTCAACATCATACCTGCACTGGCTACTTTCTCAACCAGGCCCCCTGCCCTGCCCAGCCCGAGAGGGCAGACCGAGTTTCAGGGGCTGTGTCTGAACAAAAAAACCTGGTATATCCTGAAAGGGGACTGCTATTTAGAAGAGTGTGAAGACAGAAAAGAGGAGAACGATGAGATGAGCTGGGAGTTTTACCTGGCGGCATGAACTCCTTCAATTTCTCAGGCACAGTGATGCCCTTCTCTGTCTGGTAGTTCTCCAGGATGGCGCAGATGGTGCGGGTAGTGGCGCACATGGTAGCATTGAGCATATGGACAAACTCCACCTGGGAAGACAGGGTCCCAGAGGGGAAGTCGGGCTCAACTCTCATCGGGTCTTACTGACGGCCAGGAACCATCCATTCAACCAGACTTCCCCAACCACAACTGTCCAAATCAAAGTGATGGGTTCTACCCCTTAGCAACTTTTTTCTAAATTTGAATTATTTGGTATTTATTGCCTATTAGATAACTGCAGAAAGATCCCTCATGTTTCCATGAGTGACAAGTGGTAGCTTCTGGTATTCTGAGGAGTTGGGCCCTTTGAGGGAAGGAAGAAACTACTATTGTGGCCTTTCCTTTTCACCCCTTTCAAGCTCCTGACTTGGATAAGAGTAGGGCCTGAAAATTGGGTTTGAAGAGAGCAGCTTACAACCCAGACCTTCTTGGGTGAGAAGAGGGAAGCCTCCAACTTGTTCTGTGTAGATAAATGGAGATTATTCTTTCTCTGGAGTTAAGAAAAACAAAGCCAGAAAGAGAAAAGCTAGAATTACCTTATAGAAGAGAGCTAGATTCAGGTTTCTAGCTAAAAGAACTCAGTCCTGACTCAGTAGAAGGCATTTTCAGATTCCCTTTTTGGTCTAGATTGAGAAGCTCAGATTTTCCCATGATGCTGGGGACCAGTGCACCCCAAAGGCTGAGAAATAATTCAGACGGGCCATGTACTGAAGACTCTGCTTCCCACCTCCCTGGGGGCCATCTACCTTGTCCATCATCTTCTTGGTTTGCCCATATCGGATTCGAAGCCGGCGAGCCTGGTAATCCGTGCAATTAGAACAGGAGACCAACTCACGGAAGGCTCCTGAGCCCGGAAACCAGGCCTCCAGGTCAAGCTTCTTACTGGCAGCATGATTCAAAGAACCTGTAAGGAAAAACCCCTAGAATTCATGAAGGAGGGATGGTATTTCAGAAGGTTAACCTTTAGCAAGCCTGAAGAATTCTTTAATTCATGTCCTGTCTCCAGAGGTGAAATCACACCCAGATATTCTTAACACCAAATACTCCCAAGTGAGAAGAGTGTAATATTTTAATTAATGTGGGCAATGAGTTGAATTGTGAGCTGTTTCTCTGTGTGGCAGCTCAGCTGGTAAGGGTGGCGTCTGGGATTACAGGAAAGGGAGGCTGAGAAGAGGCTGGGTCCCATACCTGAGACAATATTCACAATGTGGTAAGGAATCCCCAGGGACTGGTAGAACTCCTCTGCGGTGGTAATCATCTCTTCAAACATCTCCCATGACTTGTTGTCATGGGGTGATGAGTACACAAACTGTTCAATCTGCAGAGAGGGACCCAAGGAGACGGTGACAGCGGTATAGGGTGAATAAAGGACTGAAGTGGGAGACATCCTTGCCATGAAGACCTGTTTCCACACCACTGGGAGGCAGGCAAGTCTGGGCCCCCAGCAACTGGGACTGGACCACAAGAGCAAATGCTTATGGTGCGAGCTTCCCATATGCATGCCAGCCCCTGTTCTGAGTGCTTTACATATATTGACTGGGATAATCCTCACAATAGGCCACAACAGGCCTGGTGAGGCAGGCACTGTTACTGTTATCCTCCTCGTACAAAGGCAGAAATGGAGCACTGGGGGCTTATGCATTTTGCCCAATGTTACACAGCTGGTGAGTGGTAAAGCCGCAGCCTGGTTTCAGGGTCCATAATCCACGCCACTCCACCATGCACTTCCCCAGAAACACAGAGGTAAGCAATGAGAGGAAAAGCTGGAGCCAGGATGGGCCTCAGCAACACAGATCCTATCTCTCATCTAACCATTCTGGAGACAGAGAAAGTTCCACTCCTTACCCTGACCCATCTACTCACCTTCTCAAACTGATGGACTCGGAAGATGCCACGGGTGTCACGGCCATGGGAGCCCACCTCCTGACGGAAGCAGGTAGACAGGCCAGCATACTTGATGGGCAGGTCCTCCGGCCGGAGCCACTCATCCCGGTGCAGGGCAGCAATGGGCTGCTCTGAGGTGGCAATCAGGTACTTCTCATCATAGGAGTTGTCATCAGACTTTTCACTGCCTTTGCCAATCACCTGTGGAAGGAAGGAGCTATACCAGTTAAGAGGAAGTGGGGAGGACCTTGGCTAGAATAAGAAACCACAAGAAAGAGATCAATAATAGTGCAGGAAAAATTTCCTTTAATCCCTGCCTGGGAGTGGGGAGAGAATACTAAAAAGATAAAGGAATGGGTCAGTCCAAAATGGGGTCCCTGACAGAGATCAAAGAAATGTAAATTAAGAGGAAAGAATATTTTCCACTTATCTTTTTTTTGCTTTTGAGACAGAGCCTCACTCTGCTGCCCAGACTGGAGTGCAGTGGCACAATCTCGGCTCACTGCAACCTCCACCTCCCAGGTTCAAGCGACTCTCCCGCCTCAGCCTCCTGAGTAGCTGGGATTACAGGCACGCGCCACCACGCTCAGCTAATTTTTGTATTGTTAGTAGAGACAAGGTTTCACCATGTTGGCCAAGCTGATCTCGAACTCCTGACCTCAGGTGATCCACCTGCCTCAGCCTCCCAAAGTGCTGGGATTACAGGCGTGAGCCACTGTGCCCAGCTATTTTCCACTTATCTAATACAGAAAACTCATCCATGATGAATAATGGTCAATGCTGGCAGGTATGCAATAAACCTGTGCTGGTAGCCACATACATTAATCCTTGTGAGACGTTTACTAAACACCAATGTGGAGCAAAAAGGGACACCAGTCTCTGCTTTCTTGGTGCTTACAGGTTAGTGGTTATGATCCTTAAAGAATATACTTTGCTGTTCAGCTGAAGAAGATAATGCAAAAAAAAAAAAAAGTTCAGACAGGACAAAGTTCACTGTAACATTATTTATGTAATATTATACAACCATAAAAATGAAGACCATGCAGTAACACAGAAAAATACTTTTGATATAATGATACATAAAAAGGTGGCCAGGCACGGTGGCTCATGCCTGTAATCCCAGCACTTTGGGAGGCCTAGGCAGGCAGATCACTTGAGGTCAGGAGTTCAAGACCAGCCTGGACAACTTGGTGAAACCCCATCTCTACTAAACATACAAAAATTAGCCAGGTGTGGCCAGGCGTAATGGCTCATGCCTGTAATCCTAGCACTTTGGGAGGCCAAGGCGGGTGGTTCACCTGAGGTCAGGAGCTCGAGACCAGCCTGGCCAACATGGCGAAACCCCATCTCTACTAAAAATACAAAAAAAAAAAAAAATTAGTCGGGCATGGTGGTGGATGCCTGTAGTCCCAGCTACTCAAGAGGCTGAGGCAGGATAATCCCTTGAACTCGGTGGGTAGAGGTTGCAATGAGCCGAGATCATGCCACTTCACTTTAGCCTGGGTGAAAGAGTGAGACACCGTCTCAAAAAAAAAAAAAAAAAAAAAAAATTAGCCAGGTGTGGTGGCGACGCCTGTAATCCCAGCTACTCGGGAGGCTGAGGCATGAGAATCACTTGAACCCAGGAGGCGGAGGTTGCAGTGAGCCAAGATCGTGCCACTGCACTCCAGCCTGGGTAACAGAGTGAGACTCTGTCTCAAAAAATGAATAAATAAATAAAAATAAAAATTAAAAATAATGCTAAGTAAAAAGGCAATTTATGTACATGGCAATTATAAGTATGTGAAAACAACATATATATGAAAAAAATCCCAACGTGAATATTTTAAGATGACAATTGTTATATTAGGTCAATGGGAAAGCAGATAATTCCCTCTGCCATTTCTAAATTTTGTTATGTAGCAGCATTTTAATTAAAAAAAAAAAAAAGTAAGGAAGAAAGGTTCCCCTGGATCAGTGTTTAGAGGCCTGGAAAACTACCTTGCTACCTGGCAGTAGGAATTTAGCCACTGTGGGGCCATTCACATACAACATACGAAAGCTCTAGGGCTGTGCAGCCTAATATGGTATAGCCAGCCACACATGACTATTTAAATTAAATTGGGCTGGGCATAGTGGCTCACACCTGTAATCCCAACAGTTTGGAAGGCTGAGGCGGATGGATTGTTTGAGCCCAGGAGTTTGAAATCAGTTTGGGCAACATAGTGAGACCCTGTCTCTACATAGGAAATTAATTAAAACAAAAAAAAATTAAATTAAATTAAAATTTAGTTCCTTGGTTGCATCAGCCACATTTTCAGTGCTCAAGTCACATATGGCTGATGGTTGCCATGCTGGATCATGCAGACTTAGAACATTTCCATCAGTGCAGAAAGTTCTATTAGGCAGCGCTATATTCATTCTTACAGAACTGAGGTTTTTATCAGACAAGAAGTGCCAGCCAAAATTCTTCACTATGAAAGCTGTGATTCTTCCTGCCTGTGGGTCCAAGAAGCGTCTGGATAAGAGATGGAGATTGCAGGACTCAGGGAGCACCAGCTACCTAACAGTTTCCATAATACTCCACATAGGTTTCTCCCTACTGTTACCTGCAGCGGATATTTCTAATGTTCTGTTAGTGATTATCTAATCTTAGGGGTTGAAATTAGAAAAAGAAAGAAAAGGTAAAACAGGTTTTAGCGAGTAAAGGAACACATTCCTCCCTTCATTAAAAGAAAGAAGAGAGGAGGTCAAGGTTATACTGATGCTCAGGGTTTAGGGAGAGCACTTTGTTTCCCAGTGCGTCTTGAATGAAAACTTAACTTTTACCTCATCAACAGAAACAATGGAAAGATCGTTCTAATTATTGAACTATCTCCCTATATAAATTAGATGAGTCCAATAGCAGTTGTCTAACTCTACCTCCACTGTCTGGAGAGGAAATAAGCCAGTAGGAACTAAGTCCCTATTTCTGACAGAAGAGTTGAAAGGGAGGGACAAATGAATAGCAGACACTGCTGCGTTGGACAGCTGTTAGCAGAGACGCTCTAGAAATCTTGAGTGCTGAACACAGAGTGGGGTGCTGTTATTGGTGTTAGAGCCAGTTGATCAGAATGACCTTCTGAACCTTGACTTGAATTGTCTGGCTCTCCCTGACATGGTCCATGGTTGAGAAGGAGCCACAAACTGGAAGCCACCTCCATCCCAAGGCAAGTATGTCTCACCCTGTGGAAGCTTCCAGTCTGGGGTTAGGAGTGGGAGGACATGGGAAGCGGGCTAGGAGATCAGTGCCACCACTGTAATTTCCTTTTGTCCAAGCACCCAAGGAATGGGCTTCTTTTCTAAGCTCATGGTGTTCAAGTATGCTTGATTTAGATACATCATACAGATTACCCAGGGAAAGGTAAAAGAGGCTCTGCAGCTGCACTGTCTAATATGGCAGTCATTAGCTACATGTTTAAGTTAAAATTAATTAAAATTAAAAATGTGCTTCCTCCATTGCACCACCCACATTTTAAGTGCTCAAGAGTCACAGAGAGAGAACGTTTCCATCATCGCAGAAAGTCCTATTGGACAGCACCACTCTGCATCACTGAAGTTAAGCTACATAACTTAAGAAGTCATTCTGTCACCTGACCCAGGCTACTCACCTTATAAAGTTCTTCATCAAACTGGCTGAGCTGTGCCACCTCCTGCATGACCTCCTTCCTCATGAAAAAGGGGGTATAAATGGGAATGTAGCCCCGACTTCCCAAGGTGCGAAGGGCATACTGGATGAGAGCCTGTTCCAGGAACACCAGGACCCCCTAGAGGAGCAGAGACACAGTACTATGTGATTGGGTCTTGTCACCATCATGTTCAGCTAGAACTGACACCTAAAGGCACCTGGGCCAAGAGAACAGGACTACTGAGGGGCAAGCAGGAGGCCAAGAAAAGACCACAGATCCCAGCAACTGACATTCTGAACCTTGAGATTCGTTCTGAACACTGAAGCCCAGCAAATCATCCAGGCACACCGTTAAGAGAATTATCTTGATGTTCTCAAAGCACTTTGGGCCTACACAAACCACAGAGCTTATGACAGTGGATTTTGATTCTTTGTTACTTGTCTGACTGTCCAATTATACTGAGCTACTTAAAGGCAGAGACTGTTCTGATTCAGTCAGCAAAACAGACATTCATTATGGAGGACCACTTAGTGGCTTTTGTTCTACGGAATCCTGATAAGCCCTCTCTTGCTTTAGAAAGAGAATTGCATCTAATTGCCAATACATTTGCAGAAAGGCAAGTACAACTGGTAGATCTGTGGGCCTCTTTAAACAGATTATGTTTCTCTACAAAAAATATATATATATATATATATATTTTTTGTTTGTTTGTTTCTTTTTCATAATCCTATCCTCACTGGTTCCCAGCTCTTACCTTCAAGAAGTACCCTCGACTCCCAGCCACCACGGCCCCCTTTTCGCCTTCAAAGCCATCTACCATCACCACCAGGTCCACATGAGAGTACTTCTTCCTGACTGTACAATCACCCCAAATCCTCTCTACTTTGTTGTCCACATCCTAAGGAAACAGAGCAAGAAAGAGAGATACAAGACATATGATTTTATTATTTTTAAATTAATTTTTTTTTTTTGGAGACAGGGTCTTACGCCGTCATCCAGGCTGGAGTGCAGTGGCACAATCTTGGCTCACTGCAGCCTCAACCTTCCAGGCTCCAGTGATCCTCCCACCTCAGCCTCAGCTGGGACTACAGACAGGTGTGCAACACTATGCTCGGCTAATTTTTGTATTTTTTGTAGAGACAGGGTTTTGCCATGTTACCTAGGCTGGTCTCAAACTCCTGGGCTCGAGTGATCCGCCTGCCTAGGCTTCCCAAAGTGCTGGGATTACAGACGTGAGCCACCGCGCCAAGCTTGATATATGATTTCTTAACTCTACAACCTCCATCTTTCCAAACTTTATTCCACGAACAACTTAGCTTTGTGAAGTCATCGCTTAACTCAAACACTACTGTGTCTCATAACTAGAGAAGGCAACTTGCTACTCAATGGAGAAGTAGTAACTTACAAAGTTTGAGAAGTAATTCTAGCCATGAAACTGGGAGTGATGATTTTCCAAGAGGTCTATAGCATTCTCTCGGGGTTTTTTTTTGTTTATTTCTTTTTTTTACCCTTTTAAATTACCCCTCAAATCCTGCACAAGGACAACTCTTCCCAGACAATCGACATTGCCTGGGGTGCAGAGGAGAATGTAGACTTTTTTTTTCCAGGCTCTCATTGGTCCCAGGGCCACATGAGGGCGGACTCAGGGCCCTGACCTCCAGAGTCGTCTCGTGGTCTGTGCTCTGCAGCCTCCTGCACACCCCAGCCTGCAGTGAGTTTAATGTTCACCAGGGAATGAATGAAAGAGGCACAGATGGGCCCTGCTACGGCTGGGGTGTCAGGGAACAAAGGCTGGGCTCAGAGCAGCTTTGTGCAGGGGAAGCTCCCGCTCAGCAGGAAACTTTTATCATGCAGATTTCCCTTCAACCTGCAGCTTCTCAGCAGGGTGTGGGTGAGGGGGTTAGGTTGATTTAGCAGATCCCTCCCACGAGATGCCTGCTACCACGGGCAACATGCAGTGGAGGACAGCAGCCCTATTTAGAAGACATTTCTGTGCCAGGAGTCTCCTCCTACCTGCTGTCTCTGCTACTTCCCAATCAGACAAGGATCTGACTCCTGCAATTCTCAATTGGTGGGCAGAGGGAATATACAAAGAACCTGCTTCTGACAGACAATGCCAGTGTTCCACAGATCTCCTCCCGTCCCCGCCCCTGCAGAGACAGCAGCGACCTAAGGCAGCCTCCTGCTGCGGCACAGCCACCTACCTCATCGTTACTGATGGGTACAGAAGGGTGCAGAAGGTTCCCAATCTCTCGGAGGTTCTCAAACCGCTCTGCTTCCAACTTTATCCGCTCTGCGTCACACTTCAGGATGGCTTCATCAATGAGGAGTCGGACTTTTTTGATTTGTGAGACTTTCAGGTTCTGCAGATGAACAGGCCAGGCCCATAAGCAGGACAGTGAGGCAAGGACAGCACAGGAATATGATTCGGTTGCCCTAACCCTGTTGTGCTCTAAAGATAGCCCTTGTGGTAGCATTTTAAAAACTGGAAACGAAGACTTTTAAGAACTGAGATTTATTTCACACACAGATATACACAGTCTTGCCCTACAAATCCATCGGCATTTTTCTTTGGGGGTGCTTGAGGCAGAGATAGATAGTTCTGGCCACTATCTATTGTTCCCATACATTGCAGAAATTTAAGTACTGCCACTCTCTTATGAGAACTTTCCCTTAATTTGCACTTTCTGATTTTCTTGACTGAACCAATTTAGCACTCCATTGATGTGCTGCATTCAACTGTTCTCTAGGAAGATTATAAATTTATTAGGAGTAAGAGATTTGTCTGAAGCATATTTTGTATTCTGTATTGCAGGTGTTTCAAACTGTGCTCTTATTTCTTTGAGGCAAGCGCTTTAGCAGTAGGGCCAGGCAGGTTCAGGCCCCCAATCCGAGACCTTCAAGCACAGCAACTTTGCTTTTTTGGTTTATGTTCTTGCTATATGTTAAGGGTTTCAAGAAAGGGTTCAGTGACTAAAAAACTCAAAAATTACTGCTCTTGCCAGCGTACTGAATATTTACTGTGTTACAGTAAACTGAAGTTTCTTGCCTTTGTGTAACAAACGGTAGAATATGGAGTTACATAAACCAAACACAGTTCCTTTCCTTTTTCTATTCTTCCTGCCCTTGACTCTCCGACTCTCCCACTCCATCTGTCTCCATCTCTGCTGTCTAATAAATACTCAAATATAGAATATAACAAGAATGGGTGGGGACATTTCCCAGCAGCAGAAATGAAAGGATGTCACAATGCTGTGTGGAGCAGAGTGAGAGCACTCACTGTCTAGGAATAAAATTAAGACAAAATAGCAGAGATCCTAACTTAGAAAAGAACTATAACTTACAGCTAAAGCGTCTGCAGTAAGGTCATCGAAACTCAGCACATTCTCTGGGACAGACTCATCATCTCCCACTGGCTCTTTTTTCTGCAGGAAGGAAAAAAACCCAACACAAATAAATAAAAGAAAATCTCTGGCATTGTTTTATAAAATGTACACCAAATTAACGTATTATATAAATGAATCACAGAACTTCTTACATAAATTTTTCTAAAAGATACAACATGTAGGAAAAAAATTAGTACACTGGAAGCCAGAAGTCAAAGTGTCAAGCCCCTCCCTATGCTGCCACTTAATAGCTTTTTGATCCTAAAATCAATTAATCTGTCTGGGTCAGAGAACTAACATCCTGAAGAATATGAGAAGAATGTCATTCCCTGTACATAGATCATCATAGGAATCAGAAGAGAATTTATTCGAAATGCTCATGAGCTATAAGCGCTGGAGAGGTAGTGCAGTACTCAGGAGCAAGCCCTGGAGCAGACACACCTGAGTGTGGATTCTTTTTTTTTTTTTTTTGACGGAGTCTCACTCTGTCGCCCAGGCTAAAGTACAGTTTGCATGCTCTGGGCTCACTGCAAGCTCCGCCTTCCGGTTTCAAGTGATTCTCCTGCCTCAGCCTCCCAAGCAGCTGGGATTACAGGAGTGCGCCACCACGTCTGGCTAATTTTTTTTTCCTTTTTTTTTTTTTGTATTTTTAATAGAGATAGGGTTTCACTCTGTTGGATAGGGTGATCTCAAACTCCTGGCCTTAAGTGATCCCCCACCTTGGCCTCCCAAAGTGCTGGGATTACAGGCGTGAGCCACTGCACCCGGCCCTGAGTGTAGATTCTTATCTACCTGCTAACAACAATCCCAGCATTGAGGCTAAGGGTGAAAGATGGATGGAATGATGAAATATCAGACAGCCAAGGAAAACAAACAAACAAAAAGTCACAGGATCTGGAACTCAGTTTAGAACAATCAATGTAATTTGACAAAATGGCAGGGGTGTAACCAGGGTTGGATTTCGTTCTCTCTAGTTTCTCTTCTCATCCTTCCGTATGATAATTCTGCTAAATCATCATTTGTAATCCTTGCACAAAACCAGGTGAATTTAAGAAGATCACTTAAAGAGTTAAATTCTTCTTAAATTAAAAAGAGTTGGCAGGGCACGGTGGCTCATGCCTGTAATCCCAGCACTTTGGGAGGCTGAGGTGGGTGGATCACGAGGTCAGGAGTTCAAGATCAGCCTGACCAAGATGGTGAAACCCCGTCTCTACTAAAAATACAAAAATTAGGCAGGCGCGGTGGCAGACACCTGTCATCCCAACTACTCGGGAGGCTGAGGCAGGAGACTTGCTTGAACTTGGGGGGCAGAGGTTGCAGTGAGCTGAGATCACACCACTGCACTCCAGCCTGGGTGACAGAGTAAGACTCTGTCTCAAAAAAAAAAAAAAAAAAAAAAGTTAAAGAAAGTTAGTCAAAGGTCATTATAATAAGATACATGAGACTTCAACAAAACTTGCATAAGAATATTTAGCATCCGCTTTGTGAGTATAAATAAAACAAAGTATAGCCAGGTACAGTGGCTTGCAACTGTAATCCCAGCTACATGGTAGGCTGAGGTGGGCAGATCACTTTAGCCCAGGAGTTCAAGACCAGCCTGGGCAGCAGAGTGAGACCCCATATCTAAATATCTAAATATAAATAAATAAATAAATAAATAAATAAATATGTGTGTGTGTGTGTGTGTATATATATATATATATATATATTTTTTTTTTTTTTTTAATTAGCCAGGCATAGTGGAGTACACCTGTAGTCTCAGCTACTTGGGAGGCTGAGGCGGAGGGACTGCTTGAGTCCAGGTATTAGAGGCTGTGGTGAGCTATGCTTGTGCCACTGCACTCCAGCCTGGGTGACTTTTTAAAAAATTAGCCAGGCACAGTGACATGTGTCTATAGTCCTAGTTACTTGAGAGGCTGAGGTGGGAGGACTGCTTGAGCCAAGGAGTTGGAGGCTGCAGTGAGCTATGATCACGCCACTGCACTCTAGCCTGGGCAACAAAGCAAGACACTGTGTCAAAAAAAAAAAAGAAAGAACAAAAGGACTAAATCTCCTAAATGTAAAGCATGGAAATCCTTTAGGTTCATTACACATTCTCATACAATCAAAATTCTAACCATAACTCCACTCACACCCTTCAGTGACTCAGAGCAAAATCATCTTAAAAAGTTGGAAAAATCTGGCCAGGTGCAGTAGCAACACAGGGAGACTCCATCTCTACAAAAAAAAAAAAAAAAAAAATTAGCCGAGTGTGGTGGCATGCTACTAGGGAGGCTGAGGCAGGAGGGCTGCTTGAGCCCAGGAGGTTGAGGCTGCAGTGAGCCATGATTGTGCCACTGCGCTCCAGCCTGGGCAACAAAATGAGACTTTGTCTCAGAAAAAAAGAAAAAAAGTTGGAAAAATCTGAAACTATCAGAATGAGTCTTGATAAGAACAGACTACAGAGGTAGGGAAAAAATGGACTAAATCTCAAGATTTTTGCAATGGCATCATAGGCAGGGTGATATGTTTGCAAGATAGTTACCAGGCTCCCTTGCTATTTGATAATCCCTCAGGGCAGCAAATTCAAGTTCTGAGCTCAAGGTTTGACTCTGCAACTAAGTTAGAGTATGATTTTAAGCAAGCTCTTTAATTTCCCATTAAATAGGGCTGACAAATGTACTATCTGCACTCCAGCTTTGCAGTAAGGATCAAAACCAAAATGAGATGTCTGTGAAAGTATCTGAATGCTTTCGAGTGCTCTACAAATTAAAGCACTATCATTACCATTTCAATGGCAGTGGGAGTGAACACTCCCTGCATGGCTAGCAACAAAATCAGATCTAAGAATGTTATTGTGAATGACAACACTCACAATCCCATCTTCTTGCTTCAAAAAATACCCAGCTGGCACTGACTGTACATAGGTCCCAAAGAACACCCAGGGAGGAGCATGCACGGGAATTAACATAATTATGGGGCCTCTAGTATGTGAATGACTAAGTCCCACAGAAAGAAACTGGATGATTATCAATATCACTTTCCACAGCTAAAAGTGTTACACGCTGAAAGTGTAACAAAATATTGTCAAAGAGAAAGATGCCGACTGCCATGAAGTTAAGTGTAAGGTGCTAGAATCCCGAGGTCATCTTTTTATGCTCTTTACTGGTGCAGTTCCAAAGTTCTATAATTTTTTGTTGTTGTTGTTTAGTTTTGAGGTTTACAACTTAAAAGTTATCTAGATTGTAAAGTGCATTTAATTAATTTATTTATTTATTTTGGAGACAGGGTTTCACTGGAAACCCAGGCTGGAGCTCAGTAGCGCAATCTTGGCTCACTGCAACTTTTGCCTCCCGGCCTCAAGTGATCCTCCCACCTCAGCCTCCCGAGTAGCTGGAACTACAGGCACGGGCCGCCACGTCTGGCTAATTTTTTTGTTTCATTTTATTTTTGTAGAGATGGGGTTTCACCATGTTGTGCAGACTAGTCTTGAACTCCTGAGCTCAAGCAATTTGCCCACTTCGGCCTCCCAAAGTGCTGGGATTATAGGCGTGAGCTACTGTACCCAGCTATAATATGTAATGTAATATGATTAAGGGGCTAAACAGGTATTTTTGAAGGAAGGTTAAAAACATGAACTATTCTGGATACCAAAGCAAAAGCTGAGCTGAAACATAATATTTTTCAGGCATAGGAAGGATTTTTTTTTTGGATGAAGGCCAGTAACATTACTTGCCATTCATTATAACTCACAATTGCTGAACAACTACATGTTCTAGACACTGTGCCAAATTTTCTACATTTAAAAGAAATTTAGTTCTATCCATAACCATTGCTTGGCGTTTAAATTAAAAAAAAAAAAGTTCTAACAATTCCATTCTATAGGTGAGTGTTAGTATTGTCATTTTATAAATGAGAAAACTGAGGCTGAGACATTAACTTGCCTAAAAGACACATAACGTAGCAAGATTTGAACTCTGAATCTGTAGTTTTCATTATGGAGCATAACTACGCTGAGACGACAAATCTGAAATCTGCCATAAAAAAGATGACTGGTGGAATTTATATTTCTAATATAAGAACAGAATAGACAACAAATGGCTAGACAACAAAGAATCTTACCTGCACACAGAAGATGGACTTGTGGTAAAGTATATGAAAATGCCTCCAAGTTCCCTGCCTCCGTATCTTTTTAAAATAATATTTTCCCCTTTGGTAAGAAATTGAACATCTTGTAGACTTAAACATTGAGTTAGAACTTCTGTGAACATTAGCTAAGAGCAAGATCAAATATCTCCGCTCAAGTTCTCATGGCTGTTTGTTATTCAGTTCTCTTACCTTCATTTTCTCTCCGATTGTCTTGCTGCATAGGTTCTTCAGCTTGTTCAAGTTGTCTGCCCGAAATCTACCTAGGAATAAAGAATCCAAGACTATACCAAAGAAATGCCCATAATTAAGATACTCCCTTCTCCTGATCTTGACTTCTTAGTACTGATTTCAGGTTAAGGCCCAAATGCCGGCAGAGCTGAAGGATCTGCCTCATGAAGTTATAAAATCTTACAGCTTTTTATTTTTATTTTTTGAGACAGCGTCTTGCTCTTGTTGCCTAGGCTGGAGTGTAATGGTGCAATCTCGGCTCACTGCAACTTCTGCCTCCCAGGTTCAAGCGGTTCTCCTGCCACAACCTCCCGAGTAGCTGGGATTATAGGTGCCCGCCACCACACTCGGCTAATTTTTGTGTTTTTAGAAGAAACGGGGTTTCGCCATGTTGGCCAGGCTGGTCTTGAACTCCTGACCTCGCCCTCCCAAAGTGCTGGGATTACAGGCGTGAGCCACCGTGCCCGGCCTAATCTTAGAGCTTTAGAGCCCCAAATGTAGTTGGCATACAATGGTGACTACAATAGGGTGTCCCCAGCATTTGGTGACAAGGAAAAGACCATTCTGAGGTTAAAATTAAAAAGTATCATAACCTGTATGAAGCCATTATAGAGTAACACATCTGAAAAACTTGGAAGACACTCAAGTAACTAACCTGCCCAATTATCTTAAAACTCATTTAAGGAAACTAGGTGCTATGCACAGGAATCTATAGAGAGTGCAGTCATGATTGCTACCTCTCCATGCTAGAAATGGCTAATGTTACCCTTTTACTTTGATATAATGCTCATCTAGCAGCCTTGAGAATAATTTAGTCTCTTATAATTTGGTTTCCTTTGGGGGAAGACAGGCACTAACTGGTCAACATATTGGCCCAAATTAATATATTGGTATCATGGATCATCAGTCTAACTCTGATTAGTAAAATTTGGACCTCTTGAATCTAAACATCAGGGGCAATATGATAAAATTCAAGCACAAGCTTTTTTGTTGTTGTTGAGACAGGGTCTCACTCTGTCACCTAGGCTGGAGTGCAGTGGCACAACCTCAGCTTACTGCAACCTCTGCCTTCTGGACTCAAGTGATCCTCCCACCTCAGCCTCCCAGGCAGCTAGGACTACAGGTGTGCGCCACCACACCCAGCTAATTTTTTTATTTTTATTTTTGTAGAGATGGAGTTTTGCTGTGTTGCCCAGGCTGGTCTCAAATTCTTGGGCTCAAGCGATCCACCCATCTTGGCCTCCCAAAGTGCTAGAATTACAGGTGTGAGCCATGGCATCCAGCCAAACTCAAGCTTTTAAGAGGCAAAATTGATGACTAGAAATGAGATAGCACCTAGAGAGCCATTCTTTAAGGCTTTACCAAGAAGCTTTCCTCTTTGATACCTCTTTAACAAAACTTCAATGCAAAATGATATCACTATTTTCTCATTCACTTATTCACATTGATAAAACTATAGAGATGGATAATAGATTAGTGGTTGCTAGGGGTGAGATGGAGGGCAAAGGGAGTAGACTACAAAGAGATAGCAAGAAGGATCTTTGTGGTGATGAAACAGTTCTGTATCTTGAGCATGGTAGTGGTTATACAAATTTACACATGGTAAGATTGCACAGAACTACACACACACATGTGTGCAAAACTGGCAAAATCTGAATAAGGTTTGTGGATTGTAGCAATGTCAATTTCTTGGTTTTAATATTGTACTAGAGTTATATAAGATGTTATCATTGGGGAAAACAGGACCTTTCTACTATTTTTCCAACTTCCTGTAAATCTATAATCATTTTGAGATTCCCTCCTATTTGCAAGGCACCAAGGTAGGTAATGGGAGTATAAAAGAAAATAAGGCCAGGTGTGGTGGCTCATGCCTGTAATTCCAGCACTTTGGGAGGCTGAAGTGGGTGGGTCGCTTGAGCCCAGGAATTCGAGACCAGCCTGGGCAACGTGGCAAAACCCTGTCTCTACAAAAAAAAAAAATATATATATATATATACACACACACACAAAAATTAGCTGAGCATGGTGGTGTGTGCCTGTACTCCCAGCTACTTGGGAGGCAGAGACTGCAGTGAGCCAAGATCATTCCACTGCACTCCAGGCTAGGTGACAGAACAAGACTCTATCTCAAAAGAGAAAAAGAAAAGAAACAAAAAGAAAATAAAACAAAACCAAATATTGTAACAATGCTGAATGTTTCAATCAATGAATATAGTATATCCCTTCATTGTTTTTAATTTCTCTCAGCAATGTTTTGTAGTTTTCAGTATATGAGTCTTAAATGTTATTTATTAGGTATATCTCTATGCACCTGGTGCTTCTAAACTGTTACTTGTATATAGAAGTACCTTTGATTCTGTGTATTGTATCCAGTTATTTTGTTAAAGTTATTTAATTGTAATAGTTCAGATTCTGCATACACAATCAAGTGATCTGCAAATAATGACAGTTTCTTCCATTCCAATCTTTTATTTTTGTTTCTTGCCTTCCTCATACTGCCTGGAACCTCTGGCATGATGTTGATTAGAAGAGGTGATAAGAGACATACTTGTCTTGTTCCTAACCTCAAGGGGAAAGCATTCGATATTTCATCATTAAGAAAAATGTGGCCGGACGCAGTTGCTCACACCTGTAATACCAGCACTTTGGGAGGCCGAGGTGGGCAGATCATGAGATCAAGAGATCGAGAGCATCCTGGCCAACATGGTGAAATCCTGTTTCTACTAAAAATACAAAAATTAGCTGGGCGTGGTGGCACGCACCTGTAGTCCCAGCTACTCAGGAGGCTGAGGCAGGAGAATCGCTTGAACCTGGGAGGTGGAGGTTGCAGTGAGCTGAGGTCACGCCACTGCATTCCAGCCTGGTAACAGAATGAGACTCTGTCTCAAGAAAAAAAAAAAAAAAGAAAAGAAAAGAAAAGAAAAATTAGCTATGGGTTTTTCTGTAAGTATCTACTATCAGATTAAGGAAGCTCCCTTCTATTCTCAGTTTATTGCATTTTTACCATGAGCAATTGACTCTCCACATTAAAAAAAATTTTGATCTATCTCACATAATACACCAAAATTAATATTAAATATATCTTATACCTAAATGTAAAAGGTAAAGAAATAAAATGCCTACAAAAAAACTGGAGAATCTCTTCTGAAGGTTAAGACATAACATGATTTTCAAAACAGAATACAAATTCTGTGATTTATCTATTGTGTTTTGGAAACACAATAGACAAATCACAGAAGAAAAGTCAATAAATTAGACTTCATTAAAATTAGGAACTTCTATTCATCACAAGACTGAAAGAACGAAAAGGCAAGCCACAGAATGGGAGAGGAGATCTGTGGTATCTGTATCTCACAGGTATTCTTCTATCCACACGATATAAATAATTCCTACAAACCACTAAGAAAAGGACAAATAAAAATTGGTCAAAAGGCTTGAACAGATACTTCTCAAAATAGGCTATCCAAATGCCATCAACTTATGAAAAAGCGCTCAATATCTTTAGTCACCAAAAAAATGCAAATTAAAATAACAATGAGACACCACTATACATCTACCAGAATGGCTAAATTAAAAGGACTGCCAATGTCAAGTACTGGCAAGAATGCCAAGCAACTGGAACTCTTAGATATTGCTGGTGGGAATATCAATCATTACAACCACTTTGGAAAACTACTTGGTATTATCTACTAAATCTAAACATGTGCCCACCCTATGATCCAGCAATTCTACTCCTTGGTACATACCCAACAGAAATGAGTGTTAATGTCTACCAAAAGACACACATAAGAATGTACATATGTTCTTATCACAAAATATAAGTATTTGAGGTGATGGATATGTTAATTAGCTGCTTTTATTATTCCACACTGTATTCATAAATCATAACATTACATTGTACCCTATAAATATATACAACTATAATTTGTTAATTGCCAATCAAACATTTTTTTAAAAAGAGTCTCTAGAAGCTTATTCATAATGCCCTCAACCGGTAACAACCCAGTTTATCCAAATGTCATGAAGTAAATATGTTAGTAGAATTGATTGGCATATTTACATAATGGAGTATTATATAGCAATGAAAAGAACTACTGCTACATGTTAATAACATGGATGAATCTTACAGACATAATCTTGAAAGAAAGAAGCCATGCCGGGCGCGGTGGCTCATGCCTGTAATCCCAGCATTTTGGGAGGCCAAGGCGGGTGGATCACAAGGTCAGGAGATCAAGACCATCCTGGCTAACATGGTGAAACCCCAGCTCTAATAAAATACAAAAAAAATTAGGCAGGCATGGTGGTGGGCACCTGTCATCCCAGCTACTCAGGAGGCTGAGGCAGGAGAATGGTGTGAGCCCGGGAGGCGGAGGTTGCAGTGAGCCGAGATCGTGCCACTGCACTCCAGCCTGGGTGACTGAGCAAGAATCCGTCTCAAAAAAAAAAAAGAAAGAAGCCATATGCAAAAGTATATACTACATAAGTCCATTTATATGTAGTTCAAAATGAGGCAAAGGAATTTATGGTGATAGAGGTAAGAATACTATTATTTTTGGAGGAGGGGCTGACTGGGAGGTGGCATAAGGCAATCTGCTGGTGTGCTGTAAATGTCATATATATATAGTGTGTATATAAATATATAGTGTATATATATACTGTATATATATGTACACTATATATATATATATATATATATATATATATATATATATATATGGAGAGTCTTGCTCTGTCGCCCAGGCTGGACTGCAGTGGTGTGATCTCGGCTCACTGCAAACTCCGCCTCCTGGGTTCATGCCATTCTCCTGCCTCAGCCTCCCAAGTAGCTGGGACTACAGGCGCCCGCCACCACACCCGGCTAATTTTTTGAATTTTTAGTGGAGATGGGGTTTCACCGTGTTAGCCAGGATGGTCTCGATCTCCTGACCTCATGATCCGCCCGCCTCGGCCTCCCAAAGTGCTGGGATTACAGGTGTGAGCCACCACACCCGGCCTAAATGTCTTATATTTTGATCTAAGTGTTACATTGGTGTATATATTTTGAAAACTCATCAACCTGTACACTAAGATTTGTGTACTTTACTGTATGTATGTCAATAAAAATAAGTTTTTGAAGGGTATATACAGGAATAGTAAAAATGCTGTAAGAGATTTGTAAGATAATATAAGGAGAGCACTCAATAAATGAGGTGGCACTACAACAGTAGTTGAGTGCCAAAGAGGGCCGTTGGAAGTGGGAGTGGCACACCCTGATAAGGAGCATTCCAGGAAGAGGCAACAGTCACAGAAGTGTGAAAGAGTCTAGGAGTAGCGATAAGCTAGAGCAAAGAGCGGGAGGCCCTATGCGGGAAGTGGTAGACGGCGAGGCCAGGAAGGCATGGGGGACTTTGTAAATTGTGTTCAGGAATTTGGATTTTTATGCTTTAAGGCTGTACTGTCCAATATAGTAGCTTTTAATACCATGTGACTATGAGCATTTGAAATTTGAAATGAGCACCTGAACAGAGTGGTGCTTTAAGTGTAAAACATACTTTGGAGTTTGAGGACTTGTACCAAAAAAAAAAAAAAAAGTAAAATATCTCAGTAGTTTCAGTAATTTTTTTTTTTTTTCAGATGAAGTCTCACCTTGTCCCCCAGGCTGGAGTGCAATGGCACGATCTCAGCTCACTGCAACCTCCGCTTCCCGGGTTCAAGCAATTTTCCTGCCTCGGCCTCCCAAGTAGCTGGGATTACAGGCGCCCGCCACCACGCCTGGCTAATTTTTTTTTTTTTTTTTTTTGGAGACAGAGTCTCTCTGTGTCACCCAGGCTGGAGTGCAGTGGCGTGATCTCAGCTCACTGCCAGCTCTGCCTCCCGGGTTCACGCCATTCTCCTGCCTCAGCCACCCGAGTAGCTGGGACTACAGGCGCCCCCCACCATGCCCGGCTAATTATTTTTGTATTTTTAGTAGAGATGGGGTTTCACCGTGTTAGCCAGGATGGTCTCGATCTCCTGACCTTGTGATCTGCCTGCCTCGGCCTCCCAAAGTGCTGGGATTACAGGAGTGAGTCACCGCACCGGGCTAGTTTCAGTAATTTAAAAATACTGATTATATGTTGAAAATATAATTTCAGGGCTGGGCGTGGTGGTTCACACCTGTAATCCCAGCAGTGTGGGAGGTCGAAGTGGGAGGATCACTTGAGTCCAGGAATTCGAGACCAGCCTGGGCAACAAAGTGAGACTCTGTCTCTACAAAAAATTTAAAAATTAGCTGGGCATGGTGGTGCACACCTGTGGTCCCAGCTACTTAGAAGGTTGAGGTGGGAGGACCAGTTGAGCCCAGGAGGTCCAGGCTGCAGTGAGCTGTGATCATGCCACTGCATTCCAGCCTAGGCAACAGAACAAGATGCTGTCCAAAAATAATAATAATAATTATATATATATATATTTATATACATATAACTTTTGGGTATACAAGACTAGGTTAAATAAAATGTATTACTAAAATTAATTTCATCTGTTTCTCTTTATATTTTTTATATTGGATACAAACAAATTAACAATTACAGACTATCGCCAACTTATAATGGTTAAACTTTATGATCAATAGTAATAAATTACATGAGATATTCACACTTTATTATAAAATAGGGTTTGTGTAAGATGATTTTTCCCAACTGTAGGTTAACATCAGTGTTCTGAGCACATTTAAGGTAGGCTTGGCTAAGCTATGATATTCAGTAGGGTATGTGTATTTCATGCATTTTTTACTTACAATATTTTCAACTTATGGTGGATTTATTGGGACATAAACCCATCCTAAGTCAAGGAGCATCTGTATACATGAAGCTAACATTCTATTCCTATCAGACAGTGCTGCTCTAAAGTATGTCACTGCAAAACTTAAGCCTTCAAGTAAAATGATCAGATTTGCATTCTAGAAAGATTATATGCCCCGGTGAGGCTGGGTTAAGATTGAAAGCAGATAGAAAGCTATTCCAGTTGCTGGGGCAAACAATGATAAGGACCTGTTTTAAAACATGTGCAGTAAAGGTTATGAGGAAATAACAGCTTTAGGCTGGGCATGGTGACTCATGCCTGTAATCCCAACACTTTGGGAGGCCGAGGTGGGAGGATCGCTTGAGGCCAGGAGTTTGAGGCCAGCCTAGGCAACATGACGAAACTCCATCTCTACAAAAAATACATACATTAGCCAGGCATGGTGGCACTGCGCCTGTAGTCTCAGCTAGTCAGAAGCCTAAGGCAGGAGGATCATCTGAGCCTGGGGAGATTGAGGCTGCAGTGAGCTGTGATGATGCCTGGGTGACACAGTAAGACCTTGTCTCAAATTAAAAAAAAAGGAAACAACAACTTCAATTTTCAATGTACAGTAAAAAGAAAAAAAAACCACTCAGGATAGCACTTTTTGAGGGAGGATAAAATTCTTGGGGTTTGCAGCAGATTTCCAGATACATGGAAATCTATTTGCTTCGGGAGTGGGGCCAAGACAAATATGCCCAAGTGTAGGATCATTATGCTACTCTGAATTAAAAAGAAGAAATCACATTCAAATCCCTGGAGTTAGAAGAGTTGTGAGTTCCAATGTGGTATTATGACTCCAAGTTATATTGGACTCCTGTGTTCTCCAAAGGAACCCTAGTGGTACCTTGTAAGTCTACAGGAAGACAAATTGGTAGAGTTGTAGTGGAGGGCTTGGTGAAGCTTGCTATGTGTCCTCAATTAGGGAGCATGATCTGAGTTCTTAATGTGGCTCTGGTTATAAGCCCTTGCTCAAGGCAATGAGAGAAGAACTCCATCCTCTGATCTGAAGTTCAAGATGTCAAAGAACCTTGATATAATCTGCCAGTGTCTACCTTGGGCAGTTGGGAACTTGGGAAAAAACATAAATTCCATTTGGATGCAAAGAGAATATTGGAAAGGGTTGTCAAATAGAAAAGAATCAAATTAATAGATGCATTGGAAATAAACTATTGGCCAGGCATGGTGGCTCACACTTCTAATCCCAGCACTTTGGGAGGCTGAGGCAGGCGGATCACTTGAGGTCAGGAGTTAGAGACCAGCCTGGCCAACATGGTGAAACTCCCATCTCAACTAAAAAAAAAAATTAGCTGGGTGTGGTGGTGCACACCTGTAGTCCCAGCTACTTGGAGGCTGAGGCATGATAATCTCTTGAAACCGGGAGATGGAGGTTGTAGTGAGCCGAGATGGTGCCACTGCACTCCAATCTGGGTGATTATGAGAGACTCCGTCTCAAAACAAAACAAAACAAAACAAAGAAAAGAAATGACTTCACATTTAGGATTAAGTTTTTTAAAACAATAACATAAACTACATAAACTGCTTTTCATAAAGAATATAAAGTGCCCTGAACACAGAAAATATTCACGCCTCCAACAAACCTTTATCAAGGCCTTACCAAGGACCAGGTACAATGCTAGGTACTGGGATTTTATGTATAAATGTGTATATGTATATCCACATATATACTGTATGAATAAAACTGAATCCTTGTCCCTGAAGAACTCACCACCTATCTACTTTTCAGATAAGGGACAAATCCCTCAGATGTGGACATTATACCCAAAAGACTAGCTAACACATTCAAAGTCATTTAGCACGGGCTAAGGGCTGGACTGACACAAAAATCTGATACTCCTGACTTCAGATTCAGTAGAACAGTGCTCAGGCTAGTTTTATCCTAAACAAAAAATGTGGCAAAATTAAATTCCATTGCAACTCGAAACTTCAGGTCAAGTGTGGAATCTCACAAGCAAACTACTACAATAGAGGGCCTAAAACATAGAATCAGCACAAAACTCAAGTTAAACAAATATTCTTTTGACATCCAAGATCCTTATAAACAGGAGAAAATCAATTTTCCTAATAGAAATCCATCACACTCTTGGATAGTGGCTGCCTTTGCAGTGTACTGTCATCGACCTAGCTCCCAGATGGTTGCAGACCTATTGCATCAGACAAATCAAATCACAAGTACTTGACAGCATCCGCCCAACCAGCGACCACTCCAGTTAATACAGGCAGAGATTTATGGGCAGATGGTTCTATGGTTTTATTCGGCTTCATGAAAGATGCCCGATATGACTCCAAGATCCGGCAGTTCCAGGTTCTAGCCCAACTCTGCCAATGTCTTTAAAGGAAAATGTCCACAAATCACAATTAAACAGCTTCAGTCATTACAATCTTTTGCTCGCCTCCTCACTCCCCTCGCGTTTGATCTACCACGGAAAAGACTTTCCTAATTCTTAAAGGTATGCCCATAGGTCGGGGGATGGCCTTCCGAAAAGCTTCAGGGTCATTTATTTTGGCCAAGAGCGGCCTCCAACGCCCCGAAATGTTTCCGATACCGAAGGAATGAATCTACTGTGTTGCAGAAGTGATGCAGTCTCAGGAGGAGCCTTTGATCCTATCAAAACAAAGGAAAACCACTCTGGCCTTGCTGAAGATGAGAAAAAGACTGGGGGGGACCAAAGATTCGTGTTAGGAAAGCCGCGTAGACCCCACAACCTCCCGCCCCGGCATGTTCTGGCAACCCCTGGGGCAGGAAGGCTTGACAGCTCCCGATGCGCGTGCGTACGCACACTGGCAGCGAACGGCACTGAGCACGCGTGGAAGGGACCTCGCTCCGCCCGGGTGGAGGAGAAAGTGGGATGACCCCGGCTACCAGGCTGTGTTTTCGGGGATGGGGAGAACCTCGGAGCCACCGCACCCTGGGAGGGGGTCTGACGAAGGGTGCGCGCTGTGGCCTCAGGAGCGGTGGCTGGATTTGAGAGAGAAAATTGGGTTTAGGATCAAGGAGGTAACCCGCCCGTCCCGGTACTTACATCGTCGCCACTCGCTGTCTGCCTTCACCAGCTGGTCCACTAGTCCCGGGTCCTTGAAGCGCTTCTCCTGCGTCTCTCGGATGAGGGCTGGGTCCCCTCCTTTATCCACCCGAAACAAATCCAGATCCAGCACCATCTTCTTTCCTCCCGGGCCAACACTCAGGGAAGCAAGGATCGCGCCGCAGCACTCTGCCTGTGACCGCGGCACTGCGCCGGCGCGCTGACCCGCCCTTCCTGCGCAGGCGCAGCTGGAGCCCGCAGGCGACCCCCCCCCACACACCCCGCGACCGGAAGCGGCTTGTTGGAGGCGGGGCCGCGGAGGGAGGGGAGGGGAGAGTGGGTGGGCGTGGGACTATACCTCTGGTTCCTGCTCCCCAGCTCTGCTACAGTCTGCGGGAACTGTGATCGCCACATAAAAGTGTGAATGCCCCAGTTTCCTACTCCTGTCTCAGGCTAGGCAGAGGCCTGTCCCCTCATCCCTAGCGTAGAGGCCGGGGCCTTCACCAGGTGCCCGTTTTCCTCTCACTAGGTTGGGTTCTTCCACTGGGCTCTTTCCCTGAACCTCGGCCGTCTTCTCCATCTTGATACAAGAGGATGGCATATTTAGTCCCAGGGCTACCTCAGCTTAAGATTCCTGCTCTCGTGCCTTAGAAATGGTATACCTTTATTAATCTGATTATTGGATAAACCAAATTGTCCCTTTACCAACTCTTAAGAGCACAGCTTTGGGAAAGTGCGGTTGTCTTTTAGAGACAAGAGAAAACTTTTCCAAAGGGACATTAAGCAGATATGAACGCCGTATAAGGTGTTGAGGTCATGTCTTGGGTCAATTTGAAAGCGTCTTGAAGAACGGTTTGTATCATACTTTGATTTTACAATGTTCAGACCTTTAAATGAAATATTCTAGTTGCCGAGTGAAGCCAAAGTTATCAAAGGATCTCCCTGATAACAAGAGATTATTTGAAGGATTTGGGAACAGGTGATCTCTTCCCTCACCCCCACCCCCAATCCTTCCACTCTGCAGAAACTTTAAAGCCTCACTTCCAATGCCTTGTCGGAGCTAGATGTGCTAAGACCTTCTTTATCTTATACCACCGTCATGGACTCCTGAGATGAGGGTGTGACATAGCTAACTATCATATTATTTATTTATAATATGAAATATATTTGGGCTTTGTCCCTGGTTCCTGACACAGCCCCTAAAACCCTTGAATTTCCTGGTTTATACGTAATGGGTCTCTTTGATAACACCTGAGTTTATAATAAGGAGGTGATTTAGGATGGGGGCCCTAGATAACCTCAGGATGGGGCCAGTCACCAGAGAGACCAAGTGATTGGAGGATTGGAACTTTCATCCCCACCCTTCAACCTCCAGGAAAGGGGGAGGGGAGGAGCTGGACATCAAACTCTATAAACGCTCGAACAACAGGAGTTGATGAGCTTCAGGGTTGTTGAACATGTGGAAATGCCAGGAGGGTGTCTTGCCCAGAAAGGTTATGGAAGCTCTGCACCCCTGACACCTTGCCCTATCCATCTCTTCATCTGGCTGTTCATTTGTACCCTTTGTACTATCCTTTATAATAAACTGGTAAATGTTTCCTTGAGGTCTGTGAGCCTTCTCAGCAAATTAATCAGACCAAAGGAGGGGGTAATGGGAGCCCCAGTTTATAGCTGCTAAGAAGTATAGGTGAAATCTACTACTTGCAATTGGCATCTGAAGAGGAGCAGTCTAGTGGGATCAAGCCGTTACCCCATGGAATCTGACACTACCTCCAGGTAGCTAGTGTCAGAATCAGAATCGAATTGAATTATAGAATGCTTAGCCAATGTCCACTGGAGAATTGCTTGGTGTCTGAGGAACTTACCCCCCAGGGCCCCTCACCCCTGCATCTGGTCACAGAAATGTTGTGTGTTGAGTGTGGGTTTTTGTTTTTTGTTTTTTGGTTTTTTTTGCCTCTTACACTATCCCTGCTCCCCAAAAAGCCTCTGCCAAGCCAACCCTGAAGTGTAGGTCAGGTCTAACAACAATGATAGAGCTAAGTAGAGACCCTGAGGGAGGCAGAGGAAAGGGGCTTGTCTGGGTGTGCTCCCCTTGGTTCAACCTGCCTACGGTATTAGATTTAAAACCAGTGGAAAGGAAGGGTGAGGAGCTGCAGTCTTGGAGGAAAACATCTAAGAAGACTCTCCTCAAAGTGTTGGGTTCCCTAAAACCTTCTGAGGGCAAGGTCTGTGATGGGGGCGCTCCCTGCTTCCATGTCATTGAAGGCACCGCCAAAGTGTATTGCCAATTAAGTTTCTAAA
Organism: Pan paniscus; assembly: GCF_029289425.2. Lineage (NCBI taxonomy): Eukaryota > Metazoa > Chordata > Mammalia > Primates > Hominidae > Pan > Pan paniscus. Next base: position 118,092,141 of record NC_073249.2, read on the forward strand.
ACAGTGGCAGGTGTTTCTGAGGCTGAAGTGGTCCCAGGCCTAGGGGAGGAGGGCCACTGGGTCAACCCTTTAAGAAGGTCATCAATGTCATTCAACAAGTGATCTTGAAATTCTGATCTCTCCAAATTTATTCATGCATTTTTACAATTGATCTTATCATTAGATTACAAACATCTCCCTTTAAAATGTTCATGTGGGCGGGCGCGGTGGCTAATGCCTGTAATCCTAACACTTTGGGAGGCCAAGGTGGGTGGATCACCTGAGGTCAGGAGTTCGAGACCAGCCTGGCCAACATGACAAAATCCCGTCTCTGCTAAAAATACAAAAATTAGTTGGGTGTGGTGGCACATGCCTGTAATCCCAGCTACCTGGGAGGCTAAGGTACAAAAATTGCTTGAACCCAGGAGGCAAAGGTTGCAGTGAGCTTAAATCACGCCACTGCACTCCAGCCTGGGTAACAGAGTGAGACTCTGTATCAAAAAAAAAAAAAAAAAAAAAAAAGTTGATGTTACCGGATGAGTATAATAAATTAACATAATAGCATACTTCATCAGCTTAGAATCGTGGGATTTTTAGAGTTGGAGGGGAGCTTCAGCTATCTGTTAACTTAATAATTCCTGATTTTTTCATCACCTTGTCCCTCATGTTTTGAAATATTTTTGTCTAATGAACATGATTTTTTAAAAATAATAATTTGCCTTTTTTATTAATCAGATCTATATGGCTGCCACCTAGAAATTCTGATCAGCAGGAAATAGGCAGTGTTACTGCACCAAGTAACTCCTGCCAGAAGCTAACGCAAAAACAAATCAACATAAAAACTTTCGTTATGGAGTGATGGTGTGAAGCCCTGCCACCTTTGGATATGTGATTTCTGTTAACCCTTACTACCAAGAATGCTCTTGGGCACTGCCTCTGAGGACTGAAGTGCTCAAGAAGCCCTGACTGGAAAACAGCCAGCCAGGCTAACCCTTTTATTTTCTATATAAGGAAACAGCCCCAGAGAAGATAAGTGATGGAATCAAAACCAGGACACAGGTAAATACCTAAGATAGCCTAATGTTTGGGCTTTGCCCTTTTAGTAGCACTCCTTAGCAGAAAACAGGTCAGTGAGGACCCTGACTATGCTATGGGGCCTGATCTTATAGGGCAGAGACCATTGCGTATTTGCATTTTTCTCCCCACGGGACCTAGCACCCTGCCTTACCCATGGTAAGTGCTTGTTACATCCTCCCTGAGTGAGTGGGTTGCGAGGAAGTAGGCTGAGAGGATGGGAGCTTGTTGCAGGTCAGCGAGCAGAGTCCTGGGTGAAGATACTGCCTTGGGGATCCTGGGCAGCTAGTGGGCAGCCTAGGGGAAAAGAGCAACTGCAGAGACGGAGCAAAAAAAGAGGGTGTGAGGCACCCAACAAAAGCTGCCTACCTCAGTTTTCCCAGTTTGGAGCTGGCTAACTCGGAAGGGTTCTCTGAGGCCTCACTGTGGCAGCCCTTTGTGTTCCTCTGTCTTGGATTTGGAGTAGGGTTTCTCAATGTTCACCGAACAAGTCCGGTCCTGTCACTCCCTTGCTAGAAGTCTTCTGTGGATACCTGTTACCCTCAGGGGAATCCAAACATGGCTGGCAACGCTATATATGATCTGTCCCTACCAGCTTCTCTAACATGTTCCCTCTTTATCTCGTGTGTGTGTGTGTGTGTGTGTATGTGTGTGTGTGTGTGAGAGACTGAGTCTCACTCTGTTGCCCAGGCTGGAAAACAGTGGTACAACCATGGCTCACTGCAGCCTCGACATTTCCAGCTTCAGGGGATCCTCCCACCTGAGCCTCCCGAGTAGCTGAGACTACAGATGTGTGCCACCACGCCCCAGGCAATGTTTGTATTTGTTTTTGTTTTGGTAGATACAGGGCTCTGCCATGTTGCCCAAGCTGGTCTCGAACTCTTGGGGTCAAGCAATCCACCCACTTTGGCCTCTTAAAGTGCAGGGTTTACAGGCATGAGCCACCTCACCTGGCCCTCTTTATCTCTTAACATTTCCCCCTCGTATTCCCCATTCCAACCTTCTTGTGGCTCCCTTCCTTCCCTCTGAGCCTTTGGTTGCACAAGTTCCTTCTACCTGGAACTCCCTTTCCCTTCTCTGTTCCTCTTACCTGGCTAATTCCTCCTTTCTCCTGGAAGCCTTCTCTGACATCCTCTTTACCCCTCCCTGCAAATTGGTTAGACACCCTTCCGGTTTCCCACAGTACAGTAGTATTGGTGATACTGTTTCAGGAGGAACTGACAACCCTGCCTCCAGTTCTGGCTTACCCACTCCCTTCTATCAGAGAGACACAGTAACAAAGGAGGTCCACGTTGCTATCCTTCAGCAACTAAGCAGGAATCATTTAAAAATAGCGTGGGTCGGGGAAAGCTGCCAGGACTTGGAGGGACTTTGATCCAGCCTCTCCATCTGATAGAATTGGGGTGCGAAATCAATTCTCCCACCACACTGTATCTTACGGTAGTCTCCAGTGGATGCCTGAAACCACGGAGAGTACGGATCCCTACATATACTGTGCTTTTTCGATCTGGTAACTCAGATGGCTGCTAAGTGAGTAATGGGTGGATAGTGCAGACAGTATGGATACTCTGGACAAAGGGATGATTCATGTCCCAGGTGGGAAGGAGTGAGATGGCACAAGATGTCATTATGCTACTCATAATGGCATACAATTTAAAACTTATAAATTGTTTATTTTTGGAATTTTCATTTAATATTTTTTGACTTAAGTTGACTTTAGGTAACCGAAACTGTGGAAAGTGAAAGTACTGTTAAGGCTGAACTACTCTATAGGGAATTGCATTTTATGTGGGATTGTTAACTTTGGCACTGAGACAAAATTAGTTTATATTTCAAATTCTCCTTGAATAGCTCTTAAAACCCTAAATCAGTTTCTCTATCTCTTAATACTCATTGTTGCTCTATGCTTCCCAGTTAATTAATTGTCTTCCTTAAGATTTAGACCAAGTCGTAAGTATATTCTTGCCTGGTCACCTGATAATGTATTTTACTTCTTTGTCAGTGATTGGGAAATTCTTAAAATCATTTCCATATCATTACACACCCCTCTCACTGCCCCGCAGTTTCAAGCTTGATTGTGTCTGTTGCTTGTTTGTTGCATTGCACAGTACACGGTTGTATTCATAAAGATTCATAGCGGTACTCCCATGGGACTGTTTTTGCCCTGTTATTTCCCACAGTGGGGTGACGTGGAAGGCTGAGTGGGATCTGTGAGGTGAAAAGGAAGCAGAGGGGCAGAGAGGAGAGCATATTCCAATGCTGGAGGCATGAAGGTGCTTATGACTCAGAGACCATCAAAAGCTCAGTGTGGTTAGAGTAGAAACAATGTTGGGAAGGCGGGTCGGTGGGCCGTTAGGGACCCTGTAGGCCACGTAACTGAATCTATTGGAGACACAGTTTCTTCCTCTATTGTAATGGGTGTAATGGGGATAGTAGCTGCCTCCAGGGCTGTTCTGAAAATGAAAAAAGGCAATGCTGTGAAAGCATTAAGTCCAGGCTTGACACAGATGCCAAATGAATGCGTTTTCTTTTCTACTTTCCTTCTTAGAGTTTGGACTTTATGTTATAAGCAGGGGTGATGTTCAAAATATTTAACCACCAGTACAACCCAGGTACCACCCAGTCAAAGTAGATGTGGGTCATAAACAACCAGCCTTGGAGTGTAGGTGAGCTGCTGCCAATTGCTCCTGCCTGACAGCAATAAGGAGCCATCAGAGATGGCACATTTGAGTGCCATCAGATGTGTTAGAAAAACGGCTCTGAGTGTTCCAGCTCTTGTAGAATTTTTTTTTTTTTTTTTACAGACAGGGTCTGCCTCTGTCACCTAGGCTGGAGGGCAGTGGTGCAATCCACCATCATAGCTCACTGCAACCTCAACCTCCTGGCTTAGGCGATCCTCCAGCCTGGCCCTCCCAAAGTGCTGGGATTACAGGCATGAGCCGCCACACCCTCTTTTAGAATTTGGTTAGCCGGTTTTCTGCCTTTTACCAGAAAACTTTTCATGAAAAAAAGAAAAAGAGCTCTGGCTACAGAGCAGGGGGGTGATACTGGTGTGGGAAGCACTGGCGCGGAGAGGCCTGTTCGAAGACTAGAAATTACCTAAGGACCCTGATGAAGAACATCTGGCACTTAGTGCCATTCAGTCTGAAAAGTGTGACATTCCCAACTCATCTATTAATAGCTGAGAGAATTATTTTTGGGGATCAAGTGCCCTCAACTAGAATAAAGTCCTGAAGCAGAAAAATCCTGCCAGGCACACTGGCTCATGCCTGCAATCCCAGCACTTTGAAGGCCAAGGTGGGCAGATCTCTAGAACCCAGGAGTTTGAGACCAGCAATATGGTGAAACCCTGTCTCTCCAAAAAATACAAAAATTAGCCAGGTGTGGTGGCGCATGCCTGTAGCTACTCAGGAGGCTGAGGTGGGAGGATCACTCAAGCCCAGGAGGTTGAAGCTGAGTGAGCTGAGATTGTGCCACTGCACTCCAACCTAGGCAACATAGTGAGCCTCAGAAAAAAAAAAAAAAAGAAAGAAAGAAAGAAAGAAAGAAAGCAAAAATCTAGCAACCTCAGGAAATGGTAGGCCCTTGATATCATCTAGGATTTTCTCCACATCTAGTCTGTAATAATCTACCTCATACCCAAAGAAGCTAATTTTGCTTCTATTTGTGGATTTATTGTTATGTGGCTGGCCTCATGTTTCCTGAAAGAAACCTGAGCAGAAGGGAAGGGAAGTAGCATGCGAAGTGGTTTATGAGTTATTTCTTTTGAGCTCATTCAATCTTGGGGTGTTGGGTATCATTAGATGCATTTTATTATTGTGGAAACTGAGGCTTTGGTTATTGACTGATCCCTCAACAAGTAGTGGGAGGCTTCTAGCCTGTGTCCATCTTGTTCCAAAGTCTGTGCTCTTTTCTCTGCCTCTCTGCGAATGTGGAATCCTTCTCCTTTTCAGTTTAAGCTTCCAGGACACTTACATTTCCCACTCACCCCTCCAGCCACCCAACCCATGTTTAAGAAAAACAACTTGTAAGGTATGTTTTTATTTTACAAAAAAAAAAAAGTGACGTGCAATAACCCATCTTCTAACAAACTATTAACGCTTGGATTACAGGGTAAAAAGGAAATCCAACCAGTCCTGATGAAAAAAATTCGATTTCACAAAGCTGAAAAAATCTATTACAAAGTTTCTGTTGTATAAATATAGTCAGTCTTATCTTTAATGTAGACAAAAAAAAAGTTTTGTTGGCACTAGAACAAAAACAAAAGCAAAAACCCTACTGCTTGACTACACCACAATCTTCATTTGTATTACCAGCCAAATACAGATGATGACTATAGGATGACAGTTACTGCGTGTTCCAGGACTCAAGGTAACCAAATGAGATTTAAACATTTTATCATACTCCCTCTACCAACAACAGCTTGGACAGACCACTTTAGCCCTGGGTCAAGGACTAAAGCCTTTGTTCATAGAAAATTGAACATGTAGGCCAGGCACGGTGGCTTACACCTGTAACCCCAGCACTTTGGGAGGCCGAGGTGGGTGGATCACTTGAGTCCAGGAGTTTGAGACCAGCCTGGCCAACATGGTGAAACCCCATCTCTACTAAAAACACAAAAATTAGCTAGGCGTGGTGGCGCATGCTTGTAATCCCAGCTACTGGGGAGGCTGAAGCAGAAGGATCACTTGAACCCAGGACGGGGAGGCTGCAGTGAGCCAAGATCATGGCACTGCACTCCATCCTGGGCGACAAAGCGGACTCTGTCTCAAAAAAAAAAAGGAAAAGAAAATTGAACATGTGTTTGCTCTCAAGTGGGCGGACAACTCTGTGAGTTTGCTAAAAACCATTGAATCGTATGTTTTAAAGATGAATTGTATAATATGTGAATTATATCTCAATAAAGCTGTTAAAAATATATGACATGCCTAACTTGCTAGGGGAGCAACAGGTGACCCCAGTAGCGTAACTCGGGAGTTCCTGACAGGTCACAGGGCAGACCTGCAGAAGTCAGCACGGTAAGGGGTAGTAAAAAGTAGCTCCTTAAAGTATTATGGCTAAAATCAGTGGAGTCAGAATAAAGAAGTCAAAGACATATGTAATTTTTCCTACTGTTTCCGGAATAGTCTAAGGGCTGTCTGTGGCCTTTGTCACAAAAGAAAGCTATTCAGTGAGACAGCAGGTGCCCAAGTATTGCTGAGGCTACAGAAGACTTTAGGCTGGAGCTCAGGAGCTGCGTATCTGCATCCACACTGGGGGAAGTTCCAACATGGACACAGGTTCTGAGAGCCTGACTCCTACAAAAGGAGGGGAGAATTTGGATACCCAAAGAAAAACTGGATTTATTAAACCAAAGGGACTCCCTGCCGTCACCAACACTGTTGATGGCCAGGGACCACAGCCTGGCTCTAGTTCTCATTGACTCTTACAAAGCCATCGCCAGGACAGCAGTGGCTAATCAGATGAGCATTTTGTGGCAGACTAGTCACTTGCAAATGCCATCTCCTTTCTATATCTACCATCTGGTCACCAAATGGTCACTGGAGAAAGGGCACAGGCACAAATCATGGGCAATTGGGGCTTGACCAAGGGAAGGTCACCCTAGCCTGATAGTGATGGAGGCAGAACTGCCAGTAGAAGAAAGAAGAAGGTAATTTAAAGTCTTGCTCTGGTTTTACCCATTCTAGGTACTTAAAAGTTCATTGATAATAGTTTGTGTAAAATTGGGGAAAATGGGCATAGAAGACACCCACTCTACTCACCTTTCAGAAGGGATGTTGCCAGAAATTGGACCAGAAGTCTCTTTAGTTTTGTATCACACAAAGCAATTGAGAATGAAAAAAAGAGAAAGATAGGGGCTTAAAAGTGAGAAGTATCCCAGCTTGGTGAACACCTTGTTTATTTTTAAATTTTTTAGAGACAGGGTCTCACTGTGTTGCCCAGGCTGGTCTTGAACTCCTGAGCTCAAGCGACCATTCTGCCTTGGGATTACAGGTGTGAGCCACCATGCTGGGCCCAGTGAAAATCTTGTTAAACTCTCCTAGCCTTCCTTCCTTGAAGACTGGTTTGATTCTGGTGCTGGCATATGGGCCTGGGATTCAGTTCCTTTTTTGGCCAGCCTAGACGTTTATTCTGTGCCTGAGCAGATGCGTTAAGCTTAGAAGCAGACATCACAGCCACCTCAGGCCCATGCCATTGTGGGCTGTATCCCCTAAAGTGCCCCATTAAAATCTTGGCCTCCTTGTGCTCTTTTCAAATAAGAGACCCCTGTTCCATAATATGGCCCAAACTTCTAGGATGGGGGCACTCAAGGATGGGGAATTTTCCTCACTGACAGGGTTTGCCATGTCTGTGGGTAAACCCAATAGAGGATAAGGCTGGAACATCTGGGTTTGGGGCTTACCTGGTTCTTTTCAGTGTCATAGAGTGATAGTGGGAGGTTTAAAAAAAAGATAGGGAGGATGTATCCACCAGGGCTTTGGGCATTTTCTTGATGAACTTATTCCTTTGGCTTCAGTGAGAATATCTATCATTTACTTAAGAGAAGGCAATGAGCTACGTGGTTTAAAAAACAAATAAAAGGCTGAGTGCAGTGGCTTATGCCTGTAATCCCAGCAGTTTGGGAGGCTGAGGTGGACAGATCACTTGAGCCCAGGAGTTGGAGACCAGCCTGGGCAACATGGTGAAACCCTGTGTCTACAAAAAATATAAAAATTAGTGAGCCTGGTGGTGCACACTTGTAGTCCTAGCTACTTGAGAGGTTGAGATGGGAGGATAGCTTGAGCCCAAGAGCTTGAGGCTGCACTGAACAGTGATTATGCCACTGCACTCCAGCCTAGGTGACAGAGTGAGAGCCTGTCTCAAAAACAAAAACATTCCTTGTTGCCTCTCTTTGTGCTTTTCTTTTTTTTTTTTTTTTTTTTTTTTTTGAGGCAGAGTCTCACTCTGTCACCCAGGCTGGATGGAGTGCAGTGGCATGATCTCGGCTCACTGCAAGCTCCGCCTTCCAGGTTCACGCCATTCTCCCGCTTCAGCCTCCCGAGTAGCTGGGACTACAGGCACCCGCCACCACGCCCGGCTAATTTTTTGTATTTTTAGTAGAGACGGGGTTTCACCGTGTTAGCCAGGATGGTCTCAATCTCCTGACCTCATGATCTGCCCGCCTCGGCCTCCCAAAGTGGTGGGATTACAGGCGTGAGCCACCGCGCCCGGCCTCTTTTTATGCTTTTCAAGGCTTTTCTTACCCAGGCCTTGCTCCCCTTGCCCTCAGACTACCATTTTCACTCCCTTTGCGCTGGTTATCCAGGGGAAATGGATCCAGGCTGCTATGAAGATTATCCACCAGGGAACCCCGACACCCTCCTCACGCAGCCTCTCTCCTGAAGAGATCATGAGCTGAGGGCATGCGAGGAAAACTCCCAGCTGTTTCTGCCCTTAAGTTAGAGGACAGAGGAAATAGTTTCTATACTTAAGAAGATAGAAATATTTTCATTCCAAAGCTATAAGAATTATGAGCAGACGAAGCTATGGCTCTGGCGGATGGGCCATTTTGGGAAACAAGATACAAGCAAGGGCATAATTTACAAACAAAGTGTGGGTATATTTGGCAGGTTTGAGGCAAGCAGAAAGGAGGGTTTGGGTACTCTATAAAAAAAGATCTGAAATTCAAACATCTGATAAGGCCACAATGAAGAGATTTCCAGCAGTGGGTGTTGCAGGATGCTGGCACCCAAATCGCCGCAGGCTTGCAAAGGTGCTATGCAAGGTGAGGAGGCAGGTGAGGCAGGCAGTGCCTCTCACAGGTCCATGTCTGGGCCTCCTGAGGATGTCTTCAGCGGCACTGAGTCAAATCCATCAGGAGTCCTCTGAAAGAGAGATGGTGACAGGAGCTGGCTGCTGCACAGGGGCAAGTTTGGGACAAAGGAGAGAAATGGAAAATAGGTGACAGAAGGAACCCTTATGAAATTCCTGTTTCAGTGGCTTTGTGGAAACACAGAAATGAGATACCCTCTATTCTGCTTGCTCCCCTCAGGGTCAGTTGGAGAACAATAAAAATCTTTTTCTTTTAGGCGGGGTGTGGTGGCTCATGCCTGTAATCCCAGCACTTGGGAGGCCAAGGCAGGTGGATCACCTGAGGTTAGGAGTTCAAGACCAGCCTGACCAACATGGTGAGACCCTGTCTCTACCGAAAATACAAAAATTAGCCAGGCATGGTGGCAGGCGCCTATAATCGCAACTACCTGGGAGGCTGAGGAAGGAGAATCGCTTGAACCCGGGAGCAGAGGTTGCAGTAAGCCAAGATCATGCCACTGCACTCCAGCCTGGGCAACAAGAGCGAAACTCTGTCTCAAAAAAAAAAAAATTTTTTTTTCTTTTAAAAAAATGTTTTTGGCCGGGCACAGTGGCTCACGCCTGTGATCCCAGCACTTTGGGAGGCCAAAGCAGGCAGATCACCTGAGGTCAGGAGTTCAAGACCAGCCTGGCCAACATGGTGAAACCCTGTCTCTACTAAAAATACAAAAAAAAAAAAAATTAGCCAGGTATGATGGCAAGCACCTGTAATCCCAGCGTCTAGGGAGGCTAAGGCAGGAGAATCACTTGAACCTGGGAGGTGGAGGTTGCAGTGAGCTGAGATCACGCCACTGCACTCCAGCCTGGGAGACAGAGCAACACTCCGTCTCAATAAATAAATAAATAAATACATGTTTTTTAGAGACAGGGTCTCGCTCTGTTGCCCAGGCTGGAGTGCAATGGCACAATCATAGTTCAGTGCAGCCTCCAACTCCTGGGCTCAAATGATCCTCCCACCTCAGCCTCCCAAGTAGCTGAGACTACAGGCATGCTCCACAACACCCAGCTAATTGTTTTTTATTTTGTAGAGATGGGGTCTTCCTATGTTGTCTAGGCTGATCTTGAACTCCCAGCCTCAAGAGATCCTCCAGCCTGGGCCTCCCAAAGTGCTGGGATTACAGGCATGAGCCAAAAATCTTAAAAATCCCCTGCTTTGCACCTTTGCTGAATTCTAGCAGTCCCAGATAGACTCAAGAGTCCCAGGGTGAACTGTTCTCCCATTCGTTTAAAAAAAAAGAAATCGCAGCCTAAGGAGGCCAAGGGAGTCTCCCTAGCAGGTCAGCACAAAGGAAACAAGACTTAACAATCTAAACACCCAAGCACGGTCCTTTCTTTACCACCTCCCAATACCCTCCTCCCTCTTTCCGCCCTCCCCACCCACTCCTATTGGGATGAACTGGTTCAGAGCAGTAGTCAGGTATGGGCACTGGCAGAGTTGTGCTGCAGAGGACTATAGCCCTGGAGGACCTGCTTGGATGCTGTCTGCTGGCCCCACACCCAGTGACAGTATTGTCTGTATTGCATTTATAAGCTTCATACTCACCCACCCACACAAAGCCAGCCCTCCCAGCTCAGAATTGCTCAGTGGGGAACAGCTGAGACTGAACTATGATTCAGCTCCCAAAGGACTGGACCCAGACACCTGGAAGACAGCACCCCCCACTGGTCAAAGGAGAGCCTGACTTCTATCAGAAGTTGATCCCAGAGATCACCTTTTCCCTTTCCGGTGAAAATAAAAAAAGGAGTAGGGGATGATTCTTACAACACGGATGGTTCAGTACTCCTTCTGGAAGTGAAAAGGCCCAAACAGTTCACTAACTGGAGTGCATGTTGAGAGAGAAGGAGCCTGATCAAGAGCAGCCTTGGGCCCCAGGGGAAAGAGTATTGGTGTAGAAACACAGAAGGAGAAGGCAGGATTTTCAGAGTGGGGAAATGGGATTGTATCGGGCGTGGGGAGCAGGGTGCCCATCCCTGAACGGTACAGGACCATTCAGTGTCTGAGGAGCAGTGTCTCCTCCAGCCCTCCAGGCTGACCTCAGTGCACTGGCCAGGCCCACTACCTTGGAGGTAAATGATTTGATCTTCCCAAAGAGTGACTTCTTGCTGGTAAAGATGAGGTCGTCCTCTACATCCTCGCCTTCCATGATGGCGCAGCTGTCAGCTGCTGGCAGGTCACAGTCCTTGAGAGTAGCATTCATCACCAGCTTGGAGTACTTGTACTCTAGTCTATAAAACAGGAGGATGGGAAAGACAAGATCCCAAAATGTGGGAATAAGGGGGAAAGAGGTAGAGAGGTTAGGCTATGAACAGGTCCTATTCCCATGCCATGGGTAAGGAGACTGAAGCATGGTAAAATGGTGTCAGGGCTGGGGTAATAGAAGGAATCTTAGTTCCCAGTTCAGTGATCTTTGTTCCTTAAGGCTGTCTGTTTCTATGATCTCAAAATTTAATGGAAATATCGAAATCATAATGTCATTCTCTGTACTGTTAATAATAGCAAATTAAGGATACTCTTTGATTTTGAGAATTTAACATCCATTTATAGACTGCCACGTGGTACCATCCCTGTTCAGGAGTCAGGATAACCAAACCATGCACTGGATAAGTCACAGAGTCTGTAGCCAACTCCAGAGAAAAACTCCATTAATTTATACTTTCAGATATTCTCCCTGATCAATAATCCAACCCTGTCCATCCCCACACTCCAATACCGCAACATGTACTTTTGATTCTTTTTCCAAAAGTAGCAGGTCAAGACGGTGAGTAGGATGGCAGTACAGGTGCCTGCAGAGATGCCCACTTTCAGCCAGAAATCTATGGTTTTGCAGATGGTGACTCTCTGCTCAGGCAGAGAAATGCCACCAGAGCATAGCTTGGGTTCTCGCCACACGTAAGTAGTCTTCTGTTGGGGAGAAAAACAAGGAACTCAGATCTCCCATTCCCTTCTCTCATGGAAGTGCCCGATCAGAGGGAAACCCACCTGGATCCCAGCCACACAGCTGCTGACGATAGCATGGTAGTCAGCCACTGAGCAGAGCGGGCAAGCAGCCGCGCTCTCCCACAGGAAGTGGAAGTTGCAGCCATCACAGGTCCCATCCGAGCACGTTCTAGCAAAGCAGAAAAGAGACCTGAGCTCTCACTCGCTGGAGGGGTGGGGAAGATCTGGTTGGAAGCCTGTTGTCTCATAGCTTGCCTGATTTACCCTCTCCCTGCCCAAACCATTAGCCCTACCAGGATCCTTCCAACTAGTCCTTAACACAGGTTTTGATCTCTGATTTCACTGATAAGAGGCCTTCCTGGCCTCCAGTGGGCTCCCCACCCTCTGCCCGTTTATGTTTTTGCTGACATCTTATGAGAGCTATTGTAAGGTATCTGAGCTCCAGCATGGCTGTCTCATCAACCCCTTTGAGGTGCCTGTCCTCCCCCACAGACTTGTGACATTTTGCAATAGCCACTTTGATGCAGCTTCCTGGGGGTGGGATTGGAGTTGAGGTGGGGTTCAGGAATGAACTTCCGGTATGGATACCTGTTATGTACTTTACTGTGATGTTTACAATGGCAAGAACAGGGATTTGACACTCAGACACCACTACTGGGTCAAGACGCCCTGCTTTGCTCCCCATCTCCCCAGTCAGTTTAGGCGCAGCATATCCAAAACGTCTTCCTCAAGACGCTAGTGCCCGTCAAGATGTTAGTTGCTGTTATGTGGGGAGGGGAGGGGGTGTCCTGTGGTCACATTCATTTAGAAATTTTTGATTTAGTTCACTCAGCTATTAACCTCAGAACTGGGTATTTTCGTTGCAGAGAGATTCCTAGGATCCCTAAACCTTTACTAATCCTCATAGTAGCCAGAGATCATGAAACGTCCTAAAGTCTCCTTGTCTTATTTAATCCTCAAAACAACCCGCTGAGGGAATTTAGCATTATGCCCATTTTTACAGATAAGGAAAAAAGAGGCCTAAAGAAGGTAAGAAATGTATCCATGATAACATAGCTAGTTAGTGGAGGAGATGATTCAACCTGGCTCTCAGCCGAGCTGTTGGTTACTATGCTACGCAGCTGCTGCCGTAATGGACCAGGAATATGAGACTAGCTTTCACTCTTCCTTCTACCCCATTCTTGCCATATGAAGATTGAGGGTCTGGGGCCATGACTGTGCCCCTAAGCACCCATTAATGGATCTCAAACTCTTTTCTTTTTTGCTCTTTTTCAGTAATCTCTGGATCTCAGGATGGAATGACCTCAAGGGAGATTTTGGCTTTTGTTACATCCCTTTGCAGGGCTTACCCTGGCAGCAGCAAACTTCCAGGGACAGTTTTCTGTGGATTGCACCTGACGCGGATGGTGGTTGATCTCCCAGAACTGCAGGACTGGGTCACATCATTGGACCTGCAGAGAAAGCCAGCCCCCATGAGGGAATGAGTCACTCAGCTGTGTTATTGGACAGCCACCAAGTGAAATCCGCATGGAGCAATTCCCTTGCTGGGGAAGTCAGGACTTGGGCTTTAGCCTGGCACACAGGGAGTGCACAGGCCTTGGTTTATACATGGAAAGGGTGGGGATCAACAATATGTAGTCAAGGGGGAAATGCCCTGGTTTAGGAAAGTCATGGCTAGCATACACTGGAGCCTGCTTAGGCTGGAAGGGAAGTCCACTGCAGATCATCCAATATTTCTCCTTGCCTCTAGGGCAGATCTGCTCCAGTAATATCCAGGAAGCTGGGATCAGGAACTCCCAGCCCTTAGCTATCATGACTGGGCAGATCTGCTAGACCTCAGACATGTTCTGGCTTGATAAGCAGTAGGTGGCTAGAGAGGGAGGGATGCAGCAGAAATTATGGAGGAGTCCTAGGTTTCACTTGCATTAGCCTAGCCTCTCATCTTCACCTATAAAAGAAGATCACGTCCGGTATTCCCAAGGACTCCGGGTGGAAAAGTTCAGCTGGGGAGGTGATTCCATCCAGAGTCATATCTGTTGTCACCCCTGCCAAATTAGAGCTCCTAATTAGTTCTCACTAGTAGCATTAGCTGGCAACCACTTCAATTCTTCCAATACCTGTCAACATCCAACCTCACTTCATCTCATCACATCCCTGAGTGGCTTATGAAAGGGTGAAACAAGGGTTTGTCAGAGTCCCTGGGAGCACTTTGCACACAGAGTGGAATAGAAAACACAGGTCAAGAGGTTGGGCCCCTCATGTGGGGCCTTTTACCTCCCAGCCTGGTAACCTCACACTCTCTTACACATACACACACACACACACACACATACACACAAGGCTGAGGCAGCGGAGTTACTCACCAATAAGTCGATCAGCAAGGCTGACAGGCTGTGAGGAAACCCCGGCCTTGTAGCCGGTCACCTCTGGGGGGATGATGACTGCCTGGCAGACGTAGGCTGTGATAGATTTGGAGAACCCTGACTCACCCTCAGGAATCCGGAGGTCAGTGACATTGTCGGTGCACACAGACATTTTCCTACCCTGGTTGGGGAGTGGGGAGGAAGAAGTAGGAAGAAGTGAGTGGTCACAGAGGAATTCCCAGAAGGGAATAGGGAAGGCTTTTTTACATCTAAATTTTCAGCGTTTCAATGGTATGTTGTAGGGGAATGATTCATCCCACGTCTAATGATGAGACAGATTTGATTTTTTTTTGTTTTGTTTTGTCTTTTTGAGACAGAGTCTTGATCTATTGCCCAGGCTGGAGTGCAATGGTGCAATCATAGCTCACTAAACCTTGACCTCCTGGGCTCAAGTGATCCTCCTGCCTCAGCCTCCTAAGTAGCTGGAACCACAGGCTAATTTTTTTTTTTTTTTTCATAGAGATAGGGCCTCTCTGTGTTGTCCAGGCTGGTCTTGAACTCCTGGGCTCAAGCAATCCTCCTGCCTCAATCTCCCAGAGTGTTGGGATTACAGGGGTGAGCCACTGTGCCCAGTCAACATTTTCAATGTTATAAATTTTATTATAAATGGTGCTGGCCGGGTGCAGTGACTCACACCTGTAATCCCAGCACTTTGGAAGGCCGAGGCAGGTGGATCATGAGGTCAAGAGATTGAGACCATCCTGGCCGACATGGTGAAACCCCGTCTTTACTAAAAACACAAAAATTAGCTGGACGTGGTGGCGCATGCCTGTAGTCCCAGCTACTCGGGAGGCTGAGGCAGGAGAATCGCTTCAGCCCGGGAGGCAGAGGTTGCAGTGAGCAGAGATCGTGCCACTGCACTCTAGCCTGGCAAAAGAGTGAGACTCCACCTCAAAAAAAAAAAAGTGCTAAATCTGGTGTCTCAGCCTTTTTTTTTTTCTAGATTGTAGGAAGTAGATGAGCTTGAAAACTGAAGGAAACCTTTACATTACAATAAAATAAAGAGTTCTTTTGTCTTTGAACTAAGTATCTATAGTGTGGCAGTACACCATAAGCATTTCTAAACAGGAAAGGAGTAGATAAAAAAATACACCATTTCCCTAAATTCCCCACCTTCATTGCTCTCCATAATTCACTGAATGACACTTTTGCTACATGAAGCCTGCTTTAATCAGTCTTATTTCCTAAGTGATCATGACCTGTTACTTCTGAGGCTTCATTTTAACTTCTTCGAAGACTTCTGAAAACAAGATAGAGACACCTATCTCTAATCTTTCATAGATTAGTTTATTTCTTGACATGTTCTCTATATAAACACCCATTGACTTCTTTGCATGCTTCAGAAGATGGGTCAGAGCTCTATGATGTAAAGGCCTTACCACCAACAGAGTCAAAGACTAGATGCTCAAGATGCTCTTTATATTGTCACTTTTTTTTTTAGATGGAGTCTTGCTGTGTTGTCCAGGCTGGAGTGCAGTGGCATGATCTTGGCTCACTGCAATCTCCGCCCCCTGGGTTCAAGTAATTCTCCTGCCTCAGCCCCCTGAGTAGCTGGGATTACAGATGTGTGCCACCATGCCGGGCTAATTTTTGTATTTTTAGTAGAGACAGGGTTTCACCATGTTGGCCAGGCTGGTCTCGAACTCCAGA
Source organism: Pan paniscus (assembly GCF_029289425.2). Classification (NCBI taxonomy): domain Eukaryota; kingdom Metazoa; phylum Chordata; class Mammalia; order Primates; family Hominidae; genus Pan; species Pan paniscus. The sequence continues at coordinate 118,108,056 of NC_073249.2, forward strand.
CCTCAGGTGATCTGCCTGCCTTGGCCTCCAAATTGCTGGGATTACAGGCGTGAGCCACCATGCCCAGCCTCTTTTGTAACATTTGAAATGAGCTTTCCAACTGCTAATTGTGGCTTGTTGCAATTTTATCAAGTGCAGTGGTGGGATTAACCTTTGCATTTCTGCCTTTGAATTTTGGATCTGAAATATTTGCAGCAGCATGAAATGGCTGATGGTGACAATCTTTCCTTATAAAGCATTTCATGTTACTTTCTTTCATACTGTCAGCAAAGAGACGTGTGGATGAACTAGAAACAGTTGATTTTATCCAGCCTCTAGAAAACAAGCGACAAATGCAGTGATTGCTGAAGACTGCTTTTTCAAGGAAGGGAAAAAAACCTTTCCTCCTGCATATTTCTGGGTTGTTTGTTTGTTTTGTTTTTTGTTTTTTTGTTTTTGTTTTTTTGAGACGGAGTCTCACTCTGTCGCCCAGGCTGGAGTGTAGTGGCGTGATCTCCGCTCACTGCAAGCTCCGCCTGCCAGGTTTATGCCATTGTCCTGCCTCAGCCTCCTGAGTAGCTGGGACTACAGGTGCCCGCCACCGCGCCCGGCTAATTTTTTTGTATTTTTAGTAGAGACAGGGTTTCACCGTGTTAGCCAGAATGGTCTCGATCTCCTGACCTCATGATCCACCCACCTAGGCCTCCCAAAGTGCTGGGTTTACAGGCGCGAGCCACCGCGCCCAGCCTTCCTCCTGCATATTTTTAAATAGACTCATTCTGAGGAAATAAAGGTCAGGTAAAAGAACACCTTATTTTATTTTATTTATTTTTTATTATTTTTCTGAGACGAAGTTTCACCTTTTTGCCCAGGCTAGAGTGCAATGGCGCAATCTCAGCTCACTGCAACCTCCACCTCTCAGGTTCAAGCGATTCTCCTGCCTCAGCCTCTCGAGTAGCTGGGATTACAGGCATGCGCCACCACGCCCGGCTAATTTTTTTGTATTTTTAGTAGAGATGGGGTTTCTCCATATTGGTCAGGCTGGTCTCGAACTCCCCACCTCAGATGATCCGCCCGTCTCAGCCTCCCAAAATGCTGGGAGTACAGGTGTGAGCCACCGCACCAGGCACCCGGCAAGAACACATTATTTTAAATATCTTTATTTTCTTAAGTGTTTATAATCCTGATTATTTAATTTTAGGGAAAAAAGTCCTCAGGGAGAATAATATTTAAAAACCTTTGAAGCTCCTCAACCCCCTGCTGCCTGAAGGATTTCTGGTTTTCTCCTGTATCTGTCTCTGGCCTCTGATCCATGGACCTTCCCCATTCAATTTTCACCCTGTCAACTGGTATACCTTACCTGGTTTCCACAGAGACTGAGGGTAAAGTGATGGAAGTATTTCAGCCCTTTGGAAGTGAAGCTTGGCCCTCCAGCAAGAGTGACAGTGTTTGCCAAAGCGGAGAAGTTGTAGTTGAAAGTCCTGGTCGGAGTGTTGCGTGAGAAGGTGCAATCGTTGTAGCACAGAGAGTGGATCTGAGGGGGAGAGGGACGGGTCGGGCCAGCTGGTCAGCAAGGGCCTTGAGGGCCTGCAGCCAAGAGTAGCAGTTTTCTCCCCAGTCTGGTCCCGCCCAAATGGGGTCAAGAGGAGGAAGAAAGGATTAGGGGTGGCTAGTAAAAGAAGTGAAACAGGCACTAGTGGGATTTATGTACATTTGCCATTCAATTATTAGCACATATATGATTGACAAACCTAAATCTGTTATTGTTCAGAAGGGAGTTTGGACAAATGCTATAGCCTTATAACCCTGTGCCTAGATTATAGAAGCCTCTCAAGACACAAGAGGACCCTTTTTACTTTCCAGCAGAAGACAATGAGGCACTAACCAGAAAAGGGTATCTGAGATGGGAGAAGAGAAACTTTTCGTGCTCCCTCCTCACCCCCTCACAGTGCAAAACGCACTGAACTCTGCTTCCTGTTTCTCAGGTTCTCTGTAGAAACTGAACTCCGAAAGGGGCTTTTCTTCCCATAAACCCATTCATTGCTCTGTTTTAGGGTCACCATTCAGCGGTCGCCGCACACAACTGTCATTCCCTCCCACAGCAGCAGAGGGAGCTCCAGGGAAGGAAGGTTGTGGCAAAAGTCCAGGGTACCCGAAAGAGGTTGCCAGGAGTCTGTAGAATCGCTGCACTTATTGCACAGATGAACTAGGCAACGTTTGCAGAGTACGTATTGATAGTGCTTTACAGATGTATGCGCATGTAGTTGTGATCAGTAAAATGCAAATTCATTTAAAAGCATCGATTAATATCTAAAAGCTTTTAGTCATAAGTACTTCTCAGATGCAGAAAGTACATGGGGGCAACAACACTGCTTATCCACTTTATTTATTTATTAGTTTTTTAATGTGCCTTTATTTTTATTTATTTTTTTAATTAGAGACAGGGTCTTGCTCTGTCACCCAGGCTGGAGTGCAGTGGCACAATCACGGCTCATTACAACCTTGAACCCTGGGGCTCAAGTGATCTTCCCACCTCAGCCCCCTAAGGTGTTGGGATTACAGATGTGAGCCACTGCACCCAGCTTTTTTCCACTTAGGAAAGGAATCCTTATACTTGTAAAGCTGAGAAGCCACTGGGATAGAAGACAGCAATGCCAGTTATCATATGTCCCAGCAATGGCTGGGTTTCTATCTTTCCAAAGAAGGGACAGATTTCCATAATAACAGGCTGGATTGAACGTTGCTGAATATAAGCCACAGGCCTCACCCCACTGTTCCTTCCCTTTAGGTCTCTGCACAGATGCCAAATAACCCTCTGGACCAGACAGTCACCAACCTCTCTTACCTGCCAACTAAAGAGGAGACTTGTCAGTGACTGAGTCCTGGACCCTGGAAATTAAGCCCTGCTAACCCTCCACAGTCACAGCCTGGATGGGTGTCCTCCAGGACTCCAACCTAGGAGTATGCTAGGGGGAGCATTCGGGTATCAGCCTCTCAAGAACCCTACCCAGGACCCAGCATCTTCTGAGGTCATCCAAGCAGAGGGTCAGGTTTAGGATGCATGCCAGACTGCAGGTACCTTGTTGTTCTTGGTCCCTGGACCACAGGGCACACAGGCCTGGACACCATAAGGCTGGTGGGCTTTCAGAATTGTGTTAGAGGGGCAGGAGTGGCAGGTTCCTGAATCTCGGTCAATATAGTAACCAGCAGGACAAGAGGTGCAGGAGGAGCCCACATCAGAGGCTTCTAGGGCACAGGGACGGCAGTAGGAGGCCACGCCATTCATAACATTGGTGACATTGATGGAGTAGATCTTGGCAACGTCATTGGTGTACTTCCTGCTCTGGAGACAAGGAAACAAGAGGGGAGAGGGGAGAGGCCTGAGACAGCAGCAACAATTGAGGCCTCTAGAAAGAGCAAGGTACTTAATCTTCTATCCTGTGATACTCAAGAAGAATCTTAGAAGCATCTGACTCTTTTTACTCACTTACCAGTAGCTCTTCATGTGCATTTGATGTCATTTTAAAATGAGACTGAACCATTTATAGGACATATAAAAATATTAAGTACCATGGGGAAAATACATAATATATACAGTTTTATGAAAAAAGCAAGTCTTTTCCTTATAAAAGAGAAAAAAATGTATTTGTGCAGAAACAAACAGTGTATAGGAGATTGTCCAGATGTTAACTGGTTTATCTCTGAGTAGTAGGATTATGGCTGATTTTATTTCTTATTTTTGTTTATTTTTATTTTCTGTGTCTTCTGCAATGAGCCTGTATTCCTTTGAGTTAAGAAAATAAAACCAGAGTTGTTTTTATTAAAAACAACAACAAGTCTGGTAACACATGTATCAGGGCAGGGACTACAAGGAGGGCCAACTTATTTCTTATGGTGTCATCTTTCCAGGAAGTCAGCTGGACAAGACTAGGTGGTCCTCAGAGGGCTGGGTTAGGCAGTTTTCTGCTTGACCCCCTAAGATCTTTCTAACCCTCGGATTCTGAATTTCACACTCATACTTAAGCTAATGCCAGGAATCCTCCTGGGTTCAGAGGGTCTCTCCTGGGAGCTGGGGGTCTGAGGAAGGGGAGGAACTTACTGCCTCATGAAAAGTGGTCCTCTGGAAGGCCCAGGTGAAGCTCGTGGTAGTGTTCTCCTCAATGATGTAGGTATAGGACTGTTTGCCTTTGGAACCTTTCCACGTCTCCACAGGAGTGTTGGTCCTAGAATTCACACCCTGAATCCAGGACAGACAAGTGAAGCGGGTACGATGGCCAGAGGGGAAGTGGGTGCCCATATGGCTGCCATCCCAGGTGCCATCACGGTTGGTGAGACCCTTGTTAAACTGTGAAGTCCCTGCTGGTCAGTCTGGGCCTTTCCTCTCTGGAATCACTACAAGGGGGGTGTCAGTCACGTGGACACACCAATGGGGCAGATGGGGCTAACCCTCCCCTGGAGGCCCTCTAGCGGGCAAAGAAAGGAAAACGTACCACCATGAAGTAGAGCTCACAGTTCACAGTACAGAGGGTCTCAAAGACAAATGTGATTCTGGCCACCTCTTTATTCTCTGTGTCTGCCATCACCGACTGAGGAGGTCTGTAGGGGCAGAAATTAAAAGTCAGTTCTAAAGGCCAGGCAGTGCTTATTGAAGAGCCCAGACAACAGCAGAGCGTCTGCTGGGGGACAGGGTTAGGTTCTGAGTATGATGGAGAGTGTGTGGACTAAATCCAATTCTGCCCTCCTAGCTATGTGACCTTGACCTAGCCAAACCACGGTTTCCTCATCTGTAAAATGGAGGTGATGAAATATCTTTCTTACCTACCTCCCATCATCACGGGGAGACCTGAAGGCATGACAGATGTGGCGGTCCTTTATAAAATGCTGTATCACCTCACTAGCAGAATATGGTCCACAGACCAGCAACATGGCCATCTCCCAGAATTTATTAGAACTGCAGAACCTCAGGCTCCTCCCAGGCCCAGTGAATCAGAATCTGCATGTTAATACGATTCCCAGGTGATTTGTGTGCACATTTAAGTTTGAGAAGCACATCTATCATAAGACTGTAAATTGTTGACATTTACTCAGCAGCTGTCTCTCCAGCACTGGGGAGCTTTGCCGGAGTTAAAGGAGCAGAATTTGTGATCCAGCAAAGTCCTCCGTTTGGTCCTACTTTTGGGAAAGAGAGAGCCATGCCCAAGCGGGCTGGGGTAGTAGTGGGGATGGGGGATGAGGCAACACTTTACTATGACGATCAGATTTGCAAATTGGAAAGTACTTTTTGAATGTTATTCCAAAAAAAGCCTAAAAAGTTTGCTCGCCTTGCAAACACAGGCTTCATCTGGCTAGCTCTGAGTAATGTGTGTTAAGGGAAGGCAAACTGAGCACCATCCCAGGGATGGGAAGCAGGGACCTCGAAGAAGGAAATGAAGGTGTCAGATTGGCACTAGGGAAGCATATTCAGTGGCTGCTTCTTATCTTTAGAGCACATATGAGCAGAAGAGTTCCCTTTGGCCTTGGAAATTCATTCACAGCTTTCCTTTTGGCTTTAGCCATCTGCCTGAATTCTGAGGACCTCCAGTTCTCAGCTTATCTCTATGCAGCTGTGTTAACCAGCGGGCTGGAAAAGCCATCTGAACCTCAGTTAGTCTTAAATCACACACTGTTTTTATGGATGAGGGGCCCGAAGCCTGAAGAGGTGAAGTGACTTTTCCTAAGGTCGCACGGCCAGTAAGCGGCAAAGCACAAGTGCCCTGTCTTCCAGTCCGGTGTTCCTTCCACCACACCACACTGCCAGGAGGTGTGTGTGTGTGTGTGCGTGTTTGTTTGTTTGTTTAGTGGGAAACAAATTTCTTGTTGCCCTAGGTCTTCCTGGGATACAGGGACAAATACAATAAGAATAATCCTTCCCAATCTTCTTGCCCCAAATAAAGATGAACTTTCTATGGGCATTTCTGACCCCATTATTTTTTATTTTTTATTTTTTTTCTAATCTTAAGTGATGCTGTGAGGAGGAAGAATTTGAATAGCATGTGACTAATGGCTGGGAGAAGCTATACGGGATGAGAGAGCAGTCGGTAAATCAACATGGACAGCAACTTGAAAAACGTGATAGCATTGGGTTACCTTGGTCAAACTGTACCCTCTGTTCTCAACTGACATTTGAAATGAAATGAAACACAACCCCGGAAGCCCTCTCCTCTACAATATTCCAAAATACGTGGGATTCAGATATGGCCAAGCTGGCCTGGACTCCCCTGGGCTTTGGATTCCTCACCTAAATCCTGGCACAACCAGAGTGAGAATCATGAAGTCATTGTCTGAGGCTCCAGCAGCTGTGTAAATGTGATCACCAGCCACCTCCCAGCCTGAAAAGGAAAGAGGAGAGTTAATGCCTTGTGCTCTTGGGTGCAAGGCAAATGTGCACCCAGGTGACACTCTGGAAGGGAGGTTTGACACCATCTTTTGAGGCGCCCAGAACCACCACTGAACATGAACCGTGTTACTTATCCTGCCACTTTGGTCAAAAACCCTGAAGCTCTCAGAGCAAGACCTTTGAAGTGCACGCTCATGTTTCTAGCTCTGTTCCTTCCTCTAAAGCTGTCTTGGCAGAACATATGTCCATGAGGAGTGGAACTTTCAAGGGAATGCATGACATGGTTAGCTTATTTTTCTCAGACATCACTATTATGAAGAAATGTGAAGTTGGAAGAACTGAGGGTGTGCAGGGAGCTGACAGCTCATTGCACAGGGAGAGGCAATTACCTGTCATGCCCTTGTACTCGAAGTTGATCCCACTGAGAACGGTCGTTTCCATGTTTGTGGGCAGCGTGTTCCACCATTTGTATTCAAATCCCACAGCAGGTTCAGTCCCCGCAGGGCAGCGGGTACAATCTGGGGAACCACAAACAAGATCCATGCATTCAGCGGGAAGGCTGCAGTCACTCTGACTGGAGCTGCTGCCACACAGACAAGTCGCAACAGTAGCGGGCAGCCCAGAAGCCTGGCTGCTGAGTACTGCTGCAGGAAGTTGTATCAAGTTGACTCAAAAACATTCTGACAATGTATTTAACTAACTCAAGATGTAAACACTGAGCCTTCATTCCAATATGCCAACCATCCTATTTGCCCACCCCAATTTCCATTTCAAAACTTAAATGTACCTTCTAATCTGATACATGTAGTTCATATTATTGTCATATTATCATTAAATGCATTCATTTTAACAGGTACTCAAATCCCCCCAAGGCAGCATGGCTTATAGGTTTTGGTTGTGTGGAGTTGGTCATCCCAGCCCCATAAGCCTAGTCAGCATCTCTGCCATATGCTGGAAGCCCTGCTTTGAGGATTGGGCACCTTCAGTCCGGAGTCACATTTGCAGCTGGAGCAAGGAGGAAGGAAGGCAGCCTCAAGTATGACTCTGACCTGCAGACGAGGCCAGCCCTGACCTCTCTTCTCCTGAATTTAGTCCTCAGAGGTGGCCTGGTCCTTATTCCTTACTGCCTCCCTTGGAAGGGCAGAGTCTGCATTCAGCTGGCCACTGTTAGTGCCCACGCAGCCCACCCACACAGTCGATGTGCTGCAGAGAGTGGGGTGGTGAGGAGGTTACCTGAGCCATTGGAGTAGGAACCATATGGGCAGGGCTGGCAGGTGCTGTTGTTGGTTTTGAAGAAGCCTGGGTTGCAGGGTGGGCAGTGGGTCTTCACACCAGAGACAGGCAGCTTCACTGCCCCCTCAAGGTCCTCGCTACAGATTTTCGGCTTGGCCCATTTGTACATGAGTTGTGTCTGCAGAAATGGATTAAGCACAACTCAGCCTGTGTGAGATTTAGGACATCTTTGGGACTCTACCTTGAGGATAGGGGCTAGGGGCAGAGATCCAGATTCTGGGCCAGGTAAGAGCTCCTCTGGGGTGGGGAACTTTGTGTTGCTCATGGATGTATCCCAAGCACCTAGCCCAGTGCCTGAGTCATGGTTGTGTTCAATCACTATCTGCCAAATGAATGTTGCCTGGGTGACAAGGAATAGCTCTAATGAAGACTTTATGACAGAGAATGTGGGACCAGTTGTCTCAGAGAAAGCTCCAATTCCACTGTAGAATCTTATTGCTACCAAGTTCACAGGAAAAGCAGCTGGTGAAAATCCCAGAACACAGAAAGGCACAAGGGTGGAGGTGGCTCAGATGCCCCCCGGGGACTGAAGGGGTGGCTGAGATGTCCCCACTTATTTTTTGAGTGGTACATTCTTTGCTCTTTTATTTATTGGGTAAATCCTAATGCATCTATGTGCCAGACCTGGTGTCTCAGAGATGAATGAAACATGGCCCCTGCATTGGGTACAGAAGTGGAGATGACCCGCAGGAGACCCCGGCTGAGTCAGGGGTGAAGGTGGGCAGCTCCATTCTTCCCATGTGGCCCTCAGATCGAGTCACAGACAAAAACGTGCCCTTATAGGTTGAACTGAGGGGTTGATGAACATGATCTGTGCAGATACCATACATATGAAAAGAAGGATGAATAAGGCCTCTGTCCATATTTTTCAAGATAAGAAACAAGTCCTTAAGGAGGGACACAGACTGCCTTAACTGATGGGGAGCCCTGGGCTCCTCCTTCCCCTGCTCAGCTCGGCCCTCTTCCCTGCGGAGGGCTGCGACAGCCAGAGCCCCAGGCTTGAACCTCACCTGCCTCCTGTGAGTCTCAGGGAGAGGAGGGTCCTAGGAGCTGGCAAACTGTCTCGGGCCAGCTCTTGGAGCAGCACATTCACTGACCCCAATGGATGGGCCATCCTGGTCCCTGAGAAACAACTGAGGCACAGCCAAGGTCAGAAATGTAATCATAGGAGCCAGCTCGAGGTGTGTCCCTTGATTTTAAAATACTGTTCAGAAGACAAACTCAATCACCAGACTGAGCAGAACCAGTGCGGGAATGAGGCACAAAGCAGAAGTCTGCAAGGAACAGCTGGGGAATGCATGTTCATGCGCACTCCTGAAAGCACACGCTTCAGTGCTCCTCCTCTGAGCTGGGCCTTGGCTGTGCTGCAAGGCGGGAACACAGGCTTTGGTCTGACCCAGCATCTAAAGGCCCCGGCAGTGGTCAGGCCAAGGCAGACACCTGGGCTTTCAGGCAGCAAGCACAGTACTGACCCAGAAGGCCTTGGCGTGAGCCCAGGGAGGGAAGAGAATGGTGCAGAAGGGAGGAAAGACAGCCACATTCAGTCACATGTTATGAACAGGAGGGAGAAGCGCAGCAGGATTAATTGTCTGCCTTTTATTAGTGAGTCGGCTGAGACCAAGAAAATGAAAATAAATGTTCACAAGGTCATACAGAATACCAGACACCACAGAACTGAGTCTAAGGTGCAACTGACAAGACACAGCCATTCTCTCTTGGCTGCTGGAGAAGGGGATGATGCCCCAAATACGTGGGGGAGGTGGTATTGGTAAGAGATGACTGTGCAAAATATTCATTGTTAAGGACCAGACTTTAACCCATGCTTAGTTAGGAAAGGGAGAATTCAGTCAGCCGCCCAGCCAGCAAATGTTTATGCTCCCTAAGAGCCAAGCATCATGCTTAGTGCTGAGTGCAGAATGCCCAACTCCTAGTTCTATCCCCTTGAGAATCTCTAGCTTAGGGATACAGACAGCTCAGCCAGATCCTTCTCCGTGCACCCTCAAGCTCTTCCCTGCTCACTTACACTGTTTCTCCACCCACCCGGCCCAGCTGCTGCCTCCTCTCCTGCTGTGTCTGCTGCCTGGAAAGCTCCACGGCTCCTCCCTCATCTCCTTCAGGTCTCTGCTCAAGTGTCACCTCCTGAGAGGACATCCCTACCCTTCTAAAATAGTGGCACCACCCTCCTTCATTCTCTCTCTCCTAATCCTGGTTTTCTTCCTTCCTACCACTTACTACCATTTGCTATATTATATACCCATTTGTTGTCTATTATCTCTCTCTCCACTCCCTCCCCAACAAGAGTTAAGCTCCATAAGGGCTAGATGTTCCCTCAGTTTTGTTAAGTGATGCATGCCTAGCACCTAGCACCGTGCCTGGCACAGAGTCGCTCCTCGATAAATATTTGTTGACTGTTGAACAAATGGCCTCCTCTGAGAGGCTTTCTCTGCTGCCCCCACCCCAAGTCCTGGTTGCTTCTCTTCTGGGCTCCCCCAGTTCCCTGCATATCCCTCTGGTTGCCTTGACTGGGCCCGTTTTTCTCCTCTCTCCAGCCTCTCATACAGGACTGTGAGCTCCCTGGGGGCAGGAGCTTGTTTCAGTCATCTCTGACTCCCCAGCCTATAGTGCCAGGCCTGACATATCAGTCAGCCTCAAAAAATGCTTGTTGACTCAGTGACAGTGTAGACTAGGAGGGAAAGTTCTTTTCTGAAGCAGAAAGCCTGGAGGAAAGAGAGGCAGCAGAAACGGAACAAGTCAGACCATAGGCAGGAATCCATTCCCCGTGCCAGCCCACAAAACAGTGTCGAGGGGGCGAGCCTGAAGAGCCCCGGGAGGACATTGTGTACAGACAGGCAGGCTCTGCCCGGAGTGGCTCGGCAAATAGAAGAAACCAAGCAAGAGAGAATGAAGTGGGTTTTTGAAACAGAACATATGTGCATAAACAGTGAAACAGACGCCGCAAAAACAGTTTCTGACCGGAAAATGAATGAAGAGGTCTCGTTTTGCCCCCCACCCCACCTAGCCCTAGGGTCACCTCAAAGGTCTGTGGGGTTTTAACTAGTGCCAATGTCATTGACTGCTGAAGCTCCAAATGATGGCAAAGCTCAGGGAGTGGGAGACAGTCCATCTGGGGCTAAGGGGCTCCAAGACTGTACTACCCACCTCTCCGTTGGCATCGCAGGCCGTGTGTGTGTAGAAATAATCTTTGTCTGTGCAAGCTGGGCGCACGTTACAGGAAGAAGATCCTTTCTCTAAATTGCCAAAGCAAGAAGAAATATTTGGAGTTACATAAGAAAGCTGAGCTCCTGGCCTCTTCATGGCCCTGTGACTCCCAAGTCCCTGGGTGCATTGCCACACAAATATTGCCGGAAGTAGAAAATCCTGCACACTCACCCTTCCCCTTGTCTCAATAGTGTCATTTCCAGTTCCCCAACCCTGCTCAGGCTTCCCTTTGCACCTGTTCCAGGTGCTGATGAGAAACCACTGTTTGCCGCTCCCTGTCCCCCGCCCCATGGGGCAAGGGAGGGAGAAGTGGCCTGGCCAAAGGACCAGCAAGGAGGGTAGACGGAAACAGCTTCTTGCAGGTTAACCACTGCCAACCTAAGTTCCCTGAAACCTGGGGAGGTTCAGAGAGTTCACCATCTTCCAGGTGCCTTAGTGTCTTGACTCTGGGTGTAGTTTTTCTACTCCTGAAGTGTTGAAGTAAAACATGATTTTGCTTTCATACTCATTTCAAGCCTTTCTATGAATGTTCTAATATATGCCTAGAATGAAAGCCTTCCACCTTGGAAATTTCCTTTTCTTCATGCAATCATTCTACACAAACCAGGTTTGTAATTTCCTTGGACTCCACCTAACACATAAGGTTCTTCCCACTTACCTCAACCCAAGCATCCCAACACTATCTTTATTATTATTATTATTGAGATGGAGTTTCACTCTTGTTGCCCAGGCTGGAGTGCAGTGGCACGATCTTGGCTCACTGCAACCTCCGCCTCCCAGGTTCAAGTGATTCTCCTGCCTTAGCTTCTTGAGTAGCTGGAATTACAGGCATGAGTCACCATGCCTGGCTAATTTTGTATTTTTAGTAGAGACGGAGTTTCTCCATGTTGGTCAGGCTGGTCTCGAACTCCTGACTTCAGGTGATCTGCCCTCCTCGGCCTCCCAAAGCGCTGGAATTACAGGGGTGAGCCACCGTGCCCAGCCTCTTTATTATTATTTTATTATTGTTATTTTTTAGAGACAGAGTCTTGTTCTGTTGCTGAGGCTGGACTGCAGTGGTACAATCTTAACTCACTGCAGCCTGGAACTCCTGGGCTCAAGCGATCCTCCCGCCTCCCGCACCAGCCCAACACTATCTTTAACTCTTGATTTATACCTAATGAAAAATGTTAACTGCTGGGCATGGTGGTTCATGCCTGTAATCCCAGCACTTTAGGATCTCTTGAGCCCAGGAGTTCAAGACCAGCCTGGGCAACATGGCAAACCCTGTCTCTACAAAAAACACAAAAATTAGCCAGGCGTGGTGGTGCAGGCCTATAGTCCCAGCTACTTGATGTTGAGGCAGGAGAATCACTTGAGTCCAGGAGGTTGAGGCTGCAGAGAGCCATGATCATGCCATTGCATTCTAGCCTGGGCAATGGAGAGAGACTCTGTTAGAAAGGAAGGAAGGAAGGAGGAAAGGATGGAAAGAAGGAAGGAAGGAGGGAGGGAGGGAGGGAAGGATGGAAGGAAGGAAGGAAAAGAAAGAAAGAAAGAAGAAAAACGTGAACTATCAGTTTTCTTCTGCTCTCTGCATGTTCTCCTCCTTTCAATGTTAGATCTGCTTTAACCCTGTGAACCTCTGGATAGTGAGAACTACTTCTATGAATTCATTTTTTAATTTTATTTTTTTCATTATTTCATCATAGGGTTTGTTTTCTTTTCTCTCTCTCTCTTTTTTTTTTTTTTTTTTTTTTTTTGGTAGAGACAGAGTCTCGCTATGTTGCCCAAGCTGGTCTTGAGCTCCTGGCTTCAGGCAATCCTCCCACCTCAGCCTCCCACCCAAAGTGCTGGGATTACAGGCATGAGCCATTGTGCTTGACTCTCTCTTTAAAGCAGTGGGTTTAACTTTTTTTGATTTTAAAAACTCTTTTGAAAATTTGAAAAAAAGAGATGTTTCTCTCTACCTAGAAAAATATGTGTAATTCATACAAATAAAAATTTTTTGAAAGTTTTCTAGGGAATTTACTTCCTCCAGAATAAAAACAACTGCTTTATGAGGTGCACATTACAATACTGTTACTACTGCCACCACTACTTCGAATATGACTACTGTGCCACCTGCAGATAAGCACTGAATAATGGTAAGATCTTCTCTCTCTTTATATTACCTGGCAGGCAGTATGGTGTAGTGGAATGAGATTTTTTTTTTTTTTTTGAGATGGAGTCTCGCTCTGTTGCCCAGGCTGGAGTGCAGTGGCACAATCTCGGCTCACTGCAAGCTCCGCCTCCAGGGTTCACGCCATTCTCCTGCCTCAGCCTTCCAAGTAGCTGGGACTACAGGCGCCCGCCACCATGCCTGGCTAATTTTTTGTATTTTTAGTAGAGACAGGGTTTCACCGTGTTAGCCAGGATGGTCTCGATCTCCTGACCTCGTGATCCGCCTGCCTTGGCCTCCCAAAGTGCTGGGATTACAGGTGTGAGCCACCGCTCCCGGCCTGGAATGAGATTTTAAGCTAGACGGATATGGGTTTGGATCCTGCTTCATCATTTAGCAGCTGTGTCACTTTAGGCAAGTTACTTAACCTCTCTGAGCCTCAGCCTTCTCATCTGTAGAACAGGAATAATAATATATACCTTGCTGGAGCCAGTACCTACCTGGCACATTGTAAGTAGATACTCACTAGATAGCAGTAACTATTATTACCTGCATGTTTGGGGAATTATTATTATTATTATTATTTTTTGAGACAGAGTCTCGCTCTGTTGCCCAGGTTGGAGTGCAGTGGTGCCACCTCAGCTCACTGCAACCTCCGCCTCTCGGGTTCAAGTGATTCTCCTGCCTCAGCCTCCTGAGTAGCTGGGATTACAGGTGTGCACCACCACATCCAGCTAATTTTTGTATTTTTAGTAGAGATGGGATTTCACCATGTTGGTCAGCCTGGTTTCGAACTCCTGACCTCGTGATCTGCCTGCCTTGGCGTCCCAAAGTGCTAGGATTATGGGTGTGAGCCACCATGCCCAGCCGGGAATTATTTTTATTTGGGAGTAGTCACAGGAGAGTGAATAAGGATTAAAGGTCTCTTTCCCTCCCTTTCAGTTAAGGGCTTATTTCTCAACTGATTCCTTCTTTTTCTCCAGGCACCACATGGGTTCGTAGATCAGATAATCTCCTAATTGCAGTCTTGTTGGCCTGAGCTGGAAAGTTCCCTCAACTGCACATCTCCATACCTCTTCCGTCTCTGTCTTATTAAGCTGGACAGGAGGCAACTACTGGCTGAGAAACAGTTGGGGTCTTCTCAGCTCATTTACTTGGTTACCAAGCAGGAGGCCCAATTCAGCACAGAGGGACCCATGGACTCCTGCTTTTGACTGACTTGGCCAGGAAAAATGTGGGGAGAGAGGCTGAAAACGTGGGAAGGTGCCAATTCTTAGGTCTAGCAAAGTACAAGTTATGTGTTAGAAAATGCATTCTACACCAAGACCTTTCTCTGCTTGTCAAATATTTGCCCAATCTGACATCCTAGCTCTGGGTTTTAGCAAAAATGGCTCAGCTGTTTACACACTGATCCCTGTTAAGGTGGTTTTAATAAATGATTAACCAAAATGCTGAGACCAACCTCCTTTCCCAGCTTGGGTTTCATCAAAGTGTTTAAGTTGGATGCTAGTCAAGTTTGGAAGATGGGCCTCTGTGTTTGGTTGAGGGAGTGAAAAGTGACTTAAGTAGGATTGGCCCTGGGCAAAACTGTAAGAAGATAAAGTTTATCTCAGGGGCTCCAACTCCTCTTTCTGCACCTGCCTCCTCCTTTCAATATCCCCCCACCATGCCCCCCACCTCCAGGAGTACAATGTTCTCACTGGGATCTGTTTTATCAAAGTAAAACATTTCTCCTGAGGGTTTCAGTACTGAATGGACACAGGCCCGGGTCAGACAGCAGCTCATGCTTTTGTGAAGCTCCTCAGTGTCGCTGAGCTTCTCTTTCTTCCTCGGTAAATGCAGAAATAACTCCCTCACTATGCTATAGGTAATAAATGAGATCATGTTTTGTCAATTGGAGAGTACTATACACGTGACTTATGAGTGTTACCTGTACCAGGAGTATTTTCTTTTCTTTTCTTTTCTTTAGAGACAGGGCCTCACTCTGTCACCCAGGCTGGAGTTCAGTGGCGCAATCAGCTCACTACAGCCTCTACCTCCCAGGCTCAGGTGATCCTCCCACCTCAGCCTTCTGAGTAGCTGGGACTACAGGTGCATGCCACCACACCTGGCTAATTTTTTTATTTTTGTAGAGACAGGAGTCTTGTTCTATTACCCAGACTGGTCTCAAACTCCCGGCCTCAAGCACTCCTCCTGCCTCGGCCTCCCAAAGTATTAGGATTACAGGTGTGAGCCATAGTGCTGGCCTGAGTATTTTCATATTAAAAAAGGAGTGTTGGGACAGGGCTTAAGGTAAATGAATTAATAAAATTACTGCTTACTATATGCCAGGCCCCTTTCTAAATCCTTTACCTGTATTAACCAATCCTCACAATAACACTATGAGGCAGATATAATTATTGTCATTCCCATTTTTTTTTTTAAAGAGATGGGGTCCTGTTCTGATGCCCAGGCTGGAGTGCAATGGAGCAATCATGGCTCACTCAGCTTCTAACTCCTGGGCTTGAACGATCCTCCTGCGTCAGCCTCCCCAGTAGCTGAGACTACAAGCAATAGCCACTGTGCCCAGCTGTCCTTCCCATTTTATAGACAAAGAAACGGAGGCACAGATAAGTAATTTGCCCAAGGTGGCACTGCTACTAATTGGTGGAGCAGGGATTTGAGCCCTAGTAATTTAGTTCTGGAGTCCATGCTCTTTAACTTCATGCTATTCTGTTTAGCAAATGGATCACTAATATGAAACATAACACAAAGAAATTAAACCTAATGATCAAATTTTAGGGACCAGTGAGAAAGATGCTTTTAGTCAGGCTTTTGTCCTTCACAATGCTCCTGTGAGTTCTCCAATCTCCACCCACATTAATTCCACCTTAGTTTAGGTCCTGGACATCAGCAATGATGCCAGCTGCAACATCTCCCTACCACAGCCTCTGCCTCCAGCATTCCCTCCCTCCTCTGCATGGCAGCCAGAGTGGTCTTTCAAAAGCACTGGCTGAAATGCTTCATTTAAAATTCTTTTTTTTTTGAGATGGAGTTTCCCTCTTGTCACCCAGGCTAGAGTGCAATGGTGTGATCTCGGCTCACTGCAACCTCTGCCTCCTAGGTTCAAGCAATTCTCTTGCCTCAGCCTCCCAAGTTGCTGGGATTACAGGCGTGTGCCACCACACCCAGCTAATTTTTGTATTTCTAGTAGAGACGGGGTTTCACCAGGTTGGTCAGGCTGGTCTCCAACTCCTGACCTCAGGTGATCCACCTGCCTCAGCCTCCCAAAGTGCTGGGATTACAGGCATGAGCCGTGCCTGGCCTCTTAAAATTCTTTAATGACCTCCACTGCTGATAGGATCAAATCCCAATTTTTTGTCCCTACAATAGCACAGAAGGACTGCTCCATAATCTGTTTCCCGCCTGCTTCTCAGCCTTAGATGCAACTTCTCGCCACCTAATCTCCAGCCAAGCTGAATTATTTGCAGTTTCCTGAGCTTTCTGGCCTTTGCTCACACTTCTTTTTTTTTTTTTTTTTTTTTTTGGAGACGGAGTCTCTCTCTGTCACCCAGGCTGGAGTGCAGTGGCATGATCTCGGCTCACTGCAACCTGCAACCTCCGCCTCCCGGGTTCAAGCAATTCTCCTGCCTCAGCCTCCCGAGTAGCTGGGACTAAAGGCGCCCGCCA
This sequence comes from Pan paniscus, assembly GCF_029289425.2. NCBI lineage: Eukaryota > Metazoa > Chordata > Mammalia > Primates > Hominidae > Pan > Pan paniscus. Next base: position 118,124,729 of record NC_073249.2, read on the forward strand.
CCATGCCCGGCCAATTTTTTGTATTTTTAGTAGAGATGGGGTTTCACCATGTTGCCCAGGCTGGTCTCAAACTCCTGAGCTCAGGCAATCCACCTGCCCTGGCCTCCCAAAGTGGTAGGATTACAGGTGTGAGCCACTGCGCCTGGCCCTTTGCTCACACTTCTATCCCAAACATCCTGCCCCCACCAAATCACTAATTAACCTTTCATCTTTCCAGATCTTAGCGAGTGAAACTTTTCCTTCTTTTCTAGAGAGGACTAACCATTTTCCTTTTTTGCCTCCACTACATTCTTTTTTTTTTTTTTTTGAGACAGTCTTATTCTGTCACCCAGATTGGAATGCAGTGGCATGATCTTGGTTCACTGCAGCCTCCACCTCCCGGGTTCAAGTGATTCTTCTGCCTCAGCCTCCCAAGTAGCTGGGATTACAGGCGTGCGCCACCACACCCAGCTAATTTTTGTATTTCTAGTAGAGTTGGGGTTTCACCATATTGGCCAGGCTGGTCTTGAACTCCTGACCTCAGGTGATCCACCTACCTCGGCCTCCCAAAGTGCTGGGATTACAGGCGTGAGCCGCCACACCCGGCCCACCTCCACTGCATTCTACACCCAGCGCTCCTATCCCAACACCATGGAGAGTTACTGCACTTAGGTGTTTATATAACCACATTTCCTTTTCAACATAAGCTGGAGGTCAGGCACCAGCTCTAACTCTAGCACCAAGCTAGTCCTTGGCAACTGGCAGGTACTCAGAATATATTTGTAAATGCATGGACCTTCTGTCACTCCCTGCATACAGTCTATCATAGGCTATCATCAGAGTCTCCCTGCATTTTCCCAGTCTCTCACTGACCCTGTATTCTGGAAGAGTCAAGTCTCAAAGAAATATGACTCTCTTTGTACCCCAAGCTGGTGAGGTTGTCAACAAGTTGACCATGTTCCTCATAGTAAAAACTCACTGGCCAGGTGCAGTGGCTCACGCCTGTAATCCCAACACTTTGGGAGGCCAAGGCGGGTGGATCAACTGAGGTCAGGAGTTCAAGACCAGGCTGGCCGAGATGGTGAAACCCTGTCTCTACTAAAAATACAAAAATTTAGGCAGGCATAGTGGCGGGCACCTGTAATCCTAGTTACTCGGGAGGCTGAGGCAGGAGAATCACTTGAACTGGGGAGGCAGAGATTGCAGTGAGCCGAGATTGCGCCATTGCACTCCAGCCTGGGCAACAAGAGAGAAACTCCATCTCAAAAAAAAAAAAAAGAATGAAAAAAGAAAAAAACTCACTTCTCAGTCAATGGGGCACATTGAGAAATCAGTGGCAGAAGGAAAATAGATTCCAAGAATTCAGACTCCCAACCTAATGCTTTTATAACAGCACTCTGGATAAAAATCAGCTTACACAGAGTTGATCAAAACACTTCTATGAGAAGTTTTTCTAGAACCACCTTGCCATTCAAACCCTTGCCCAACTGCTGGACCATAAAGGGAGCCAGAGATTTAGGCTAACAAAGGTTGCTGTTGATAGAAGCAGAGTGGGGAAGAGGAATAAAAAATGCAATTGGAAAACAGGAATCTAGACTTACAGATAAAAACTTCCCCCAAGATCTAAAGATTTCTGTTTTAGTTGAAAACTGCACTCATAGTGGCGTGATCTCGGCTCGCTACAACCTCCACCTCCCAGCAGCCTGCCTTGGCCTCCCAAAGTGCCGAGATTGCAGCCTCTGCCCGGCCGCCACCCCGCCTGGGAAGTGAGGAGCGTCTCTGCCCGGCCGCCATCCCATCTAGGAAGTGAGGAGCGCCTCTTCCCGGCCGCCATCCCATCTGGGAAGTGAGGAGCGTCTCTGCCCGGCCGCCCATCGTCTGGGATGTGAGGAGCCCCTCTGCCTGGCTGCCTAGTCTGGAAAGTGAGGAGCATCTCTGCCCGGCCGCCATCCCATCTAGGAAGTGAGGAGCGCCTCTTCCCGGCCGCTATCCCATCTGGGAAGTGAGGAGCGTCTCTGCCCGGCCGCCCATCGTCTGAGATGTGGGGAGCACCTCTGCCCTGCCGCCCCGTCCGGGATGTGAGGAGCGTCTCTGCCCGGCCGCCCCGTCTGAGAAGTGAGGAGACCCTCTGCCTGGCAACCGCCCCGTCTGAGAAGTGAGGAGCCCCTCCGCCCGGCAGCCGCCCGGTCTGAGAAGTGAGGAGCCCCTCCGCCCGGCAGCCACCCCATCTGGGAAGTGAGGAGCGTCTCTGCCCGGCAGCCACCTCGTCCGGGAGGGAGGTGGGGGGGTCAGCCCCCCGCCCGGCCAGCTGCCCCGTCCGGGAGGTAGGTGGGGGGATCAGCCCCCCGCCCGGCCAGCCGCCCCGTCCGGGAGGTGAGGGGCACCTCTGCCCGGCCGCCCCTACTGGGAAGTGAGGAGCCCCTCTGCCCGGCCACCACCCCGTCTGGGAGGTGTACCCAACAGCTCATTGAGAACAGGCCATGATGACAATGGCGGTTTTGTGGAATAGAAAGTGGGGAAAGGTGGGGAAAAGATTGAAAAATTGGATGGTTGCCGTGTCTGTGTAGAAAGAGGTAGACATGGGAGACTTTTCATTTTGTTCTGTACTAAGAAAAATTCTTCTGCCTTGGGATCCTGTAGATCTGTGACCTTACCCCCAACCCTGTGCTCTCTGAAACATGTGCTGTATCCACTCAGGGTTGAATGGATTAAGGGCGGTGCAAGATGTGCTTTGTTAAACAGATGCTTGAAGGCAGCATGCTCCTTAAGAGTCATCACCACTCCCTAATCTCAAGTACCCAGGGACACAAACACTGCTGAAGGCCGCAGGGTCCTCTGCCTAGGAAAACCAGAGACCTTTGTTCACTTGTTTATCTGCTGACCTTCCCTCCACTATTGTCCTGTGACCCTGCCAAATCCCCCTCTTCGAGAAACACCCAAGAATGATCAATTAAAAAAAAAAGAAAAAAAAAAGAAAACTGCACTCATTTGGCAAGATCTGTGTAGGTAAATATGACTTTTGTTTTAGGAATAGTGTAGAAACAAGCAATTCACAAGGTCAGTGGCTGGTCTTGGCTGAGCAAACACATACTTTCACACCTGTGTGAAGTTTGGCATGTCTTTGTAGGGATATGTAGGTCTGTTTGAGAGAGGGCCTTGTGCTGGGTTTACATATAAACTGTGTAAAAAAGGAAAAGTAGAATAGTTGTGAGTGTTTCTGGGGAAAAGATGGGACTGTTTCTCTCTCCCTTCTTGTTTGTTTCAGAACCTGTCTTGGAGGTTGGCCCTCATACCAATGTCTGGACTGTCTGAGCAGAAAGCCATCTGCTGGCACTGCCCATCTCACATCAGAGCCTCGATACCCCCTGGAACTCCCTCAAATAACCACGTCCTATTTCTCAAATTGGAATGCTTTAGGAAGCTATCCTCAAACAATAAAAACAGGCTGCTTCCTGCTGTCCCCTTACTTTCCCTCAGAGCAGTGGTTTGCAAATTGTGTTCCAAGGAAACCTAGATTTCCCAGAATGCCTGATTTGACTTCAATGAATGCTCTCAGGTTGATAAAAGATTGTAATTTGCATCTTTAGACCTTGTTATCAAAATCTTCTTGTTCATCAATATAGGCTCATGAAATTAACTTTGATAATAATTGTTATACGTTAAAATGTATAAATTTATACATTTTAAATCTACAGTATCTACTGTTTATGTTATAATCTTTTTTTTTTTTTTTTTTGAGACTGAGTCTCGCTCTATCACCCAGGCTGGAGTGCAGTGGCACGATCTCTGCTCACTGCAACCTCCACCTTCCGGGTTCAAGTGATTCTCCAGCCTCAGCCTCCTGAGTAGCTGGGATTACAGGCACACGCCCCCACGCCGGGCTAATTTTTGTATTTTTAGTAGAGACGTGGTTTTGCCATGTTGGCCAGCCTGGTCTTGAACTCCTGACCTCAAGTGATCTGCCTGCCTCGGCCTCCCAAAGTGCTGGGATTACAGGCGTGAGCCACCACCCCTGGCCTATATTATAATCTTATATAATGTTTCATTTAAAATTTCACCACTGACTGGGTGTGGTGGCTCACACCTGTAACCCAGCACTTTGGGAGGCCGAGGTGGGCAGATCACCTGAGGTTGGGAGTTCGAGACCAGCCTGGCCAACATAGTGAAACCCCGTCGCTACTAAAAATACAAAATTAGCTGGGCATGGTGGTGCACGCCTGTAATCCCAGCTACTCGGGAGGCTGAGGCAGGAAAATTGCTTGAACCCGGGAGGCAGAGGTTGTGGTGAGCCGAGATCACGCCACTGCATTCGAGCACTCCAGCTTGGGCAACAAGAGTGAAACTCCGTCTCAAAAAAAAATAAAAATAAAAATAAAAATTCACCACTTAAAAAAAATGACTGGACTGGGCACAGTGTCTCATGTCTGTAATCCCAGCACTTTGGAAGGCTGAGGCAGGAGGATCACTTTGAGGCCAGGAGTTCGAGACCAGCCTGGGCAACACAGTGAGACCGTGTTTCTACAACAGCAACAAAAAGATTGCAACCCAGGCCGGGCGCGGTGGCTCATGCCTGTAATCCCAGCACTTTGGGAGGCTGAGGCGGGCGGATCACGAGGTCAGGAGATCAAGACCATCCTGGCTAATACAGTGAAACCCTGTCTCTACTAAAAATACAAAAAATTAGCCGGGCGCAGTGGCGGGCGCCTGTAGTCCCAACTACTCAGGAGCCTGAGGCAGAAGAATGGCATGAACCCGGGAGGCAGAGTTTGCAGTGAGCTGCGATCGCGCCACTGCACTCCAGCCTGGGCGACAGAGAAAGACTCTTGTCTCAAAAAAAAAAGGATTGCAACCCTTTCCTTAGCTTTCCTAATCCCTCTAGCTCTGAGCTGCTTTTTCTTTTTGCCATGACACCATGGCACTTTTTACCATCTCACATACTATATAATTTATTATATATGTATCATCTATTTCTTTTTGTTTATTGTCTCTCTTCCCCCCACCCCCGAATGTAAACCCCATAAAAACAGGGACCTTTGTCTGTTTTGTTCACTGACGTATTCCAAGCACATAGAATAGGGCCTGATAGATAGGAGAGGCTCAATATTTATTGAATTTTTTTTTTTTTTTTTTTTTTTTTTTAGAGACAGGGTCTTACTCTGTCACCCAGGCTGTAGTGCAGTGGTGCGATCATGGCTCACTGAAGCTTCAACCTCCTAGGCCCAATTGATCTTCCCGGTTTGACCTCCCAAAGTGCTGAGATTATAGGCTCACAGCTTGAGAGGCTGAGGCAGGAGGATCACTTGAGCCCAGGAGTTCAAGACCAGCCTGGGCAACTAGCAAGACCCCTGTCTCTATAAAAATAAAAATAAAAAATTAGTTGGGTGTGGTGGGGCACGCTGGTAGTCTTAGCTACTCAGGAGGCTGAGGCGGGAGGATTGCTTGGGACAGGGAGTTTGAGGCTGCAGTGAGCTATGATCGCACCACGGCACTTCAGCCTGGGTGATAAAGTGAGACCCTATCTCAAAAAAAAAAAAAAAAAATGACAAAGTGATTAATGGATATATGGATTGGCAAGGGTATTCCAGGATCCAGAAAGGAAGGGTTTAAGAATTACCATCCTCAGCTTGGCCAGAAGGATGGCTCTATTCCCTGGTATCTCCTTGTGTGTTTTGGTGGTACTCTCTATCCCCAAACTCTTCCCACCCTCAGAAACATCACCTGAGTATTTGTCAGGGTCACACTGGTGGCAAGAAGTTTCTCCTTTATTTGAATAAGAGTTGGCTGGGCAAAGTTTGCAGAAAGAGGAGCCCTGCTTGTCTGCATACGTGCCAGGTTTGCAGGGGAAGCATTCTGAAGTGTAGGCCACCCCTAGGGAGGAGGAAGAGCACAGAAAAGCAAGGATTCAGCCTGGAGACTGAGTCCCCAGGAGACTGCAAAGTCAACAGCCCAGGAAGTCAGTAACCCTGCTCTCAGTACCTGTTATGGCAATGTTTCTCACCAGCACAGGCTTGGGTACTTTGGTCCATACTGAGAAGGCTGTGGTTCTCCAATAGAGGACATTATTGCCTCGATTTAGCTCCACCTAAAAACCACAAACAGGAGCATTCATTCATCACAGAGAGAAATCTCGCTAATCTGTTGGTATAGCCTCTTGTTGGGATGACTTCTCTTACTAACTGCATGATAATGCTTCTTCTGACCCTCTTCCTCCTCTTCCTCAGCTCTGTCCTTCTTCCCAACTTAGCACAGCTCGTCTCTCTTTCTAAGCCTCCTCTTACAACCCTCCCACCGCTCCCTGGATCATATATACCATGAGCATCTCTTATGGTGAGACCAGTAAAGAGACCTGAGGGTCCTGACAACAGGGTGACTGGCACTCCCTCATTCTTCTGTGGTTTTGCAGGGGGACAGGCCCCCTCCCCAGAATACCCAGTCTTTTTTTTTTTTTTTTTTTTTTGAGACAGAGTTTCGCTTTTGTTGCCCAGGCTGGAGTGCAATGGTTCGATCTCAACTCACCACAACCTCTGCCTCCTGGGTTCAAGCGAGTCTCCTGCCTCAGCCTCCTGAGTAGCTGGGATTACAAGCATGGGCCACCATGCCTGGCTAATTTTTTTGTATTTTTAGTAGAGATGGGGTTTCTCCATGTTGGTCAGGCTGGTCTCGAACTCCTGACCTCAGGTGATCCACCCGCCTCGACCTCCCAAAGTGCTGGGATTACAGGTGTGAGCCACCATGCCCGGCAGAAGACCCAGTCTTAAAGCTGGAAAGCTGCTGGTCTTTGGAGTCAAGCCACAGAAGCTACAAGTCAGCTCACACCCATATTCTGTCAATGCTAGAGGACAGTAACTACAGCATCTTCATCATATCACACTCCTGCCCTCCAGGGACATTAGGGTGGAGGCTCAGACTGGGAGGAAGCACTCTCTGAGGAAAGGCCCTGGGTCCCTTTTCTGGGATCTCTGGGAGAAGGCTGGTGTGATACTCACACTGTGGAATTCCCATCCTTTCTCTGTGGTCTTCATCCACCTGGAGTCATCTGCATTGGGCTGGCACTGGTCATTCTGAACCTGACATAAAAAGAGTTTGGGACCAGAGTCTCAGCTTTCTAAGGAAATGAATACCTTTCCCCACATTGCACCAGCCCTCCAGAGGGCCCTTCTTTATATGGGAAGAGTTGCCAATTTCCTTTAGGGATTGAGCTCAAAACACAGGAGCCTCAAAGTAGGGCAGGAGTTAGTCACACACACAAAATGAGCGTTGACACCAAAGAAATAACTTGTAACTCAGATGTGCTGTTTTCATGTCTGAGCTGGATAAAACACTTAGAAATCTGCCAGACAATTTTTCCCCCAATAGTCCTTTCACTTTTGCCTTTTCTTCTTGCCTCCTGGGCCTCAGCTCATTTTGCCCACAGCTGTCTCCAGAGGGAAAACAACAGTGATTCCCCCAAGCAGGGCTACACTCATGATGGATTCCTCAAACGGATCTGAACCCCAGAGAGGCTTTTTAGCTCCCACCCTCCACCTTGGCCAGGGGCTTACGAAAAACTCAAAGATGATGCTGGAGTCTGGATAGTAGTATTCGAAGTTAACGGTGCCAGATTGCTTCAGGTTGACGGCGTACATCAGTGTGGCTGTGCATTCGTCCGTGTTGGAGGCGATGTAGTCGCCCCGGGGAACCCACTTGGACCTGTGAAGGAACAGGAACCAGGTTCACAGGCAGGAGCACAGCCCACCAGGCTTTGTGCCATGTGCAGGTCTCATGTTCTGCTGGGTCTTTGGGAATTTTCAGGCTTGTGATTCACAAACTGAAACTTGGACCTGAAAATGCTCAGTGAAGAAAGACAAAAGAAGCTCTCAGGTAGGTCAAGGACCTGGAGTACAGCTAAGAAGAGGAAGGCAGACAGGTGAGGAAGACAAGCAGGCATGCCTCCACATTGTGCAGAGCTACCTGGGATACGGGTGGCAGGTGAAGTTGGGGAGGGATAACATTTTTTTTTTTTTTGAGGCAGAGTCTCGCTCTGTCTCCCAGGCTGGAGTGCAGTGGCGTGGCCTCGGCTCACCGCAACCTCTGCCTCCCGGGTTCAAGCAATTCTCCTGTCTCAGCCTCCCGAGTAGCTAGGATTACAGGCATGCACCACCACACCCAGCTAATTTCTGTATTTTTTTTTAGTAGAGACAGGTTTTCACCATGTTGGCCAGCCTGGTCTCGAACTCCTGACCTCAAGTGATCCACCCACCTCGGCCTCATAAAGGGCTGGGATTACAGGCATGAGCCACCGCGCCTAGTCAGGGAGGGGTAACATTTATTGGTTGCTTACTACCTTCCAGGAATTGAACTACGTGCTTTATATTCATGATTTATTTTCATCAATAAGAGGAAATGTTTTTTCTGTTTAAGAGATGATGAAACTGGGGCTTGGAGAGTGCCAAGCCCAGTATTAGGAAGCAGCGAGTGGCAGGGCTGAAATCAGGTCTGCCAAACTCTAAAGCTGTCAAATAACTCAGTAGACACAGATATTCTTCAGAACTCAGACATCCACCCAGTCTAGTCTACCTGTTTTTCCAGAAATGTCTACTATAAGATGCTGCATGTAAATGGTTTTTATGGAAACGAGGAGGGCCGGAGAACCCTGGAGACAGCCAACCTGGTCATGTCTGTTTTATCTCCTAAATACGTGTTCACTCTATCCACACTGTCCACGGGCTCTCCCTACACTCACCACCACACCATCTATGAACCAGCCCCCAAACTTGTCTCCCTGAAGCCAGTCCCACATCCTCCAAGCCCTCTGCATGCTGCAGCCCAGCGGACAGATCCTCCAGAATAGACGTCTGACCATGGCACTCCCTTGCTTCAAATTAAAACCCCTGGGACTGACTCCCTGTGGCCCTTAGGATAGGGTACAAATTCCTGATGCACTCTGTATACTTCAACTCTATGACATTTCTTTCAATTCCTCTGCCAAGCTTTCTCTTACCTCTGGGCCTCCTGACATCCTCTTCCCTCTTCCTGGAACGAACTTCCTCCTCTCTCTCTCAGTTTAACTCCTACTGTGTCTTAAATGTCACTTAATCTAAAAAGTCTTCCTTGATTCTATCTGCTTCTGCTATGGGTGCCCTTAGCTCTCTTTGCTCTCCTTCTCATAGCCATAATCCCATGATATTTTATATATTTTTAGTATATTATGAAATATGTAAGACCTATACAATGGTGTAATGAACACTCACCGACCCATCACCCTGCTTAAGAAGTTCAACACAGCAGAAGCCTCTGCGTACCCTCCACTAACCTCATCCCTTTTCCTGGAACACACTGCCTTCCCCACTGCCAAGTGACTACTTTCCTGAATCTGGCGTTTAACATGCGCATGCGGTTCTCTACATGTATGTATCTCTAAACAACATACTGTATGGTAGTGCTTCGCATGTTTTCAAGCTTCACATAAATGGTATTATATTTATGGGCTCTGAAACTCACTTTGGGAAGGAAGGGACTTCAATATACTAACTGTGAGATTCATCCATATTCACACATCCAGCTTTTCTGGCTTCGTCTTTACTACTGCATAACATTCCTTTGTATGGCTCTACCACATATATTTGTGCATTACTCGTTGATGGACATTTGGATTGTTTGCAGTTTCATGTGCACATTCTGCTGTGTTCCTGTCTCCTTAGGCACATGTCTGAGTAGAAAGCCTGGGAGGAGAACTGTATGTGAGCCTCCCATTTACCAGCTACTGCTACACTGTTCCTGTTGCTCCACATCCTCTCCAAATTTGAAACTGTCAGACCTCAAAATTGTTGCCAATATTATGTGAGGGAAGAGACCAAATTTACCTTGCTCACTAAAGTATTCCCAGCACCAGCCTGGACCTGGCACATAGTGGGGACTCACAGGGTTAAAGAGTTGAATGTGGAAACAGGTAATCGAAAACACTCACGCTATTGCACTGTTTTGCCTGAGACCAGCCCAGGTTTCCAGTTGCTTAATAATGGCCAGTTGGGTGGGCGTGGTGGCTCACGCCTGTAATCGCAGCACTTTGGGAGGCTGAGGCGGGTGGATCACCTGAGGTGAGGAGTTCAAGACCATCGAGACCAGCCTGACCAACATGGTGAAACCCCATCTCTACTAAAAATGCAAAAATTAGCTGGGTGTTGTGGCACATGCCTGTAATCCCAGCTCCTCAGGAGGCTGAGGCAGGAGAATCGCTTGAACTTGGGAGGCGGAGGTTGCAGTGAGCCGAGATTGTGCCATTGCACTCCAGCCTGGGTGATAAAGCGAGACTCCATATCAAAATAATAATAATAATAGCCAGTTAAAGCAACCTCAGATTAGTCCACAGATTTCCCCCTGTGTTTGTCAGAATAACATGGTTATTTTCAGCTCTTTGACAGTCAGTGTTATTCTCAAAACGAAAACATATAACATGAGCTCATCCAAAATATCCCAGCTAACCTAACAGCATTGATTTCTCCTTGTTGAAAGGGATAACCTTTAATGCTGATATGCTCCACGACATCAGCTATAAATAACTCTTGAAGTTTAATGAATAATTTAAAAGATGCCATAAGTGGGTTACATTTGCAAAATGCATCATAATTCTGATTTTTGTCAGAATTGCCCCCGGTGAAGACATTTCATATTCAATAATAACAACACGTTTTGATTGATTTCTAGTGTCAGGCATCGCTCTAAATTCTTTACAAGTATCATCTCATCAATCCTTACCTCAACTATAAGAGTACTATTTTTATCATCATTTTTAGAATGAAGAAACTGAGGCCCAGAAGTGCTTAGGAAACTTACCCTAGGTCATCCAGTTGTGATCTGCATATAATGTTTTTCATTTTTAATGTTTACATTTCTCTCTCATTCTTGTTTCACTGTCACAGTCTTTGGGCGTCTGTTCGATCTTTTCCACTAATATATGACATTCTTTCTATTACTCCCACATCACTCCTGTTCCCTTAGCTTATCCTAGTTTCTGATCTCAGGCCAGTACCTTAGCCCTGGGACATCAACCCAGGACCCATGGGAGGATCCCTGAAGGCTCAGAATCCTGCCATGGAGACTCCGTTCAGCTGGTCTGTTTTGTCCCCAATTATTTATTTTGTCTATTTTGAGCCAGACACTATGTTAGATGCTGGAGACACAGTGATGAACAAGACAAGTATGATCCTTTCCCTCTTGGGGCTTGCATTCTCTTTCTAGTTGAGGAGACAGAAGCTTAACTAATCACACAATCACATAGCAATGACTGTGATAAGTGCCATTGGAGAAATGCAGGATGATAAAGAGCGTGTAACAGGAGTCTGTGGGGTCGGGGATGGTTTCTTTGAGGAAGCGATTTTTAGGTAGAGACCTGAGGGTTAAGTAGGAGACATAGAAGAGGGGACAGAGAGTCACATGTTCAAATGCCCTGAGGAGGGGAAGGAGTGTGATGGTCAGTGTGGCTGGAACACAGCAAGTGAAGACAGAAGGAACTTGGGAGAGGCTGGGGAAACAAGCAGAGGGCAGGGGGCAGGGCAGCAGGGCCCTGCAGGCTGTGAGAAGGTAGTGGACTTTATCCCAAGAGCAATTGGTAGCCATTGAATCTAGGGTTTTGAGCGGGAAAGTACTGTGACTGGATTTAAGGAGATGAGGCTGGGTGCAGTGGCTCACACCTGTAATCCCAGTACTTTGGGAGGCTGAGGCGGAAGGATCATTTGAGCCCAGGAGTTTGAGTCCAACCTGGGCAACATACGTGAAACCGTGTCTCTAGAAAAATAAGAAGTTAGCCAGGTGTGGTGGCATGAGCCTGCAGTCCCAGCTACGCGGGAGGTTGAGGTGGGAAGATGGCTTCAGCCCGGGGAGGTTGAGGCTGCAGTGAGCTGTGATTGCGCCATTGCACTCCAGCCTGGGTGACAGAGTGAGACCTTGTTTCTTAAAAAAAAGAAAAAAGAAAGATGAATCTGGCTGCTGAGTGGACAGGCCTGGAGGAGGCTGGGAATGGAAGCAGGAGATGAGCTTGGAGTCTCTTGAGGCAGAGCAGGCAGGATTTGGGTAGCTGCACAGCTGAATAGGAAAGCCAAATACTTGCGCTCTAGGTATTAGCTCAATTATTGCCTTTCTGAGGGATGATGGGGAAACCACAAAAGCTCTCCAGATGGCCATTTCCTCTCCATTGACAGAGAAATATCCTCTCCCTCCCTCCCCGGGATGTCGTGGGATGCCTTAAGATGCAGGCCCTGAAATAGTCCGTGCGGTGGAAACACAAGTTGTTATTAACCCACCCACATCCTGCCTCGCTGAGAGATAATGATTTCTGGACTCTCGGTGCAGTCCCCAGAGAGAGAAGAAATCCTTCCTTTACATGGGTAGGAATTGACTGAGCCAGGTCTGCACCTTGTCCAGGGCCTAATGACATTCTCAGTTAGGACTCAAATGGGAGTTGGTTGTCTTAACCCACACATTCCCGCTCCTTCCAGCTTTAAAGCTCTCTAGCTTTATCTCTGCCTCCAGTATTGTCATGCTAATGAATCTGACACACCAAATTGAACTCTAAAATAACATAACATTAAAATTGGACTACAGATTAAATAGCCACTGCTTGGCTTAGACAAGATTTAAGTATAGGAATGGGAGACATTGCTCCCGGTTTTTAGAAATCCAAGTGTAATACAATTCTTGAGTCCTTCTTATCCATTTGATTGTTTGGGTATAAGTGAAACTTTCACTTGCTTTCCTCCTGTATTCACTGTCCATATTTAATAAGGAACAATATGGCTGCCTTTCACATCCTCATATCCCCCCACTTTCGCTCCCTAGGACCCAGTGTTGCCTTGCCCATAATAAATGTTATTTGAATGTGGCATTATGGAGCAGTGGAAGCTTGGGTTCGAATTTCAATCTTGCCAGCTGTAAACCGGATAACAAAGGGCAGGTCATAACCTTGCTGAGCTTCCAGTTCCTCATCTCTGTAATAGAAATAGTAATGCCTATTTCACAAGGTTCTTGTGAGAATGAGAGAAAATAATATATGTAAAGCATCCAGAATAGTGCCTGGCCTACAAAAGACATATCTGAAATAGATATCCAGTTCTCCAAGCACCCTGGACTGAGCTTTCCAAGAAAATTTGCTAGTCATTGGGGTCTCACAGCATTTGGAAGATTTCAGACAGCACTGGGCAAAGGCTAGGCAGAATCAGTTTTAGAATTTAGCAGCCAAGGTGGCTCATGCCTGTAATCCCAGCACTTTGGGAGGCTGAGGCAGGTGGATCACCTGAGGTCAGGAGTTTGAGACCAGCCTGGCCAACATGGTGAAACCCCATCTCTACTAAAAAAATACAAAAAAATTAGCTGGGCGCGGTGGCTCACGCCTGTAATCCCAGCACTTTGGGAGGCCGAGGCGGGTGGATCACGAGGTCAGGAGATCGAGACCATCCTGGCTAACACGGTGAAACCCCATCTCTACTAAAAATACAAAAAATTAGCTGGGCGTGGTGGCGGGTGCCTGCAGTCCCAGCTACTCGGGAGGCTGAGGCAGGAGAATGGCGTCAACCCGGGAGGCAGAGCTTGCAGTGAGCGGAGAGGACACCACTGCATTCCAGCCTGGGTGACAGAGCGAGACTCCATCTCAAAAAAAAAGAAAAAAAAAAAATTAGCCGGGCATTGTGGCACACACACCTGTAACCCAGCTACTCAGGAGGCTGAGGCAGGAGAATCACTTGAACCTGGGAGCTGGGGGTTGTGGCGAGCCAAGATGGCACCACTGCACTCCAGCCTGGGCGACAGAGTGAGACTCTGTCTCAAAAAAAAAAAAAAAAAAAAGAAGAAGAAGAAGTTAGCACCCAAGCCAGGAAGATACCCAAGCTTTGCATATTGTGTTCCAGTCAAGCTGAGAAAGTATATTGGCTGATCCGAAATTCCGTGGTGGAAATCCGGTTGGTTTTTTTGGTTTTCGTTTTTGTTTTTGTTTTTCTTTTTTTTTTTTTTTTTAAGACGGAGTTTCACTCTTGTTGCCCAGGCTGGAGTGCAATGGTGCGATCTCAGCTCACTGCAACTTCCGCTTCCCAGTTCAAGCGATTCTCCTGCCTCAGCCTCCCGAGTCGCTGAGATCACAGGTGCGCACCACCAGGCCCGGCTAATTTTTTGTATTTTTAGTAGAGACGGGGTTTCACCATGGCCAGGTTGGTCTTGAACTCCTGACCTCAAGTGATCCACCCGCCTCGGCCTCCCAGAGTGCTGGGATTACAGGCGTGAGCCACCGCGCCCTGCCGGTTTTTGTTTTTCAATGAGACAGGGTCTTGCTCTGTTATCCAGGGGTACAGTGGTGCGGTCATAGCTCAGTCTAACCTTGAACTCCTAGGCTCAAGTTATCCTCTTGCCTCAGCCTCTCGAGTAGCTGGGACTACGGACATGCACCACCACACCTGGCAAATTTTTTAACTTTTTGTAGAGACAGGGGTCTCGCTATGTTTCCCAGGCTGGTCTCAAACTCTTGGCCTCAGGCAATCCTCCCACATTAGCCTCTCAAAGTGCTGGGATTACAGGGGTGAGTCACTGTGCCCAGCTCCAATTGGGTTTTGTTTTAAATAGACTGGGCCATTTAACCCTTGCCCCCCTTGTCCACTCTCTTCATGTTTTTTACCTCCCACAAATGCCTGTCCATCACTGGTAAGTTTAGGCCAGTAAGAGTGGGCCAGGCAGAGTCACATCCACTGGTCTTGCGGGCACAGCTGCAGGCCTCACCCTGGCAGCCTGGCTTCCTCTTAACTCCATCCTCCCTGCCCAGTCTGAGGGGCAGCGGAGGAGGCTGTCCAGTGTGCCCTGTAGCCCCTTCCCCAGTGGGCTGGGGGTGGGGTGGGGGTGTGTGCAGACTCACGAAGTACAGTTCCCGGTGGACTCAGCAGCACTGTCATCCAGCTCCATGTTGGCTGAGAGGCTGGCAAAGCCATGGGGCAGCTCATCCCACTCATCAAACCGAATGCCTGTGCCGAGGGAGTAGCGGCCCTCAGCGCATGGCTTACACGACTGGTCCTTCATATCCAGAAACTCCCCGGCGTTGCAGGAGAAGGCTGGAAAACAGGGCAGAGACAAGGTGGGGCAGTGAGGTCACTGCAGCCCCAGAAGTGAATGGGCTGCGAGCAGCTGAAGGGAGGAGCGCTGGGTTGGGGTCTAGGAGTTTGGCCCACTAAGATTCAGGGCCATGGCATTTACTGTGTGATTTTATTTTTCTTAAAAAAAAATTTTTTTTCAGCAGTGATATTCCTTGCTATGTGTCATTCTATTTGTATGGAACGGCCAAAAGAGGCGAAGCCATAGAGACAGAAAGTAGATTTGTGGTTGCCAGGGGCTGTGGGGAGGGGCCTGGGGAGAGATTGCTAATAATATGAGGTTTCTTTGTAGGATGATTAAAATGTGAAATGAGAGTGATGATGGTTGCTGTGAATATTCTAAAAACCACTGAATTTTATCCTTAAAGGAATGAATTTCATGGCATATAAATTATATACCAATAAAGATGTTATAAAAAAAATAGATCTAGGGCCACGGATGCTCTGCCTTGCTGTGGGACTTTGGGCTTGTTCCTGGCACTCGTTTCCTTTGGAGAGGTGCCCTGACCATTCTGAGAGCTCTCTGGTGAAGATGATGCCAAGGTCTCTTGTGCTGACCCCTCTGAATGACACATGGCCCTTCAGCCTTGAATTTCTCCCTTGAGCCTCTGGCCTCTGCCTTTCTGGTTGTACTGCCACCATGCTAGGTGGAATTCTCATGACCTGTTAACTCAATCATTGCAACATCCTCCTAACTAGTTCCCTATTCTTATTTTTGCTCATTCTGTGGTCAGAGGTACCTTTCTAAAACAGATGTGATCAGGCACAGTGGCTCATACCTGTAAACCCAACACTTTGAGAGACCAAGGCAGGAGGATCACTTGAGCCCAGGAGTTTGAGGCCAACCTGGGCAACACAGTGAGACCCTGTCGCTACCAAAAAAAAATGTTTAAATTAGCTGGGAGTGGTCGCGTGTGCCTGTAATCCTAGCTACTCAAAAGGCTGAGGTGGGAAAATTACTTGAGCCCAGGAGGTCGAGGCTACAGAGCTATGATTGCACCACTGTACTTCAGCCTAGGAAACAGAGTGAGACCTTGTCTTTAAAAAAATAAAAAGTAAAACACGTATGTACTATTATTCTCCTTATTTTAAAAATAAACAGGCACTCCCTTTTGATTCTAGAATTATGCTCTTGGCCTGGCATTCAAAGTTTTCCACGATTTCCCTCCAGCCTAACTTCCCAGCTTGACCTCCCACTACAAATCTTTTTTCACCTCAACTCCATCCATCACCTTCTCTGTGTTGCCTCTACCCTGGACCACAAGCTCTTCCTCAAATGTGTCACTCTTCATCCACGTCTAAACTTTTGCTCAAGTGGCCCTCCCAGCTATGCCTGATCCCTAAATATTCGTAACTCTCATTCTTTCTCATATCATATATGTCTGCCACCCACTAGGCTCTGCGCTCCTCTGGGGATGGCTGGCTCAGTGACTGGCACAGACTGGGAGCTTCATGAATGTTTCTGAAACAATGAGTGAATGAATGAATGTCTGCACTTTCCACCACCCTAAGCTTCTGAAAGCAGAGAGTGTGCCTTATTTGTCTTTGCAGTTCACACTGCATGTGCACATCATGGTGCTAACACATAGTGGGACTCACTGAAGTCAGCAGAGTTCAGTGAAGATGGCTCATTTGTTTCCACTAGTCACACCTCAGTTCTGCTCAGGTCTCAGCAATATCCAATCATTAATTTAACAAGTATTTATTTGCTCACTTACTCAACCAGGCATTGTACTAAGCTGATTTTAGAATTTAAATATCTTCAAACTCCTTTCCAACTCTTCAGATAATTCCTTAAATCTAGTGCCTGGTTTTTCTTGTTATTCCCTTTGCATTCCTAAAAGAATAACGCAGGGGAAACAGCTGCCAATTGTAGAAAAGTTGTGACTGCAGAGTCACAGAGGCGGGTGCTGGGGCTGCGGCAAGCCACTGCCTTTCCTATTGCACAATCAGACCCACAGTCAGGAAGATTCTTGTCTCCTGAAGTGATGCCTGGAGCATTTTAAAGGACGTCTCTGCAGAAACTTAGCCTCTCTGACTTCCTTTTTAAGAACGAAAGCAAATCTCAATCTTGCCTAATGACTGATTGTGGCTGGTGAGTGAGTGTAGATTGGAGAGACATACACAGGCAAAAATGAAAATGTATGCAAACAGAAAAGAATATCTGAGTGCACACAGCTGGCATTGCTTATGCTGTATCCACTGATGGGATTTAAATTCCTTTAAAAAATGAAAGCAAATTCAGATATCCAGTTTGCATTCATGAAATACTTCTGCACCAAATCTCATAAGGGTCTGGGATGTGGGGACTAATTGGGGAAAAGATCTGATTCCTTAATGCAGCTGCTCTGCCAGGAAGGGCCCAGATTGGATGGCAGGAGACTTGGGGGAGAGACCAAAGCTGAGTGACAGGGAGGCCCTGAGCAGGATAGCTGCTTACAGCACTCGGTGCCCTTGACGGGGTCAGGCAGGCTGGTGCACAGGCCCGGGGTATGCGGCACGGCGACCCTCCACCTGGAACCCGTGCTGTCACACGCCGTGTACTCATAGTGGTACTCAGACTGCAGGGGAGAGAACAGTGGGCGAAATGTGCGTTAGCAGTGATCAAACATTAACAGCTTCCCACCCACTTCCCAGCACCATGGCTACTGATGCTCATCCTCTCAGAAATGGGCCCTGGGACCCCTGGCAGGGAGCTGATGATTATGAACCGAGTACAAGAACTACAATGATTTGGATCATTCCCTTCCACCCAGCCATGGTCTAGTCCCTAGAAATCATTTTTGTGTGTGACTCTCTTTGTTGTTATGTTTAAGTACTGTCCTTATGGAGCAGAGGAACGTGGGAAAGGTAACTAAGGAACAGGCTAGAAATAGGTGGAATTTTTCTTATTCCAAAGTGTAGAATTTATGAACGAGGACATTCTAAATGGAAGGATGTTCTAAATGGAAGCCTTAGTCCACAAAAAATTTACAAAGGCTCATCACAGAAGTGGTATGTATTTCTATTTCCTTGTGTTTCTTTTTTTTTTTTTTTTTTTTTTTTTTTTTGAGACGGAGTCTCGCTCTGTCGCCCAGGCTGGAGTGCAGTGGGATGATCTTGGCTCACCGTAACCTCCGCCTCCTGGGTTCAAGCGATTCTCCTGCCCCAGCCTCCCGAGTAGCTGGGACTACAGGCGAGTGCCACCACGCCAGGCTAATTTTTGTATTTTTAGTAGAGACGGGGTTTCACCATGTTAGCCATGCTGGTCTCAAACTCCTGACTTCGTGATCCACCTGCCTTGGCCTCCCAAAATGCTGGGATTACAGGCATGAGCCACCACGCCTGGCCCTATTTCCCTGTGTTTCTTATGCTCCTTTCCACTCAGAAAGACTATGAATTCCCAATTGCATTTTATGAAAATATATTTGGCCGAGGCAGGTGATGTGCTCTCACTTGAGCCTGTTCATCCCTAATTTGTCTGTGCAATGGGAAACTCATAGTTTAATTGTTTTACCTGAGCTAAAAATAAATGGAATAACAACAAAACAACCAAATCAAGCATTAAGTAAAACAACAACAACAAACAGTTCCACTCAGAACAAAGAAAACACAATTGATGTGCCAAATGCCCTTAAGCGTTTCTTCCTCCTTTAAATCTGGTAATAAACAACAGACCATGGAATTAGTGATGATTTTGGCTCTGACAAGTATTTTACAATCTACACTTACCTAAAACTATATTCAAGCCCAGAGGTATTTTGTATTACTGTATGCATAAGAAAAATAGAATTAATGTCCCCCTTTAACCCACGTGATAGCCTGATTGCATAACATGTATAACGTCAAGGAGCTAAGACAAAAAATACAAGTTTTGAAGTTTGCTAATCTAATAATGTGTCAGGATCAAAAGGAATAAGCTTTATTTTTGGGGATAGGTAAACACACTGCATTTCATCTATTCCAAGATGCACGCTTTTTCCACATCTAACATCTATGAAATCAAGACGTGTCTTAAAATTGACACAGTAAGGAAGAATTGTGTTATGTTTTAAGGGATAGAGCTTTTTCTTTCTTTATGACACATTAAAAAAATGGTGTCTTAGAAGCAGTGGCGTTTCAGACTTGTTGCAATATGGTAAAGATGTAGTTTCTTTTCTTTTCTTTTTTTTAGACAGTCTCTTGCTCTGTCACCCAGGCTGGAGTGCGGTGGCGTGATGATGGCTCACTGTAATCTTGACTTCCTGGGCTCAAGTGATCCTCCCACCTCAGCTTCCCAAGTAGCTGAGACTACAGGAGCCACTACATGCACCACTATGCCCAGCCAATAGATTAACTCTTGACCAGAATCTTTGGCTTTGGATGTAGATGTCAATGTCATCTAGGAAAGAAAGAACATCAGGATGGGAATTCTTTGTGCCCTCTCTGGGTCTATTTTTCCTAATAATTCTTGTCTTTTCCTCATCTCAGTCCACTTCTTAAAATGATACCCTCAAAAGGGTTTTGCTGCAAGAATGAGGGGTAAAATCCACTGTGTATAAATTAAATGGAGAATTGAGTGAGCAAGGCAGAAAGGACTGTATGGTGCTTCTGAACATATTCCTGCTGGTCTTTTGTGTAGTGTGTTCACAGTTCCCAAATACCATCTCGTTTGATCTTCACGACTCCCTATAAGGCAAGTAGACCAGGGGTTGTTTCCTTCATTGTACAGATGAGAAAATAGACTCTCAGTGGCATGATAGCTTGTCCAAAGTCACCCAGCCAATAAGTCACGAGCTAGAAATCAGGCCTTCCCACCAGGAATCCTCCTCCACCCTTATAGACTCTGACCAAACACAGACTCACACAGGGCCAAATTTAACAGCCAAATCTAAAAATTAATCATGACAGTGTTGGTTGTCTGCCAGCAGCCAGGCTCACTTCTGAGGCCCGAGAATTGGTGTTAAAATATCTAATCTGTTCGAAGATCATCTCAGTTCATTCTGACTGCATTGGCCTCTTAGAGGCACATGGGCCAAATCCATTGCTTTTCATCGTCTTTCATTTGATGTCCCCTGGGTCTCACTCAGGTGGGAGGTTTGCTGAGGAAATCGTGGTTCCAAGCCTAAGAAAATTTCCCTTTCAATATATGCTCATTTACGTCATGCCACTTGAGGATATTTACTTAATTCAAGGTGGCTGGTTCTAATACACCTGTTTCAAATCTGAACTACACTTTGAGATCACACCATTCAAGACATAAGCTTAGGGCGGGGCACGGAGGCTCATGCCTGTAATCCCAGCACTTTGGGAGGCCAAGGTGGGTGGATCACCTGAGGTCAGGAGTTTGAGACCAGCCTGACCAACATGGTGAAACTCTGTCTCTACTAAAAATACAAAAATTAGGTGTGGTGGCACGCGCCTGTAATCCCAGCTACTCAGGAGGCTGAGGCAAGAGAATCGCTTGAACCTGGGAGTGGGGGTGGAGGTTGCTGTGAGCCAAGATCACGCCACTTTACTCCAGCCTGGGCAAAAAAAGCAAGACTCCGTCTAAAAAAAAAAAAAAAAAGACATAAGCTTAGAGAGAGTTAAACCAGGGATAGAACTGGCAGGACTCCTCAATTATATTCAGCGTTCTGCAAACACATCAATTCCCTGACAGTACTTCAGTTTACTCAGTGATCTGTCTGAAAGTATATAATTTGCATAAAGTGCAGGTCTACAAAGGAGCACATAAACACATTCAGTATATACATCCAGCACGTAACTCCTTCCCCCTCCCTGTGCACAATTCTATGACGCACACCCAAATTACACTGCTAAATGGGACACAGCAGGCAGTGGGTGCTGCCTGTTCATCAGAAAAATAAAGGAAGGGTTTAGAAATGAGAGGGTGGGGAACTTTAGTTAGCGCATCCTTCCCTAGCATCACCCAGCCATGTAATACTCCTGGGCACATGAGAAGGAAGAGGAAAAAAAACCCTGAAACTGGAATATGCTTTGCCTGTATTGACTGATCTGTCGGTAACACTGATCTTTCAGTTCTAGAAGAATTCACTCAGACTCACAATATTTTTAGTCCTTACTGTCTAGGTATTGAATGGACTGCTGAAATGACCAAAAAGAAAAAAGAAAACTGTCAAGTCAGGATGGTACCTGGATGGAAATCTGTCCTTCCTTCTACCTTCCCACCACTTGCTTTCAAAATAGTATCTGTTACTTTTAAAAATGATTATCAAAGTAACAGTTTAGAGGCCAGACGCAGTGGCTCACACCTGTAATCCTGGCACTTTGGGAGGTCAAGGTGGGCGAATTACTTGAGGTCAGGAGTTTGAGACCAGCCTGGCCAACATGGTGAAACCCCGTCTCTACTAAAAATACAAAAATTCATCGGTGGTGGTGGCATGTGCCTGTAGTCCCAGCCACTCAGCAGGCCAAGGTGGGAGGATGACCTGAGCCTGGGAGGTTGAGGCTGCAGTGAGCCGTGATTGTACCGCTACATTCCAGCCCAGATGACAGAGTGAGACCCTGTCTCAAATAAAAAAAGGAACTGTTTATAGACTAGAGATTGGAGGTAATCTATGGGTTAGATGCTAGAGATGTACTTCATTACCATCCACTGTGGAAGATGAATAAGGTTTAAGCTGGTTAGCTGATGACAGAGATGTGGTCCACAATTCAGGTGTAGGAGAGTCCTCGGGACTGGGTTAGCCTCTTTCATGTGCCCTAAGTAAATAGGCAAATTAGAAGTGATCCCACGGCCCCTTCCCACATGGTGCTTGACTTCCCTAAGCCATAGCTGCCTCACTGAAAAATGGGGATATACAAACTCCTGCATCATAGAGGGGCTGGGCTGCTGTATAGTTATGCAGGCTATTCATAAGGTTACCTAGCTCAGGGCATGAGTGGAGGGTGAAATCTAGCTCAAGTCTTGCATGCTAGGTGGTATGCCCTATTCAGGTGTTGCATCTGCCCAGAGAGGGAGTGCCTTTTCCCCATGTGCGATAGGGCCCTCTGTGAGCATGATTAAGATGATGTAGGTCAAGCACATCACACAGTAGGTTTTCCAATCTCCAAAACAATTCAATGGTAAATTATTTTACCATTTTACAGATGGGAAAATTGAGTCATTGAGAGGTAAAGTCACTTGCTTAAAGCCACACAGCCAGGAACTGCCAAACCAGGATTGGACCCAGGCTATCTGAGTCCAGAATCTGTTTTCAAGGCTGCCGGTATTTGAGAGCAGCCTGTGTAGGCTCCTATCACACTTACAAACTGTGTCTGGGGCTCAGCACTGGCTCTCAAGCTGCTAAAAACTTTGCAAGGAAAGCCAAGTAGATAAAAAATTTTGCAAACAAGGCCCAAGGGGAAGGGACCCAAGTCCAAAGCTGAGTGCAATGGGAAGGCGGAAAGGCATTTTGTACCTTGTTGGAGGTTCAACAAAGACATCTATTGTTTGTGCCTGCCCAGTGTCCACCCCCCTTCTGAGAGCAGCACCTCTCTGGGAGGAACTATTGCCTCCTTATTACATGCAGAGTCTTGATGGGATTGTCATGTGAGGTGGCCCACCTTCCTCTGCCATGGATGGACACATGACCCACACTAGGCCAATCAGATGCTCTTTGTGGAAGATGGGATGAGGGGGATGAAGACATTTAGCCACTGAGCAGGGACCTCAAGTGGGTGGGAACTGAGGGAGGGATGGGGCAGGAAAGTGGGGCAGCGGGGGATAAGGCCCCTCCTTACTTCCAGTTCTACCTAGGGCTGGCCTTGGTGCCCCCCAACCAAACTCCACAGAATAAAAACATAAAAACCATGCCAAGTGAAATAAGCCAGTCATAAAGACAAATGCTGTATGATTCTACTTATACAAGGTACATAGTAGTCAAATTCATAGAGACAGAAAGAATGGTGTCTGTCAGGGGCTAGAGGAGCAGGATGGGGACTTACTGTTTGATGAGTACAGCATTTCAATTTTGTAAGACAGTTCTGTGGATAATGACGATGGTGGTGCCGATGGTAGCACAACAGTGTGAATGTACTTCATGCCACTGAACCGTAGACTTAAAAATGGTTAAGCTGGTAAGTTTCATTATGTGTATTTTACCACAATTTTATTTTTTTTTTAAATAGGTGATACCACAGATCCTAGAGAACATGCCTAACCTCTGAGTTATTCTATTGAGTACTCTAGAAGGTAGAAGTCTGATGATCTGATAGTCTAAATTTGAGAAATATCTCCAAAATAAAAAATATTTTTATAAAATATAAATCTATATATATTTAGAGATGGCGTCTTACTCTGTTGCCCAGGCTTGAGTGCAGTGGTGCAATCACAGCTCACTGCAGCCTCAACCTCCCAGGCTCAAGTGATTCTCCCTCCTCAGCCTCCTGAGTAGCTGGGACTACAGGTGTGCACCACTGTATCTGGCTAATTTAAAAAATTTTTTTTGCAGAGATGGGGTCTTGCTATGTGGCTAAGACTGGTCTTGAACTCCTGGACTCAAGCAATCCTTCCACTTTGGCCTCACAAAGTGCTGGAATTACAAGTGTGAGTCACCACACCCGTCCAAAAATATTTTAATCATCATCCAAATGATTGGCCAAACTCAGAAATACCAAGAGGGAGGAGTGGAAGGCAGCAGGCAGAGTGCACATTGTAGCAGTGTCACTGGACATACCTGGGCTGTGGTGTTCCCTCACGCTTATTTGTTCACTATTGACAGCTTTCAAAAACATTGCATTGCAGTTGTGCAAATAAATATTAAGTGCTAATTTTTGTTCAAACATTCTGTTCTTTTAGAATTAAAATGTTTAAATATCTCAGAATATATTTTATTTTTTATTTTATTATAAAATATAAAATGTTTATATAGCTCAGGAACAATATCTCAGAAGACATTGTTAACTTGGAATATGTCTGTTCTTCTACATTCTAAGAAAATGATGTTCATGGCCGGGCTTGGTGGCTCACGCCTGTAATCCCAGCACTTTGGGAGGCCAAGGCGGGTGGATCACGAGGTCAGGAGATCGAGACCATCCTGGCTAACACGGTGAAACCCCGTCTCTACTGAAAAACAGAAAAAAATTAGCCGGGCGTGGTGGTGGGTGCCTGTAGTCCCAGCTACTCAGGAGGCTGAGGCAGGAGAATGGCGTGAACCCGGGAGGCGGAGCTTGCAGTGAGCAGAGATGCGCCACTGCACTCCAGCCTGGGCCACAGAGCGAGCATCCGTCTCAAAAAAAAATATATATATATATAATGATGTTCACTCATCCCACATTCAACAAGCACGTACTGAGGGCCTGTTATGTGCTAGGTTCTGGTGAAGCAGCGGTGTTTAAAACCTGTGGATTTCTAGAGCTTTTATGTGTATGTGGTGGGGAGTGTGCTAGCAAGGATGGGACGGGGAGGAGATATAAACACACATAAACACACATCCCAAAGAGGTTTAGTTGCCATTGCAAGCTGTTGCTTGCCCCCATTTCTCCGGAGCAGGGTCTTGGTGTCTAAGGACTGTGGCAAAGACAGTAACACATCTCTAACTCCGATCTGACTAACCATTAAACCACATCGTTTCTCTTCCAAGTGATGGTGGTTTGAAAGCCAGGACAAGCCAGCTCCCCCAGACATTTACCCTAGTTGCTTCGAAATAACCCCTGCAACAGCAGAGCTAAGAAGACACGGATGACTGGTCAGAACACTCCAAGGGAGAAGCACAAGGTGACCAGGTGGCAGTGAGGTCTACTGTTCTACCAGCCTTCTTCTTCCTGCCAGGGCACTTCTCCAGCCCAGCTGGCCAATGATGACTGCAACGGATGGCCCAGACTGGCTGGAAAGCCCCTCAAATGGGGCCTCCAGGGATTAACAATGGGCACTCCCCAGGCTGCAAAGGTCCTCAGGGGATACGAGGGCTAGTGGTGAAGTTAAACAAACAGTCTCTGAGACGAGGAACAAATGACCTTGGTGGTCATTCGATTCATTCTACCCTCAGTCTCCTCATCTGTAAAATGAGACAGTTGAACTTCTAAGATTAGACAACTTCTAAGATTCCTTCCAGTTCCAAGAACTTATTATTTTGTACGGGTACCGATATGGAAATCTGTCCTTACTTCCATTTTTTTCCCCTTTTCTTTTTTTTTTTTTTTTCTGAGACGGAGTTTCGCTCTTGTTGCCCAGGCTGGAGTGCAATGGTGCAATCTTGGCTCACCGCAACCTCCGCCTCCCAGGTTCAAGCAATTCTCCTGCCTCAACCTCCCGAGTAGCTGGGATTACAGGCATGCACCACCATGCCCGGCTAATTTTGTATTTTTAGTAGAGACGGGATTTCTCCATGTTGGTCAGGCTGATCTCAAACTCCCGACCTCAGGTGATCCGCCCGCCTCGGCCTCCCAAAGTGCTGGGATTACAGGCATGAGCCACAGCACCCGGCCCCTTTTCTTTCAAAATAGCACATCTTAGTTAAAAATAATTATCAAAGTAATACCTGTTAAATGCAGGAAAGATGAAAATACAGACTAGAATAAAAAAGAAAATAAAAATCTGGGCCGGGCACAGTGGTTCACGCCTGTAATCGAGGTGAGGAGTTCCAGACCAGCCTGGCCAACATGGTGAAACCCCGTCTCTACTAAAAAATACAAAAATTAGCCTGGCATGGTGGCAGGCACCTGTAATCCCAAACAGGAGAATCGCTTGAACCCAGGAGGCAGAGGTTGCAGTGAGCCGAGACCGCACCATTGCACTCCAGCCTGGGCAACAGAGCGAGACTCTGTCTCAAAACAAAACAAAACAAAACAAAAAAGAAAACCTGCCACAAGTCCACCAAACAGAGATAACTACTTTTAACATTTTGCTGTATTTCTTTCCAGATTCTGATTCTATACATGCATGTACACATGCAAATGAAGATCATACGGTATATAGTTTTGTTTTCTGACTTTTTTCCATTTAATTTTAGGTCAAAAGCACTTTCCCATGTCCTTAATGGCTGCATCACAGTTTCTTTCACCATTCCCCTATTGTTGGACCTGGAGTTGTGTTCCATTTTTCCTTATTTTAAATAATATTGCAATGACACTTTCTTTGTATCTCTAATTATTTCCTTTAGATAAATTCCCAGAAGTGGAATTACTAGGTTAAAGAGTATGAGTTTCTTTGAGATTGTTGATCAAGAAGGGAGATTTCTAAGAGAAAACAGACATCCCTAAGTCTTTTCTTCCCCTTTTACTTTTTGATGTGGTAAATTTATAAAACCTATTATGGCAAATTTGAAATACATTATTTCAAATATATATTAAAAAAACAAAACAGTGCAATGAGCCCCATCTCATCACCCAACTTCAATACTCACCAATTTCTGCCATTCTTTATCTATCTCTACCCCACTACATCTGCCTCCACCCGCTCCTCCCCACATGAGATTGTCATTTTTCATTTTTCGTGGTCCTTTTTTTCTTTCTTTTTTTTTTTTTTTGGAGACAGGGTCTAACTCCATCACCCAGGCTGGAGTGCAGTGGTGTGATCTCGGCTCACTGCAACTGCAGCCTTGAACTCCCGAACTCAGGCCATCTTCTCACCTCAGCCTCCCGAATAGCTGGGATTACAGGCGTGCACCACCATGCCTGGCTAATTTTTTTGTATTTTTAATAGAGATGGGGTTTTGCCATGTTGCCCAGGCTGGTCTTGAACTCCTGAGCTCAAAGCGATCCGCCTGCCTCAGCCTCCCAAAGTGCTGGGATTCAGGTGTGAACCACCATGCCAGCCTCATGGTCCTTTTTTAAAAGGTAAAATTTATATACATTGAAATGAACAAATATTAACTCCACAATTTTGATAAATGGCTATGTTTGAGTAAAACATTAACAGGGCTAAGAATAACTACCCAAAGACTATTGGGAAAAAGGGAACAACTTCCCTACCTCCCCTACCTCCCAGAGAGAAAAGACAGAGCCAAGCAGGTGTCTCACATTCTGAGTCTAAAAACCACTGCTGCATAAAGTCACAAGCAGGAAAGGAAGCAGAAGATCAACATGACTTGAGTTTGTCTTGGCTGGGACAGGATCTGTGTCAATAAACAGGTTCTTAAGTAAACCTGGGTTTTGTCTGGAGCCAACTTTAGACTGGATGCCTTGGAGTCTGGAGGAGGCCACTTCTTCCCTTGTTCCCAAAGGATCTGCTTTCAGAAGAGAAGTTTCTCTTCTCCTCTCATAGTCCCTAAAAAGCAGATTCTTTGGGGAGAATGTCAAAATTAGCAGCTGGGCGCAGTGGCTCACGCCTGTAATCCCAACACTTTGGGAGGCCAAGGCAGAAGGATTGCTTGAGGCCAGGAGTTCAAGACCAGCCTGGGCAATATGGCAAAACCCTGCTCTACAAAAAAATATAAAAATTAGCCAGGTGTGGTGGCACGTGCCTGTAGTCCCAGCTACTTGAGAGGCTGAGGTGGAAGGATTGATTGAGCCTGGGAAGTGGAGGCTACAGTGAGCCGTGATCATGCCACTGTACTCCAGCCTGGGTGGCAGAGTGAGACACTGCCTCAAAAAAAAAAAAAAAAAAAAGGATGAGGCTGGAGTCGCCAGGCAAATGCCCTGCAGCTGGGTATAGCAGCATCAATAGGTAGTTGTTGACTTCGTTGCAAATGCTTCTTTGCCTGGAAAGTACCTGACCCAGACCAGAACAGATTCCATTAATCAACCCCAAATTAATGGAAGCCCTGTGTTACTTCTGACAAACTAAAAGTTCCCTGACTGTTAGGGAGAGACTAGCCCTTTGCTGGTAAGTACCCATGAATTCCACTTAGCATAGGTACATGGAAAACCATGGAGAAATGTCAGAATTTGGAACATGAGTTCCCCAGATGAGACTTTCTCTCAGGCCCAGCCCTTGCGGGTGTTTTGTGAACTCCTGGTTTCTGTACTTTTTGCTTCAGAGTTCCTCTGCTCAGGCTTTGGGTGGATGGACTGGTTGAGGCTCAGGGGCACTGCGACCTCACTGTGTCCCATTGTGAAGAGGAGGGCTGAGGGGAGAGGACGTTTCCCATTGTTCTCCAGCTGGTCACACTGAAGCCTGGGAAAGGCAGCTGGGCTCCTCCCTCCCTCCCTCCTCCCACTCCCTTAGGACTGCTGACTCAATAGGGCCTGGGGGCACCAGCTCTAGCCCTCTGGGGCCTATGTTTGTCTGATCAAAACTGCCTGGAGATCATGTTAAAAACACACATTCCTGGCCTCTACCACCAAGATCCTGATTCTCTAGCTCTTCTTCTCCTTCCTCCCCTTTTCAAAACTCACTCTTCTGTGCTCCAAGCCTTAAATATTTACCCCATTTGAAAGTAAATCACATAAACAAATATCCCACAAGACAGGGGTCCTTAACCTATGGCCCATGGATCATTGCCCATATACGGCCAGATGCAGAATTTCAGATATGTGCATTTTTCTGGGCAGTGGGTCCATTGTATGACTTCAGATCCTCTAAGGAGTCTATTATCCCCCTCCTCCTCCCTACACAGGAAAACATTGCCACCTGCCATCATGTATTAGTAATTTTAAAATAGCTTAATATTTTATCAAACCAAGGCTGTTTACTTTTTAACAGGGTGGCTGCAATACTTTAACCCAGTGATTTTCAAATTATGCTCCAGAGTCTAGGGGTTTAGAAGAAAGCCAGCCCCTTCGAGGGGGAAGTAGAGAGTCCCCCATTAATGGAGCAATATTTTAAAATATCTTTTTCTTGTTCATGCTTCTAAGTTAAAATTTTGTTTGAACCAAAAATTTCACACACCAAAAATGTTAGGATGCCAGAGTCTTGACTTGAACGAGTTGCTAAAGGTAAAACTGCAGACACCGAGGCAGACGCATAGGGTCAAGGGTGACTTTAGTCATCCCACATAATTAGTTGCTTCCTCTACCTACAATTAAGACCTCCTCTCCCCCAGAGCAAGCACCAGACCCAGCAGCAGTCAAAGAAGCAAATGGACCCCAGTCCTGCCGGCCTCTGCTGGCCGTCCTCAATCCCTGGACCGTCGCCTAGCAACACAGTGCCGGGGTGCAGGGGCTCCCAGTCTACAGGAGTCTGGGGGAACCCTGGCCTTACACTGCCCTTTCTTTCAGCATTGCTCTATTCTACTCTGGCTTTCCAGCTTCTATTTTGATCATAAACCACAGAGACAGCACCTGGTCCCCCTGGCAGGGCCTACCCCACTGGCTTAGCTATGGACACATCACACAAAGCAGACAGTGGCCTCCACACGGACCTGGGGTAGTTTGTATCACCACGCTCTGGGCCAGGCAGGACCTTGACCACGTTGTCCAGTCTGTGCGTAATTTAAGCTGCCTGTCTATTTTAGGCTGAACCTTGGCATGAGGGTTCTTGGAAAACAATGACCAGTCCAGTGAGGGAGACAGGACTGCGGCAGTAATAACAGCCACCCTAGTGAGCACCTCTAAGCACCCATGTGCCAGGCTCGGGGCCCGGCACTGTACCTGCATCTTCTTCCCCTTTAGCCCTCACAAAAGCCTCCTGAAGTGTTGCCAATATTATCCCTTCCACCTCGAGCTCCCTGTTGACAATAGCAATTGGCTCCCCCCTCTCAACGATCCATTGATCCTTCAAATCTGGGATGACTTTGAATTTTTTTCCATAGCACTTACCACCTTCAAACACACACTTTATACCTTTACTATTTGCTGTGTTTATTGTCTATTTCTGCCCCGTCCCCATTCCAGATCAAATGTAAGTGTCTTCAGAACACAGATCTTTGTTTTTATCCATGGATGTAGCCCAGACACCCAGAACAGCACCTAACATAGTAGCTTTCAATAAGTATTTGTTGAATGACTGAATGGTGGGCCAGGGTGTGGCCCTAGAACAGCTCGGGAGCTGTGCGGGTGCTGGGATTACAGCCAAAAGGTCTAGACCCTGCTTTTATCCTGCCACCCCATGCTGCATGACCGGGGACAGTCATTCAATCTCCCTTGTCTATAAACAGGGAGGGTAACACCCTGCTAAGATGATTAAATAGTTCAGTAGCTCTCCCCCACAAAACTGAGTAACACTGATTTCTCTGGATGATTAGGGCATTATGTTTAGGAAAGCTCTTTGTAAACTGGTTAAAAAAAAAAAAAAAGCTACTGCTCTAACCCTGCCTGAAGAGGGTTTATGAGGGAGCACCCACGGGTTCTCTCCTCTCCCTGGCAGCAGGGCTGAGAGAAAGGAGCCCCGCTGACATTTCTGGCCTAGATGTGATAATCCTCAGCAGTTAGCCCCTCCTCAGTTTCCCCTGTCATGTTTACTGCCTGCCCGACGCGCCCTCTTCTCTAATCCCAGTCTTCTCATACATATGGAGCAACACCTGTCCTTTTTCCACTTTTTCTCCCCTACCAACTCCCCAGAGCTAATCTCTCCAAGAGAAACCCTGGTTGCTGACATTTATGACAGTCTGTAACTGCAGCCAGTCCCTCAGGTGCAGAGGGTTTTTCAGTACTGGTTGTAAATATCCCTAGGATTGAAATGGCTTTGTCACCAAGAAACAAAATGTCCCTTTATAAATTCCA